>NW_006921603.1:10528066-10534976 GCF_000298275.1 Orycteropus afer afer | reverse complement strand
TCAAGTCTGGAAATTGATTGAGAGATCATGACTCTGTATTCTGGCGAATCAATCTAGGTTTCTGTTCATGTGACCTAGAATTCTTCTGTCTGTACAGATCAAGTAAATATTTAGTAGGCTTGCCATGTATTTCACTACTAGGAACACCATGAGCAAGTAGCCAATGCCGTAATTCCATACGAGTCAGACTATTCTGATTAGTGTTCCGACTCTGCTGTCCATTATGGTAACCACACCCACCTTGCCTTCACTGATTAACTGCTGTCCCTTGGCTCCTACTACCATGGGATCCAATAAGCCCCATCGTAGTTAAGTGTCTTAGTTCAATTAGGGTATTTCCCACTGTTAAATAGGTTTACATAAAATAGCAATCACAGTAGTCTTCAAGGATGCTGGAGCTCCCTTCACAAATATATTCCTCACGGTACTGGTGAAAGGCATGTTTTCTTGATTCTCCATTCCTGGCTCTAGGGGTCTAACCCACCAGCCACTCCTTGGAAGGAAGATGGGGCAATCTACTTCCGTAGTGATACTGCCTTGGAAAACCAAGGAGGGGTGGCTATGAGTCATGTCCGACTCAACGGCACATAATAACAACAACAGGGGTCTAGTCCAATAAATCCATTCTAACAGGCAATTTCCCTAAGCCTCTGGATACCTTCTTCTACATTATACCAAGGCAGGTCTGGTACTTCAAGTTGACTTAGATAGACCACTGCATAATCCATGCTTCAGTAAGCCAACCAAATAAACTATTAGATCCTTTCCTAACCTCTTGAACTGAAACACTGAATGAAGAATCCATACTTAGTGGGCCTAAATCAATAAACTCAGACTGATTCAATCTTACATTCCTTGCACCATTATCCTACACCCTCAGTAGCCATTCCCATACATATTCTCCAGGTTTCTATCTGTACATGTTAGCACAATCAGTTAGGTCTTTTTGGGTGTAGCATACCACCTCCTCAGTCATACTTTGTATTTCACCTTTTGGGGCTTGCTTGGACATAACTTTAGTTATAGGTCTAGCAGCAACAATGGGTGGTTGTGGCAGTTCCTGAGCACATACAGAAATGTCTTCCATGGTCTCTGCCTCAGGCAATGACTCAGCAGGAACAGTTGGGCTAATCCCATAAAACTGAGTTGGAGGGGATGATGGTTTTACAGTAATCCATTCAAATGGGAGGGATTCAACAGAATTTACAGGCTCCATATCCTGATCTTCCTGATTATCTACCCATATGTCCCCATTCCAGGTTTCAGGATCCCAGTTTTTCCCAATCAATGCCCTCACTTTAACTTCAGACACCATTCTGGGTTGGCAATTTAATTGGTATTGTAATTCAGCCACCCTTACAATAAGACTCTGGGTTTCGTTTTCAACAATGTCAGCTCTGTTACTAGAAAAATTAAGACATTCTTTCAGAGCACAACTGGAAACTCTGAGGTCTGTTATGCGGTGCTTAAACCGAGACTCAGCAGCTCTGAGCTCATCTTGCTCTTTCACCACTTTGTCTAGTGTAAGTAGGACCAACCAACCAACTTCCTTATACTTCTCATGCTGACAAAATTGCAAAAAAGTATTAAATATGTGATCACCCAGAGCCTCACTTCTCACAAGTACTTGATCTATTGGTGGTGCTATTTTGCATATTAATGTTGCCACCTCACACCACAGATTAGCAGGGCCCTCTTTACTAACAACTAGTGTCTTTAAGATTAATCAAATTGGAGAACTAATTTAGGAAGCCCATTCTTATGATTTTGTCTCTCTAGAACCACTCTCAGTACCAAATGTGTTAAACTGGGTTCACTAGAGAAACAAAACCAGTAAAGCTTATATATATAGAGAGAGAGAAAGAGAGAAATTTATCTTAGGAAAATGGCTCACACACTTATAGAAGCTGCCAAGTCCAAAGTTCTTGGATCAAACGTCAAGCTGGAGGCTTTTCCCAACTCTTGCAGCCACAGGGGCTGAGGAGCTTAAGGTTGGCAGGCAGTGTACTGGCTGTTGACTCCAACAAAAGATGAATCCAAGATCTCCAGGCCAAATGCTGGATTGTTCGCTCACAGACAGTCGTAAGCAGCACAACAGAATTCTGATCCATAGGAGAATGTCTCTTTCCCCAGGATGTCCATAAATATACTGGAAACAGTCCACACCCCTAGGGAAACTCCATTTCAACAGATTGGCCACTCAAAACATATTCATCTGATCCCATCATGGGAATAACCACATCACAACTGCTTAAACCACACAGAATTGTGGACCAGCCACGTTGACACACAGTTCCAACTATCATATGTCCCAAATGAGAAATGTTCCTTGAATGTGGTCTTGTCCATTAAGATGTTCCCATAAAACCTACTTATGCTGACGATGAGTGCTACTAACTTGGCAAGGTAAAGTAAATAATTTTTATTAACCAAAGCTTCTCAAGAAAACAGAGAAAGTCCTTGCAGAAGAAATATTACTCTACTATGGATGATCAATGCTCCTTAGCAGAGGCTTGATCAAAAGGGGAAAATGTAAACCGAAGTTTCAAACTGGAGGCACTCATATCAGATGAAAGAATAATGGGGACAACATGAATTTCAAGGAAGCAAAAGGTCAGGATATAAACCATTTGTTCATGGGAAGAATGTCAGATGTAAACAGTTTCTTCCTGGGAAAAATGTATTCCTGACTGCACTCATGTGTAACTGAATCAACTGGCATCGCTCATCTAGTTAGTAACTTACTCCCTCCTTGTCAAGTGGACAACCTTTACATTTCAAAGGACTTCAAGCTGAAGTTAATCTTATCTGTATTCAGTCATTAACACCCTACCTTTCCTTAGACCCCTCTTTGTGCTTTAACTGCACAGTGCTTTGTATTTTTACTTTGGCCCAGCTTGAGCTGTGTTATTCCTCAATAAAACTCTTTCTCTTTCACTCCTAACAGAGTGCAGGATTTTTGTCTTTGACTCAGACTTTTAAAAAACAAAGCAATTTTCTCCAACTTCTTGTACACAAATCATGATAAAGTGACTGTTTCAATGTCAAACTCCAATGTCTTTTCTAAATAATCAGAAACAATTAAATCAATTTGGGTTTTGTAACTCTAGCAGAAATAGTAATGTTGGTATTCTTTTGTCATGTTCTGTCTAGTTATTTTTCATTTGTTTTGTTAAATCTAAACTCAATGAAATGTCAACATAAGGTTTTTCAGAGCAGTTATTATATAGGGATATCATTTTATTCTAGAAAAAGCAAATGACTTATGAGGGCATATATACAAAAACAACAGCCAAAATTATTCTCAACAGAGGAAGATTGAGAGCATTCTACTTGAGAGCAGGAACGAAACAAAGATTCCCTTTATCACCATTCTTATTTAATATTGTACTGGAAGTCCTAGCCAGAGGAATAAGGCAAGAAAGGGAAGTAAGGTTCAGGGTCCAAGATGGTAGACTAGGCAGATGGCACTGTCCAGACCTTCTACAACAAAGACTTGGAAAAACAAGGGAAATGGCTACAGATGGAAATCCTGGATCCCAGAGCTTCAAAGGAAAGGATGTAGAAGTAGATCAAATACCAATGAGAGGAAGACACTGAACAAAAACGGTGACCAAGGAGCTGTAAACTGCTATTTGGCACAATGTGGCCATTCTGAATTATTGAAAGCAGTGCTCCAATTAGAGCAGGAACCAGATAACTGATTCCAATTGCCCAGGACTGCACTAGCACTTACACTGGTGATCAGGTAACGAGAGATGTATGTCCTACCCTCTTACCTTGCACAACCTTCAACCTCCTAGTGACCAGAAATACAGTCCTCCTTACCCCCCCCCCGCCCCCCAATCTGGTCAAACTCCCCCCACTGCCCATGTTGGGATGCCATATAGCTCTGGTAGCATAGTGCCTAAGGCACTTGACTGCTAACCAGAAGGCTGGCGGTTCAAACCCACCAGCTACTCCTCGGAAGGAAGGTTGGGCAATCTACTTCTGTAGTGATCCTGCCTCAGCAACCCAAGGAGGGATCACAATGAGTCAGGTCCGACTTGACGGCACATAACAACAACATACACACAGAAACATATACACACATTAATCTTTCTGCTTAATTCTTCCATCCTTCCATCTTCCCCAAAGAGCAGAAGCCCCCTCCCTTGCTGCCCATGCAGTTAGTAGGGCCTGTCTTCATTCCTCCCTCATCGGAAGTGTACATTCTGGTGCAGTAGTGTTTGGTGGCTGGCACTTTCAATAGTGCTGTGCTGCTTTTTTTCTTTCTTCCTTTTTTCTTTGTTCCTCCTCTTTAGTTCTTCTCTTTTCTCACCATTGTTTTCCTTTTCTTTATTTTCTTTTGTTTCTTCCTCTTCACTCTATCCTTTTTTGTTGTTGCTGTTCTTTTTCTCTTTTTGTTCCTGCCCCAACCTCTAGTTTAGCAGTACCTGTCCCCACCCCTCCATGGATAGCAGTGTGAGCTCTCTTGGAGTGAGCTCCCCATTTCTGCGGCAGCGGTGCTTGTCAGCTAGCACTTTGTTCTGGTTACCTAGTGTGGCTCTGACAAGAAAATACTACAAATGGGATGGCCTTAACAAACAGGAGTTTATTCTTACAATTTGGAGGCTTTAAGTCCAAGTTCAAAGTGCCAGGCTCTAGGGGCTGGGTGAAAGGCCCTCAACCTTGGGGTTCAGCTCTGCCTCCTGGTCCTGGCCCACTGGAACTAGAGGCATTTCTTCAGACAGCCACTGGCTGCTGAGGCTGAGAAGCCCCAAGGTTGACAAGTAAAAAGGCACAGTCCCAATGTTACCAAACCACGTGGCAGGCCATTAACTTAAGTCCATTGTAAGTCCCAAGGTCGGCAGAGCATAGCAGGCTGCTGAACAATGACACAGCTACATGCAGGGTCCAAGCGTGTCATAGGCTAGAGACCATTCTCAAGGCTTCTTCTTATATACAGGAAGCAGTCCACATCCCAAAGGCAGCTACTCAGCTGCTTGTGGTAGATCCCACCATGGAGTTGATTGCCAGTCTCATCATGGGGATTAACTACCACCAGCTGCCCAGCCACTCAACCAGGCCCAGCCAAGTTGACACATAAACATAACCACTGCACACTTGCAACAGTTTTTTTTTTTTCTTCTCTCTTTTGCCTTTTTCTTCCTTTCTTCTCAGTACTTTCCTCTTTACTCCCCTTGTTTTCCAGTCCTACCCTCTTGACCTCCCTTGTTTTTATTTGTTCCTTTTACTCTTTTTTCTTTTTCTCCCACTTCTCTGCACCATTATTTTTTTTTTTTTTTCATTTGATGGCTACCAGAAACGAGAGGGAGGGAGAGAGAGAAAAGGAATCACTTTCTAGATAGTAGTCACTTGTTACTTTTGATGATGATGAAGGCAATCCCAAATGTGGGTGAAGTCAGCACAACTTGACCAAAGTAAATAAAAACGCTAAGAAGAACACAGAAAAAGGAACAATCTTGGTGAATGCTATAACATAAACAATTTTGCAGCAACAGTAAAAAAACAACCAAAGGAACAACAACAACAGAAAAATAAGCGTGTATTTATATAGGCAGACACAGATGCATACATGTGTATAGGAAAACATGAGTGAATGATTGTGCATGTATAGATGGTAGCATAGTGCCTAAGGCACTTGACTGCTAACCATAAAGCTGGCAGTTCAAACCCACCAGCCACTCCTCAGAAGGAAGTTTGGGCAATCTACTTCCGTAGTGATACTATCTCGGAAACCCAAGGAGGGGTCACTGTGAGTTGGGTCCAACTCGATGGCACAAAACAACAACAAAAATGTACAGATGTATCTGTAGGCTTGTGTACACGTTTGTGTGTGCTACATATGTATCCACATATATAACACACCACATGGGGGCACAGTTACAGAGGCTTCCTAGACATATCTAAAGAACTCACGGTATTGGTTTACTGGGTTAAAATACTTGGGACCATAGTCTTGGGGGATAACTTAGTCAACTGGCATAAGATAGTTCACAAAGATATGTTCTACATGCTAGCCTGGTGAGTAGCATCTTGGGTCTTAAAAGCGAACAGCTATCTAAGACATAACTATTGGTCTGTAATCATATGGAACAAAAGAAGGAAGGAAATCAAAGGCCAAAAGAACAAACTTCATGAAATTAATAACCCATATGAACTACAATCTCTTTTAACCTGGAACCAGAAAAAAATAGATGGTGCCCAGTTAGTACTACTAACCATTGAGACCAGGGATGCAGTAGAAGGTCCCAGATAAAATGGGACAAAAATGTAGAACAACACTCAAATTCCTAAAAAAACCAGATCTACTGAACCAGTATAGGCTAGAGGAATCTCTGACTCTATCGTCCTAAGAGAACCTTTGAACTTGGAATTGAAGCTATTTTTGGATATCACTTTTCAACCAAATAAAAATTGGCTTATAAAATAAACAATATCACCTGTGAGTAACATGCTCCCTTAAACAATTAACTATATGAGACCAAATGGTTAACAGTTAACCAAAAGCAAAGATGAGAAAACGAGGAGTGGTAGGGAAGCTGGATCAATGGAAACAGAAGAAACAGAATAGAAATCATGACAATGCTGACACAATGTAAAAGTTGTAACTAATGTCAAAGAAAAATTTGTATAAAAATTGTTTAAGAGGAACCCAATTTCCATGTAAACTTTCACCTAAAACACAATGAAGTATTTTAAAAAATCGTCACAGGTACAAGTTCTTGTAATTTTAACATTATTTTCCTCTTTGGTAATAAAGTACAAGATGTTCCTCAAAAAAAAAAAAAAAAAAGACTCAAAGTAAACTAGATATAATGAGGCTTATAAAGAGCCCCAGGGTTACAGGTGAGGAGAGACAACGCAGGGACGCCCAGAGTAGCAGGCCGGAAGAGCAGGAGAAAGG
>NW_006921603.1:10474411-10512301 GCF_000298275.1 Orycteropus afer afer | reverse complement strand
TTCTTTGCCTTTGATGAGGAGAGACCCATCGTTGCATCTAGATGGCAGCTTGCTAGCTTTTAAGATCCCAGTCGCTACTCACCAAAGGAGGAGGTGGGACAATGTTTTGTACAGTATGTTATGCCAATTGAGCTTGATGTCCCCTGCGACTATAGTCCCAAGCCAGGCAGTAAATCTTTAGGGAAGTAGATTGCCCAGTCTTCTTTCTGCAGAGTGGCTGGTGGGTTTGAACCACCAACCTTCTGGTTAGGGCTTAAATGCCTTAGGAACTATACCACCAGAGCTCTTTATAAAGAGAAGAAATATATAAGATCAGTCATCAACTAATCTTAACATGATTAATTGAACTCTGCCCTCCCCCTTTCATTGGGATCACCTGATAATCAGGTCCCAAGATGGCCTCTGGCCCACCGCTCAGCCCTAGCTTTTGAAATGCAGATTAGGAAGCCTGGCTTCAAAAAGGAAAAGAAAGGATTAGCAATTTCTGGTGAAAGAACAGCCATTGGTGGGATTAATTTTGGTCAGGAATTTCTTTATAGTGAAAATTTGGTTTCACAGGTAAGAAAATTTTAAAATCAAAGTAAAAAGACCAAAACCAAACACTGCTGTCCAGTCAGTTCCGACTCATAGCAACCCCTCCTTGGGTTTCCAAGGCAGATTGCCCAATCTTCCTTCTGAGGTATGGCTGGTGGGTTTGAACCACTAGCATTCTGGTTAGCAGTCAAATGCCTTAGGCACTACACCACCAGGTCTCCTTAAAATCAAAGTAAAGTGTCTGTTAATAATTTTGCTCTTTGACAGTTTATTGCCGTTGAGTTGATTCTGACTCATGGTGACCCCATGTGCAGAGTTGAACTGTTTTATAGGATTTTCCAGGCTGAGGTTTTTTTTTTTTTTTTTTTTTTTTTTAAATCTTTCAGAAGTAAGTCTCCAGGCCTGTCTTCCAAGGCACCTCGGGATAGTTTTGAACCACCAACCTTTTGTTTGAGGTGCTTAACTGTTTTCACCACCCAGGGACTCCGTCCTTCTTCATTTAGAGTAGTTAAACGAGGTTTGTTCTTAGCAACCAATAATAATCAAAGCATCCTAGAACAGGATAGACAGGATCAGAACACTCAGGGCTAGGTGGGACAACCAGGAAGGGCCTGAAACATAGCCTTCGACATCATCTCCAAATTAAATTAAGCATACCTCTAGAGATACAGACAAGAGTGACAGCAGAAGGCATTTATCATGCAATTTTAAATGTGTGTCCCCTTCATAGATACCATATTTGTGGTATATTATATAATAATTGATTGTGTAAATCTCATCATTATCTTTTCAATGTCATGATTCAATTTGTTAGATGTATAAACATATATGCTCCAATTTTTTTCTATGCTGATTTTCAGCCAATCCTTATCACTTCATAATGTCCCTGAGGGGCCCCAGCAGTTTATGCTCGACTACCAACTGAAGGTCGGGCAATCTACTTCCGTAGAGCTACAGGCTTGGAAACCCAAGGAGGGGTTGCTATGAGTCGGATCTGACTCAGTGAAACTGAGTTTCGTTTTTTGGTTTTGACCAACTGAAAGATGGGCAGTTCAAACCCACCCAGGGGCACTGAAGTTGAAAGACCCCCAAGACAACCTTATCGAGCAGTTCTACTCTTTAACACATGGGGTTGCCATGAATTGGAAATTGACTCAGCTACAATGAGTTTGGGTTTGGATTTGGATTTTCATCATTTAATATACCAAAACCTGAAAAGTATAGAAGAGGCTCAGGCCTGTCTTTTGCCTTTAAGGAAGCTTTTAGAACTGCTGTTATCTCATTTTGTTCCATACTAAATGAATATGAAATATTAACCACTTTATAAAACTTACTTAGGGTTTCTGTTTCCTATTCCTCACCAGCCTGTCCTTGAGGAATAGGGTCAAAATTATGTTCTCAAAGCAACAGTTTTCAAAATTCTACCTCTGAGGAGTGTTTTAGTTATGCTCCATGCACTGAGTCTTCTTTGATCTGTGATATAGAAAAGTGAATAAGGGATAATAAGATAGCTGTTATTTATTGAAGGTCCATGCAAACAGTTTGTCCTTGACTACTAACCTAAGGGTTGGTAGTTTGAACCTGAAACCGAGTGCTATTTCACCCACCCTGGCACCTGGATGGGAATAGATAGGTAGACTGGACTACCCCCAACTATTTCCCCCACCCTGGTTAAGACAGATAATTAGATAAGACCCCAGGGGAATAAGTTGACTGGATCACCCCCAACTATTTTCCCACCCAGGCAGATGAGTATTCAGTTCCTTAAAGAACTGAATAGAAAACATTCCTTCCTGAAGATGATAGACTTGCTAAAAGTATTTTAGAAATAACTTGTAGATTAACTCTGGCCACAGACAATAGAAATGTTTTAAAAACAACTTGTAAATGAACTCTGGCCCAGGACATAAGGGGACAAAAGTTAATTACTGACCCTCTCCCCTCTGCCCAAGCCCCTATCAGCTGGTAACAAGAAGCTAGTGACTCATCCATCACCCATCTCATGTTCACACCCCAAATTCCTGAAACCTACAAAAATTGTGTTTCGATGGCATCTCGGCATCTCGGGGAGTTAAGACTAACCCTAACTCCTTGCACTGGCTGCTTTGCAATAAGTAATTTTCTCTCCTCTCAATCTCGGTGTGTAAACTGTTTTGGACTGACTGCGCACCAGGCAGGGACCCGTGTTTGGTCTGGTAACAAACCCACCCAGGCATATCCATGCTGCAGAAGAAAGGCCTGGTAATCTACTCCCATAAAGATTACAGCCAAGATAACCTTATGGAACAATTCTTCTATGTAATACATGGGGTCAACACAAGACATATTCAACTAATGGCAATGGATTTGGTTTTTTGATATTGTTTATTGAGTTCTTGCCATATCTTGGGGGCTACACAAGTAATAGGGAGCTCTGGTAGCGTAGTGCCTAAGGCATTTGATTGCTAACCAGAAGGCTGACAGTTCAAACCCACCAGCTACTCCTCAGAAGGAAGACTGGACAATCTACTTCCGTAGAGATACCACTTCAGAAACCCAAGGAGGGGTTGCTAACAAGAAGATGAATCTGCCAGATGGCAGTAGACATTCCCATGTCCTTGTAGAGACCCAGGTGGAGGGAAGGTTCATTATATATTGACTTCTGATTAAAACTTGTTATTAAAATCTTCAAAAAGTTGAAGGAAAGGTGAGAAGCCATGAAAATGGTAAATTTCTAAGTTTTGAGTGATTCTCCATTTGGAAGATATTATTATTGTTAGTTGCCATTCCCCCGGTGACCCCATGTGTGCAGAGTAGAACTGCTCTATAGGCTTTTCAACTGCCAAGCTTTGGGTTAGTATTCCAGTGCTTAATCATTTGCACCACCCAGGCACTCCTCTGAAAGCTGCAGGGACCTGGAGTTGCTGTTGTAGCCACCTACTCCCTTGTCTGAACAGCACTTCCAATGGTTTGTTAGTCCTAAAACGGGAAGCAGGGAACTGTTGATGAAATAAACAAGTTTTGATAAACCTTAATTCTATTGGCTGTAAATTAGCTTTTGGGGTAAAAATGGTTCTAGGAAGAAGGCAGCATAAATTAGTCTAATAGCTCAACCTTTCCACATGAATACCAAGAAAAGCAACTAGAAATCTATTAACTCAGTAAGGACTTTGAAAAGTAAGTGGAGTGGGGAGGAGGCAGATTGCAATTACTAACTACATGCTGAAACAGTAAAAAAGTGACTTCTAGATGGTAGGAAAACTCTTTTCTACTGTGTCCGTCCCTCCCCCTCCAGATGAAGTGGACAGCTGCAGCAGAGGTGGAATCTAGTTTGCATTCTCAGAGAGGGGGCCAGTGTCTGGCTTTGGGGTGAGTGGGGCCAACTTCTGGTGCACACCTGTCAGTGTGTCTGTTCAGATCTGTTTGGGAGTTCTTGAAAGTAAAAGGATGGAGGGAAAAATCCACACAAATAGTCACCAAAAGAGAGCTAGAGCGACTGTACTGACAAAATAAACCTTAAGAAGAAATCTTTTATAAGAGACAAAGAAGAACATTATATAATGGTAAAAGGCTCAATTCATTAAGAAGATACAATTATATCTGCACCTTACACCAGAGCTCCAAAATGTATGCAGCAAACCCTGAAAGAATTGACGGGAGAAATAGTCCCTACTACAATAATAGTTGGAAACTTCAATAAACCATTTTGAACAACTGACAGAGCATCTAGATAGAAGATTAAGTCTGCTTGTTCCAGATGAAATGGCCTTCAAATTGGTACCAACATAGTGAAATGATCTAAAGAAACAGTGTTCCAGTCACAGAACTCCTACAAGTCTTCATCAATAAGTCAATGTATGCAGGATAGTAATTTGATTATACAATTACATTGCTCAATACAAAGTAACAGCAATTTAAAATATTTGAATTGCTCTTGTGTGTGCCTTAATTTTAAATTTTTAAAATATTAATGAACATTTCCATAATCAACTATAATGAGACAAAAGAATCATTGGTGAAGCTAAAAACATAAACTGAAAGAAGGAAAGAAAGCTTTAAAAAGCCAAAAAAATTTTATTAAATCACAACAAAAGCTAAAATCTCTGTGTTTTGGTTATCTAGTGCCAGGATTATATCACAAATGAAATAGCTTGAACAAAGAGGAGTTTATTCTTTTACAATTTTGGAGGCTTTAAGTCCGAGTTCAAAGTGCCAGGCTCCAGGGTCTGGGTGAAAGTCCCTGAACCTTGGGCTTCAGCTCTGCCTCCTGCTCCCGGCCCACTGAAGCTGGAGACTTTTCTTCACTCAAGCTTCTGGCTGCTGAGGTTGACAAGCCCAAGGTTAACGAGTAAAAAGGCACCGTCTCAATGTAACCATGGCAGGCCACTAATTCAAGTCCAGATGAAGTCCCAGGATTGGCAGGGCATGGCAAGCTGTTGAACAACAACTTGGCTACATGCAGGGTTCAAGCATGCCATAAGCTAGAGACCGTTCCCCAATGCTTCTGCCTATATACAGGAAGCAGACTACATCTCTCAGGCAGCTACTCAGCTGCTCACAGTAGATTCCACCATGGAGTTGATTACCAGTCTCATCATGGGGAATACTATATCCAGCTGCCCAGCCACTCAACCAGGCCCAGCCAAATTGACACACAAACTTAACTACCACACTCTGATAGTAAAAATCATGAAGATTAGGAAAAGATTCATGATAACCAACAGAGGAGATAAAGATGATTATGAGAATCAAGACACTGCCAAACAGGAAATAGAAAAAGAAAGATGAAAGTAATAGTAAAGAAAAGCAAATGTTGTACAGTCAGCAGAACACACAGGAGGGTCAGCTGTCACTTCACTTTGATGAATTTGTTGATTTTGATATTGTCATGATCTTTCATTTGTGGTTTGTTATTATGAACAATAATTTTATTCAACACTGAGTCATGAAAGACAGTATGGTTTTTCAAAATTTGATCTAGTAATCTTTACAGAGATCAGGCAACAGAGATGGAAAAACATATGCTTCTAAACATATGTATATGTATATGTTGTTGTTATTGTTATGTACCGTTGAGTCGGACCTGACTCATAGTGACCCCTCCTTGGGTTTCCGAGGCAGTATCACTACGGAAATAGATTGCCCAACCTTCCTTCCGAGGAGTGGCTGGTGGGTTTGAACCGCCAGCCTTCTGGTTAGCAGTCAAGTGCCTTAGGCACTATGCTACCAGAGCTCCTATGTATATGTATACCTATATATTTATATAGTTTTTAAAATACATATAATACAACATTTACCAATTCAACATTTTCAGGTGGGCAATTTAGTGATACCAAGTACATTAATATGTTTTGCAACCATCACCCATGTTCTTGTTGTTATGTGTGGTCAAGTCAGGCCCGACTCATAGCGACCCCTCCTTGGATTTCCCAGGCAGTATCACTAGAAAAGTAGATTGCCCAACTTTCCTTCTGAGGCACTGATAATCATTGCCAAATTTCCCATAACCATAGACAAACCCTGCTTCCTAATCAATGGCTCCTCCTTTTCCCCTCCCTCCCAGCCCTGGTAACCACTAATAAGACATTTGCCTATTCTTCTTATTTCATATAAGTAAGATTATACAAAATTTGCCTTTTTGTGATTAACTTATTTCATTGAGCACAAGGTTTTAGAGGTTCATCCATGTTGTAGCATGGATCATGACTTCATTTTTCTTTATGTTCAAACAGATACATTTAAAAAATATTTTTAAATGGTCAAACTTTTATGATCTCGTGGTTTGTTTATTCCACGCCTAAAGGTTGCACTTATCATTTGTTTGTAAATTTTTCCCAATAAACAGATATTACATCAGAACCTCTGAGACTGTGGCCCTTAGTCACCCTTCAAGCCTGGAACTGAACTCGTTCCAGTGGCTCAACTTTCAGCCATGCAATAAACAGGTCTATTAAGGTGAAAAATAACACTAGAGGGTTACACACTCCGTAGAACCATCATCCACAGGAGATCAAAAGAGCAGCTTTTGCCCGGGGATAGAGCTCAGAAAGCAGGAAGGGATAAGAAAGAAGGTCAAATGGAAACAGGAAACAGGAGGCAGTGGGAAGAATGATGTCACTTTGTGGTAATTACAGTCAATGGCATGAAACAAAATGTGCATGAATTGTTGAATGGAAAACCAATTTATTCTGTAAACTTCCACTCAAATCACAATAAAAAGTTAAAAACAAAAACATTATACCATGTGGGTTTTCAGAGTGGATAGATACATTAAGAAGTTTCAAAAGTCAAGTAGATTCCATAGAGGAGGCCATGTTTACATGCAAATCAAATAAAAATGCACTAGATCAACTTCTTGGAAAAGAATCTGAAAAAGAAAAAACGTTCAGAATTATTTCAAAATGCTTTAAAGTGTAGTGGTAGTTATTATATTTTAAAATGATTGAAACTTCCCAGGTCACAGTGAAAAATAGTGTTCTTCAAACTAGATAATTTTGTGGGAATCATAAAAATTAACTTCTGAATTGTATTTTATTTTTGCAAAAGGACTTGAAAAATATGTGTCAATTTGGCTAGGCCATGATTCTCATTGGTTTTTGCAGTTAAGTAATGATTCTCCATGATGTGATCTGATCTGTTAAGTCAGTTAGTTATAAGGGGGTTAGAGTGGGATGCAATAGTCTTAATCAGGTCACAGCTTTGATCCGATGGGGTATGAATTGCATCACTTTTTATCTTATAAGAGATGAAAGGAGAGAGAGTTGAACAGAGAGAGAGGGACCTCATTACTACCAGGAAAGAAGAGTTGGGAGTGGAGCATGTCCTTTGGACCAAGGATCCCTGTGCTGGGAGCCTCCTAGATTCAAGAGAAGATTGATGCCAAGACACATGGCGATCTCCAAGGAACACTAAGCCCACAGGTGCTGAAAGTAGACAAGGAGCTTTCTCTAGAGCCAAGAGAGAGAAAGTCCTTCCCAAGAGTCAGCACTCTGAATTCGGACATCTATCTGGCCTCCTAAAGTGTGAGAGAATAAAATCCTTTTTTTAAAGCTCTATGCAATGCTGCTTGAGGGTAAATGGTGTAACCTCTTTAGGAAAAGTTTCAAGATATCTACTCACATTAGAAATGCATTTGTCCTTTGACCCAGAATTTCAATTCAATGAATTTCATTTTGAGAAATTTCTTTGAATTTCACATCAAGAAATTGGTTCTATAGATATACTGTACTGCACATTGGCAAAATGGTTTATAGAAGGTTATTCACTGTGCCATTTTTATAATAGCAAAGGTTGGAAACAGAATTTGGAAACAACTTGAATATCCTCTAACGGGGAATGTTAAATTAATTATGATACCTCTGTACAACGGAATACTGTGTGGGTGTAGACAAAGAATGAGAGCCCTTTATGTACTTCATATTCTCAAAGACATATTACATAGGAGAAGGTACAAGAAATAATGTTTAGAATGTTCATGCAGATGCAAAAAGTGGGGAAAAAAGATGTTTGTGCATGTGTATGTATTCATGTATAAATTAAAGATACATAAAAAGACTGATAACATTGGTTGTTTCTGGATCAGGAAATGGGTTTTTTTGAGAGATAAGGGTGAGAAGAAAACTTTTAATAGCATATCTTATTCTTCTAAAATTTGAACTCATGTGGATCTGTTATGTATTTTAAAATAATAAATTAAAACTGAGAAAATCCCTTAGAATACTTAAAAGAGAGTGCAAAAAGGGCAAGGAGGCCACAAGTTCCGACCTCCTCTAACCCTACAAGAGGAAGACAGGATTACCAGCAGTAACCCAAGGCCTATTCCTACAAGGCCAGACATGCTGCCTCCCTCCAGCCCTTTCACCAACAGTTCCTCCCAAAGCACCCACCACCTCTCTCCTGGGTTCGATTATTTGCTGCAGTGGCCACACAGAGCTCACAGATTATGGGGTTTATTAGGGAAGCATCACAGGCTACAATTCAAGTTTAGGAAAAATGCTCAGTCTCTCTCCCAGCCCACCATCCCTCAGCCAATAGTCTCTCACAGTCTCTTTCCCAGCAGTGCTGGTCCCTCGGTGTCTCACTCAGCAATGCATGTCTCTTGCGTCTCTTTCCCAGCAACGTGTGTCTCAGGAGCGCATGTCTCTTTCAGCAGCACATCTTCCTCAACCAGCAGTCAGAGAGAGTTCTGCCTCTAGGAGGCCTCCTTTTGAGCTTGGCAGAGTGGCCAAACCAACCAATCATAACAACAGAATTCTAAGCACCTGAGAGTGAGCCTCCCGTAACATTGCATTGTGCGACGCCCAACAGAAATAACCCAAGTAGATAACATTTACAATCAGGAGCTCCTCAGTTGCTCATTCCACCATTGAGTTTACAATGACTTATGGGTAGCAAAGCCATACTAAGTAATTTACTACACCACAGAGAGAAATTTTTTTAAAAAATTTATAATTACCCTTCCTTTCCTGGAATTCACAATAGTCTTCATCATAGATGCTTTAGGCATGTAAGACACTTCCTATGAGAGAGAAAAATTATATCCGTTTATTTCCTTTGAATTAGACCTTTGTTTCTACCACCTTTATGAATATTCTAGATTCTTGTCTTCATGTAAAATATTCCAGTGATAGCCACTTGGTTTCATTCCAAATCTCCTAACTTCATCTGCACTTAATTAACCATTCAAAAACATTTGATTGTGCTTATTTATTACATGAATTCAAATGAATTGTACCATTCAAGTCCCAGACTGAAACTCATTACATATGGAAATCATGATTACTCACATCATTTAATTCTGTCCATTTGGGTAGATGCAAAAAAAAAAAAAAAAAGATGGAGCAGTAATGTCACCACTAGGTGTATTAGCAAATGACGTTGGGATGGTCTTCTTGACCTGGGTAGAAGGAACACATCTATTCATTGTTTTCCTCCCTGAAAAAGAAATTGAAAATTGCCAAATGCACACTTCCCCTCGTTCCAAGTCTATGTCCAACCACACCCTGTCTGGACATAAAATGCAACCTCATATTTGAGTTTGTTATTGGTAAGTACTTCCAGACACCGGTAAGCAACTCTTTCCTGTCCCTTGATTTCCACCCCAACAAAAGACAAAAAACATTTTAGGCTATACTTTTAAAAATGATTCTGATGAAGAAAACTCAATTTATTTCAAAATATTTATTTTAAATCAATTAATTGGATCAGTGAAGCAGATGTTCTTTATATATATATATATATATATATATACACACACACATATATATATAATGGAGCTCTGGTAGCATACTGGCTAAGGCACTTGACTGTTAACCAGAAGGCTGGTGGTTCAAACCCGCCAGCCACTCCTTGAAAGGAAGGTGGGGCAAGCTACTTCTGTAGTGATACTGCCTCGGAAACCCAAGGAGGGGTTGCTGTAAGTCAGGTCCCACTGGTTTTTGGTTTATCAATGTATAGTCTAAGCCCTTTGTAACAAAGTAAAAGAAAAATGCCTCATAATTTAATTGTCCTACCTCCACAGAAGGGCCCTGGTTAAGTTTCATTATGAAGGACTACTAGATACCACTTGCATTCTTGTTGTAATAAATATTACTTGAAATATTCAAACTTCTCTCTGGGCCCCAGAATTTTGTGTTAAAAATAGGTGTTCTTGTTAGAGTTGTAGCTGGGTTTTAACAGATTGCTGCATTTGCTACAACTTCATGTTCCTGCCTGCTCAGACAGTAGAGGTTCAGGTTCCTAAAGCAGGAACAAAGCATTGTGTCCATCAGCCTGCTAGTAATTGGAAAGAATACCAGGAGGTCGTGGAGGCCAAAGGGAATAAAATTGATCATCTCTGCTTTCACCAAATGGCAGGCATAGCTGGGCCTTTTGGTAAGTCACAGGGGAAGTCTCAATGCTTTAAAATAACTTTTTAAAGCTTACATAATCTATAGATGCAGGTATTACTAAGCAGTAGGAAAGCAAATAAGATATCTGAGCCAACTGAACAAATATTTTTCTTACTTATGTGACCACTATCAACCATAATGTAGGGTTTCAATTATTTTCTTCTTTCTTTTTATTATGGTAAAAATATACATAATAAAACACTTGCCACGTCTACAGTTTTACATGTAAAATTAATTCAGCGACTCACTGCTTTTCTTTTTTAACTAATGACATTCTTATTATCACGAGTATTACAGAACATGCTCTTTTGGAATTAATGTAGCACATTAAACATTTTGAAAAATTACTCTGGTATGTGCAGAGAATCTTGATTTCCCAGTTTTTAGCACCAAACGCCTGATTCACAACTCCCCCACCAGATACACTAAACAAATACTCCTTAGGCTTCCAGAGAGCACTTGGAAACATCGGGCATTTGTGTCTGCTGTCATGTTTCCCATGTAGTTTCTAAATATGTCCTCTAGGTGTCTTCAGTGACCAACATTCTTGGAGCGTTTCCGGGCAAGACGCAGGCTGGCAAGATAGCCAGTCAGCTTGTAAGAACAGGTTTTGCAATGGCTTCTTTAGAGCATTCTGAGTATCTCAAATGAAGTCTTTGTATTCCACATCTGTCTTTTGTGTAATAAGTACTTATAAACATTAAAAAGAGTTTTTGCATTCGTCTTAGATTAAATACTGATCCCATATTTTTACAATGTCACTACTTAGAAGACTTTCTCCCAGTATTCTTCAGTGTGTATTTCCTAGTATAAGTGGCTTAAATTAAATTGGTAAAAGGTAAAAAAAAGCAACAAAACTTAGGGGCTAATGAAAGCACATTTCTTGTGGGGAGTGTAAGAGATGAAATGTGTGAGTATTGAAAAATATGGATCTAGTATGTATTACACAAATTAAAGTGGGCACACCAGACAGAGTCTGAGAAAACCAGTGCAGTGGGTTTAGACATTCAGGCAGTGAGCCCGAAACTATAATCTCTGTTTTTGTTTCTTATTCCAGGTTTGGACTTGGGAAGAATCCTAAACATATACTGAGTGGGAAGATCATGCTGTTCTCTAAACCTAAGGGAAAGAGTTTGAGGAGGGAGATGTGATCTGGGATTTGACACTGATAAATGTGGGTGGGGACAACATACATTGGCTGGTCTGGGAAGTTTTTGTTGCAAGCTAGAAGATCTATTGACTGTATCTGTAGGACTCCATGACACTGTATAAGATATAGATGACCAAGCAGAAGGTTGCAACATCTAAAAATGTCTCTTTCAATATCATAAGATTTATATTAAAATAAATAAGCAAAATAATAATTTTTTAATTATAATCAATAGATAAAAGTAAAGCATTTCATGAAATCATTTCCCTTTATTCCTTTGTCTCTGCTGTTGTTATTAGCTGCCATGGAGTAAGGGTCTGACTCATGGTGACCCCATGTATAACGGAACTAAATGCTGCTCCTATGCTATCCCCATGAATTAACAGCACATTGGACTTCTTTGTCCCTAAGGCTGCAGAATACCAAAGCATTTCTGTTTTTTCAACTGTTTTTTGGAAATAGTTTCAAATTTACAAAAAAAAAAAGTTGCAAAGAATACCCCTGTACCTTTTATCCAGATTCACTTCTTATTAATGTTTATTCTTATTTGCTTTGACATTTGTGTTTTTGCTCTCTGTTTTTTCTGAACTATTTGAAGGTAACTTATAAACATGGTGTTTTCCCCCTCAATTCTTCAGTGTGTATTTCCTAAGATTGACCACAATATGGTTATTTACTTTTTAAATTTACATTGATACAATGCTTTTTGTCTCATTTATCATTCATATTCTAGTTTTATTAACAATTTAGTAATGTACTTTATGGGAGCTCTGGTGGCATAGTGCCTAAGGCATTTGACTGCTACCCAGAAGGCTGGCAGTTCAAACCCACCAGCCACTCCTCTGAAGGAAGACCGGACAATCTACTTCAGTAGAGTTACCACCTTGGAAACCCAATGAGGGGTTGCTATGAGAGTCGACTTGGCGGCAGTGAGTGTTTTGTTTGTTTTGTTTTAATGTACTTTATATTCCCCCCCCACACACCACTGCAGTGGATCCAGTCTAAGGTTAGGTATCGCACTTGGTGATTAAGTCTCTTTAGCCTCAATTAAATGGGAAGAAATCCCACAACATTTCTTTGTCTTTTATGATTCTTTTTAAAAAGAATATAGTCCAGCCTTACCTTTAAAAAATGATTTTTAATATAACTTTCTTCATTTTGTGTTTCTCTGATGTTTCTTTGCGATTAGACTCAGGTTATCATTCTCAACCAGATCACTGCATGGGTGATGGGTCCTTCCCAGAACATCACAGCTGGTTGAACACAGTGTCCATCAGCCTCAAAATGATGTTAATTTTGGTCTTCTGGTCAAGATGTTGCCTGATTTCTCCATTATATAATTACGCCCCCCCCCCCCAATAATAAACCTTGCAGATATTCTGTTTCTCATGAAAACTTATTCCAGGATTTAACATTCATTGATAATTTCTGCCCAGTTGGATTTTAACCATGCTGGTTGCAAAATGATAATGTTCTAACTTCAGCACTCCTTCCATACCTACTATTCTACCCTCTGTAGTGTACTGTACATAAGAGATCTCTCTTTTTTATCTGTTTTTGGAACGGACACATGAATTCCTAATTTTTTAATGGCTTATAATTCAAGTTTGGTGTTGGGACATTTGGTGCTCAGTTTTCCCAGATTTGGCCAGAAGGAGTCCATGAAGCTGGCTCTTATGTTTTTGTAATATGTCCTCATCATTGTTTTGAGTACTTTTTGTACTTTCTACCATAGCAAGATATTATAAGCTCTTTTGTACCTATCCTGTCATGTTTCTGGACCCAGCATTTCTCTGAGAATTTTTGGATCCTTTTAGTCAAGAATAGTATTAAGAACTAAGATCTGAGGACTAGGTGTGCTTGTTGTTACTGGGGGTGTTTGCATCTTGTTTCTTTTAGTCTACAGAGTTAAAAAATGCACACACATACATATATATACACATACATTTATTATATACATGTGCACATAGATATGCATACATACATACATATACATATCGTAGAAATCATGGATTCAGACCGGTAGTTCCAATTCCAGTACATCTCCACAAGATGTATTCTACTGAACATTTAAAGAAAAATTAACACCAATCCTTCTCAAACTCTTTCAAAAAACTGAAGGGATAAAACACTTCTTAACTCATTCTATGAGGCTAACATTACCCTGATACTAAAGCCAGGCAATGACACCTTAAAAAAAGAAAACTACAGTCTGCTGTCTGTTATGATGTAGATGTAAGCATTCTCTCTCTCTCTCTCTCTCTCTCTCTCACACACACACAAATACTAGCAAACCAAATCCTACAGCGTATGAAAAGATCATACACTACGACTAAGTGGAATTTATTCCCAAAATGTAAGGGTGGTTCAGCATTAGAAAAATAAGCAATGCAATGCACCACATTAATAGAAAGCAGGAAAAGAATCATATGATCATCTCAGTTGTCACAGGGAAGGCATGAAGGCATGTTTGGACAAAATCCAACATCTTTTCATGATAAAAACACTCAACAAGCTAGGAATAGAAGGAAAATTACTCAACATGATAACGCGCATTTGTGAAAAACTTTCAACTAACATCATACTCAAAGATGAAAGAATGAAAGCTTTCTAAGATCAGGATGCCCACTCTCACCATTGCTATTCAACATTGTACTGGAAGTCCTAGCCAGAGCAATTACACAAGGAAAAGGAATAACAGATGTCCAAATCAAAAAGGAAGAATTAAAACCATCTCTACTTGCAGATGACATAATCCTACATTTAGAAAATCCCAAAGAATTCACAAGAAAGCTACAGAGCTATTAAACAAATTTAGTGAAGTGGCAGGGTACAAGGTAACCAAACATACAAACAAAAACCAGTCTGGTTTCTATGTATTGGTTTCTACCAATGAATAATCTGAAGAGGACATCGAGAAAACAACTCTATTTATAATAGAATCTAAAAAAAAAAAAAAAAATCATATACCAAGGGATAAATTTAACTAGTGACATAGAAGACTTGTACAGCAAAAACTATAAAACATTGTTGAATAATGAAAAAATAAAGATAGAAGAAGAATTAATGTATTTGAACCATGTGCTTGGTGAAGATTATTGAATACTGTGGATTGCCAAAGTATTAGTGAATATTTTATTCAATAATAAAGTATTGTTGAATACTGTGGATGAACAAATCAATCTTAGAAGTAATACAACTAGAATGTTCCTCCTTGATGACAACTAACAACAACAAATAAATGGAAAGCACCCCTTGTTCATAGGTTAGAAGACATAATGTTGTTAAGGTGTCAATAATACCCCAAACAATCTACAGATTCAATGTAATTCCTGTAAAAATTCCAACAGACTTCTTTGCAGAAATGAAAACATCAATCTTCAAATTCAGATGGAATTGCAAGGGACTCTGAATAGCCAAATCAATCTTCAAAAAGAACAAAGTAGGAGGACTCACGCTTCCCAATTTCAAAATATACTATAAAGCTACAGCAACCAAAATAGTGTGGTACTGGTATAAAGGTAAACATATAGATTGATAAAATAGAATTGAGAGTCCAGAAATAAATCTGTGACCAATTTTATTTCAAGGCCAGAATAAGCTCTTTAATAAACGGTGCTGAGATAGTTGGATCTCCACATGCAAAAGAATGAAGTTGGACGCTTATCTCACACCCTTGTGAGAAACATCTAAAAATGGACCACTGACTTAAATATAAGAACCAAAGCCACAAAACTCTTAGATGAAAAAATAGGGGTAAAAATTCAAGGCCTTGTTTTCTGCAGTGGATTTCTAAATGTGACACTAAAACCATAAGCAAAAAAGAAAAAAATAGATAAATTGGACTTCATGAAAATGAAAAACTTTTCTGCATCAGAAGACTTTGTCAGGAAAGTAGAGACAACCTATAGAATGAGAGAAAATGCTTAATGACCATATATCTGATAAAGGTTTAATATCAATAAAATACAAAGAACATCTGCAACTCAAAATCAAACAAACAACTCAATTAAAAATAGGCATTTCACTAAAGAAACTACACAAATAGCCAGTAAGCACATGCAAACATTCTCAGTGCGTTATTACCAAATCCCTTGCTGTGGAATCAATTGTGATTCATAGTATCTCTATAGGATGGATTACTGTCCCATAGGGTTTCCAAGGAAACAGACTGGCACATCTTTCTCTCATGGAGTGGCTGGTGGGTTTGAACTGCCAACC
This sequence comes from Orycteropus afer afer, assembly GCF_000298275.1. Taxonomy (NCBI): domain Eukaryota; kingdom Metazoa; phylum Chordata; class Mammalia; order Tubulidentata; family Orycteropodidae; genus Orycteropus; species Orycteropus afer. The sequence goes on along the minus strand of NW_006921603.1, from coordinate 10,496,527 downwards.
TTTCAGTTAGCAGCCAAGAGCTTAACCACTGTGCTGCCAGGATTCATTGTTTAGTCATTGTTGTTGTTGTTATTTTGCCATCGAGTCAGACTCATAGTGACCTCTCCTTGGATTTCCGAGGCAGTATCACTATGGAAGTAGATTGTCCAACCTTCCTTCTGAGGAGTGGCTGGTGGGTTTGAACTGCCAGCCTTCTGGTTAGCAGTCAAATGCCTTAGGCACTACGCCACCAGAGCTCCTTGTTTAGTCATTAGGGAAATACATTGTTGTTGTTGTTGTTGTTTGCCCTCGAGTTGGCCCTGACTCATAGCGACCCCTCCTTGGGTTTCCGAGGCAGTATCACTGCGGAAGTAGGATTGCCCAACCTTCCTTCCGAGGAGTGGCTGGTGGGTTTGAACCGCCAGCCTTCTGGTGAGCAGTCAGGTGCCTTAGGCACTATACTACCAGAGCTCCTAGGGAAATACAAATCAAAATCACAAGGAGATACCACTTTACATCCGGGCAATCTACTTCCCTAGTGATATTGTCTTGAAAACCCAAGGAGGGGTCGCTATGAGTTGGATCCGACTGGAAGGCAGTGATTTTTTAGTGAGTTAGGATGTGTAACAGGTCTCTAGGTGGCACTAGACTGCTGACCTAAAGATTGGTGGCTTAAACACACCCAGCAGGACTGCAGAAGAAAAGGCTTGGTGACCTGCTTCCATTAAGATCATAGCCATGAAAACCAAATGGAGCAGTTCTACTCTGAGGCACACGGAACTGACTCTATAGCAACTAACAAAAACAAAAACAGGATGTCTATTACCAGGAAAACAGAAAATAACAAGTGTTGATGAGGATGTGGAGAGAATGGAACCCTTATCTATTATTGGTGGAAATGTAAAATGGTGCAGCTGCTGTGGAAAACAGTTTGGTGGTTCCTCATAAAGTTAAACATAGAATTACCTTATAACCAAGAAGTTCCACTGATAGCTGTATACTCAAGAGACTGGAAAGGAGAGACTCAAACAGATACTTGTGCACTAACGTTCATTGAGCGTTATTCACAATAGCTGAAAGGTGAAAGCTGTGGGAGGTGTAATGGGGAATTATTTCTTAAGGGGTTCTGAATATCTGTTTTGACTGATGTAAAACTTTGGGAAATGAATAGTGGTGATGGTTGCACAACGTGATGAATATATGTCACTATAACCCACTGTCATTGAATTGATTCTGGCTCATAGCAACCTTCAGAGGGCTTCCAAGGCTGTAAATCTTTACAGAAGCAGACTGCCTCATATTTCTTCTGTGGAGCGCCGGTGGGTTTGAACCACCAGCCTTTTGGTTAGCAGCCCAATACTTTACCATAGTGCCACCAGAGGTCCTTAATGTCACTGTACTATACACTTAAATGTGGTTAAAATGGCATTTTGTGTACATGTTATATATAACTTATCACAATAAAATTTAAAATTAAAAGAAGAAGAAACTATAAAAGTGGGGATTTAAGAAGAGAAAAGAGGGCCCCATCATGCCATTCTGCTCTCTCTTCAGTTATTTCCCACCACTGCCTTCAATGTACTATTTTAATCAATCATACTTCATTTTCCTAAGAAAGTCTGTGGGCTGTTACACTTCCTGATCTCCCTCCTTTTCTTCTAATCCATGCTATCATTCAAGATCTTATTCCTTTGTTTGTTCACTCCTTCATTGACAAAGCCTTCCATGAGTGCTCTAATTCTTTCTTCCTTCCATTAATTCTATAGCATTTAGAAGTTTATCAAAGTTTTAATTATTTATTGTCTTAATTTATTTGACACTGCCTTGTGCACTTTATTTTTGTCTTTCTGACTAAACTGACAGGTCTTGAAGGCAGGACTATACCTCATATTTTCATTGTATCCCTCAGATACGATCCCTCAGAGTGCTTAATAGAGGTTGGGCATGGAGTTAGTGCTAGGTTAATGCTAATTGATGGAGAACAGTGAGCTGTTGAGGTTAGTGAAAGAGCTGTTTCATGGCCAGCAGAGCCTTGTTGTACATCTCAAATTATGCCATGTAGGTGGTTGCCCTTCTTCCTACATATAAGGTTGGCACTGTGCTGACTTACCCAGTATACAAAAGGCTTCTTCCAAAATGCAGCACCTGCCAATGACTTTTCCTTCACTGACTTCCTGGTGGGTTATAGACCAAAACCCCAGACAAACCACAATTTTATTTAATTATATCACTAGTTTTCACTGTTCCTTCCTCCCTGCCTCCTCCTCTCCTTCTCTTCCTCCCTTCATTAATAGAAAACCCAGATGTCTGGGACATAATTGGCTTGCATAAAAATGCAGTTACTACTCACTGTGAAACTGAGAGAGAAAAGGACAGGATTGTCTACTATTTACTCTGATAAGAAGCAACATTAACTGAAGTAGGAGCATACACAGGCAAAACTGAATTTTTCTCATAGAGTATAGCATTGGGATAACATAGATATCATTGACTGACTTAGACATCAACTATTTGAAAGACAGCATTTTAAGTGGCAGGGTTGATGAAACACTTGCCATATATGAGTACATTCTTTACTCAGTGGAAGTATTATTTGCGTTTTATTTTAAAGGTGAATTAGAAAACAATTCTTGTATAAAAATCTTATTGTGTCAGCTTTTTGTTATGGTTCACTCATTCATTGGCAACATCCTTCATGAGTGCACCAATTATTTCTTCCTCCCCTTAATTCTCTAACATTGAAAGTTTGTCACACAGTTTTAATTATGCATATTATCTTATTTTATTTGATACAAATTGTCTTACATTTGCTATGTGGTTTTGTAATTTATTTCATAGAGCCCCGATAGAATCCATTTATTTATGCAATTTTTATAGTTTCGTACTTTGTCCAGATGTGAACACTTTGTGTTTCTGAATACAGCTGTGTTAGACATAATGCAAATCTTAGGGGGATACATGTCCTTTTCCTGTGAGCTTTAAGTTTTCTTATGATAAATATTTAGTCATTGCAAATTGATCCAGTAGTTGCTGTTGGACAATTGACTTTTCATCTTATTAAACAGAAAACAAAGTAAAGCAAATATAAGTGATTAAATGCCAGGGTATAAGAGGGAAAAGTTACTGTTTTCCTGTGGTTAGTATTGAAAGCATTCCCAAATAGTGGCTGAAGCATTGGAAGTTTATTTCCTTCTTCAAAAGAGCCTGGGTATGAATGGACCCAGTAGTGGAAGAGGCTCCTGCAACACCAGCGTTTCCAGCCTGGAATTTGTGAGTGGGTGGGAAATGCTTAATTGCTATTTACCTGCAGAACACGGCCTTTGACACACATGATGAGCCAGCGTCATTTGACTGTCACCTCCTTAGGAGGCGGATTCTTCAGCCCACACTGCTCAGCGCTGACTTCTCCTCTGTGCGTGCTTTGTGTCTGTATTTTTTGCCAGGCTGTGCATTTTGAGGGAAGCGCCAACTCACGACAGGCTCCTCAGCTCTATCATTGTAGGGAGACCCACAGAGCCTCCCACGCAGTGACATCCTCAAAAGGAGTCTGGTTTGCCTATTCCCTTTGAAGAAGCATTTTTTAAACAAAAGGGAATCCCCCATGTGCTGGTGGTGTGCCTGACAGTTCTTTCTTTCCCACCACGTCATGCACAACTCACAAATGATGTCTATCGATTTGTACTTATCAGGTTATATGTTTCTCAACAAATAAATCAATCCAATGACTAAAAGTCTTGGTCATTTTATGTTAATGGTGGTGGAATATTTTGGAAAAAGGTTAGCGATTATGGTGGCACAGCATGAAAAATGTAATAAATGTCATTGAATTGTAAACTTGGAAGGAGTTGTATTGGTTGACTGTTTTGATGTGTATAATTTCACCATAACTGGAAAAAAAAATAGTCTTGGTCACAGGGATTCTGATTTCAACTGATTTAAAAGTTTAAGTTTCAAGAACTCAGTTGAATTGCTGATTTATAAATGGACTAAATGTATTTTAGAAATAAAATTGACCTGCCCCCAATATAATACCAGCAGCTGTACTTCATTCAGATATACACAGGTTAAGTTTATTTATAAACTTGTAAACACTTAGAAACCACAGTTAGAATACCCAGGGGTCTGCATTATATCTAAATATCTTCTGTGACGCTTAGCAAATCTACAGCAGTGGGGAGATGCACCGCTGAGGTGTTCTACCTAAGAATTGACTGGAACTACCTGGTCAGTGTAAAAATACACCCATCCTCTGAGGGCCTCTTGGGATGGAGATAGTACTGACCAAGCCAGACCTTCGGGGCATCTGTGGTCTAGAGGAGAATGCTCTGTGCTACGACAACCTAACTGGCGACTTGTAACCTCAAGCAGAGCAAAGAACTGTATCAGTTATCATGAAAAGCCGTGGTTCTCACTGCCTTCCTCAGCATGTTAGCCCACGTTCTGCTGGCTGCCCTCTCCTAACTGAGGATTTGTGGCAGAGAATGAGACAACAATAGGAGAGAGGCCCAACCCACATCCCAACAACAGCTCCCACCAATCACTCAAGGTGCTGGGTGAGAGTCCCCTAGGGCTTGGGTGGAAAGTCTCGCTGCCCTGGCAGGCCCAAACACCAGCTTGGGTAAGTTATACCATTTCTAGGGGGCTTTCCATCAGTATCTGTACTGACTTACCACTCCAAATCTTTTTTTTTTTTTTTTTTTACATGTTTTCCTCCTCTTTGGGGCACAAATGAATAAAATATTCTACGCTTTGTTATCCAACTCAGCTGCAAATTCAAATTCCCGTTCTTATATAGCTCCCTTCTCAATAATTTTAGGCTCCTGAGCAGTCTAACAAATTAGTGGTGCCCTCTTCCATTCTCAGAAAATCTCTTTACTTCCCTAGTTCCGGCTTTTTTCTCCCCCCTTCTCTCCCTTTTTCATTCTGACTCTGGCCCAAAGATGCTTTTAATGAGTGATGGCGAACATCCAATGGGCTATGGTAACCTAGGTTGTGTGTTGCTGTTGTTTTTATGTGCCCTCCAGTCGGACCTGACTCACAGTGACCTTTCCTTGGGTTTGAGGGGGTATTACTACGGAAGTAGATTGCCCAACCTTCGTTGCCAGGAGTGGCTGGTGGGTTTGAACCACCAGCCTTCTGGTTAGAAATCAAGTGCCTTAGGGTTGTGTAGGACACCTTAATTTCTTTCCTACATCCCATACTGGTGACCCAAGTGATTGGACCGGTCTTCCATGTCTTGGCTCAGCCCCCAACCAGCTGGTGACTTATGAGAGGAAATCAATGTAGTATTCTTACGATTCCTTTCTTCCTTCTCCATTTTGAGCCTCATTGCTGACTGAAGTCCACGGAAGGGAATAGTTATGGAATTGTTATTGGTAGACCAGAGGAAGCGAGATAGAGCCAAGACTCAGCCCAGTGGTACGTGACAAACCAGGGGCTGAGGGCGGAGGCAGCATGCCCAAGGGTAGTGAGGAAACTGCAACTCCTTCCCCGCGAGATAAGAACCAGAAAGTGTTGTGAATTCCCCTGGGTCAAACTAAAGGCGGAGGGATAGGGAGATTTGTGAGAAAAGAAAGATGGTGTCTTTATCTAAACATGTTGTGGTTGTTGTTGTATGCTCTACAGTCAATTCTGACTCACAGTGACCTTAGAGGACAGAGTAAAACTGACCTATAGGGTTTCCTAGGCTGTAATCTTTACCGCTGGTAGACGGCCAGGTTTTTTCTCCCTGAGTGGCTGGTGGGTTCCAACAGTTAACATTTTGGTTAGCAGCAGAGTGCTTACCCACTGCATCACTAGGCCTCCTTTTATCTAAACATAGTATATCACCAAAAACAAAAACTGAAAAAAGAACTGGTTGCCATGGAGTTGATTCTGACTCCTGGTGACCCCATGTGTCACAGTAGAATTTTGCTCCATTCAATGGCTGATTTTTCAGAAGCAGATTGCCAGCCTTTCTTCTTAGGTACTTCTGGACAGACTCAAGTCTCCATCCTTTCAGTTAGCATCCCAGTGCATTCGTACCACCTAAGAACTCCACAGTATAGCACAGAGGCAACAGTTCTAACATTAAAGCTGTGTTTGGGGTTCTGACCAGGGTAAACTATTCACGCATTTCAGTTGTGCCAAACACCTTAACATGTGGGAGGCTGGATCAATATATCTATCTGTGCATTTTTATACCACCTTTCACCAGAGAAGCCAGGTGCTCAGACTGCACCCAGTTAGAAGACTTGCCCCCTCCTGAAAACCTGGCAGGGGCCCAAGCTAAACATTACAGCAGTGTTTGAGCAAGAGAGGCTTAGCCCAGGCCAGGGCTCTGCCCCTTCTCCAACACCTCCTGCCAGCTGAAAGCAGCAGTGCCCCTTATGGGATCATTGGAACAATCAGGTCAGCTCCTGATAATGAGCTCTTGGGCTCTAATAAGAAAAGACAGAGATTAAAATCAACTCTTAGGCACTATTCATAGCCCTGTCTTGTGCCCTCTGCACTTTCATTGACTGCTGCCTGGTGTTGGGAGGAGAAACTCAGGCAGAGATGATGTGTCTGCCTGGCCCAGCCAAGTGGGGAAACTCAGAAGAGGACATGTTCCTTTCCACTACTGTATAAAGGTTGGAGGGGAGGAGGCTGAGCTGGACATTAACCCTGATTGGAGGGTTCCTTACATGACACAATACAGCAGCACTTCCTCACCTTCCCACTTCCTGTTGTACCAGTGCACAGGCTGCCCTATGGCTTAGTTATTAGTTTTTTAAAAGATCTACCTACTTTTCAAATGTAAACAACTCCTTTGTTGTTGTTATGTGCTGTTGAGTGGGCCCCGACTCATAGCGACCCCTCCTTGGGTTTCCGAGGCAGTATCACTATGGAAGTAGGATTGCCCAACCTTCCTTCCGAGGAGTGGCTGGTGGGTTTGAACCGCCAGCCTTCTGGTTAGCAGTCAAGTGCTTTAGCCACTATGCTACCAGAGCTCACTCCTTTAGCCTTATCTTAAGCAACAATATCCATGGAATTACAGAGTTGATGTGATACTTATCCATATTTTTAAAATATATTTTCAAATAAATATGTAACTGCTAAAATAAAAAAAATAACATTCATGAAGCACCTCAAATTCTTTGAGTACCACATTTTAGGGAAACTGCAGTATGGTATACTTGGTCAAGAATATTATCCCATGTCAAAGCTGAGGAGGTTGGAGCTGAGTTGATTCCTTATTGTTCCAATGTGAAACTTAAGATCCCATTCTTCTTGTGAAGGAGAAGGAGGAAGAGAACAAGCAAGAGGAGGAGGAAGAGGAGAAGTTGGGTAATTAGAATGCTTAGTAGTTATAAAACATGGGTTTGAGTTGATGAGGTCAAGGTAAGAAAAAGATTTTGATTACAATACAGACCAATACTTTCAGCTTGTAGCACTAATTCTAATCAACCATCTTTCAGCCCTGCAGCAGTGTATTAGGCAGGCCAGGCTTGGCTATCCTGAAGTAACACAGATCCTCACTATCAGGGGCTTCACACACAATGGTTTACTTCTCATTCACACACACCCTGCTGTAGGTTAAGTGGATTCTCTGAGACATCTCCCTTGCAAGGGTGACTCAGAGATCCAATCTTGTGGATTTGCCACCTCAGTGCCTGGTTTTCAGAGTTACCACAGCAGGAGAAGAATACTTGGAGGGTTACACAGGGGTTTCTCATTGTCTCAGACCAGAAGGGACATGTGTGGGTCACACAGCCCCACCTAGCAGCAGTGAGTGCTGGGATGTGTTTTAGCATATGGATGAGCACTGGAAGTTTCCAGTGTATAAGAATAATACAGTTTTTGGAACCAGACAGTCCATTACTACTCACTAGTTTTGTGTTTTTTCATACATAACACCAGCATAACAATGTCCACTTTGTGGCTTTGTTGTGAAGCTGGATGAGATAATCCATGTCAAGTGCTTACCATTTTTATTGCCTCAGTCTAGTTAAACTGGACAAAGCAGTTTGGTGTGATAGAGATGTGAAGATTGCTTTGGGGAGCTTCATGGATGAGGTTGTGGCGGTTTGACCTGCCCTGGACAAAAGCAATGTATCCTTAGTTCTGATTTTCTTCAGTCTCTTGGCGAGACTGAAGGAGTCAGTATTTAGGTTTACAACACAACAGAAAACTTTTGTATTTGCATCCATGGACCACAAATTGACTCCTCTTTCGCTATAAATATGAGTTTTGAAACTGAGAAAGGAATTATGGGATCTGTGACACTTGATGGATCTAGCGTCTCCTCTGGTGGCTGTAAGGCAATTAAAAAAACACAACTGTGGAAGTTGAGATACTTATATTTCCTCATAAAATTCACTTCTTGTGCTTAATCTGTTACTCTCAGTAGTGAAGTTTCAGAGTCATCAGTATGACAGTACAGCAATATTGCCTCATCAGTCATGATTTACTTAATGTTTTCTGAATTTAGTAATATTTGATTAAAATTTAATGTGAACATATCATATCATGCCATATATATTATTGCATCCATTAATCAGGTAACTATAGTAATGAAATGCCGGAAGGTTGGATGAAAAAGGAGCCAAAGTCTTGATATATGTTTGACATAATTCTGTGAGTGATTAACCAAAAAAAAAAAAGAGAAAAACTCAGCCACACAAAGCCTCATTAATATATATTGCTTTCACAATCATCTATGTATCATCAGATATTTTTAACCTTTGTCAAGTTTGATTTTTAATTTACTGAAAGACACTAAATATTAATAACCATGAAAGATATACGTTATTCCATTGAATCATAAGTTGACAGAATGATTCACAGTTTATCCTAATTTTTTTTGTATAACGATGTGTGTTAAAACATTATCTAAGTTATTTAATCAGTTTATCATGGGGGAAATGACATCCATTTAACATAAGGCTGTGTAAGATACTGATTTAAATATCACATCAGATTGCTATCTTCTTCAGCTTTCATTGTCATTGACCATAGCAGGTAATCAGTATAATGATGCATAATTTATATCTGACACAGGCTGATTTTGTGTGCAAATATTCTTTTTCCTATTAAAACATTGAATTAGTTATAACGTGTTTCTTTCAATAGTGCCATTTTAATCAGAAAACTAATGAAGAACCAACTAGTATCTAAACATTTACCTACCCTACTCATTAAAATCATTCCAGAGGATTAAGTACTGTGGGGAATAACTGAATAGAACAAAAAGTTAAGTCAAGTGCAAGACAGTTTACTTTTGACTTCAGAACAGAATATTGACTGTTTAAACACAATTATCTACCTAATTAAGGCCCCCTGGGTAGTGCAAACACTTTGTGCTTGACTACTAAACTGACTACTAATCTAAAGTTTGGTGGTTTGAATTTACCCAACAGTGCCAGTGAAGAAAGTCCTGGTTAATTGCTTCCATAAAGATAACAGCCAAGAAAACCCTATTGAACAGTTCTATTCTGTAACACATGAGGTTGCCAGGAGTAGGAATCTCTTAGATGTCAATGAGTTTGGTTTTCTTGGTTTATCCATCTAGTTATCTCTTTTTGATCCTGTCAGATTGCACTTATTCACTTATTCATTCATCACGTTTTTTAGTAAACACTAAATGAGAGGCATTATGCTGAGATTGGGGATACAAAAATGAAATGCTATCACCCCTGGTTCTTAGTACCTCTCAGTGTCATGATGAGCAAGGCTTAAGTGTAAGCAGGGATGAACTCCAAAACAGGGTCTAAACCAACCTCAGTGAGGCATAGAAATGTAAAGTCAGACTCGAGTGTCAAGGAGGCTTTTTTTGGGGGGGGCACAGTTGCTTTGAGGGGACTCTTGAGGAGTAAATACTAGTTTACTAGACAGACACTTATGAAGGTGTGATGCGAGTGAGGCGTGAGAATGGGAGTGTTCTAGAAAGAAGGAATAACATGTGCCAAAGCTCAGAGGCATGAGAAAGCATATTCAAGCATCTCAAGAACAAGAGAAATTCACTCCTGCCTCTGTCTAGGTAATCTGAACAACAAGAAAGTGCAGCGTGATAGAAATTTCAAGATTGCTTCAGGGACTCCATGCTGAACTAGGACTTAATTCCAAGCCTTGGGGTGAGGCTGCCTTGGACAGAAGTAGTTTTGTAACTGGGGTCCTGCAAGAGAAGACCAGAATAGGGGAAAACAGACAAGGGTGAACATATGCAGCTGATAGCATATGAGATGTATGTGTCTGACCCTAAAGAACTGCAAGTGTCAAAATGCAATAAATGTAGATGGAATCATGGAGCATAGGACTGTGATATACTCTGTAGCTAAATTCTACTTTAGTGGAGAAGGCGTTACAAGAAAATAGATGTTAAGAAGAATTTTAGAGAAAATGGACAATTGGACTCTTTGGGGGCTGGAAATGGAATCATTCCAAAGATAATGTTGTTTCAGAATAAGGAGGTAAAGAAGCTGGGAAAACAAGGAAAGTGATATCCGGAAGGAAAGCTCAGACCTGCCTGTCATATGTATCCGAAATGCTTGACCCTGTCCTTGGGAGTGGGAAGTTGCTCCCAGTTGGAAATAAATGTTGTTCATGGATGGATGAGTTTGGTCCATGGGGTCAAACATCATTTTCAGTGACTTGTTGCAACATTCATGATTAATGTTGATTTATTACTCGATCATTGTGTTATGTAAATAAGCAGCAGCTTTTTTGTATGTGTCTTGGTGTGATGCTGATTTAATTGAGTTTCGGGATGGGGGGAGGAGGTGGGAGGTTCCAGGGTTAATACTGTTAGCTTCTTCCTCAGTAGCAAACTCTTCTTATGATGGATGAAACAGCAGTAATAATCAGAGTAGCCAAATTGTTAATGGAATTCCATAAGGGAAGGAGGGGTTTTATTATTATGGCAATATTATGACAGTAACAGAGAAGAATCTATAAACTAAAGAAAGTTAGTTATAATATGTTTCAATGAATCAAAAACTGTGACAAAGCATGCTGATTTTCTGACTCCTTAACCAAACTCAAATGTTATTATTTTACTGAACAATCATCAATTAAAGAGCAAACATGCATGCATGCACACACATGGACAATTCAAACTAGAAGCCAACTTAGCCATTTTCTAAAATGATTATAATTTATTTCAAATGAAAATGGAAAATCCTGTATATATTATGAGGTTTTCATAATGAAAATGAATCATTTTGTAGTCAGAAAAAATTTAATTAAGCCCAAATTGAATGAACTATTTGTTATTTAAGTATTTGGTTCATTATCTAGAACCTTCTATTGGGCATTTGAAACTCAGTGGAAACACTTTCAAATCCCCAATGAAAACCCTCATCGCCAGGATTTACTCAATACTAAGGTGCACAAGAGATGAGAAAAATGAATCTCTATCCTAAGATTTTGAGATTCTGAATCAATACCTGAGTTTCCAATGACCAAGGAGTCTTTACTACCAATCTCCCTTTCCCCTGAGGAGCTACTGATACAAAAGAGTGTGGGAGGTGAGTAGGAGCACAAAGCCTCTTCAATTGTTATCAGATAGCTGTTCACAGAAAGGTCTTCCCAGAGTTTGCTGTATAGAAAGCACAACCCACACATCATCATTATTCATTCTTCCAGCTTAAGAGGCTTGTTTTTCGCAGATGTGCCCTTCCTGTTTGGCATTTGTAACTGTGGACTGTTGTTCAGTAGAAGAAAATGCGTCATCTGAATATGAACTGAGATTTTGAGCTGATTCATGAACACCTTTTGTTAAGTAAAACATGAAAAGGAGTATCGTTGCCAAGAGTGAGGTATGCACTCGAGCAAAATTTTACTACACTAGTATGAAAAAGGAATACAACTGGTGTAATTAAGGGCATCTTTCTCTCAGAAAAAAAGTAACATATGAGTGATACAAATTTCCTAGAGAAGATGAACAGACCATATGCTTTAGCACCCTTTTGCTTGTGTATATAATCTTAATTTCTCTTGAAGCTTTTCCCATAGAGATGGAAGCATTATTTATTTATTTATTTTAAAGCAGCTCCCAGATTCATTCCTTGAAGCAAATTAACCCTACTCCTACGCTTTGATTTAGACATTTGTTTTAGGGAATGTTGTTATCTACTCATGCAGCACAGAGAGGGGAATCACTGACTCAGTCAAAATGACAAGAGGAAATCTCATAATTACATGGGATACACTCATTCATTTAACATTTATTGAGCGCCTGCTGTTAGCTAGGCAATGTGTGCAATAAATGTGCAGTTGATTTCTTGCCATTTCCACGACATTTCAAACTTATATGTAAGATGGTAAAAATAAATATGACTCAAGCAGATTTGGTGTGGGGATTCAGAGTCCAGGATGTTACTGTAACTACTAGAAATTATGGAGATGGCAAGAACATCTCAAGGCAGATAGCTTTTTTATCAGGTTGAACATTTGTTTTAAAGTTAGTCTATTAGGTATTGTAGTACTTGGTTTGTGTGTCAGCTTGGCTGGGCTTGGTTGAGTGGCTGGGCTGCTGGTGGTAGTATTCCCCATGAGATTGATAATCAACTCCATGGTGAGATCTACTGTGAGAGCTGAGCAGCTGCCTGAGGGATGTGGTCTGCTTCCTGTATATAAGCAGAAGCCTTGGGGATTGGTCTCTAGCTGATGGCATGCTTGAACCCTGCATGTAGCTGTGTCGTTCAGCAGCCTGCCATGCTCTGCCAACCTTGGGACTTTTGAAAGACTCGAATTAATGGCCTGCCATGTGGTTTGGTAACATTGGGACTGTGCCTTTTTACTTGTCAGCCTTGGGTTTGTCAGCCTCAGCAGCCAGTAGCTGCCGAGTGAAGAGATGCCTCTAGCTTCAGTGGGCCGGGAGCAGGAGGCAGAGCTGAAGCCCAAGGTTGAGGGGCTTTCACTCAGCCCCTGGAGCCTGGCACTTTGAACTCAGACTTAAAGCCTCCAAAATGTAAGAGAATAAACTCTTATTTGTTCAAGCATCCCATTTGTAGTATATTTCTGTCAGAGTGGCACTAAGTAACCAAAATAGGTACCATCAGACAAAATGAGATCATTCTACAAATAAACACATACATTTTCTTTTTTATGTCTTTTACTGTTTCCACAGTGAATCACCATCTTCTAAGTTCCCATTTACATTTCACCACCACCAGGAAACAAACATTATTTCTTTATTTTATTACCAATGATTTAGTAGAAATGGGCTAATTTGGTCAAACATATGGGTCTGACTCCCAGGTCTGCCATTTCTCATGACTCTGGGCAAGTCACTTCTTTGAACCTCAGTTTTCTCAACTAAAAAGTGGAAATTAATAATATATAATGAAATATTGATGATAAAAACACTACTGTAGACTCCTATGCAAATGTACAGTATAGTAATTTTTAAAAGGTTTAATGCTGAAGGCAGGGATCAACTTTTGACTAGGTAAGATTTATTTAATTGTATTGAACTATTTAATCCTCTCCCACTTAATTAGCATCTGTTGGATGATAAATTTGTAGATCAAATTATTGTTGCTTAATACTTGATATTTCACTTCAGAATGTAGCTATCATCCCTGTTAAATGCAAGTACAACTAAGCTGGCTATTAGTCATTTATACCTTAGTATAACTGAAAAGGGTAAGAAGGGAAGAAGAAATATGGTGTAGTGCCTAAGGCATTTGACAGCTATCAGGAAGGCTTGCAGTTCAAACCCACCAGCCGCTCCTCAGAAGATTGACAATCTACTTCCATAGTGATACCACCTCAGAAAACCAAGGAGGGATTACTATGAGTCGAATCTGACTTGATGGCAGTGAGTTTGGTTTTTTTGGCCTGTCTGAAGAAGGTTGAGCAACACCCTTAATAGGAGGCTGAGAGGTTGGCAAAAATGACCATATTCCCTTACACTGCAATTCTGAAATCCTTGAAGCACTGAAAACCACAAGATTTTTTCTGTAACTCATTTGGGCACAAACTCTGACCTAACCTGAACTCATTTGGCAGCGAAATGTGCTCTAAACTGACAGCTATGACTGGATGTTTATGTGTGTTGCTGCAGGATATCAATGGATCTGATGATTATGAGTGGGTTTCCCAGGCCCTTCTGGAAGTATCCATGAACCATTCATTTAACATTTATTGAGCACCTATATCCAGTACATGCACAAAATCTGAAAAATTCTAAATTCTGGAAAACACCTGGCCCCAAGGAGTTCATTGAACTGATAAAAATAATTTGTGCACCCTTGATTACTTGTACATTATTGCTATCTGACTCAGCTGTGTCCTTTGAAAAACTTACCTCTGACCGAGAGAAACAAGCCTAACTGCACATAAAATTAATGTGCATAAAGAACGCAGAATTAGATTCAGAATTACCCCATTTGACCCACTTGCACCTCTTTATTTTTCTTTATCTTTCACTGGAGATCCTTCTTCTTCCTCTGGTTTCCTTGTTTCCTGCTGCTTCCATTCACAGTATTGTTTTTGCAACTTGTTTTTTTCTCCCCCCTGGATTCTGTCTTCCTTCTGATACTGTGCCTCCTTGGATTAGACATGACCACTGGGAGGGCTGTGGGCCTTTAATCCTCTGTTCTGAACTAGGAAGTGATCCTCCCCGGGAATAGCTTGACCCTACAGTTTATCCCTGAACATCACAAATTAAGATGAAAACTTAACTGAAGGCAAGTATGGAGTCCCTAGGGCTCTGCTTCTCAAAGAATGGTCCCCGGACTAGCAGTGTTGTTGCCTTCACCTAAGGGCTTGTGAAATATACCAAGTCTCAGGCCTGGGGGCAGACCTATTGAACCAGAATCTGCATTCCAGTCAAATCGCAGGCAATGGACATTCACATTCAAGTGTGGGAAGCCCTGCCTGCCCCAATGTCCCCAGTATGTCTAGTTCTTTCATAGGCCACTCGCTGTGGAAGTTAATTATCTAGCAAGAAGGCTATACATATTTGAAACCAGAGCTTAAGATAAAATGAATTTCTGCATTAATTTATTTTTATGAGAAATTCTGTCTCATAGCCTTTGTCTCAGAGTCTCCAAGCAAACATAATTTAACAAAATTCTTCTCATCTGAGAGTTTTATTTTCAATGTAAACCTCTCATCTGTTCATTTTGAACAGTAGCATTCTACTTATTGTGACATCACACAGACTTGTAGAACTTGATGAGGATAAAATATTAGTTTCTACTTTTTAATAGTCATTCTGATGTATATATAATATAATCCTACCTACCTGTTCTGAAAAAAGATGTTAACATGTTTAATTCCCTCCTTTTCCCTACCTTTTTGTTACAATTTGCCCAGAGTTAACCTTAAGGAATATATTAAAATCATAGCTTATTTTATAAAATTGACACTTTTCCCTGATTCACAAAGCAAGTTAATTAAATACTCTAACCTTAAAAGAAAGGAGATCTGGTATAGTAGAGCTGACAAGGGATGAGGTTTTAGTCATTTCTTGGGCACAGCCAGCTACCCAGAAGGAGCGAGTAGTTGGACCTGTGGGCTCAGGACTACAGTCACAGGGGACATCAACCTCAATTGGCATGACATACTACACAAAACATTGTTCTACCTCCTACTTTGACGAGTAGCGACTGGGATCTTAAAAGCTTGCAGGCAGCAATCTAGATGCAGCGATAGCTCTCTCCTAGTCCAGAGCAAAGAAGAATGAAGAAAACCAAAGATTCATGGAAACAATTGGTCCAAGTGACTGGTACACCATGTGCTCCTCAGCCTATATGACTATGAGACCAGAAGAACTAGACGATGCCTGGTTACCACTGTCAGCTACTCGGAGAGGGATCTATGTAGGAGATCCTGGATATAGAGGGAGAACAATGTGGAACAAAACTCAAAATCATTTGGGGAAAAAAAAGAAAAAGGACCAGGTTTGCTGGTCTGATAGAGCCTGGTGGAACCACTGAGACTATGGCCCCTAGCTGCCCTTCAGGTCTGGAATGGAACCCACACCTGTGGCTTCCAGCCAAACAAAAGACAGGCATATCAGGTGAACATTTACATTAGGTAAATACACTCCTTGGAGAGAACAATCATGGGAGAATAGAGGGGCTGTGTATGTGCTTGGTGAGAAAGACACAGGGAAGAGGTAACTATGGGGAGGAAGTGGGAGGGGAGCTCTTTGTTGCATTGTGATAAATAGTAGTCAATATCATGAGACAAAGTGTATGTGAGCTGATATATGGAAAGTGAGTTTGCTCTGTAAACTTTCACCCAAATTACAATTTAAAAAAAAAAAAGAAAAGAAAAGAAAGGAGATCTGGTTGTGCAGTGGGTAAGGCATTTGGATGCTAACCAGAAGGTCCATGGTTCAAATCCACCAGCTGCTCCGCGGGAGGCAGATGCAGGAGGCAGATGAGGCAATCTACTTGCGTAAAGGTTTACAACCTTGGAAACCCAATGGGGGTTGCTATGCGTTAGAATAGACTCAATGGCAATGTTTTTTGTTTTTTTTTCAAGCTTAAAAGAACTAATACTGTAGTTGGTTTTTAGGTCCTTGGGTGGTACAAATGGTTTGCGCTTAACTATTAATCTAAAGGATGGAAGTTAGCAGAGCTGTGGAAGAAAAGCCTGGTGATCTTCTTCCATATAGATTACAGCCAAGAAAACCCTATGGAACTGTTCTATGTGACACATGGGGTTGCTAGGAGTTGGAATCAAATAGATGACAACAGTTTTTTTTTTTTTTAAGTTAATTTTTAAGCCCTAAATTAATATTTTTCTCAGCATGTACTACAGACCCTTTGCAAAACCACAGCTGGCTGATCAGGTGGCATATATAGCTAAAATATTTTGTAAGTACCAACTGTTTGCTCAGCAAAGCTTAATTCAATAATTATTCATGAAGATTTATAGATATGAGCTTGATGCGGGCAACACATAGGTGCAAAGCCCCAGTTTCTTTCCTTAAGAAACTGATATTTTAACAAGGGGCCCGTGATGTATACTGACATGAACATGTTATAGAAAATATAGTAATGGCCATAAAAGCTTAGGCAGGGGACCAGGAGACTTTGATGAAAGGAGAAAGCACATCTGGCTGGGTGGGAAGGGAACATCTGGAAAGACTTTGTGAAGCATGAAAGTTTACCACACAAACTCTTACTTTTTTTATGACTAAAAAGAAAATCAATCCAACCCAACCTGCCAGTTTTTCCTTTCTGCCTCCCACTGTGTGAGTGCCTAAGGCATCTGACTGCTAACCAGAAGGTTGGTGGTTCAGACCCACCAGCCACTCTGTGGAAGGAAGACTGGGCACTCTACTTCCACAAAGATTTACTGCCTCAGAAACCCAATGGGGGTCACCGTGAGTCAGAATTGACTCTATAGCAGGGGTTTGGTTGTGGTTTGGTGTGACATACCCCTTTCTAAGATGGCCACTAGAAAAGTAGGAAAAAATAACTATTTACTGATTGCTTTATCTCCTCCATGATGCCAAAGACTGTAGATATCTTATTTGCCAGATTATTTTCCTGAAAATGTGAACAGATTGGACGCTGTGTAGATACAGCCTTTTCTGTCATCTGGCTGCTCCCACCTGATGTCTCTGATGTATTTGGAAGCCAGAAGTTCCCTGTAGCATAATACCAGTGCAGGTCTCAAAGATGAGGGTTTCAATTTTCAAGAAGGAAGGAGATGAAAAGAAAGGAAACATAACGCCATTAAGAGAACACTGAAGACCATCAACCTGTGGACAACTTCAAATAGAGCAACTCTAAAAATAAGACTTTTCATATTCCTGAAGACTTATGGTACATTTATCATATCAATCAATACAACGTCTTTGCTCACCAGAATAGTAGCTAAATTTGGTGCCCCTACCGTGGGTAAGGAAGTCAGGATACATGATTTCCAGCTTAATTTGTGCCATTGCCTGGCCTACATTTACTTCTTTCTCCATTCCCCCCCATGTATGCTTTTTACACACACGTGATAGCTCCTGAGAATAACATGAGATTTTTAAACTCTTTGTCCAAAGCATTCTCCTTAAACCCAAGGCAATGTAAGACTATGTTTGACAAATGAAACATGAAAATCTGATGAAAGAAGAACTTGTCACCAGTGAGGCTGCTCTAGTTATCATGGAATTCTTGGACAGCTGGTCAAAATGTCTATAAAATGCCTATCACAATGATTATTGGTGAGGGTTGCACAACGTGATTAATGTAATTAATTGATATTACTAAATTATACACATGAAAAATGTTGGATTGACAAAAGTTGTGTTTTATATATTTATACAAGGAGCTCTGGTGACATAGTGCCTAATGAATTTGTCTGCTAACCAGAAGGCTGGTGGTTCAAACCCACCAGCCACTCTGCAGAAGGAAGACTGGGCAATCTACTTCCATAAAGATTAACTGCCTCAGAAACCCAAAGGAGGTTGCTATGGGTTGAAATCAACTCAATGGCAGTGAGTTTGGTTGTTTTGGGTATATGTTTATACGACAATTAACTAAATGTCTATCAAGGTGTCATGTTTTTTGATTATCCATAGAAAAACAGACCCATTAAAGTATTTGTTGAGGCTTCGAGTTACCAGGAGTTGACTTGACAGCAAGTGGTTAATTCTAAAATGTACTGTGAATGACACTGGATTCCTGATGCAGTATAATGATATAGTTATACACCCTAGAATCCTGCTTGACAATTAGGCATTCAGGGCAGGAGCATGGAAATCAGACTGGAGGCTAATAGAGAGCTCTTTTCTCCTTGCAAAAGCTTCCTGGGTCAGGCAGTGTGGGAAATTTTACAAGGCTCATACTCTTCTTATTCTAAGGAGAAGTAAATGGCTTGAATGCCCTTAGGCATTCTTTGGAAGGAGTGTGCTCACAGACGATTTAAAATTGGGCTTTTTCACCATGAACTTATTTGTGTTAGTACACTTCCAGTGTGGGCTCCCCCCCCCCACTTTTCCTGAATGAATACTGAGGCTGAATGCTGAATAATGAAGCTGTTTAAAACAAAACAAAAAGCTATGTGAAACACTCAATCAACATAATGAGGCAGTAGTTAATAACCTTCGTGCTTCTCAGTTTCTCCATCTGTAAAATGAGTATAATAATATATACCCTCTCCACATCACAAATAACTCCCGGCCAGGAACCTATTTACATGAGGGACCTAGGAAAGAAACAAGAGCCAAATGAACACGTTCCAAAGTGAACGCTTGTGTGTTCTTTCATGAGTAAACTTCAACTACATTAAAGACATACTGTATGTAGAAAGTTCCAGAAACACAATGTGAGCACTACACTCAAGGCTATCTGAACAAAAATGAGGCAGGGCGGACTGTCTTCTAGTCTGTATTGATTTATGCCTGAATCCTTGGAGGAGAGTTTGTAATTCAAAAGTAACTGCTATGGTCTGAAAGACATCCTGATGGCCAGCTGGGAGCATCTGACAACACCCCTGTGGGATTCATGTGACAGTGGTAAGACCTTGACTTCAGGTGCATTGGTACCCCTGTCCACAGCATGAAAAGCAGCTTCTCAATTGGGCCTTTGGGGCTTTCAGAGCCTGGGATACCCCATGGCCACAAGCACTGGAGCAAGAGAGGAGCAAAATGGCAAGCTAAGAGGACCCTGAGTTGCACAAACAGTTTGTGCTCACCTGCTGACTTAGAGGCTGGCAGTTTGAACCCAACCAGCAGCACCACAAAACAAAGGCCTAGCCGTCTACTTGTGTAAAGATTACAGCCAAGAAAACCGTATCGAGTAGTTCCACTTTATACCACATGGGATGACCGTGAGTCCAAATCAACTCGATGGCAATGAGTTTGGTTTGTTTTTTTCAGCGTTAAGAACTTAAGAGGCTACTCTTGGGAACTCCCAGAAGTCATAGCGGGTAAACTTTACAGGGAGTGCTGGTGGTAGCACAAAAATGAATGGGCAAAAACTAGACAAAATCAGTGTTTCTATTGTTATAGTGGTTTATGACTACTATTATTATTGTGTCTTTAGGCATAGGAAAGCATAGATGATCTGTGTCATTGCCAGAGACACATCTGATATGATTTCGTAAGTCAGCTTCTTACACGTTGGTTTGTTTTTTGTCTCTCATTCCTCACAGTTGTAGTCCAAGCTCAGCCAGTACTTTAATGGTTGATACCCTTACTCATGGACTTATTAAAAATAGTACGTTGTTTTTCTTAAAAGAGGCAAAACGAATTCTCAATTTTCCCTAATTATCTTTCCTTTTTGTGGTTATTTTTTCATTGTGTCTTTACCACAACATACAGTTTCATCTATGTAAAGAAGGCTGGTGGAAACCCACCAGCCATTCTTCGGAAGGAAGGTTGGGCAATCTACTTCCATAGTAATACTGCCCTGGAAACCCAAGGAGGGGCCGCTATGAGTGGGACCCGACTCGATGGCAGTGCGTCTGGTTTGGTTTTTGGAAAGAAAATTGTGGATATTGGTTACTCAGAGAATTTCTGGAGAAGCAGTTTTGGAGATTCATCCAGCTTTTCCCCACCTGGATCATAAATGTGACACTTGGAGGTGGGATAGCTATTTTGTGACAATGAAGAAAAAAGCCAAAAAAATTTTTTTTTTTTTTTTTTTTTGTGAAAATGGTTGGTTGGAGTTCCATGAAATTTGGAGAGTCTGACTTGCATGGTTTGACTGTATGAAATTCTCTTTGGAGGTATGGTGTGGGGAGTCATTAGAACTTGTGCCTCTGCAAATTGAGGACAGGGTTAGAGGTAAAGTCACATAGGAGACAAAGACAACTGTCCAGAATGTAGAAATCTTCATTAATAGAACGAAGCCTAGAATTTAGACATTTTTTAAAAAAAGAAATTTGAAATTTTACCTAAATTCCACTGATTCCCTCAAAACTAGCCCTTCAATTTTAAATACTTGTAGTTCTCAGTGAGCACCTACTTCACCTTGCCTACAAATTACAAGGGTTGACACTTTAAATCTTAGGCCTTTGTTTTCTATTCAGCTGCTTCTTACTTAAATAAATCTATGTAAGGTGAAATCAAGCAGCTGTTCATTTCAGAAGTGGAACAGATAGTCTGAAGTCAAGTGTGGTATGTAAAGGAGTTTTATAAAAAGTGAAAAAAAATTATAGCTCTGTATTAAATATCAGGAGCTCTGGTGGCATAGTGCTTAAGGCACATAATACAGACCCACCAGCCAGTCCTTGGAAGGAAGATTGGGCAATTTACTTCTGTAGTGATACTGCCTCAGAAACCCAAGGAGCGGTTGCTATGAGTCGGATCCGACTCGACGGCAGTGCATTTGGTTTTGTTTTTTGTATTAAATATCATAATTATGTAAAATTATGATAACTTCAGAGTTTATAAATTGTTTCTATTCAATTTTTTAAAGCAATGGTTATTTTTTTCTGTAGAGGTACAGCAGGTAATTTAGCTAGTATTGAACAAAGTTTGGTAAGAGATGGATCAGTGAAGTTCTTAACTGCAAGCATCTGAAATTGACTCCTATTATTCTAGGTAGAAAATTAGTTTATTGGAAAGTATATTAGTCACTTATAGAATTTCTCAGAAAAGCAGATTTAGAAACTTATGCAACTTTTTTCCACCTGGATCATAGATGTGATGCTTAGAAGTAGAGTAGCCATTTTGTAACCATGAGGACAACTGTCAAACCCTAAGGATGGTGAAGTAGGAAATTAGAATGGCCTTAGGGACTTGACGTGCTTGAATTGCTGTACCAGCCTAGGACTGTATACATCTGGACTTTTTGTTATTTGAGAAAAATAAACCCATATTTTGTGGAGTCACTGCAATGGGATGGTCTGTTACATACAGTCAGATGAACCTCTAACTAATTTTCTGCAATAAGACGAAGGTGTACTCCAATAGTGTTGTTAAACACATACGCCATATTGGAAACAGGGATTTTACTGTTTGTCTGTCCTATTGGATAAGATACCATCTCTGGCATCCCCTAGCCTTTCCTGGCTAACTTGGACCTATTGCCAATGAGTTGATTTTGACTCATAGTGACCCATAGGACAGAATAGACTGCCCCACAGGGTTTCTAAGGCTGTAAATCTTTACATGAGCAGACTGCCCATCTTTGTCCTGTGGAATGGCTGGTGGTTTCAAACCACTGACTTTTCAGTTAGCAGCTGAGTGCCTAACTACTGTCCACTAGGGCT
>NW_006921603.1:10469885-10473961 GCF_000298275.1 Orycteropus afer afer | reverse complement strand
GTATCACTATGGAAGTAGATTGCCCCATCTTCCTTCCGAGGTGTGGCTGGTGGGTTTGAATCATCAGCCTTCTGGTTAGCAGTCAAGTGCCTTACGTGCTACGCTACCAGAACTCCTTATAAGCCATTAGAGAGATGC
Source organism: Orycteropus afer afer (assembly GCF_000298275.1). Taxonomy (NCBI): domain Eukaryota; kingdom Metazoa; phylum Chordata; class Mammalia; order Tubulidentata; family Orycteropodidae; genus Orycteropus; species Orycteropus afer. Next base: position 10,473,823 of record NW_006921603.1, on the reverse strand, counting down.
AAAACAATGAGATGTCATCTCACCTCAGCATCAATAGTGAAGTTCAAGAAAACAGAAAACAAAAAAATCCTGGTAGGGTTGTGGAGACCCTGGAACTCTCATACCCTGCTGGTGGGATTGTAAAATGGTACAACCACTGGGGAAAGTGGTATGATGTTTCCTTAAGAAGTTGGAATTAGAAATACCATATGATCCAGCAATCCCTCTACTAGGTGTATATCCTAGAGAAATAAGAACCTTGACATGAACAGATATTTGCATACCCATGTTCATCACAGCATTATTCACAATAGCAAAAAGATGGAAACAACTTAAGTGCCCATCAATGGATGAATGGTTAACTGAAGTATGCTACATTACACACAATGGAATACTATGCAATATTAAAGAATAACAATGAGTCTGTGAAATATTTCACAACATGAGTGAACCTAGATGACATCATGTTAGGTGAAATTAGTCAATCACAAAAGGATAATTATTGTATGAGATCACTACTGTAAAAAGTTAAGAAAAGATTTATATACAGAAAAAATCGTTCTTTGAAGATTACCAGGGGTGGGAGGGAAAATCACCAACTAGAGGCTAGACAGGAGCTCTGGTAGCATAGTGCCTAAGGCACTTGACTGCTAACCAGAAGGCTGGTGGTTCAAACCCACCAGCCACTCCTCGGAAGGAAGATGGGGCAATCTACTTCCGTAGTGATACTGCCTCGGAAACCCAAGGAGGGGTCGCTATGAGTCGGGTTCAATTCGATGGCACACAACAACAACAGCAACCAGAGGCTAGACACTATTAACTTGGGTGAAGGGAAAGGCAATATACAATAAGGGGCAGGTCAGCACAAAATGATCAAGGCAGTAGAAGACACAAGGAGGAGTACAAGAGTTAAAGGCAGCAAAAGTGTATATTATTACACAAACCTGCAAAACCAGTAATAACAACAATTTATGAGTTGATAGATAATCTGAACAGGGGTGGAAAGGCAAATGAGATTACCCTTCACAAATATATATAGGTTTGACAGAGGCTATCTTTACTTACGTATTTATAGGTACATGAATACCTACATATATACATGAATGTAGTAGCATATACAAGGCACAAAGTTATGAAAACGCTTAGTCATAATCAAACATCTTGAGGGAATGAGTTGATGGATATGGAGGATCAGGACCATAGTCTCGAGGGACACTAAGGTCAATTGGCATAACATTGAAGGAAGGATGAAGGGAAGATATGGGCACGGGGGGGGGGAGTGGGAAGAGTGCTGTTATAGTGTGGGAATTGCAGTAAATGTCACAAGACAGAATGTGTATGGATTGTTGAATGGAAAACCAATTTGTTATGTAAACTTTCACCCAGATCACAATACAAATTAATTATTTTTTCAAAAGTTGCTGAGTGAAAATATTTAGGAGATAAATAGACAGATTTAATGACTTCTTGGGTGTGGAAGGAAGGGAAAGAAAGAGGGAGTGAGTTCTAGGAGGACTCCTAAGTGCCTAGATTAAAGAATGATAAATGAATTGAGTGACACCAAAATAGTAAAGATAAAGTGAGGAGTGCATTTGGGGGAGAGATTGGATCTTATTATTCCCACTGATGGATGAGGAGACCAAGGCTTATACAATGAAATAACTTTCCTAAGATCAGACAGGCAACAAGTGGCAGAACAAGGATTCAAACCAGGCATCTACACAATTGCCTTGACACCTGTTAGTAAAACACTTTTTAATCTTAGTCTCTTCCTACCTGCATGGGAGGAGTCAGGCGGTATTTCAGCCACGGCAGGACTATTGGAGAGACTAAAATGCTTAGTCCTCTGTTACTGAGAGCATCTTGGAACCATAATCAAAAGCTGTGATCAGGACATTTTAACTGCTGAGTAACTGCTGTCGTTGCTGTTGTTGTTGGGTGCTGCTGAGTCGATTTTCAACACATAGCAACCCCATATGACAGAGTACAATAGCCTCATGGAGTTTTCTAGCTGTAATCTTTATGTGAGTAGATCACCAACTCTTTCTTCCATGGAAGGGCTTCAAATCCATTGGGAGGGGAACTGTTGCATTGTGGTAAATTGTGGTCAGTGTCATGAAACAAAGTATATGTGGAAAGTGAATTTGCTCTGTAAATTTTCACCCAAATCACAATAAAAAAAGAAAAAGAAAAACTATATTCCCAACTTAAAAATTCCCTGTATTGGTAAATTCCTTAATTTCTCATTTTACCATCAAATTTCCTAAATTAATTTTATGGGGAAGAATTTCACATTAACAGGTAGGAAATTATAAGTGCTAAAAAGTTTCCTAAACTATGGGTCAACTCAAAGAATTTTAATAGCAACATGTATCCATCTATCATTTTACTGTCGTCATCTTGTTGCACTATGTTGGCTTCCATTTTGCTGTGATATGGGAAGCTATGTCACTGGTATTTCAAATATCAGCAAAGTCACTCATGGTGGACAGGTTTTAGCAGAGTTTCCAGACTAAGACTAGGAATGAGGGCCTGTTTCCAAAAAAATTGACCAGTGAAAACCTTATGAATAGCAGTGGAACATTGTGTGATACCTGCTGGAAGATGAATCCCTTAGGGTGGAAGGGACTCAAAATACCACTGGGGAAGAGGTGCCTCCTCTAAGTAGAGTCAATCTTTACGATGTGGATGAAGTAAAGCTTTTAAGATCTTCATTTGCTGATGTGGCATAAATCAAAATGAAACACTGGCAAATATTCATTACTAATTGGAACATGGAATGTGCAAAGTGTGAATCTAGGGAAATTGGAAGTCATCAAAAATGAAATGGAATGCATAAAGATGGATATCCTAGGCATTATTGAGCTGGAATGGCCATTTTAAATCAGACAACCATATAATCTACTATGCCGGGAGTAACAAATTGATGAGGAATGGTGTCACATTCATCGTCAAAAAGAACATTTCAAAATCTATTCTGAGGTACAAAGCTTCAGTGATGTTGTTGTTGTTGTTATTTGCCGTCGAGTCAGACCCGACTCATAGCGACCCTTCCTTGGGTTTCTGAGGCAGTATCACTACGGAAGTAAGATTGCCCAACCTTCCTTCCGAGGAGTGGCTGGTGGGTATGAACCGCCAGCCTTCTGGTTATCAGTCAAGTGCTTTAGGCACTATGCTACCAGAGCTCCCCGATAGGATACTATTTATATGCCTACAAGGAAGACCAGTTAATATGATTATTATTCAAATTTATGCACTAACCACTAAAACCAAAGATGAAGAAGTTGAACATTTTGACCAACTTCTGCAGTCATATTAATCAAACATGCAATCAAAAAGCATTGATAATTACTGGTTATTGGAAAGCAGAAGTTGGAAACAGAGAAGGATGATCAGTAGTTAGAAAATATGGTTTTGGTGATAGAAATGACACCAGAGATTGCAGGATAGAATTTTTCACATTAATGACTTATTCACTGCAAATGCCATTTTTCAAGAACATAAATAATGACTTACATGTTAAACTTGTTGGGTGAAATACACAGTAATCAAATAGACTATATCATTAGTCAGAACAAGTCCAGGGGTAAACTGTGAAAAAGACTATTTATTGCTTATAAACAAGTTCAAGTTGAAGCTGAAGAAAATAAAAATGACTCCATGAGAGCCAAAGCATGACCTTGAATATATCCCATCTGAATTTAGAGACTTTCTCAAGAGTAGATTTGACGCATTAAACAATAATGACCAAGACCAGATGAATTGCGGGATGATGACATCAAGGACATCATGCGTGAAGAAAGCAAAGCCTCATTAAAAAGAAAAGACAGAAAGGACCAAAATAGATGTCAAAACTTAACTCTTGAGACGGTGAGTTGCAGATTGGATAAGAAAACACAACCCATCCATATGCTGCCTACAAGAGACACACCTTAGAGATAATGACAAAAACAGACTAA
>NW_006921603.1:10451093-10464473 GCF_000298275.1 Orycteropus afer afer | reverse complement strand
AAAAAAAAAAAAAAAAGAAAGAAAGAAAAAAAAAAACTTAACTCTTGAAAGTAGAGTATCTAAAGTAAATGGAAGGAATGAAGTAAAGGAGCTGAACAAAAGACTGTAAAGGGCAGCTCAATAAGAGTAAAGTATTATAATGAAATGTGCAAAAACCCAGAGTTGGAAAACCAAAAGGGAGAAACAAACTCAGCATCTCTCAAATGGAAAGAACTGAAGAAAAATTCAAACCTCAAGTTGCAATGTGGAAAAATTCTATGGCAAGATATTGCATGATACATGAAGCCTCAAGGAAAGATGGAAGAAATACTCAGAGTCACCATACCAAAAAGAATTGTTTGATGTCAGACCATTTCAGGAGACAGCATTTACTCAAGATATGGTATTGAAGGAAGAAGTCCAAGCTGCATTGAAGGCATTGGCAAAAAACAAGACTCTAGGAACTAACAGAGTATCAATTAAGATGTTTCAACAAAGGGATGCAACTTTGCACTCACACATCTATGCTAAGAAATTTGGAAAACAGCTACCTGGCCAACTGACTGTAAGAGATTTATGTTTGTGCCCATTCCAAAGAAAGAAGAATGGAATGCAGAAATTATCAAACAATATCATTAATATCACGTACAAGTAAGTTTTGCTGAAGATAATTTAAAAAATAGTTGCAGTGTTACATTGAAAGAGAACTACCAGAAATTAAAGTCAGATTCAGAAGAGGATACGGAAGGAGGGATATCATTGCTGATGTCAGATAGATCTGGCTGAAAGCACAGAATACCAGAAAGATGTTGACCTGTGTTTTATTGACTGTGGAAAGGCATTTGACTGTGTGGATCATAACAAATTACAGGTAACATTGAGAGGAATGAGAATTCCAGCACACTTAATTGTGCTTGTATAGAACCTGTACATAGACCAAGAGGCAGTTGTTCCAACAGATACTGCATGGTTTAAAATCAAGAAAGGTATACATCAGGGTTGTGTTGTTCCACTGTGCTTACTCAGTCTGTGTGCTGAGTAAATAATCTGAGAAAGTGGACTGTAAGAAGCATGGGCATCAGGGTTGGAGGAAGACTCATTAACAACCTGTGATACACAGATGACATAACCTTGCTTGCTAAAAGTAAAGAGGGCTTGACACATTTACTGATGAAGATTAAAGACCACAGTCTGCAGTGTGGATTACACCTCAACATAAAGAAAACAAAAATCCTCACAACTGGCACAATAAGCAGCCTCATGATAAATGGAGAAAAGATTGAAGCTGTCAAAGATTTTATATTACTTGGATCTATAATCAATGCCCATCGAAACAGCAATCAAGGACCCAAACAACATATTGCATTGGGCAAATCTGCTGCAAAAGAACTCTTTAAAGTGCTAAAGGGCAAAGATGTCACTTTGAAGACTAACATGCACCTGATCCAAGCCATGGTATTTTCAATTGCCTCATATTCATGTGAAGGCTGGACGAGGAATAAGGAAGACTGAAGAAGAATTGATGCATTTGAATTATGGTGTTGGTGAAGAATATTGAATACACCACGACTGCCAGAAGAATGAACAAACCTGTCTTTGAGGAAGAACAGTCAGAATGCTCCTTGGGAGCAAAGGTGGTGACACTTCACCTCACATACCTTTGGACCTGTTATCAAGGAGGGACCAGTCCCTGGAGAAAGACATCAAGTATGGTACAGTAGAAGGTCAGCATAGAGGGAAGAGCCTCAGTGAGATGGATAGACACAGTGGGTACAACCGTGGGCTCAAACAGCAATGATTGTGAGGATGGCGCAGGGCTGGTGAGTGTTTCATTCTTTTGTATATAAGGGTCTCTGTGATTCTGAACTGACACGATGGCACCTAACAACAATATTACTTAATTTAAGGGTTATTGTGAGGATTAAATTTGTTAATGCATTTGAAGTGTTCAGAATAATATCTGGCACATAGTAAGATGTTTATAACCATAAGCTATTATTATTGCTAATAGGCTTTAGTTGACCTTTCAATAACTTTATCAAATACATACTCTATTACAAATACATGTGGACCCAACTTCCTGCTGTTCTTAAAAATAGCATTTTCAAAAAAATAAAATTTCAAAAAACATCATCCTTTATATAAATGAAAAAAACAAAACAAAATTCACTGCTGTCAAGTTGGATCCGACTCATAGTGACCCCTCCTTGGGTTTCCGAGGTGGTATCACTATGAAAGTAGATTGCCCAACTTTCCTTTTGAGGAGTGGCTGGTGGGTTTGAACCACCAGCCTTCTGGTTAGCAGTCAAATGCCTTAGGCACTATGCCACCAAAGCCCCTATAAATGAAAAGGATCTTTTATTAAAATCAGACTCACCAAAAAAAAAAAAAAAAAAAAAAAAGCTTTTCTCTATCCCATGTTTAAAGTAAAATTTCTTATCATATATAAGGCAATCACATGCCATATATTTAATAAAATGCCCTTTAAATTTTTATGTAAACAATGCACATTTCTTTACCAGGCTGTTAATCACATATGTGTTTAAACAATTGAAAACCACAAAATTTTATATTTAAGATATTACTTTTTTAATATCCTTGCATTAAAATGAAAATCATTACTTTTTAATATTACTGGAAACCACCCTATCCCCAATTGTAAAGATATATTTCTTGTATTTCTTGTGTGATTTTATTATATGCTTAATAATAGTACCTGTGAGCTCAGATTTCTTTTGAATAAAATTGATTGGAAACAATATCTACCCTAAAGCATCTTTAATGTCATTTTAGATGGGTAGGAGTAAATTAAGCGGTATTTAGGCACCAAAGTCTTTAATTTCATTGCATTTGAGTAGGAGTTAGACATTATGAGGTCCAATTAAAAAAGTCGCTAATGTTTTTACATCTGAGTAGGAGTAAATTAAACAAAATCACTCCTGAGCTGCTAATATCATTTTAATTGAATGTCATTCAGTTTCTAACTGCTGTTACAACACTAGAGATAATGAGGCTGCTTCCACAAAGCATCTGAGGCTCTAGGGCTGGGGATGCTGAAAATAAAGCGATAGGTTAGGAGATGACAGGACTAGCGCTGGGATGTGGAAAAAGAAGCCACACAACATAACTATAGAGTTGACATCCTGATAGTCCACATGACCTACATGTACCCAAACTACTGCGTCAAGGACTCTGAATACCTGCTAGCTGTGAGTCTGATCATTATTCTGGAGGGACTAGCATTGGAAAACGACATCTCTAATGATGGGATTTACAGACCCTGAGAGCTAGAAGTTCTATTCCCATTTATTTAGCTTCCATGGAGTTTGATTCAATGGAAAAGTTGATGTTGAGGCAGTGGTTAAGAAAGATGTCTGAAAAATAGAATGGCAACTTTAAGACATTCAAAGAAATATAAACATTAAATAAAATTTCTTCTGTTCTTAAAGTTACTGTTTAGGACCTTGAAAAATTCAATAACTGGAGGAAGAAAAATTTAAAAAGGAAATCCAAGTTCAGTATTTAAGCCATATAGCGTTATTTATTTTATTACTATGTTAAAGTTTGCAAAGGAGTCCCTCCGTGGCACAAATGGGTAAGCCCTGGACCACTGACCAAAAGGTTGGCATTTCATACCCACCTGGAGGCACCTGAGGGGACAGGCTTGGAGAGGTGCTTCTGAGAGGTCACAACTGGAAAACCCTATTCTGAAATGTGGCGTTGCCAGGAGTAGGAATTGACTGTGTGGCAACAAATAACAACAACAAAGTTTGTGAAGGTTTGACTGGGGAAGGAGCTGTTGAAATGAAAACTCTTACTCTTTTTTTTTTTTCTTTTTTAAATTTTATTTTTATTAAAGAATTGTTTTTGAATACATTGTTGAAAAGTAAAGGCTTAACACAAAAATAGCTTCTCATTTATCCTCAATTTATCCTCATCCAAAATACCACTTTTGAATTTATGTTTCTTCTGCCATTTTCCTCCATTTCTCTAAATATTACTCTTATACTATTATTTCTTGATTTTCAATTTTAGAAATTACCTGTTGACATTTAATTATGCAAAATAAGAAATTATTGTTGTCTTGTGCTGTCAAGGTGATTCTGACTCATAGTGATCCCATAGGACAGAGTAGGACTGCCCCACGGTGTTTCCTAGGCTGCAATCTTTGTGGGAGCAGATTGCCAGGTCTTTACTTCCTTGGTGCTATGATTAAGGAATTGGGCTGCTAAGCAAAATGTTGCTGGTTCAACCCCACCAGCTGCTCCATGAAAAGATGAGGCATTCTGCTTCTGTAAAGGTTTACAGTCTTGGAAACCCTATGGGGGTTGCTATGAGTTGGAATCAACTTAATGGCAGTGGGTTTCTGACCTTTATAGTTACCAGCTGAGTGCTTAACCATTGTGCAACCAGGGCTCCTTAGATAAGGAATTATCCCTTTTAAACCCTTCTTTCCCACCTTTCCTCCCAATATACACATATCACAATTTTTATTATATCCACATTTAGTGTTTGATTTTTATGCCTATATAAGCAATACTTGTAACATACTAATAAGCTTTATTTTATTATTTCTGTAATTATATATATATATATATATATATATATATATATATATTTGTGACCTTGAGTATATACTACCTGAATTTAGAGATCATCTCAAGAGTAGATTGACACTAATGACTGAAGACCATATGAGTTGTGGGATGATATAAATGACATTATACATAAAGAAAGAAAAAGGTCATTAAAAAGACAGAAAAGATAAAAATGGATGTTAGAAGAAACTCTGAAACTTGTTCTTAAATGGAGAATAGCTAAAGTAAATGCAAAGAGTGATGATGTAAAAGAGCTGAACCGCAGATTTCAAAGGGCAGCTCAAGAAGACAAAGTATGGGGAGTGAAACTAAATGTACACATAATGTTGAATATGAAGCAAACTCTGCTTTGTAAAAATAATTAAAAAAAAAAGACCAAGTATAATGAAATGTACAAAGATGTGGAGTTGGAAAACTAAAACAGAGGAACACACTCAGTATTTCTCCAACTGAAAGAACTGAAAAAAAAACCCCAAGCTTTGAGTTGTAATATTAAAAGATTCTATGGACAAGATATTGAAGGACACAGGGAGCGTCAAGGGAAGATGGAAGGAATACACGGAGTCAGTGTATGAAAAAGAATTGATTGACGTTCAACCATTTCAGGAGGTAGTCTACCATCAAGGACCAATTGTATTGAAGGAAGAAGCCCAAGCTGCACTGAAGGCATTGGTGAAATATAAGGCTCCAGGCACTGACAAAGTATCAACTGAGATGTTTCAACAAATGCATGTAGTGCTGGAAACACTTGTTTGTTATGCTAAGAAATTTGGAAGACAGCTACCTGGCCAGCTAACTAGAAGAGATCCATTTTTGTGCCCATTCCAAAGAAACATGATTCAATGGAATGCAGAAATTATCAAACAATATCATTAATACCACGCACAAGTAAAGTTTTGCTCAAGATAATTCATACAAGATTTAGTAGTACATTGAAAAGGAACTGCCAAAAGTTCAAGAAGGATTCAGAAGAGGACATGGAATAAGGGATACCATTGCGGATCTCAGATAGGTCAAGGCTGAAAGCAGAGAATATCAGGAAGATGTTTACCTGCATTTTATTGACTATGCAGAGGCATTCCCCTTTGTGGATCATAACAAATTATCCATAATATTGCAAGGAATGGGTATTCCAGCACACTTGATTGTGCTCACGTGGAACCTGTACATAGAAAAAGAGTTAGTCATTCAAACAGAAAAAGGGGATACCGAGTGGTTTAAAATCAGGAAAGGAAACAAAATATCTATGAATTGTTGAATGGAAAACCAATTTGTTCTGTAAATTTTCATTTAAGCCACAATAAAAAGTCAATAAATAAATAAATAAAATCAGGCAAGGTATGTATCAGAGTTGTATTGTTTCACCATACTTACTCAATTTGCATGCTAAGCAAATAATCCAGGAAGCTGGACTATGAGAAGAATGTGGCATCAGGATTGGATGAAAACTCATTAACTGCATGAGATAGGCAGATGACACAATCTTGCTTGCTGAAATCAAAGTGCACTTGAAGCACTTACTGATGAAGTTCAAAGACTACAGCCTTCATTGTGGATTACATCTTAACATAAAGAAAGCAAAAATTCTCGCAACTGGACCTTTAAGCAGCCTTATGATAAATGGGGAGCTCTGATAGCATAGTGCCTAAGGCACTTAACTGCTAACCAGAAGGCTGGTGGCAGGTTGGGCAATCTACTTTCGTAGTGATACTGCCTCGGAAACCCGAGGAGGGGTCACTGTGAGTTGGGTCCGACTCCATGGCATATGACAACAACAACATGATAAATGGAGAAAAGGTTGGAAGTAACAGTCAAGAAGTCAAACGGTGTATTTCATTGGGCAGATTTGCAGCAAGAGACCTAAGGTGTCACTTTGAGAACTGTATTGCACCTGACCCAAGCCATGGTATTTTCAGTTGCCTCATATGCTTGTGAAAGCTGGACAATGAATAAGGACGACTGTTCTGGTTACGTAGTACTGCTCTGACAAGAATATACCACAGATGAGATGGCTTGAACAAACAGGAGTTTATTCTTACAATTTGGAGGTTTTAAGTCCAAGTTTAAAGTGCCAGGCTCTAGGGACTGTATGAAAGCCCCTCGATCTTGGGCTTCGGCTCTGCCTCTTGCTCCCGGCCCACTGAAGCTAGAGGCATCTCTTCACTCAGGCAGCTACTGGCTGCTGAGGCTAACAAGCCCAAGGTCAACAAATAAAATGGCACAGGTCTGATGTTACCAAACCACACAGCAGGCCACTAATTCAAGTCCACTGTAAGTCCCAAGGTCGGCAGAGCATGGCAGGCTACATGCAGGGTCCAAGTGTGCTATAAGCTAGAGACCATTTCCAAAGCTGCTGCTTATATATGGGAAGCAGACCACATCCCAAAGGCAGCTACTCAGCTGCTCACAGTAGATTCCATCATGGATTTGATCACCAGTCTCATCACAGGGAGTACTACATCCAGCTGCCCAGCCACTCAACCAGGCCCAGCCAAGTTGATACACAAGCTTAACCACCACAGTGACTGAAGAAGAGTTGATGCCTTTGAATTATAGTGTTAGGAGCTTTGGTGGTGTAGTGCCTAAGGCACTTGACTGCTAACCAGAAGGCTGGTGGTTCAACCCACCAGCCACCCGTTGGAAGGAAGATGGGGCAATCTACTTCCGTAGAAATAATGCCTCAGAAACCCAAGGAGGGGTTGCTATGAGTCGGATCCAAATAATGAATATACCATGAATTGCCAGAAGAACAAAGAAATCTGTCTTTGAAGAAGTGCAGCCAAAATCCTTCTTGGATGTGAGTGGCTCAACTTTGTCTCACATACCTTGGAAGATCCTCAATGGCTGCAACAATAGGCTCTGACATAACATTGATTATGAGGATGGTGCAGAACTGAGCAATATTTCATTATATTGTACATAGGATTTCTATGAGTCAGAATTGCTTGACAGTGCCTAACAACAACAAACATATATATATATCTACTTCAGAAAAACCAGCCATTGAAAACCCTGTGGAACACAGTTCTACTCTAACATGTATGGGGCCACCATTAGTTGGAATCAACTCAAAGACAACTTTTTTTTTTTTTTTAAGTATTTATCGTTAATTCTTCCCCAAGTTCTCTCCTAGAACCATAACATGCTTCTCAGTGGGGTCAAACACACCAGGTAACCCACAGTTCTTTTTCTTTTAGAAACATCTTCATTGGACCTTTCCATCATTCCTTGGCTGAACTAAGTCTTTCCTGCAATTGTTATCTTAAGAATTGTCTTCATGACCATCCCTTGAAGATAAATATATATATATATATATATATATATATACATATATACACATATTTTATTTTTTTGCCTTGAATTCTCTTTGGATACCTAGTTTCCTGGTGCAGTAGAGATCACCAAACCAAAAACCAAACACATTGCCATCAAGATGATTCTGACTCATATTCACTCTATAGGACAGAGTAGAATTACCCCGTAGGGTTTCCAAGGCTATAAATCTTTATGGAGGCAGACTGCCATATCTTTCTTCTGTGGAGCAACTGGTGGGTTCAAACCACTATACTTTTGGTTAGCAGCTGAATGCTTTAACCACTGAGCCACCAGGGATCTTAGAAACTACCTAACAAAAAACCACCTCCATCAAGTTGATTCTGACTCAAAGCAACCCCATAGGGTTTCTAAGGCTGTACATCTTTATGGAAAGTAGATTACCTCATCTTCCTTCTATGGAGCAGCTGATGTGTTTGAACCACCAGCCTTCTGGTTAGCAGCCATATGCCTTACCTACTGTGCCACCAGAGCTCCTAGAAACCACCAGTTGTTGTTGTTGTTATGTGCTGTGGAGTCAGACCTGACCCATAGTGACCCCTCCTTGGGTTTCCGAGGCAGTATCACTGGGGAAGTAGATTGCCCCATCTTCCTTCTAAGGAGTGGCTGGTGGGTTTGAATTGTCAGTCTTTTGGTTAGCAGTCAAATGCCTTAGGCACTATGCTACCAGAGCTCCTAGAAACCACCAGTAGCCTTTAAATATTCATTCTTTACCTCTTTGACAGGGTAGAATTAGTAAAAATTTTAGCTGGTAACATGGTTGCTGATAGTGGAAATAAACTCTACATTTTCCGTCTCTCTTATTGGAGGCATAGTCATATGACTACATTCGGGCCAATGAAATATGAGCAGAAGTGTCAAGGGACAGAATCAGTTCTTTAAGAAACAACTTGTTTGTGTCCTTTGTCCTTTCTCCTTTGAAACATACTTTCTACTTTTACCTAGAACAGTGCCACCTTGCACTAGGACGATGAGTCCGTGTCTGGGGCTGTGGGAATGGCGGACCACTGAGGATGGGATAGAGTAGTTTCATCAGCTCTTAAAGCTTCATGATATTTTCATGTGAAAAAAATAAACTTCTACTAGTTTAAAACATGCTTTTTTTTAAAAGCAATTTAAAAAATTGAGATAAAATTTGCATAACATGAAACTTACTATTTAAAAATGTGTGATTCTGTGATTTTTACTATAGTCACAATTTGTGCAACCATCACCTCTATGTAATTCTAGAAGTTTAAGTTTTTGAGGCGCTTCCAAACTCTTCCACAGTGGCAGCACCATTTTCCCTTTCCATGAACAATGTATGAGGGTTCTGATTCCATTACATCCTTACCATTCTTGTCATTGTCCGTTTTTTTTTTTTTTTTTTTTTTTTAACTATAGCCATTCTAGTGAGGGTTAAGTGATAGCTCATCATGGTTTTAAGTCACATTTTCCTAATGATGTTGAGCATTAAATGCCTTGCTGGCCATTTGCATACCTTCTTTGAAGAAATGTCTATTAGAATTCTACGCCTATTTTTCCACTCCTCAGAAGGAAGGTTGGGCAATCCTACTTTCGTAGTGATACTGCCTCGGAAACCCAAGGAGGGGTCGCTATGAGTCGGGGGTGACTTGACGGCACATAACAACAACAACAACAACAACAACAACAACAACAACAACGTCTATTTTTAAGTTGGGTTGTTTGTCTTTTTGTTATTAAGTTGTAAGTGTTCTTTATATATTCTGGATACCCACTGCTGTCGAGTTGGATCTGACTCTTAGCGACCCCTCTTTGGGTTTCCGAAGCGGTATCACTACAGAAGTAGATTACCCAACCTTCCTTCTGAGGACTGGTGGGTTTGAACCTCCAGTCTTCTGGTTAGCAGTCAAATGCCTTAAGCACTACACCACCAGAGCTCCTTGTTGTCATATATATGCTGGATACTAGACCCTTTTTCAGACATATGAATTGCAAGTATTTTCTCCCATTCTCTGCATTATCTTTTCACTTTCTTGATAGTGAATTTTTTTTTTTTTTACTGCACAAAAGTTTTAAATTTTTATGAAGTCTATTTACCTATATTCTTTGGTTGCTTGTGCTTTTGGTGTCATGTTTAAGAAATTGTTCCTAAATCAAGGTAATAAAGATTTATATTTATGTTTCCTTCTAAGAGTTATATAGTTTAGCTCTAACATTTAGGTGTTTGATCCATTTTGAGTTAATTTTTGTATATACCGTGTGATGTTGTTGTTGTTGTTAGGTGCTGACAAGTTAGTTCTGACTCATAGAGACCCTTTATAATAACAGAATGAAACACTGTCCAGTCCTGTGCCAGTGTCAGAATTCTTGTCACAGTCACACCTGAGCTCATTGTTACTGTCCCTGTGTCAATCCATCATTGAGGGTCTTCCCCTTCTTCGCTGACCCTCCACTATACCGAGCATGATATCCTTCCCCAGGAATGATCCCTTTGAGAACATGACCAAACTGGGTAAGACGAAGTCTGGCCATTCTCGCTCCCTAGGAGCATTCTGGTTGCACTTCTTCCGTGATGGATTTGTTAGTTCTTCTGGCAGTCCATGGTACTTTCAGTATTCTTCACCAACACCACAACTCAAAAGCATCACTGGTGATTGGAATGCAAAAGTTGGAAGCAAAGAAGAATCACCAGTATTTGGAAAATATGGCGTTGGTGATAGAAATGGGCAATGCAGGAAACATCGAAAGAAGATGGAGGGAATTGGTTGATGTTCAGCCATTTCAGGAGGTGGCATATGATCAAGAGCCAATGGTATTGAAGGAAGAAATTGAAACTGCACTGAAGGACTTGGTGAAGAACAAGTCTCCAGGAATCGATGGACTACCCATTGAGATGTTTCAGCATATGGATACCATGCTGGAGGCACTCACTCATCTATGCCAAGATATTTGGAAGCTACCTGGCCAACTGACTGGAAGAGATCTATATTTGTACCCATTCCAAAGAAAGGTGATTCCACAGAATGTGGAAATTATCAAACAATATCATTAATATCACGTGCAAGTAAAATCTTGCTGAAGATAATTCAAAAACAGTTGCAGCAGTATATTGACAGAACTTCCAGAAGTTGCTGTGCGATAGGGGTCCATATGCACTCTTTTCCACGTAGATATCCAGTTGTCCCAATACCATTGAATTTTCTTGACACCTTTGTTGAAAATAAATTGATCTTAGATATATGGGTCTATTTTTGGACTCTCAATTGCATTCCATTGACCTGTATGTCTATCCTTACTCTGATACAGTGTTTTGACTACTATAGCTCTGTGGTAAGTTTTTAAATCAAGAAGTGTGAGCCTTCCAAACTGTACTTCTTTCTCAAGATTATTTTGACTATTTAGGGTCCCTTACATTTCCATATAAATTTTAGCATCAGCTTTCCATTTGTACAAAAAAGCGCACTGGAATTTTTTTCAGGAATTACATTGAATCTGGAGGGTATTGTCATCTTAACAACACTTGACTGCTAACCAGGAGGCTGGCAGTTCAAACCCATCAGCCACTCCTCGGAAGGAAGATGGGGCAATCTACTTCCGTAGTGATACTGCCTTGGAAACCCAAGGAGAGGTCGCTATGAGTTGAGTCCGACTTGACGGCACATAACAGCAACAACAACAAATCCATAAACATGAGATGTTTTTCCATTTACTTAGATATTCTTTAATATCTTTCAACAATATTTTATAGTTTCCAATGCATAAGGCTTGCACTACTTTGGTTGGTGTCTCTGGTTCCCTGTTTACAATCTTCTAGGCTTATTTATTTTAGATATTTCCATAGCAGAATTGGTTTCTGGGTTATATCATCATGTGTGTCAATGGTCAGTTGTTGTTGGCTGTTGTTGCTTCTGTGTCCAAAGGGCTCCTTTTAGCATCTCTTGTAAGGTGGGTCTGGATTTAACAAATTCCCTTAATTTCTGCTTATCTGGAAATATCCTGATTTCACCATCATATTTAAGGGACAATTTTTCTGGGTATATAAATCTTGGTTGGAAATTTTTCTCATTCAGTATTTTATATATACTCTCCCATTGTCTTCTCACCTGCATGGTTTCTGTCAAGAAATCTGAGCTTAGTTTTATTGGTTGCCCCTTGTGGGTAACTTTTCATTTTTCTCATGCTGTTCTCATGATTCTTTCTTTGTCTTTGGTTTTGGTGAGTTTGATGATGATATGTCTTGGTGTTTTTCTTTTGGGGTCTATCCTGTTTGGGGTTCGTTGGACTTCCTGAATGGATATATTCTCATCTTTCATCATATCAGGGAAGTTCTCCTCCAACAAATCTTGGACAATTTTCTCAGTGGTTTATTTTTCTCTTCCTGTTCTAGAATTCCAATGACATGTAGGTTATTCCTTTTGATGGTATCCCACATGAACCTTAGGCTTTCTTTATTTTGTTTTGATCTTTTTTCTGATTGATCCCTTTCCAAAGAAGTATTCAGGTATTTTTCTTCAATCTCATTAATTCTGTCTTCCATTGCATCAATTCTACTCCTTTGCCCTTTCAATGTCTTATCTATTTCTGAAAATTTAGTATTAATCTTCTGGATTTCTATCTGTAGATTTAGAATCATTTCTAATTTTCCATTTATTTTATCATTTTGTTCTTGTATTTTCTTCCAAAATTCTTGTAGGGTTTTTTTCTGTGTTTTCCTTGGTCTGTCTCTCAATCTTTTGAAGACACCTAAATATAATTCTTTTGAATTCCTTATCAGGGAGTTCCAAGGCTGCATCTTCCTCAGGGATGTGTTTTGGGTCTGTATCCTGGTCCCTTGTTTCTCCTGCTTTATCTTGCTTCTTTGTGTGGATTATCATGCTCTGTTGTCTCTGAGGCATTGTGACATTTTTTAGTTTATTTTTAATTGGTGATTATATTTTGGAGTGACTTGCCCACAATTTTTGTTTTCTTTGTATGTTATCTATACAGGCAGGGTACTGTGCTGTGCTCCTCTGTTCACTAGCTGACAGCACTTATACACTACCACCTGTTTCCTTTCCTTTGTCAGCCTCTCATATATCCTTGCCGACCCTGGCAAACAAAACCTGTTCTTTTGTTGTTGTTGTTAGTTGCCGTCGAGTTGTTTCTGACTCATAGTGACCCCATGCACAGCAGAACTAAACACTGCCTGATCCTGCTCCAGTTCCATGATCCCTGCTCTACTTGAGCCCATCATTGCAGCCACCGTGTCAATCCATCTCGTTGAAGGCCTCCCCCTCTTTCATGGACCCTTCACCCTACCAAGCATGACATCCTTCTCCAGGGAATGGTGCCTTCTGACAACATGACCAAAACAGGTGAGATGAAGTCTGGCCATTCTCACTTCCAAGGAGCATTTCGGGTACACTTCCTCTAGGACAGATCTGTTAGTTCTTTTAACAGTCCATGGTACTTTCAGCATTCTTTGCCAGCACCACAACTCAAAAGCATCAACTCTTCTTCAGTCTTC
>NW_006921603.1:10447140-10450798 GCF_000298275.1 Orycteropus afer afer | reverse complement strand
TACTCAGTTTTTGTTCAGGTTGTTCCACTAGTTGGTGCCTAATGCACTTCTGTATTGTTCCTTTCAAAGCTCAGGGCTCCAGGATTATCTTCTGTATCTCTGTCAATTGGTTTTTCTTTTCTTTGTTGAAGAGGATCTGTGTCACTTGTCTGCCTATTCCTCCATTTTACCGGAAGTCCAATATTTTACTGTTTTTGATGCTACTGTAAATGGAATTGTTTTCTTAATTTCATTTTTTGTTTTGCTGTTGATTTAAGAGACTTTAGAATGAGTCAGAATTAGTTACAGCATATAAAGTAGTATTCAGTCTTTAAGCGGAGAAAGTTGCTAATTACCTGCAAGAAAAACAAGAATCATGGGCATTCCTAAGATAAATAGAACAATATTCCATCACTTTTGGCTATTTTGTAAGCCAGGATTCAACTTATAACCATATTAAATTTTCCATGATTCAGACATATGCTAAAAAAGATAAAGAGAATGTTTACTTCTAAGTCACATCCAATGTGAATCTGCATGAATGGAAGGTGTAAAATACTGAATTCTTTTGACTGTACAGGCATCTGAAAGTTTTAGCTATCCTTCATGCTCACTTTATATTCCATAAAGAATAATGAAAATAATTATTTCATTATTGTATAATTCAAATATACAATTATTTTAAAAATATTCTTCTTATGAAGTTGCCTTAGTCTTGTAATACTCCACTTCAGTGGCTTTCTTTGGTTGTTCGCAAAAGTAAGTTTAAGTTGCTCATTAATCTTTCCCTTCAAATATGCTTTTTGATATTAGTTCTTAGACAAAAACTACAACAACAACCAAAAGCAAATGAAGATGTAAGGGAATAAGTGAGATATGATTCATGAGTGTAAAAATATGTTTCATATTCAGAGCAATTTCATAAGTTTTTGTCATTTTATATGTATCTGGAAATGAGGAAGATATATCTCCTGATCCTCTCACAAGACATAGAATTCCAGCGTTTTGTACAATGTTCCAAGATAAAATTAAAGTAACATTCCTATTTCCCTTGAGAGTCTTTCCATCATCAAAGAAAAAATATTTTGTTTCCATCCATATCTTTCAACAGCAGCTTTGGATTATCACCTTTCAGAACAATCTTGTCCTGAAGAACAACTTGGCTCAGAGCATTAGTTTTTGTTCAATACTCTGCTGATAAATAAAGGAACAACTGGTTCACATTCCAGTCAAATATATTCTGTAGATCAGTAGTTATATCAAATGTAATGAATCTCAGATCACTTCTTTCTCTAGGTCAAGTGAAATCTTCTACGTTTTCAAACATGATCTGCTAGACATGCAACTGCACCAGGACACTCTGGTCTGGTGAATGTCACCATCATGCTCAGCAAAAAAGGTGAACAATAGTTTCCCCCTCAATGGCACTATCTCCCACGAACCCTGTCTCTACACACACATTAGGCTCCCATTAGGCCTACTGCTCCTTACAATATTAATCACAGGTGGTGACCTGTGATTTGGGTGTTCCAGGTTGATTTCATTTTTGAATTGTTCATTGCTAGCTATGAGTTGGTTCTGACTCGATGGCACGTAACAACAACAACAGTATAGAAATACAACTAAATTTTGTATATTGCTCTTGCATCCTGAAACTTTGTTGGACTAATTTGTGAGCTCTATTGTATTTTTTGTGGAACACTCATTAACAACTTGCCAAGTGCAGATGTCACATCTTGCTGAAAGCAAAGAGGACTTGAAACATTTACTGATGAAGATCAAAGACTACAGACTTCATCATGGACTACACCTCAACATAAAAAGAAAAGAAAAATCCTCAACTGAACCAATAAGAGGCATCAAGATAAATGGAGAAAAGACAGAACTTGTCAAAGATTTCATTTTATTTTTATCTACCATCACAGTCATGGACGTAGCAGTAGCAGTCAAGAAATCAAACGATATATTGCTTTTGGTAAACCTGGTGCAAAAGACCTTTTTAAGGGTTAAAAAAAAAAAAGCAAAGAAGTCTCTTTGAAGACTGAGGTGCATCTCCCCCTAGCCATGATATTTTCAATAGCCTCATATGCATATAAAAACTGGACAATGAATAAGAAAGATTGAAGAAGAATTGATGACTTTGAATTATGGTGTTGGCAAAGAATGTTGCTTATACCACGGGCTGCCAGAAAAATGAACAAATTTTCTTGGAAGAAGTACAGCCAGAATGCTCCTTGGAGGTGAGGATGGTGAAACTTCATCTCATATACTTTGGACATGTTATCAGGAGGGACCAGTCCCTGGAGAATGACATCATGCTTGGTAAAGTAGAGGGTTGGCAAAAAAGAGGAAGACCCTCAATGTGATGGATTGACACAGTGGCTGCAACAGTGGGCTTATTCATAGCAACAGTTGTGAGGATGCACAGGATCAGGCAGTATTTCATTTTGTTGCATATAGGGGTGCCATGTGTCAGAAATGACTCAGTGTCACCTAACAACACCGCCACAACACCGTATTTTTTCATAGATAATGCACCATACATATAAATAGGCATAGTGTGCATAGGAAAGTAATGGGGGGAGATGTTGCATGGTTGGCAAAAAACATTTTTTTTTGCATAAAAATTCAACAGTCTTTTTTTGTGTGAATTCTTTAGGGATTTCTGTGTACAAGATCATATCATCTGCAAATAGAGATAGTTCTTCCTTTCCAATACAGATTGTTTTTTTTCCTTTCTTGCCTAATTGCCCTGTCTAAACTTACTGTACGAAGTTGAATAGAAGTAATGCAAGTGGATATCCTTTCACCATTCATTATGATATAAGTTCTGGCCTTTTCATATATGGCCTTTATCAGGTTGAGGAAGTCTCCTTCTATTCCTAGTTTATTAGGTGTTATTATCATGAAAGGGTATTGGATTATGTCAAGGAATTTTTCTGCATCAATTGAGATGATCATGTGTATTTATTAAAAAAAAAATTCTATTAATATGGTGTAATACATTGATTGATTTTCCTTTGCATTCCTAGGAAAATACCTCTTGGTCATGGTGCATAATCTTGTTAATATGGTGCTGGATTTGGTTTGCTAGTACATTTTCAAAACTAAACCTTTTATTTTGAGATAATTTTAGATTGGTGTTCAGTTATAAGAAGTAATATAGAGATATATGTGTAACTTTTACCTAGTTTCTCTTGATGGTAACATTTTACAAAACTACAGTATGGTATCGCAATAAGGATATTGTTATTGGTACAATCAAGATAGAGAATATTACCATCATCACAAGGACCCTCATGTTACCTTTATACCCATAGGTACCTCCCTCCCATCCGTACTTCCTCTTTAACTTATAAAAAAACCAAACTCACTGCCGTCAAGTTGATTTTGACTCATAGCAACTCCTCCTTGGGTTTCCGAAGCAGTATCTCTATGGAAATAGATTGCCCAATCTTCCTTCCAAAGAGTGGCTGGTGGGTTTGAACCACCAGCCTTCTGGTTAGCAGTAAAATGCCTTAGGCACTAGGCATGTAGTGATATATCATTGTGATTCTATTAATGGCTAATGGTTTTGAACATCTTTTCTTGTGCTTATTTGCCATCTGTTTATTTTCTTCAGTGAAATGTCTCTTATTTTTTCATTTTCTTTCATTTTTTTGCAATTTTACTATTTTGT
>NW_006921603.1:10445574-10447040 GCF_000298275.1 Orycteropus afer afer | reverse complement strand
TATATATATATATATATATATGAGATCTGGTAGCATAGTGCCTAAGGCACTTGACTGCTAACCAGGAGGCTGGCGGTTCAAACCTACCAGCCACTCCTCGGAAGGAAGATGGGGCAATCTACTTCCGTAGTGATATTGCCTCGGCAACCCAAGGAGGGGTTGCTATGAGTCAGGTCTGACTCGATGGCACATAACAACAACAACAACAAATATATATATATTATAGATATATATATATACATTCTATAAAATAGTTGCAAAAAATCAATCTACATTTGTGAATGAATTCTTATTTATCCTGCTTCGTATTTAGTGGTGAGTTTCCTAAATCTGTGCTTTGGTGGCTTTTATCAGTTTTGAAAATCTCTTAGCCATTGTTTTAAATATTGCTTTATTTCCTCTTTAAATTCGTTTTGGGAATACATAAAGTTTATTAGATCTTTTCACTGTATCTTCCATGTCTTTTAACTTTTCTTCTATTTTTATTCCTATCCTTGTCTCCTCATGCTTTATTCTCAGTGTATTTTTCTGGCCTGTCAGCCAGTTGATGATGTAATTCTGTCTTTATCTGTATTGAACATAAGTTTTGGGGAGATTCCTTCTCAAATTTCTTGTTTGAGAATAATAAATCTTTTTATTATCTTTTTAGTTTCTAGTATGTTGCTGAAATATTTAATCTTCTGTTTTATCTCCTTTAACATAAAATCATTTTTAAAAAAGACTTTGTGATAATTTAAGCATCTGGAACTTCACTGGTTTTGTTTCCATCATGTATTGCTTAGTCTGTTTCTCATTAATTTATCTTATTGTCTCACATGGTTTTGATTATGCACATTATATTTGAAACATTATCTTCAGGAGTAATTGAGGTCTAAAATGGTGTTATTTTTCTCCACAAAGGATTTTTGTTTGCTTCTATCAGGCACCTGGGATATCAGGAAACCAGAATCACTTTAATGCAATTTGAGGGTCTAAAATTTTTTAGGCAAACCCAATAACTTAGTTAGGCTGCAGTTAGTGCAAGCTTTGGTTTACTGACTATTCAATTTCACTCCAAGCGTGCAGCTTTTTGCTATTTCTACCCAAGTGAATGCTTCTTACCAAAGTACTCACTCTTGGCTGTCTTTATACACCTACTTTTTTCCCTTTAGCCTTCAGTGTTGTTAGAAACACTGTCCGGTTTTCCCCATATTGGCAAATGACCTCAGGCAAAAGCAGCCCAATTTTTAGGTTCATCTCTTTGAATTTCAATTTTCTCTGATTCTTAGTTGTGCTGTTTCTTATTTCCATATTAGCTTTCTTTCTTTCTTTTTTTTTTTTTTTAAATTGTGATTTGGGTGAAGGTTTACAGGGCAAATTCACTTTCCATACAGCAGTTCACGTATACTTTGTCTCATGTCATTGACCACAGTTTATCACAGTGCAACAGCTCCCCTCCCACTTCCTCCCCATAGTTACCTCTTCCC
>NW_006921603.1:10435238-10443517 GCF_000298275.1 Orycteropus afer afer | reverse complement strand
AGTCTTTGATCCATCTGGAGTTTGTTTTTGTGTGTGGTGTGAGGTACAGATCTTGTTTCATTTTTCTGCAACTGGATCTCCAGTTTTGCCAGCACTGTTTATTAAACAAACATTCACTTCCCTATTTAATGGATTTTGGGCCTCGTATTAGCTTTCTAAAGACTTCAAACCATTTCCTCCCCTCCCTCCCCATTATTTTCTTCAGCTTTTCTAGTTATCTTTAGTGGAAAAATGTGTTCAACTTACATTATCAGAATCCAGATGTTGCAAAATCTTTAATATTTGTATTTTCTGTATGCAGTCTTTTTCTCTTTCACAGCACTGGTATGTTATTAATATATAATTCTTTAAATTAGCTTTGTTTAGAACAATATTATTACCCCACCTTTATTTACTTATTTTTTTTTTTAGGGAAAATGTAATTATAAGACCATTCATTAGACTACAATTTTAGTTATCTCCTTTTGTAAGGAAATATTTGGCTATCTTCATAGTCCTTATGCGTCTTTGAATGTTCCACCAGTCATCTGCATGCCAGGAAATCGAATTAAATGATTCTACAGTTGGCTAGGGACCTCTGGTGGCATAGTGCCTAAGGCATTTGACTGCTAACCAGACGGCCGGTGGTTCAAACCCATCAGCCATTCCTCAGAAGGAAGGTTGGAGCTAAGGGGATCCATTTTAAGAATTAAAAAAACCCCAAACAAAACACTGCTTTCACCACTAGGTATAATTTTATTTATTAATGCCAAGTAATCCTATTCATTAGCTACGTTATCAATACATGTGTTTAAAAATAAAAAGAAAAATTTTAAATTTGCTTTAAGATTATTAAATATTACTCCAACTCTAACAATAAGCTTAGTAAACATTTAATAAGTACCTACTATGTGCCAAGTAGTGTTCTGAGAAATGAATAAAGCAATAACATCACAAAAAATCCCTACGGCAACAACCAAAACACAAAACAAATGCAAGAATATTTGCAGAAAAGAACTTTTCCTTTAGGCCATATTCAGTGATCCTTATCATTCTTCCTGATTTGTTCAACTTTGTTTTCCTTTGTGTGTTTGTCATATCCTACAAGCTCCTTCCTGATCTTAGATATGCACAGATCTCTAGCACAGCTGTATCAAACACTCCTTGTGGACTGATTTTTTCTTCCACTTTTGATAAACTATTGGGTAGATCCCACATCTTTTATGACCTATATCAAATAATAAAAGTCTCCTAGTAATAGTAAGGGAGCTCTGGTAGCATAGTGCCTAAGACATTTCACTGCTAACCAGAAGGCTGGCGGTTCAAATCCACCAGCCACTCCTCAGAAGGAAGGTTGGGCAATCTACTTCCATAGTGATACTGCCTTGGAAACCCAAGGAGGGGTCACTATGAGTTGGGTCCGACTCAACAGCACACAACAACAACAACAGTAATAGTAAGTCACAAAAGCAGTGCCATTTCAGTAACAGATTTGTCCAATAATCAACATTTAGCGCCTCATTCAAAGTTAAGTGATCCTCCTTCCCTGATGCAGGGACAGCCCTGCTTCAGGTCTGCTTGCCTGATGTTGGGAAGGTGCACTTTGACTGGGCTCTTGTTTCTTTCTTGTTCTCCTGATCATCCCCTCACTTGATTGCCTCTGCTCTTACAGTATTGAAAGGGGATCAGGAAAAGAGATAAGGTCTTTGTTAACTGGCACTTATGTAATTAGGTGATGGTGTCCTCTGCTTGTGTCAAATTCCCAGTATGGATTTTTGTTCTTCTCTCATTTGATGCTTTTGTGAGTTCCTTAGAAGATACTCATGCTGGGAAACCCTGACTACAGTTCTCCTTGGTACGTGTTCTTCCAGTGGTCCACCCCATTGGTTGGGTCATTTTCCCTCTTGACTCAGTCCTTTGGGACAGGATTTAACACAGTCTCAGAATGGATTCCTCCCATCTAATGCCAGCTGATCCACAAGAACATTTATGCATTTTTTTTGCCCTCCCCATCGATGGAGGTGAGTCTTCCGTCCCACCTCCCAAGCAACCACACAGTCCTTTCCCTCATCTCCAGGGAGAAACATAGTGGGCTTTTCCAGTGGTCTCTTGAAACTAAGCTCTCTTACCTGTCTTGATTGAGGCACAGCTCTTTTATCTTTTATTCCTTCCCCCTGGGGGAGGGAGAGAATGAACAAAGCTCCAGTAACTCCAAATAAACTCCCTTCTTTACAATTTCAATTCTTTCATATCTTTGGAGTGGGACAAAGGGTTAGGAATCCACAAACTGTCCTTAGCTGTCACAGTTGGCATGTCCTGCCTTTGATGGTCTAGCGCCTCACTTTGGAATACCATGGGCCTTGGCACAGATAAGCCATTAGTTCTCATCCAAAATTGGGGCAGAAATTATCCCATTTTAACATCTTGTTGTATTGACTACAATATATTTGCATCCTGGCACAGTGGGGAGAAAAATATTGCTATTTTAAACCTGAAAAGAACTGCATGTGCTATCTTAAAACGGGAAAATCGTTGTCCATCTCAGGAACGATGGCATTTTATTTATTTAAGAAACCTGATGGATCTCTTTGATTTTCAAAGGTGATTCCAGCAGTTCTGGTAGGGGAGGGTGAGACAGAGAGAGTGCTGATTTGCTGTGCACAATAAATGAGAGACATTCTGAAGTTTTCCAGGAAAGAGGGGGCTCGAGTGGCTTGGGCAGGGAACTCAGAGGGGAGTTGTGAAGTAGTTGGTGAGAGAGAGGGCCCAGCAGCTTATTGGGAGGTCAGGGCCCAAGGAGAAAGGATGATTAATGACAGGGACAGTCAGGGAAATTTAAGAACAAGGATGGCTAACATTAACTGTTGAAGCGATTAGCCACAACCCTTTATTAAAAGTGAGCTAAAGACAGTAACTTTGTGTTAGTGATGGCTTTGGAAAGTTAAGGCAAAAAAGGCCTGTACATTGTTTAAAATGATGGGAAGTGCAGGAAGCAAAGTAAGACCAAAAATCTAGTGAGAAAAGGAAATCGGAGTAAAAATTGACCATGAGAGTTGAGGCTTGGCAGGGCACTAATCTTCCTGTAGCATGTTGAAGGACTGGGACACTTAGAATTTTTTTTTTTTTTTTTAATTGTAGAAAATTTGAAAGACACTCCAAATGAGTGAGAAGAGTGCAATAATATTTGGGGTACCCGTCACTAGGTTTCAACATCCATTGAGGTGTTTTTTAATATTTAAGGAAAAATAAGTTCAGAAGAATAAAGGACTTGGGGCAGAAACAGGGTCATCTGGGCTACAGTTGCAGAATGGTTGATTGGGAGGTTTCTTATAAGGTTCCAGAAATGGTAGGTGGTTTACTCACATATCAATAACTGGTCTAATAGAAGATGTACTATACCTAAAATCATATATCTTCTTCTATGAAGAAGTAATTCCAGTTTCCCCTCATTCTTACTCAGTCCTAACAGTTTGTTTAAGGAAGCTATGTTTTTCATTATTTTGTCAGATACATTTGAGTAGCAGTGTATGTGTATATTTGGTAACGTGTTGCACAGTGTACACAGTAATCTTAGAAAGTTCTGCAATTTTTTCCAGATTCACAGATCCCTGGAAAGTCACTGTATCACTTAGGAAGTTTTTAGTGGCCTACAACTGGCTTAAAACAAAAAATGAATTTGTTATCATGCATATCAAAAAGTCCAGATGTAGAGTAGTGGTCCCAGTGTTAATTCAGTGGCTCTATCACGTTATCAGGGGTCTCTGGGTGGTGCAAACAGTTAATGCACTTGGTTGCTAACTGCAAAGTTGACTGTTCAAGTCCACCCAGAAACACCTCAAAAGAAAATCCTGCTGATCTACTTCCAAAAAATCATCCACTGACTACTTTATAGAGCACAGTTCTAGTCTTACAAACATGGAGTTGCCATGAGTCAAAGTTGACTTGAAAGCAACCAGTTTGATTTTGTGGTTTACAATTTCACAAAGATCCAGGCTCTTTCTATCTTTCCACTCTGCTATGATCAATGCTTTAATTTGTCCTTAGTTTTTCCCCTCGTGTTTGCAACATGGTGCTGCAAATCTAGGTGTCACATCTTCATATAGCAGCATCCATAGAAAGAGAATAACTTTTCCTTTGTGTGTCTTATTCAAGAAGAAAATCTTTTATAGACGTTCTTAGCAAATTTCCCTTCCAGAGCCCATTGGCCAGGATTGAGTCACATTTTCATGTACTACCTGCAAGGGAGGCTGGGGAAATAGCAAGTGTTTTCCTATTTATCTTAGGAAGTGGGCAATGTTCACTAAGCTACTGCTAAGCAAGGGGTAGATTGGGATTGACTGTTAGGTTGGCAACCATTGGTGTCTGCAACCATCATTTAAGAAACAAGTGTGATTAAATAAGAGTATTTATTTTTGTTGCATGCTAATGTAATTCTGCAAACTTACGAACACCTGTGGTGTGCAAAGCACTATGGAGGGTCTACAAAGATGAAGCTAATACAGTGCTCTTGAAGCAATTATGAAAGAGACAGGAAGTATTCAAGTAATGCACAGTAGAATGTTTATGATTGCCTTGGATAAGGTCAAGGAACCCAGGACCAGGGAACTAGACCTGACTCTGCCCCTTTTTGGTATGGTACCTTGTGCAAGAAATTCCAATCTTTATAATTTCAGTGTTCTTAATCTCTCATTACTGTGAAATAGAGGTAGTTTTGCTTGCCTTCATTTGATTTCCACTTATTCCAATAAGATCTCCTCAAATTTCCTTCATTGCTTATAAATTTCGTAGGTCTGATTGAAAGTGCTTGGTGCTTTTCCAATGTATATGGCAGTGCTCACTGAAAATGACTGTGTTTACCCCCATTTCCAAGATCTCCAGAGAATTGCTGATGCCTGACTTTTTGGGGCTTTCTTCTTGAACTCTTCTGTGGTGTGTGATCCCAACAACTTTATGTTTTATTTTTGTCTTTTCTTAAGTTTTCTAGAATTAATTTCTATTACTTGCAACTGAAAACCCATACTAATAAATGGAGATAATAAACACTTGCCCTATCTGTCTACCTTTCAGAGTTTTTTTTTTAGAATGAAACTAAGTTATTTGATGTTTAGAATGAAACTAAATTAAACTCAAATGCACAGTTTGTTGGTACTTTCCTTTAATTTAAGTAAAAACATCTTTATATCTAAGTACCAAAAATATCTTACATTTTAGTAGTTAGCAAAGCTGGTACAAAAGAAACAAGTTTTTGTCACCTAAAATAAATAGTTTGTAATATGGAGTAATTGTGAAATTGTTATTTACTAGACTAAAATTTTATAATATATTCTTATGGTCAAATATAATAACAAACAAAAGACAATTTAAGCCCATGGTTTCAAAGTATGGTTCGGGCATACCTAGAGTCTCCAAGACTTCTTCAGAGTTCATGAGATTATTTTCATAATTATACTAAGAAATTATTTGTCTTTTCATCCTTATTCTCTCACAAATACAGAATAGAGTTTTCCAGTCTCCATGGCATCATTGTTCTAATGGCTAATGGACTTTATGCTTATATATTCATATGCTCTCTAGAAATTTCTAAGGTGAGATAGTTGCATTTTCAATGAAAAAGTTATTGTGTTTTCAATACACCTACTGTGTTTTTATAGCCATCTTGAGTTACGACATCAATAATCTCTGTAGCATTATTATTATCCAATAAATTGTTATCTTGAAATACTAATGTTCTTCCATGCTTAGGTGGAAACGCAAGAGGTAAATATGTACTCTTCTTTTGTTTTTCAATAATATTTAAATTTTTTCCAAAAAATTGTTATTAAATTTTATCTAAATACAATTATTATTTGACTATTCAGTAACATTACATTCTAAAATAAAAGAAATTTCATTTATAATTTATTTTTCTTATATTTAAGGGGAGATTGTTGGTTTTAAAAAAGGAGATTAGAGGACTCACTTTCTCAACCTACTCCATCTTCATATGAAGATGCTGAAAAAGATGAAACTGACATGATAAAGAATTTTCTTACTCATAACAAACAACATGTAAGGGAGAAACCTACTCCAAAGAAATTGGATAAAACTCTAAATAAGAAGCAAAAATATGATGAAATCTACCATTCCTTTGGCTTTATAAATGACAATAATTTACCTTATTGTATCTAACAGCATAGGTTAGAAAAATGTTATGGTGCCAGTTAGTTGTGGTATCATTTTAAGGTCAAATATTCATGGATAAAGAAAAAGAAAAAGAAATTTAATATTTGAATGAGAATATAATAATCTTTAAAAATTTATCTTTAAAGCCCCAACTATTTTTTAACAGCTTTGCAGATTAGAAATGAAAAATCCATCGAAGTATATTTCAGAGTAGGTTATCATGTTGCATTTCCTGGAAAGGCACACATAATAGCTGAATATAGCAGCAGTATATTGACAAGAAACTGGCAGAAATTTAAGTCGGATTCAGAAGAAGGTGTGAAATGAGGGATATCATAGCTGATGTTAGATGGATCTTTGCTGAAAACAAAGAATACCAGAAAGTTGTTTACCTTTGTTTTATTGACTGCGTAAAGGTATTTGACTCTGTGGATCATAACAAATAATGGATAACATTGCAAAGAATGGGAATTCTGGAACACTTAATTGTGTTCATGAGGAACCTGTATATAGACCAAGAAGCAGTCATTTGAACAGAGCCAGGGGATACTGAATAGTTTTAAATTAGAAAAGGTGTGTGTCAGGGTTGTATCCTTTCACCATACTTATTCAGTCTTTACGCTGAGCACGTAATCGGAGAAGCTGGACTATATGAAGAAGAATGTGACATCAGGATTGGAGGAAGACTCTTAACAACCTGTGATATTCAGATGACATAACATTGCTTGCTGAAAATGAAGATGACTTGAAGCACTTACTGATGAAGATCAGAGTCTTCAGTACAGATTACACCTCAACATAAAGAAAGCAAAAATCCTTACAACTGGACCAATAAGCAGCATCATGATAAATGGAGAAAAGATTGAAGTTGTCAGTGATTTCATTTTACTTGGATCCATAATGAATACCCATGTAAGTAGCAGTCAAGAATTCAGAAAAAATACTGCACTGGCAAATATGTTGCAAAAGACCTCTTTAAAGTGTTAAAGAGAAAGATGTCGCTTTGAAAACTAAAAGGAGCTCTAGTGGCATAGTGCCTAAGGCTAAGGTTAGACTGCTAACCAGAAGGTTGGTGATTCAAACCCTCCAACCACTCTGTGTGAGGAAGGTGGTGCAATCTACTTCCATAAAGATTTACTGCCTCAGAGAAACCCAATTGGGGTTGCTATGAGTTAGAATTGACTGGTAGGCAGTGAGTTTGGTTTTTGAAGATTAAGTTGCACCCGGTAGCGTAGTGCCTACAGCACTTGACTGCTAACCAGAAGTCTGGTGGTTCAAACCCAACAGCCACTCCTCGGAAGGAAGATGGGGCAATCTACTTCCATAGTGATACTCCATGTGAGGAGAGAGAACCCAGGAACGCCCAAATCAGCAGGACAGGAGAGTGGGAGAAAGGGGATTAAAAGCCAGGAATCTGGACAGAGGAGCAGTCAGCCACAGGGATCCAGGGGAGGAGAGGGAACTCAGGCACACCCAAAGCAGCAGGGCGGGAGAGTGGGAGAAAGGGGTTTAAAAGGCCCAGGAACCAGGACAGAGGAGCAGTCAGCCACGGGGATCCAGGTGAGGAGAGGGAACCCAGGCACGCCCAAAGCAGCAGGGCAGGAGAGAAGAAGAAAGAGGATTAAAAGGCCAGGAACCCAGACAGAAGAGGAGTCAGCTGCAGGGACCCAGGTAAGGGTGGTATGAGAGGTTTCCAACAGGGAGACAAACCTGTCTGTTGGTTTGTCCTCCCGTGGTGACGTGTTGATGTGAGTTTTGAGGCTGAGCCACTGGTGTTTCAAACCCAGCGGGATGCACATGGTGCACAGGTGTCAGCCCAGCTTACAGACTGAGACAGACTAGAAAGAAGGAAGAGGCCGTCCACTTCTCAAATAATTGGCCAGCGAAAACCTTATGAATAGGAAAGAAACACTGATACATTACTGTGCAACTTTATGAATAGTCTGGTTAGGATAGAAAGCTCTCAAAACAGGTCTTGGAAAGAGCTGCATCACCTGAGTAAACCCAGCCTTAGTCCTATGGATAAGGTAAAGCTTTCAAGACCTCCATTTGCTGATGTGGCACCACTCAAATTGAAGAGAAACAGCTGCAGACATCCATTAATCATCGGAACATGGAATGTATGAAGTATGAATCTA
>NW_006921603.1:10424528-10433463 GCF_000298275.1 Orycteropus afer afer | reverse complement strand
AACAGATCTGTCCTGGAGGAAGTGCAGCCAGAATGCTCCTTGGAAGCAAGAATGGCCAGACTTCGTCGCACCTATTTTGGTCATGTTGTAAGAAGGGACCATTCCCTGGAAAAGGATGTCATGCTTGGTAGGGTGGAGGGTCGACGAAAGAGGCGGGGGAGGCCTTCAACGAGA
Source organism: Orycteropus afer afer (assembly GCF_000298275.1). Lineage (NCBI taxonomy): Eukaryota > Metazoa > Chordata > Mammalia > Tubulidentata > Orycteropodidae > Orycteropus > Orycteropus afer. The sequence goes on along the minus strand of NW_006921603.1, from coordinate 10,433,289 downwards.
TGGATTGACATAGTGGCTGGAATGATGGGCTCAAGTATAGCAGGGACTGTGGGGCTGGCGTGGGATTTGGCAGTGTTTCGTTCTGCTGTGCATGGTGTCGCTATGAGTCGGAAACCACTCGATGGCACCTAACAACAACAACAACAACAACAACTGCCTCGGCAACCCAAGGTGGGGTCGCTGTGAGTGGGGGTCTGACTTAAGGCACGTAGCAACAACAGCAACAACAAGTTGCACCTAACCCAATCCTTGATATTTTCAATTGCCTCATATGCATGTGAAAGGTGAACAATGAATAAGGAAGACTGAAGAAGAATTGATGCCTTTAAATTGTGGTGTTGGCAAAGAATACTAAAAATACCATGTCCTGTCAGAAGAACGTACAAATCTGTCTTGGGAGAAGTACAACTAGAATTCTCCTTAGAAACAAGAATGGCCAGACTTCATCTCATGTGCTTTGGTCTTGTTGTCAAAAGGGATCATTTCCTGGAGAAGGATATTGTTTTGGTTTTCCAGTGCTGCTCTAACAGAAAAATACCACAAATGGGTGGGTTTAACAAACACAGATTTATTCTCTTACAGTTTAGGAGGCTAAAAGTATGAGTTCAAAGTACCAGCTCTAGGGACTGGGTGAAAGCCCCTTGAACTTGGGCTTGAGCTCTGCGTCTTGCTTCTGGCTGGAGCTGGAAGCTTCTCTTAGACAGCTGCTGGCTACTGAGGCTGACAAACCAAGGTTGACAACAAAAATGGCACAGTCCTAAGGTTATTAAACAACACAGCAGGCTACTAGCTCAAGTCCAGAAACAGTCCCAATATTGGCATGCAACATGGCAGACTGCTGGATGAAGACTCAGCTAACTGCAGGATCCAGGCACGCCAAAAGGCTCAGAGACCTTTCAAAGCTGCTTCTTATATACTGGAAGCAGACCACATCCCTAAGGCAGGTAATCAGCTGCTCACAGCAGATTCCACCATGGAGTTTATTATCAGTCTCATCATGGCTAATCACTACATCCAGCTGCCTAGTCACTCAAAACCAGGCCCAGCCAAAGTGACACACAACCTTTAACTACCACAGATATCATGCTTAGTAAAGTAGGTGGTCAGTGAAAAAGGGAAAGACTCAGGGAGATGGATTGACACAGTGGCTGTGATGATGGTCTCAAGCATAACAAATATTGAGGATGGTGCAGAACTGGACAGTGTTTCAGTTTTAGGCACCTAGCAAAAACAACAACAATAGCTGAGAGATTAATAAAGCCCTTACAGTTGACATTGTTGAGTGGATGAAAAGTTAGTAAAAGAAATCAAGCTAGTGCCGCTGCCACTCCCTAATGATACAGTAAGTCACCACATTAAAGACTTATCTATAACCACAAAGACCAAGTTAATATCTAATCAGATGAATCTACATATGTGGCTATACTTGCTGCTTCGCTTGTAATCAGCTGGTATTCACATCAACCAATCATTGGAGAAGATCTTCTTTCATGGGAATATTTGGCAACAGTCATCAAAACCAGTTGCTGTCATGTGGCTTCCGGCTCATGGCAAACCTGTGTGTGTCAGAATAGAACTGTGCTCCGTAAGGTTTTCAGTGGCTGATTTTTTAGGAGATCATCAGGCCTTTCTTTGGAAGTGGCTCCGGGTAGACTCAAACCTGCAGCCTTTGGATTATCACCTGGGACTTAAAGGTTTATATCAGCCAGGGATGTAATATTCTGAAATACTCTACGTGTTGAGCTACTTTTTAAAATAGCCTGGCTTATTCTAGAGCAATTATGAAAAGGCAGTTAATGGACAAAGACTTGTTAAACTGCTGTTGCCTTTGCTTGACCAAAGACAGTGACATGAAATTGAATTAGCAGTAGTACACACATCTGTAGAGAGAAAAAAAAAATTTCTCTTAAGAATGTCCTTGATGAAGTGCTTAAAATGATTCATTTTATCAAATCTTGAACCTTGGATACATTTCCTCTTAATATTCTCTGTGATAAAATGGAGAGTATAATGGTTATCACCACGAAAAATACTCGTGCAGTGGTTTGAATTGTGAGCTGAATAAGCCTCTTTTTTCATAAAATTCCATTTTTACTTGAATGATTGACAGGACAACTATTGTTATTCAGACTTTGGTATTTGGTAGATATTGTCTCAAAAATGAATGAAGTGAGTCTATGACTTTAGGGAAAAGTGACAGTATTTATTGCAAAGATCAAAATGAGAATTTTGGAAGAATGATAAAATGAGATAAAAATGAGAATTTCAAGCAAAAATGAGAATTTTGGAAAACTAGTATCTGCGGTCATTAGTTTAACAGCTTCCCAAAACACAGAGAGATTTCTGCTAGGATTGGTAGTGATATTAATAAATGTTTTTATTTTTTGAGATTATATAGTAAATGTATCTACCTTTGGAAAATTTGCTTAGCCTTGTGAAACAATATTTTCCAAATACTGTAATGCATGATGGTACAAAATCATGCATGGGTAAAAGATTGATTCAAAATGTAAAAGAGTCAAATGGATTTTAATGCATCATAGCATGAAAAATTAATTGAAATGGTTTCAGATTCTACATTATAACTACTCTTTAAGAAATGACCACTCCTTAAGTTTAGGTGTAGAATCAAAGAAAAACAACTACAATTATCTTAAAGTGTTCCATTTTCAACTACATACCTGTGTGAGGATAGACATTCTTTTATATACATTAATTAAAACTCAGGACTCCAACTCATATGGAGTTGCTATCAGTCAGAATCACCTCAGATGCAACTGGTTTGGGGTCCTGGTTTGGGTGGTGCAACCAGTTAGTGCAGTTAGTGCACTTGGTTGCTAACTGAAGGCTTGGAGGTTGGAGCCCACCTAGAGGTGCTTCAGAAGGAAAGCCTGGAGATTTGCATTTGAAAAATCAGACATTGAAAACTTTACGGAGTTCTGACACTGTGACACACACGGGGTTACCATGAATCAGCATCAACTGGATGCAACTGGTTACCGACTAGTGATAGGTTAAAAGCAAAGACAATATAAGGAGGATGGAGGAACAGAGAGAGGGAAAAATCCTGCATCTTTGAGGACATCGTGGAACTTTTGGATCAATTTAGCCTGAAGCCTGCAACAACTCTAGACTTTTTGCCATGAACATAAATTTCCTTATTCTTTAAACCAAGTTGTGTTGGAATTTCCTGATACTTGTTGCTAAAATCATGCTAAGTGATATACCACTTCAAACCAGGCTGTGAGAGATGGCAGAATTTAGATGAGCAGAGGTTAGATGGAGACAGTATTCCTCAGAAGGTTCCCAGCCTAAATTATAAAGTACAGTGACTAATAAACTCATGAGCTTGGTGGGTGTTATGCCTCTTAAAATGATAGGTTAAAGTCTTAATCCCCAATACTTTTGACCTGACTTTATTTGGAAATAGAGTCTGTGAATGTAATTTGTTAAATTAACGTAAGGTCATACTGCAGTAGAGAGGGTCCTAATCCAACATGATTGGTGTCCTTATGAAAAGAAAATAGATACAGAGATAGACACAGAGAGAGGATAGCTATGTGAAGACTGAGCCAGAGACTAGAGTTATGCTTCTCAAGCCAAGAAACACCTCAGGCTACAAGAAGCTGGAAGAGGCAAGGATATATCTTCCCCTAGCATAGTGCCTAAGGCATTTATTTGACTGCTAATCAGAAGGCTGGCAGTTCAAACCCACCAGCCACTCCTGTGAAGGAAGGCTGGGCACTCTACTTTCGTAGTAATACCACCTCGGAAACCCAAGGAGGGGTCTCTATGAGTTGGATCTGACTCCACAGCAGTGAGTTTGGTTGTTTTTTTTTTTTTTTTGAAATATTTCAGAAAGAAAGCTCCAGTGGTACAGTGGTTAAAGCACTCAGATGCAAACCAAAATATCAGTGATTTGAACCCACCAGCCACTCTATAGGGGAAAGATATAAAGGCTATAAAGATTATAGCCTTGGTAAACCTATGGGGCCAATTCTACTCTGTACTATAGTATACTGTTTTTGGCTAGAGACTTCAAAGGGAGTATGACTGGGCCAACACCTTGTTGATTTCAGACTTCCAGGCTTCAGAACTGTGAGAAAGTCAATTTCTTTTCTTTTAAGCCATCTTCTTTGTAGACATTTGTGATGACGGTCCTAGGATACTAATACAGTGGGCAATAAGGAGAAAGAAGATTGAAAATTCAAAATAGTTCCAGTGAGGAAAACTTTTCTGGAAGCCCTCATATCTCACTGGCCTGGAGTGGGACTTGGGTATGAGGAACAGGATATAATCAACAGTGCTGAGGAGACAAAAACAAAGGCCCCCACATTTTGTATTTAGTTGAATGTATACTCATAAATCTTGAGTGGCTAGTCATAAATCTTCTTTTGTTCAACTCTGGATTTCAAGAATCTTAAAATGTCTGATTTGTAATTTTATAGACCTCTAAAGCTGGTGGCTTAATGCTATGATTCCCAAACATGGCTGTTCATCCATTGGAATCAGCTGAAGAACTTCAATAAAAAAAAGATACTTAAGCAAACTACCCTCATGTTTTTGTTGTTGTTATGTGCCATCGAGTCGGACCCAACTCGTAGCGACCCCTCCTTGGGTTTCCGAGGCAGTATCACTACGGAAGTAGGATTGCCCAACCTTCCTTCCGAGGAGTGGCTGGTGGGTTTGAACGGCCAGCCTTCTGGTTAGCAGTCAAGTGCCTTAGGCACTATGCTACTAGAGCTCTTCATGTTGTTGTTAGATGCTGTCAAATTGGTTCTGATTCATAGGGATCCTACATACAACAGAACAAAACACTGCCTAGTCCCGTGCCATCTTCACAATCATTGCTATGTTTGAGATCATTGTTGCAGTGGTCAATCTATTTCATTGAAGATCTTTTTGGCTGATGCTGTACTTTATCAAGCATGATAGCCTTCTTCAGAGACTGGTGCCTTCTGACAACTTAACCAATGTACCAGAGATGAGGTCTCACCATCCTCGCTTCTAAGGAGCATTTTGGCTACACTTCACACAAGACAGGTTTGTTTGTTCTTCTGTCACTCCATGGTTTATTTAACATTCTTCTCCAACACCATAATTTAAATGCATCAATTCTTCTTTAATCTTCCTTAGTCAATGTTCAGCTTCTGCATACATATGAGGTAAGTGGAAAATACAACGGCTTCAATCAGGTGCACCTTAGTTTTCAAAGTGACATCTTTGGTCTTTAACACTTTAAAGAGGTCTTTTGCACCAGATTTACCCAGTGCAATATGTCATCTGATTTTTTGACTGCTGCATCCATGGGTGTTGATTGTGGACACAAGTAAAATGAAATCCTTGACACTTTCAAAATTTTCTTCTTATCATGATGTTGCTTATTGGTCCAGTTTTAAGGATTTTTATTTATGTTGTGATGTAATCCATACTGAAGGCTGTAGTCTTTGATCTTCAACAGTAGGTGTTTCAAGTTGCTTGCTTTAAGCAAGCAAGGTTGTGTCATCTGCATATTATAGGTTGTTAATGAGCCTTCCTCCAATCTGATGCCACTTTCTTCTTCATAGAGTCCAGATTCTGAGATTATTTGCTCAGCATACAGATCGAATAAATATGGTGAAAGGATACACCCTGACACACACCTTAAAAACCTTAATAATGGATTCAATTCAATTAAAAAACAACACTCCAGTTCTTAACTCTTGCGTCTTTCTCTTACAGATGAGAAATTAAACAATATGTTTAGTTGATTAATTAAGGGTCTAGTTAGTCAGAATCTAGTTAAGGGAGTCTCATTTTAATCAGAGAAGTAATGACTCTAAGTTTTCTACTAGACAGACAGAAAGAGAGAGCCAGTAAGAGCAAATTGCTTTTGTTTACACAAATTGAATTTCTCTCAGTCTTTTCCTCTTCATTCTTTAAGAAGAAAATATAAGATTTTGACAACTTAAAAAATCTCATAATTAGTTATTTGGAGCTAAGGGCTTTGGATTATCATGTTTGTTGTGTAAATAGTGACTTTAACTTTATTTTTTTAACCTCTCAAACCATTTGCACTGTTCAAGGAAATCTATAAATCTTTCTATGGTATTTATATTATTTTCTGATATTTTATCCCTTATCTTTCACAATAAAAATGTAAAATCACTTGGATTTTACATCTACAGTTGGAATCCTAACATCTTGATTTTCGACACTTATAAATGCTTTAATAGATACATGGACAGTAATTTAGTTTGACTTAAATGTAATAATCAGGCCCATTTATCTAGGCTGACAAGATTTCATTTCCTAATGATCTTTTATTGTAAATTTATTTGATTTTCTTTAATATATTATCTCATTTCTCATCGCCTTTGCTTTTGAAAAAATATGAATAATTTTCTCTGGAATTATGAAGCCTTGGCCCTAAGCTGACAGCTCTGAGAAGCAGTGAATATCTCCACCCTTTTAAACAAACTATATAGTTTGATAACAAAGTCCCAAAAAGAAGGGAACATTGTCAAAAAGTTATTCAAAAAGACAGAGAAAGACTGTACTTTCAGAGGCCTTTGTTTTCTTTGCAACAAGGAGAAGTAAAATAATTAGACCAACCTGATCTAGTTCCATATTTTCAACTACCTCTTTGACATCTGTCTGAATGTCCCATAGTCAGTTAACATTCAACACTTGGTTATAAAAACAAACTTACCTTCTTTCCACCCAAATGACACCTCCTCCTACATTTTTTTTATTTCTGTTAAGAACATCACCATCCACTCAGTCAGTCAAGCTGAAAAGTGCATGACATTTTGTAGACCTCATTCTCCCCACAATAGTCCATCTGTCACAATGTCCCGATTCCTGTAACTTCTAAATAGTTCTCAAAGCTGTCTCTTCTTTGCAATTCTTTTGCTACTGTCCCTGTGAATCTTGTATGAACAATCACTACAACCAGCCAACCAACCACTTGCAGTCAAGATTCTGACTCATGACAACCTTGTGTGTGTCCATTGGGTTTTCAACAGCTAATTTTTGGAAGTAGATCTCCAGGTCTTTCTCCTGAAGTGCTTCTGGGTGGACTTGATTTGGATTAGCAGCCAAGTACATTAACATTTTCACCACCCAGTGTTGCTGACAGTCACTACAACCTCCTAATTGATTTCCCTGCCTCCATTCTCACTACACATCACCCATCTTCCATGCTGGTACAAGAGTGATTCTTATGGAAATACACATCTGACCATAACTCCCCATCTAAGTATTCTTTATTGACTTCCTGTTACCTACAGGATGAAGTCCACAGTCCTCAGTGAGGCATATGAAGTCCTTTAAGACCTGGTCCTAGCCTAGCTCTTCAATCCCATCTCTTGTCACTCTTCTCTTTTGGTTCCCCTCCTACCCCTATTCATCTTTAAAAAGTAAACTCAAACATCACCTCTTTGATGATGCCTTAGCAGAGGTATCCATAGTTCCCTCTGCACTTCTACACTTTGCATGACTCTAAGGTATGATTTACTCATTGCTGTAGTTCATTTTTCTCTCTCTCCTCCTGGACTGCAAGATCCTCAAGAGTAAGTACTATACCTTATTCTTCATTTATTGACTACCTTGTTTTCCAGCATTTCACATTTATGACTTATGGATTGAATTGTGTTGCTCCAAAATATATGTCAATTTGATTAGGCTATGATTCTCAGTGGTTTGGCAGTTATGCAATGGTGTCATTTTGCAGTTATGTAATTGCTAAAGGGGCATGGAAGCAGCATCATCTGACCTCCTCTAACTACACAAGTGGAAGACAGAATCACCATCAGCAGCCCAAGGCCTGTTCCTATGAGGTCGGGCATGCTTCCACCCTCCAGCCCTCTTACAAAGCTTGACACCAACCATTCCTCCTGCAGCACCTACCATCTCTGTGCTGGGTTCAATAATTCGCTGCAGTGGCCACATGGAACTCACAGATTATGGAGTTAATAGAGAAGCAACAGAGAGAGAAACCTTCCCCTAGATCTGGTGCCTTTCATTTGGACTTCTAGTTTCCTAAATTGTGAGAGAATAAATTTCTGTTTGTTAAAGTCATTCACTTGTGATACTTTTGTTATAGCAGCACTAGATAACTAAGGCAATGATAGTGAAAAATCTACTATCTGACTGTTTTGCACATTAATGATGTATATCTGGCAGTAATGCTGAGTGAAAGGTGAGAGTAACACTGGCTATGGTGGTTGAGTTATGTGTTGACTTGGCTGGACCATGATTCTCAGTGGTTTGGCAGTTATGTAATGATGTAATTTGGCAGTTACATAATAATGTAATCACCCTTGATTTTGTGATCTGATATGGGCATCCTTCATTTTCATATGCCAATTTTCACATAATGGCCTGATCTTTGGACCCTAACCATGTCCATAAGTGAGGAGTGGGTGTATTCTATTAATTTGTTTCCTCAGTTCTTAACACAATGCTTGGCACATAAAATTACATAATGAATAGTCACTGAATGAAGAGTTGAATACTTGAATAAATCTATTTTTAAATTTAAATTTTATTTTATTTATTGTGATTTGGGTGAAGATTTACAGAGTGAATTCACTTTCCATACAGCAGTTCACATATACTTTGTCTCATTACAATGCAACAGCTCCCCTCCCACTTCCTCTCCATAGTTACCTCTTCCCAGTGACCATCCCTCCATACTCTCCTGTGCCCTGAGCTGTCTCCCTGTGCATAAGCAGCCCTTCCTTCTCCCATGATTGTTCTCTCCAGGGCGTGTGTCTAC
>NW_006921603.1:10413190-10420908 GCF_000298275.1 Orycteropus afer afer | reverse complement strand
TGGTATTTTCGTGCAAATTCTTCTGCTAGTTGGGGTTTAGTCTACTTCTGTATCCTTCCCTTCAGTGCTCAGTGGTCCAAGATTATCTTCTGTGTCTGTGTCAATTGGTTTCCCTTTTCTTTGTTGAAGAGGGTCTGTGCAGTCCTTCTGCCTAGTCCACCATCTTGCTGGAACTCCTTGAATAAATCTTAAGGTACTGCTGAAGTTATTTTCTTTTACTGGATGTCTTGTTTACTGTCTCTTTGAAACATTAACTGGAGTTTGCTATTTAGTACAATGCTATTTGTTGAAATAGTACTTGACTTGTGTTTCATAATTCCACAATGGAAAGAAATGCCAAAATAAGACTGCAATTTAGAAACCTGTAGCTATAGTATAAACACAGGTTACTTGCAATTTTAATCAGTTTTTAAATACCTTGTTGCAAAATTTTATTTTCTTTCTCCTTGCAGTCCCACCCTTTCTGCAAACACTATATACATGTTTATTTGTTTATGTGGTTGAGATGCCTTGAGTATTGAGTTTTGCAATAATCGTTTGGTTTCTGCAAAATCATGTTGGGAAATATCCCTTCCATCGCAGTTCAAGGATGTGAGGCAACTTCTGATAAACACCTGCCATAAAAATACCATAGGTATTTCTGAGAATGGAAAGAGAGCACCACTAAGATCCACTTATTTTCCCATATTTTATCTTGTTTTAAAAATATTTAAAGCAGTTCACTCTGTAGATGCAGTATATGCTGAAGTAAAGAGAAAACACCTGAAATTGGAAGTATTATTTTCCAAATATAAGACAGACACGAAAAAAGTCTAAATGCAACTTGCCACTCATCAAGGTATGCCTTAATTTCATTTATAATTATACTGAAATCTCTTTAAAGGTAATGTCCAGGTCCACCTGGCATTCAGCTGAATTTGGAGATTATATAATACCCATTTAAGAGTTGATTAGGAAAGATAAGAGAGTTCCAATAATAGTGAATGAAATCCCTATTTTCTTTTGGTTCTCAACCTTTAGGATTGCGTTAAGAAAGCCTTAAATGTAAAACCCAAAAGCAAAACTTGTTTAACCATCATATTACAAGTTAGGGTTTGAAATAATTTGTGCTTAAAAGATCCCAAAGATTATATATAGTTGTTATTGTATTTTTAAATTAAAATTTTATTTTCCACTGGCAGTGAATGTAAAACACTTTAAATGTTTCTTGAAGAAACAGTAAATTCTGGAAAATCCTGGGAGATAACTAAAATGAAAATAGAATCAGTTTGTATTCTACTAAAAAATCAACTTTCTATTCAGAAAGGAAAATGGACACTAATTTTGTTAAAAATAATTTTATTATCTTGTTTTTCAAGGCCCTTCACAAGTCTAACTCTAACTGATCTTCCTTGGCCTTTACCACTCCTGTTCCAGAAGACCACATCACTTCCTTCTCTGTCATTCTATGAAATCTATTCACCCCTCTATTATAGCATTCGTTATCTGCATTAAAACAAAGCCAACAAGTTACTATTGAGTCAGTTATGACTCAAGGTGACACCATGTGTGTCAGAGTAGAACTGCTCCTTAGAGTTTTCAATGGTTGATTTTTCAGAAGTACACTAAAGGCCTTTCTTTTGAGGTGCCCCTGGATGGACTTGAACCTTCAATCTTTTGATTAGCAGCTGAGTGCTTTAACCCTTTGTACCACCCAGGGACCCTTCACCTATGTTGTTGTTGTTATGTGCCTGTAAGTGAATTCTGATCCATAGTGACCCTATAGTAGAGTACTGTAAATGCTATGTGGTTGCACTACAAACTGTAAGTGCCTTGATTTATTTTCTTTGATATGTAACGTATTTAAAATTCAGTAAAATTTAGTGTATGGATGATGGTTTTTCACATACTCTTTCAGACTGTCATATAGAACATTTCAAACATCCTAGAAAGCTCCCTTATACTCTTTCCTAGTTGATACCCCACCCCCAGAAGTAACTACATCTTTGACTTCTATCAAAATAGATTATTTATTTGACTTGTTCTTGAAGATGGATCATATTGTATGCATCTTCTTGTGTGTTTGATTTAGTTCTCTCAACATTAGTCTTCTACATGGTTGAGTGTAGCAATAATCTTGTTACCATTGTATAAAGTCGTTTTGGTTACCTGGTGCCACTCTAACGGAAGATACCACAAATGGTATGACTTTAACAAAAGGTGTTTACTCTTACAATTTTTGGAGGCTAGAAGTCCAAATTCCAAGTACCAGGCTCTAGGGGCTGTGTGAAGGCCCTTCAAACTTGGGCTTTAGCTCTGTGCCTTGCTCCCAGCCAACTGAAGCTAGAGGCATCTCTTCATTCAGGCTGGCTGCTGAGGTTAACAAGCCCAAGGCCTACAAGTAAAATGGCACAGTACTGATGTTACCAAACAACATGGCAGGCCTTTGATTCAAGTCCATTGAAAGTCCAAGATTGGCAGAACACGACAGGCTGCTGAACAACCACTTGGCTACATGCAGAGTTCAAGCGTGCCATAAGCTAGAGACCCTTTCTAAAGCTGCTGCTTATATATGGGAAGCAGACCACATCCCTAAAGCGGCTACTCAGCTGCTTGTGGTAGATCCCACCATGGAGCTGATTGCCAGTCTCATCATGGGGAATAATTACCACCAGCTGCCCATCCAGTCAACCAGGCCCAGCGAAGTTGACACACAACCTTAACTATCACAAGAATATTCTACTATATATGAATATAAGACATTTTATTTGTCTATTCTACTATTAATGGATATTTCAGCTATTTCTAATATTTGGCTATTATGAATAAAACTGCCACAAATATTTTTGTACATCTTATGGGTAGATGTATGCTCTCATTCCTCTTAGGATCTTACATAAAAGTGGAATTGATGGGTCATAGAGTAAGCATATGTTTTTCCAAAGTGGTTGCACCAGACTTTTGCACCAGATTTTTTGTAGGGCAATCATACTTTTTTAGACATCTTCATATCCTCAGAATCTAATATAATACTTGGCACATAGTATGTGCTCATAAGACATTTGTTTGTCATAGACCTTAATCATAGAGTCTGCTTAAAAGAGTTTTATTGAGAGATAAAACAATTGGGAAACACAGGGTCAAGGGGCTCTCAACACAATATTCCACAGAGTGAAGAGTATAAAGGATTTTTATCTGGCAAAGAAAACAAGTGTGTGTATATAGCTATGAGACAATAAAAAACCAAAAGTTAAAATTCTGTAAGATTAGCTGCTAGATTTCCTATCTAGCCAATCTAACCTCTGCTACATATGCATTCTTTATGGCAAACATTATCTCAAGATCCTATGGATAAATATTCTCTGGAAAACATTTCTTCACAAACTATATTTTAGCCACCTTCATTGTTTGCTGATAGTGGTTAAAGTTCCATTGTTTTTTAAAAAAGTTTTCCCGTTCTACTCTAAAAGTTACTTATCTAGCAGAGCACAGTGGAAACTTACAGACATGATGGGCTGCAGTCTTATGCAAACATCAAAATGGAGTTTGACTTTTGACAAGAACATGGCTCTTTCGTAATAATCAGGTGTCTTATTAATTATTAATTTCAGATGCTCTTATTCATTTCTCCTTTGTGATCATGAATCTCTATATAACATTTTTGATCAAGACTAATTTTTTGTCTTTCTATGTGTGTAGTCTCATCTTTAGGGCAATCAGGTCTCATGTTGCCCATAAAAGAGTAATTTGTCTTCTGAAAGTGATTCTTGTTAGTTTTAGATGGCAGTTAATATGTGAACCTTAAGATGCTAGATACTATTCTGTTACAGTAGGTTGGTATCATCTGCTTGTCTAGGGGGATGTGAGAGCAAAGCCAAATTAAGAGGAACAATCTGATATTAAGGAGAAGTTAGATCTATGGAGTGAAGTCAGACTACCTTGAAAAATTAGTTTCTAAGTACATAATTTTTTTCATGAGTATAGAATTTGCAGCTTGTTCAAATGTATTAGACATACATCTCATGCAGTATTTAATAATACAGATAATTATAATAACAATAACTACTATAATTAAGGGAGCTCTGGTAGCATAGTGGCTAAGACACTTGCCTGCTAACCAGACGGCTGGCGGTTCAAACCCACCAGCCACTCCTCGGAAGGAAGGTTGGGCAATCCTACTTCTGTAGTGATACTGCCTCGGAAACCCAAGGAGGGGTCGCTATCAGTCGGGGCCGACTCGACGGCAAATAACAACAACAACAACTATAATTAAACTTGTTTGTATAATAGGATAAAACTAAAATCTTAATCCATTTGGTAGCCAGCAAAAGATGTCTAGAAAAGGGGAATCAGGCATAGGTGTGATGGAGCAAAGCCAATTGGCTTGTTCAAGGATTTAATTTGTATCTAGATAACTTTTCCAGAGGTATTGACACAAGTGTAACATGAAATGTTAGTGACAGCACATATTTCTCCTTGTTGGGCCAAAAGGATATCTAAAGTAATTTTGTTGTCCAGGACTACTTTGGCAAGGGAATGTGAAGATCTTTCTTGGCTGTCTGTTCTATCTATAATATCATCTGCAAATTTAGTCATGTGGCAGACAGATTGTAGATAGGTTTTTCTAAGTCCTTTACACCACACGTAGGCATAAGAGCTCTCAGGAATGACCAGCCCTGTCCAGGGCTTTCTTCTAGAGGATTTGTACTCTGGGCTCTTTGTTTATAATCTCTTTTATATCTTTTTCTTTTTAAGAGTTTTAGATTATTGGTCCAATGATCACTTTCATTGTTGGAATGGATATTTAAAGGAACTTCAAGTAGCCTAAGGTACATTGCCCCATCATGTTCCATTCATCTAGACAAGGCAATGCCCAAGCATGAGGGTTATTATTTGAGTTAGGTTTATTTTTAGTGGGGTAATCTGACCCTTCACATAAAAATATATGTTCCTAAGGAGCACAAGTCATATATTTCTGCTATAATTATGTGGGAAGGAAATGTTTTGATTTACTTGTTACAGACATTGTTCTGTTAAAGAATTATTACAAATAGACAATTGTCCCCTCATTAGAGGGTTCCAGAGTTTAGTACAAAGGTGGAGATGAGTCATTCTTTAAGAAGTCAGGTAACTCCTTTGCCTTACTTGATAAAATTCCAAAGTACCTCTGTGTTGGAGTGAATAGCTAATTTGGTAAACATGAACACATTTGGATCTTGCAAAACAAGTTCTTAAGTGTTCCATACACTGTTCACGTGTTATGAGTTGGGTTAAATTGAGAAATGGTACCTGTGGTAGTTCGGTTTGAGTGTCAACTTGGCTGGGCCTGGTTGAGTGGCTGGGTAGCTGGTGGTAGTTAATCCCCATGAGGAGACTGGCAATCAACTCCATGTTGGGCTCTACCACAAGCAGCTGAGTAGCCGCCTTTGGGTATGTGGTCTGCTTCCTGTATATAAGGAGAAGCCTTTGGGAATGGTCTCTAGCCTATGACATGCTTGGACCCTGCATGTAGCTGTGTTGTTGCTCAGCAGCCTGCTATGCTCTGCCGACCTTGGTACTTACAATAGGCTTAAGTCAATGACCTGCCACTTGGTAACATCGGGATTGTGCCTTTTGACTTGTCAACCTTGGGGCTTCTCACCCTCAGCAGCCAATAGCTGTCTGAGTGAAGAAACGCCTCAAGCTCAAGTGGACCGGGAGCAGGAGGCAGAGCTGGACCCCAACCAAGGCTGAGGGGCTTTCACCCAGCCCCTAGGGCTTGGCACTTTGAACTTGGACTTAAAGCCTCCAAATTATAAGAATAAACTCCTGTTTGTTAAGGCCATCCCATTTGTGGTATATTCCTGTCAGAGTGGCACTAGGTAACCAGAACAGTACCTGAGACTGAGCTAACAATCCGGGGGGATACCATAATCTAGCATGCATGGTTAGCCCAAAGGTGATGTTGAAAGTAATAGTAGCATTGGTTAGGGAGCTATAATTTAACAGAGGGTAGGCTAATGAATCTGAATTTTCATGTCAAGATTGGGGGAAAGGGGTGGGGGGAAAGGTGATAGACTCAGCAATTAGTTAAATTACGTCTTTGGCTACAGGTTGAAATAATCTAATGAAAGCATTCTCATCCCAAATTTTAATGAGTTAATAGAATTAGCAAGAAAAAGTTTCAAAAGAGTTTTGTAATGAAAGTAAACCAAAAGTAATATAATAAGATAAAAATCATAAAGATGACAATTACAATAAAGTAACTCCTTTATGTAATTGCATGAAAGAATCTTACCAGGTAATAAATTTTAACTAATGAATAAGGCTACTTAAAAGCAGTAAGTCTTAAACAAAAGGTAATGACTTCAATAATTTGCATTACCAAGGAGGCCTTTACCATAGGTCTTTAATACATACAATTAGAAAAGGATAGCAAACAGCATAAAAAAGTCCAATACAAAGCCCCAAAGAGCTGGGAGGTTCATAAAGTCTTGTTCCATGATCAGATGTTTGTATTTGTAGTATTCTACTTCTGGCCACTGGGGCATTTGAACTTCAGTTTCAGTCCTTCAGTAGGTTGACAAATCCAAGAAGATTTAGTTTGAGATAAATGAATGCTTGGTTTTATGCCTTCTAATTTAGCAGCACAGGGGTTAACCAAAAGTACTAAGTAGCACACTTTCCTGTGGAACTCTAAAGATTCTTTCTGTTGATGTCTCTTCTAATATACATGGGCTCCTGGATTATATCAGCAGGACTTGGTGGGAGTAGGCCTGAATTATTTATTAAAGGCATCTTTAACTTGTGAATAGTATTCTTGAGAAAATCTAATTAATGATTGAAAATATTTTAATAAGTAAGTTTGGGCAATATGAGGTCACAATTTCATAAGGAGTAAGTTTATGAGAGCCAAAACACATAGATCTTAAATTTAGGAGAACTAAAGAAAGAACCTTAGTCCAAGGTAAGCTTAAAGATTTATGTTGATTAGCCATTTGAGTTTTTATAGCTCTGTTAGTTCTTTCACCTAAACCAGAAGATTGAGGGGGATATGATCAGTACAGCCACTGGTAAATGGGAAAGATGTGGTAGAGTTCTTTAATTGTTGTCCAGTAAAATGTTTTCTGTCACTTCAGAGGGTAGATAAGCTATTTCAAGCAGGCATCTTCCAGCAATTTTTTAGCTACAAATATACCAGTGGCTTTGCATCAATGGAAAGCTTTAACCCAATGGGAGAAGCAGCAAACCATAACAAGTACATGTTTGCAACAATCAAGGGTAGTAATTGTATAAAATTTATTTGCCATTCTGGCGTATGACCAACAGGTAGTGGATAATGGCCAACCTGGGTCTTAATGTGTTTCCCAGATTATGATGAGATATACAGAACAGTGAAAAACATGTTCTGTTGCCTAAAAAAATTTTCCCACTATTTTCTTATTATCTCAGTCATTTTATCATGCCCTAGATTGGAGTCTTTATGTAGCTTATGTATAATGGGATTTTGTCATTGTTTTGGGAGAACTAATTTTCCATAAGGCCCATGCCGAAGTTAGTGTCAGGATCCTGATGGCAATTCTCTCTTATCTGATTCTCATCTTCTTCAGTTAAAGTTAATTTTTGATTTGATTTTTTAATACATTTTATTGAAATATAATTTATGTACAGTGAAATACACAAAACTAAAGTGACATGGGTCAGTGCATTTTTTTTTTTTTTTTTTTTGCAGTGTTCCCTCCTCTCCCCTCTCACCCCTG
>NW_006921603.1:10397063-10413090 GCF_000298275.1 Orycteropus afer afer | reverse complement strand
TATTCATAAATAAGTCAGGATAGGCTCCATCTTTAGTCCTCATTAAAGCAGAAATTTAGGGGACATGATGCTTATCAATTTTATAAATACATTTGATTTTTTTTTCTCTTAGCTTGATATTGCTTATTAGAAGTAACACATTGGGAAACTACAAAACATTTTCCATTTGTCTGAGATATAATAGCTCATGCAAATTTTGAATTATGGGAAGATGTAAGAACTTTGGTGAAACAGTTTTGCTGTTGAGTCCTAACCATAATTTAGTAGGAGGATGTTGGTAGCATCCTGCCATTTTCAAAGTTATTCTTTTTTAGGAACCACTTGTTGATAATCAAAAGGAATTTCTAAAGTGCCATGTAAATAAAAACCTTCCTTTTATAAGGCATTAGTTTTCATTAAAGCAGAGGTTGACAGTACTCGAGAGGCAGGTTGTTTAGGAGTAGCATCAGTGAGGTTGTTGCCTTGGATTTCCTCAGCTTCAGGAGCCGCGTTATGTTGATATGCTGGAATTCTTATGACAGTAGTCTCAGAGGGAAGCATCTAAGAGGTCGGCAGCTTAAGTTCCAATCTTTATAGTGGTCCTAGAAGAGGTTAAACATTTCCTTTGTTTCTAGAGCATGCCGAAATCATGAACAATTCCAAAACAAAAATGAGAATCTGAAAAATATTTATCAACTTTCCTGAGGCTAGTTTGTAAGCTCGCTGGCACAATTAATTCAGTTTGTTGAGTTGAGGTTGCTTCAGGAAGAGTCTGATTTACAAGTACCTCAGTAGAGGTGGTAACAGTTTATCCAACTTGATAGGGAGGGCTGGGAAGATCAGGTTTTAAATAGGAATCAGTCACAAATAGATTCAAGTCAGGAATACTAAGGTAAGGTTCTTTTTAGTCTTTTATAGGCATTATCAACTGTTCTGTTAAACAATTATGGGTTGGATATTCTTATTTCTCAAAGGTGGGGAAGAGGGTGGCTAGCTTCAAATGAATCACAGTGTGAAATCTAATATAAGCTGCAGCCAAAAGAATAATTTCATAAGAGGTGAGCCTGCTGGCAGATAAACGCTGTGTACAAGTGGAGTTAAGTTAGGCAGACACAGCATGTGGTACATCTAAGAACTTTCCAAGGACAGTGTTTTTAGTACAGACATATCTTGTTTTATTGTGCTTCACTTTACTACACTTCACAGATACTGTGTTTTATTTATTTATTTAATAAAAATTAAAGGGTGTGGCAAGCCTCTGTCAGGCAATTCTATTGGCATCATTTTTTTCCCCAATAGTATAGTGTATACTCACTTCATGTTTCTTTGTCACATCTTGGTAATTCTCACAATACTTCAAACTTTTTCATAATGCTATTGCACACTTAATAGAATACAGTATAGTGTCTGGTAGCATAGTGGCTAAGACACTTGCCTGCTAACCAGACGGCTGGTGGTTCAAACCCACCAGCCACTCCTCGGAAGGAAGGTTGGGCAATCCTACTTCCGTAGTGATACTGCCTCGGAAACCCAAGGAGGGGTCGCTATGAGTCGGGGCCGACTCGACGGCACATAACAACAACAACAACAACATAGTGTAAAAGTAACTTTTATGTGCACTGGGAAAGCAAGAATAATTCACGTGACTTTATTGCAGTATTCACTCTATTGTAGTGGTCTGGAACTGAAACTGCAATATTTCCAAGGCATGCCTATAGATTCTACAAGGTTAGTGGTGGCTGCTACCACTCAGAGGCAAGGATTATAGCCTCTAGCTACCGGATCAAGTTGGTGGCTGTAATAACCTACAGGTCTATGCTGTCTTCTATGTTTTGTATTAATAAACTTAATGCATTTCTGTTAATTTCATATAGAAATAAAAAAATCCAATTGATAATTTGGAAAACCTAATGCTGGAATAGAGCCAACACCTCTTTTAAGGTTTTTGCAATTTGGCAGTCTTCTGGAGTAAATTGAAATGAATCTGGTTCAAAAGAGTCTAAACATTTATATAAGGACAAGAAAGAAAAATTGGGGACCCAGGATTGACAGTAACCACAATGCTAGAAACTCATGAAGCTGTTTCTTTGTCTTGAGGTTGGGTAAGCTAATATAGCATGTCTTCTCTTACACTGAACATAACTTTCTTAGGAGATATTGAATGGCCTAAATATTTAACCACAAAAACCCAAAACCAAACCCACTGCCATTGAGTTGATTCCTAGTCATAGTGACTCTACAGGACAGAGTAGAACTGCCCCATAGCTTTTCTAACATGTAAATCTTTACAGAATCAAACTTCCCTATCTTTCTTCCATGGAACATTTGGTGAGTTTGTACCATTGACCTTTTGGTTAGTTGCTGAATGCTTTCACCACTATGCCACCAGAGTAACACCATAATTAGACATAGATTTGGCTAATTGTAATTTATATTTTGATACCTTGTCCTACCCAGTGACCAAATTTTAAATAAAATTAGACTGCCATCCAAGCAAGCTTCTTTGGAAGAAGAGTGTACCAGCATTGTAGTATTGCAGTAAGGTAAAATTGTGAGAAAATTGTAAAGGCTGTAAATCAGCATGTAAAACTTGAAAAAATAAGTGATGGTTTATGTAATTGTCTGAGGCATCACAGTACAAGTAAACTATTGAGATGCCCCTTAAGCCCTCACAAAAATCCCACTGCCAGCAAGTCAATTTCAATTCACAGAGACCCCTATTGGGTTTCCAAGGCAGTTAATCTTTATAGAAGTAGATTTCCCATCTTCCTACCATGGAGTGGCTGATGGGTTTGAACTGCTGACCTGGGGTTAGCAGTCAAATGCCCTAGGCACTGAACCACCAGAACCCCTGGTGACATGTCTAAGGGCATGTAACTAATTACGGACTGTCTGGGTGAACAGGGATACTAAATAAAGTACAGCCAAAGTCTATAGCTGAGAAATAAGTAGCTTCAGGTAGAACATTAGGAAGCAATAAATAAGGATTTGGAACTATTGGAAATCTAGGAATGACTATGTAATTAATTATATGCACAAGTCTTGAACAAATCTCCAGCCTCTGTTGTTAGGTTTCTTAACTGGCAGGACAGTGGTATTGCATGGGCTAATACAAGGTACAATGAGGTTTTCACAAAGAAAAAAAGCTCTCACTGCCTTTGAGTCATTTCTGACTCATAGAGACCCCTCCTTGAATTTCTGAGATGGTATTTCTATGGCTGTAGATTGCCCAATCTTCCTTCTGAGGAGTGGCTGGTGGGTTTGAACCTTAAGCCTTCTGGTTAGCAGTCAAGTCTTATATAATTAGAAAAATGCTTTTCCTAACTTCTCATTTAAGAGGTTATTGGGGAGTTTTGGTAAAGATTTAGAAGAATCTACTTGAAAATTAATTAATTCACCAACCAGGACTCATCCTACGTCGGTAGATGTAGTGGTCCATGAGGTGTCAGAGATTGAAGAAAAATCTCTCTTGCATAGAGATTCAGGCAGAACGGAGCCTGTAGAGGAAAAATTAGTGCCTACGTATGACAAATAATTTCTTTCTGAATTTGTTTGATCATTAGTTTCTGCCAGGCTTAATAATATTTCTCCCTTATCGTTAAATTGTAAATGACAATTCCATTTAGATACCAGATCCCTTCCTAATAGATGAGCAATTGTGTTAGGACTCAAAAGGAAAGGGTGCCAATCTTCAATAAACCCTAAAGATATAGCTACTGATTGAGAACATTTTAATTTGTAATCCCCACTATTTTCATAGTTTCAGTACTCCAGAGAAGAGGCTTTTGCAGGCTAAAGAGGTCAGTTGCTGATCAGCAATCAATTTTTTGCAGGGCTCTGCATCGACAATAAACGTAGTTTCTCCTTGTGAATTTAGCGTCGTAGGAAAAGCCTCTGTTTTGTCCCTGGAACCCCATCAATCATATTTGGGTTTGGAGAATCTGGATTGAGAGTTTTCTAATTTTTGTTTTACCTTAAAACAGTCCTTCTTCCAGTGGAGGAATTTCTTGTGATAATGACATACTTCAGAGTCCAGACCACTGATAAGGAGCTCAGGCAGCCCTGATTCAAATATTTTCTTTTGGCCTGGGCATCAGGGTAATTGTAATCGCAGGACCATGAGTTTATTCATCTTTGAGGCTTGTTTTATTTTTAAGGTTTCAGTAAGTTCCTGTGCCGAGTGAGATCGTTAAGGTTGTGTGTCAACTGGGCTAACATTCTCAGTGGTTTATCAATTATAATGTAGTCATCCTCCATTATGAGATATGATAAAATGTAATCACCTCCATGATGTGATCTGCTATGAGCAGCCAATTAATTGACAGGGAGTTTCCTCAAGAAAGTGCCCTGCTTCAAATATTTATGGGCTCCCTGGCAAAGATCTATGGCTTTCTGTTGAATCTGGATCCTGTATCTGGTTCATCATCCTCTCTGGTTCCTGGGCTTGAACCAGTGGCTGCCATCTTACCGGCTGATTGTGGATTTATCAGCCCCTGAAGGCAGTAGCCTGCTGTATTGCCTGCTGATCTTGGTTTCATCACCCCTTGTAGCTACATGAGTCAGGACAAGCCTCCATATGATGATGTTTGACCAATGGACATAGCACTTGCCAGCTTGTACAACTTCATGAGCCATTTCCTTGATATATTTTTTTTTCTCTCTCTCTCTTTCTGCAACCCTCCCCTCCCCACAGGCTTTATTGATTTTGCTTCTCTAGAGAACCTAGCCTAAGACACCAGTTTAGTTAATTCAGCTATGGGAATGATTTTCCAAACTCAATTATGTCTCTTTTACTAAAGCTGATGTTTCAAGTTTAAGACCAGACACAAATACAACAGAAGTGCCCAGGGCTGAAGGGTCAATCCCGCATTATTCAGCAAACTTCTGAAACAATTTGCTTCAATAATTGTAAATGGTTTCATCCTTGTCTTGTATGCAAGAGTGAATTTTAGCCAACTTTATTATTTTGTGGGAAAGCTTTAGGTATGGCTTCACGTAGCCTTTTGCTGACTGTTCAAACATCTTCAAGAAGGGTAACAGCTGTCTTATCCATACTCAAAGCCAAATTTTCTTTAGTATTTTTCCAATCAACATTTTCTAACCATAGCTAGGTTTCCCCTGGCCCAATTAGCATATGGAGCAGTTGGTATATGTCTGAAAGTCCAGGTTGAGAAGCATCAATAATAATTTTCAATTTTTCAGAAAATTTAAGTGTTCTCATGAACATTTGGAAAATCCTTTACAATTTTATATAGTTCAGTGAGGGTCCAAAGCACAATGGTTGTATCAGACTCAAAGAAGTTTCTCTGGCATCCTTGGGCTGATGTTTTCTTCTTCCCACTTCTTCCTTATGCCCATCTCTTCCCTTTGTTCCTCTTTCCCATACCATCCCACCTTCCTAGCGCTATCCCTGGGCAAATGCTGTCTTCTTGATTTCATATGCTTGATTATTCTAGTGAGTTCATAGCCTCCTGATATTACTGTTCACCTATAGTTTGGTTGCCAGTTGAGTCATGGGGGTTAAGTTCAGTTCTTAGCTTGAAGTGTGTTGAAGGGCCATAGTCTCAGGGGCTACACAAGTCTTCCTTCATCAGACAAATAAACCTATTTTTTTTTTTTTTTTTAATGATTTTGAGTTTTGTTCCACATTTTCCCCACTCTATCTGGGACCCTTCAGAGTGGTCAGCAGTGGTAGCCAGGCACCATCTAGTTCTGGTCTTAGGGTCATAGAGGCTGAAGTTCATGTGCTCCATTAGTCCTTTGAACTAATACTTTCCTTGTGTCTTTGATTTTCTTCCTTCTTCTTTGCTCTGGAAGGGGAGAGACCAATAGTTGCAGCTTAGATGGCTACTCACAAGCTTTTAAGACCCCAGGTACTACTCACAAAAACTGGATGTAGAACATTGTCTTTGTGGTCTATGTTATGCTAAATGACCTTAGTATCCCCCAAGACTATGGTTCTGAGCTTCCATACCTAGCGGCTCATTCCCTCAAGGTGTTTGGTTATGACTCAAGTGTTTTCATAACTTTGTCCCCTGTATGCCCTATTACATTTGTATATATATTTGCAATGCATGTAAATATATAGGTAGAGATAGCCTCTGTCAAACATTTGTGGGTGTAGTGCCATTCACATGGGCCAAATTTTAAAGGGCATTCTATGTAAAGATTTAGCTTCCTTTTCTTAGGATAGAATGTAAGTTCATGCAGAGTTTTAGTAGAGGAGTAAGAAGAAAGAAGGGGCTCTGGTAGCTTATGCCTGAGGCACTTGACTGTTAACCAGAAAGCTGGTGGTTCAAACCCACCAGCCACTCCTCGGAAAGAAAGTTGGGCAATCTTCTTCCTTAGTGGTACTGCCTCAGAAACCCAAGGAGGGGTCGCTATGAGTCAGTCCGGTCTGACTCAACAGCACATGACAACAACAAGAAGGAAAAGAAGGTTAAAGGGGAGTTGGAGCTGGTGGAGGGGCTGAGGGCACCTTGGCAGAACTTTGGCATTCTAATTCTTTAACTTCTTTGTTTAATTTAACAACTCTGTTTTCTAAGGAAACAACCTTGCTGTTCTGATACTGTTTTGAAGCTTCTGCATTATATTTTAAAAATTCATCCCATTGAGTCTGATTAATTTGGGAGCCTTTATTTTTCAGTTTACTGCTCAGAAAGGTTAATTTAGTGAGATCAGAAGATTCTGAGAGCAACTGCTGATTGTCTAAGTTGTCTTTAGCAAAGTCATGCCAATAATTAAAAAATGAACAAGCTGTGGGACCAAAATGTGTGTTCCTGTAGGAAGAAAGGAGCTCTGGTGACATAGTGCTTAAGGCATTTGACTGCTAACCAGGATACTGGTGGTTCAAACCCACCAGCCACTCCTCAGAAAGAAGACTGGGCAATCTACTTCTGTAGAGATACCGCCTCAGAAACCCAAGGAGTGGTTGCTATGAGTTGGAATTGACTGGAAGACAGTGAGTTTAGTTTTTTTTAGTTTGTAAGAAGGAGTCCCTGAAGGGAAATCCTTATTTTTGATTTGGCATTGCTCCTTTTCTTGCAAGAATTCAGCAAATTGCACTCAATAAGTCAGGAAAAAGAAAATGGTTGCAAAGAGTGTTACTTTTGTTTTCTCAGAGTCAGAGTAAGTAGGTACTCTGAGACGTCTTATAGTAACCCCCACAATGCCAAACTGTGCACAAAAAGACCAAGATCAAACAAACCTTAACCCAGACTTGCAAGCCAAAAACCTTGACCTGAATGTGCAAGTGGACAAATGTGAAAATAAAGACAGAATTCTCAGTAAAACACAAAAAACTCTATGTAAGGACGTAGCGCTCTCTCTGAGAAGAATTATTTGGGGCTGACTCCCAAGGAAATTCAGAGAGACAGGGAGCTCAAAGTGTTCTGCTGGTACTGAGCCTGAATTTCTCAGCTTTCAGTTTGTCATTGGTGACAATGTCCTTCAGATCTTATGATGTCTGACACCAACAAATGTGGCAGAGCTCAAAAACTAAGTTCTTAAAGTAAAAGCAAAGAGTTTTAGTGAGAGAAAGAAAAAAAACAATTCATGAATTAGGAAACACAGGATTGAAGGCTGTCCACACAGTGTTTCACAGGATAGAGTGTAAAAGGTTTTTATTCAGTAAAGAAAACAAGTGTACATGGTTACAATCATGGTGGCTTGGAATTACATATAACTGGTGGTGTAGTACCTAAGGCATTTGACTACTAGCCAGAAGGCTGGGGTTCAAATCCACCAGCCCCTCCTCAGAAGGAAGACTGGGCGATCAACTTCTGCAGAGATGCCACCTTGGACACCCAAGGAGGGGTCGCTATGAGTTGGATTCGACTTGATGGCCATGAGTTTATAATACAATAGCAAGGTAAAGTTCTACAAGATTGGTTGCTAGAGTTCCTGGAGCTAACCTAGCAATAAATCCTCTGCCACATATATGTTCTTCAGGCTGTGCAAACATTATCTCAAGAATCTCTGAATAAACATTCCCTGGAAAACATTTCTTCACAAAGTATGTCTTATTTATCTAGTGCTGCATAACAGAAATACCAGAAGTAGATCACTTTGACAAATAGAACTTTATTCTCTCACAGTTTACCCACTGCCATTGAGTCAATTCCAACTCATAGAGAGTCCCATTGGATTTCCCAGGTAGTGAATCTTTACGGAAGTAGATTGCCTGGTCTTTGGTCTGCAGAGTGGCTGGTAGGTTTGAACTGTCAACCTTCTGGTTAGCTGTCAAATGCTTTAGTCACTGTGCTACCACTAGAAGTCTGAGTTCAGAGCACTGGCTTTAGATCCAGGCTTTCTCTGCCAGTTCTGGAGGAAGGTCCTTGCCTCCTTTCAACATCTGTTGACCCAGCATTCCTTAGAGATCTTTATGAATCTTGGCAATAATCTTCCCCTGGGTCTAGAACATTCCCAGCATGGGGAACCTGGGTCCATAGGACACACTCTGCTCCCAGCCCTTCTTTCTTGGTTGTAGTAAGTCTCTTTCTCTTTGCTCTCTTCTCTCTCCTTTTATCTCTTATAAGATAAATGGTGATGCAAGCCACACTCCAGGGAAACACCTCTACATTGGATCAGGGCTATGATCTGATTAAGACTGTTACATCCTACACTAACCCCCTTAAAATTGATTGGCTGACCACATCAGATCACATCATGGGGAATTATTACATCATCACACAATTGCCAAACTATTGAGAATCATGGCCCAGCCTAGTTGACACATATTTTGAGGGAATGCAATTCAACCCATGGCATTTTTTTTTTTTTAATTTTATTGTGCTTTGGGTGAAAGTTTACAGAACAAATTCATCTTCCATATAGCAGTTCACATACACTTTGTCTCATGACATTGACTGTAATCTCCCACAATGCAACAGCTCTCCTCCCACTTCCTTCCTCCCCATAACCACCTCTTCCCTGTGTCCTTCCCTCCCGTGCACTCCTGCCCCCTGAGCTGTCTCCCTGTGGATACGCAACCTTTCTATTCTCCCATGATTGATCTCTTCAAGGAGTGTATGTAAATGTTCAGCTCATATACTTGTCCTTTGTTTGGCTGGAAGCCCCAGGAGTGGGCTCAGTTCCAGACTTGAAGTGCAGCTAGGGACCGTAGTCTCAGGGGTCCCACCAGGCTACACCAGACCAGCTATGATTTTGAGTTTTGTTCTATATTGTTCTCCCTCTCTATCCATATCCAGGATCTCCTACATAGGTCCCCCTCTGAGTGCCTGACAGTGGTAGTTGGGCACCATCTAGTTCTGGTCTCATAGTCATATAGGCTGAGGATTGCATGGCATACCAGTCCCTTGGACTAATTTTTTCCATGCTTCTTTGGTTTTCTTCATTCTTCTTGA
Organism: Orycteropus afer afer; assembly: GCF_000298275.1. NCBI lineage: Eukaryota > Metazoa > Chordata > Mammalia > Tubulidentata > Orycteropodidae > Orycteropus > Orycteropus afer. Next base: position 10,403,746 of record NW_006921603.1, on the reverse strand, counting down.
GGAGAGGACCATCATTGCATCTAGCTGGCCGCTTGCAAGCTTTTAAGATCTCAGTCACTATTTGCCAAAGTAGGATGTGGAACATTTTGTGTAGTATGCTATGCCTATTGAAATTGATGTCCCCTGTGACCATGGTCCTGGGCCCACAAGTCCAATTACCTGTTCCATCTGTGTAGCTGGCTATGCCCAAGAAATGACTACAAACTTGTCCCTTGTCAGCTCTACTCTATATCTAGAAATTCTTATAGAACATACCAATACACTTGTAGAAACATTGTCTGCCAACCTTATACATGGTCATGGGCACACTGCCCCCTGCATAGACATTCCTAATAGTTCAGCCTGTCCATCCATCTATCCACCCGTATATCAATGTATGCCTTCACTGACAATGCAGTACTGTATGAGCAAAAGGGTTCATCTTTGTTGTCTGTACTTCCCATGTACCTCTCTGTGTCTTCCTCTTCTTCAATGCCACCATGTTGATCATTCACATTTGGTACATAGCCCTTCCCTTCACTCAAATCAATCCTTGTCTCTACCTGTCTAGCACTTGTGGTAACCAAAAAAGAAAATTTCCTTCCATATAGAACCTTTCCTTGCCTTTTTACAATAACAGACTAATACAATATTTGTCCTTTTATTATTGACTTATTTCACTCAGCATAAAGTCCTCCAAGTTCATCCGTGTTATGTGCTGTTTTGCACATTCTATGTTGTTCTTTAGGGTTGCGTAGTATTCCATGGTGTGTATGTACCATAGTTTGGTTATCCATTCTTCTGTTGATGGACACCTAAGTTGTTTCCACCTTTTTGCTATTGTATCATGCGATGAACATGGGTGTGCATATATCTGTTCTTGTCCTGGGTTTCACTTCTTTAGGATTTATATCTAGTAATGGAATTGCTTGGTCAAATGGTATTTCTAATTCCAACTTTTTAAGGAATCTCTATACTGCTTTCCACAGTGGTTGCATCATTTTACAGTCCCACCAACAGTGCATGAGCAGTGCTCTACATCCTTGCCAGCATTTGTTATTTTGTCTTGTTGAACTTTGCTTCTAGTGCTGGGGCAAGATGATATTTCATTGTTGTTTTGATTTGCATCTCTCTAATGGGTAATGATCGGGAACATTTCTTCATGCATTTGTTGGTTGCCTGAAATCTTCTTTGGTGAAGTGTCTATTCATGTCTTTCAACCCATGAAATTGTATTTTTGCCTTTTTCATTATTTGTTGAGAGTGGTTAAAGTTCCATTGCTGGTTAAAGTTTCTGCATTCTACTCTAAAAGTTACTTATCTATCAGAGCACAGTAGAAACTTACAGATATGACAAACTGCAGTCTTATGCTAAAAATAAAAAGAGAGTCTGACATTGGAAAAGAACATAGCTCTTCGCTAATAATCAGGTGCCTCAATTATTAATTTTAGGTTCTCTTCCTCAGTTAAATGAATAGATGACTAGATGCATCAGTTAGGATCATTGGGTTGTAAATAACAGAAACCAAGTTTAGCTAACATAAATAAAAGGAATTAATTAAGAGATATGTTAGTCAGGATTCTTAGTTGCAGACAACTGAGCCCACTCTAGCTAGTTCAGCAGGAAAGTATTTAGTAAGAATATTAGCTAGTTTAAAGAATTTCCTTGAACATTTACCTGAGGTAGATACACTCCTTGGAGAGAACAATCATGGGAGAAAGAAGGGCTGTTTATGCACAGGGAGACAGCTCAGGGGGCAGGAGTGCACGGAGGGATGGATACAGGGAAGAGGTAACTATTGGGAGAAAGTGGGAGGGGAGCTGTGCATTGTGGTAAATTGTAGTCAATGTCATGAGACAAAGTGTATGTGAACTGCTGTGTGAAAAGTGAATTTCCTCTGTAAATTTTCACCCAAATCACAATTAAAAAAAGAAAAAGAATGTCCTTGAAGGGCAGAAAACCAAACATCAGTGCCATACATCCAGGATTATAGCCAGAGAAATATCAAACTATGCAGAAAGACTATTCTTGTAAAATAGAACTTCTTGCTTACCATTTTGCATCTCTGACATGGAGGACTAGCAGTGAAACTTATTCCCAAGCTTTTTCAAAGAACTTATCTCCTGTGTGAAGCCACTACCTCATGTAGCTCACAGCTGTTTTCCAAATCTCTTGCAGGTACGTCTGCACAGTGACGTACCCACGTCGTATATGAGCCCTAGCTCCAAGGGAATCAAGCAAGTTTCCAGCTTCTACAGTAAAGAAGATGTGCCAGAAGGGTTAGAGGTGATATTGAGCCAGGAAACAGTTTCAGGAAGAGATAGGGCTACTTTGGAAGTCTCAATGGCAGAAACTGACTGACATTTTTCATAAGAACATCATTCTTCCCTTTATGATAAAGATTCAAAATCTTGAGGAAAGAAGTCCAGTTGGCAAAGCTAGGATCTCATATGACCATTTCTTAGGTAGGAGAGGGTTGGACGAACCTCACTAAAATGACATACAATGGAGAAGTAATTACTCGAAAAGAAATGGGATACTTTAACCAAAATAGAGGGACATGAACTCAGAGGCAAAATCTCACAAATGCCCATTACAGAGTTTGAAAAATAAAAAAATTGATAGTTTGAGGATCCAAACCACATTTTCACACATTCTGCCTGAGAGCTGATATCGCCACTGTTTCTAGCTAGTTTGTTTCTAGCAGTTAGAGTCAAGGGCCTAGACAGGTCATTTCATGGGCTAGGTATATTGTGGTATAATTTACATACAGTAAACTCATTCTTTTTAGGTCTATAGCACAATGAAGATATGGAATATTTTCATCATTCCAAAAAGTCCTTTGTGCCCCTTCGTGGTCAGTTCTCTCCCTTCATTCCCAGCTCCACACCCAAACCAAAAAACCCAAACTCGCTGCCATCGAGTCAGATCCAACTCATAGTGACCCTTCCTTGGGTTTCCAAGACAGCATCCCTACAGAAGTAGAGAGCCCAATTTTCTTTCCGAGGAGTGGCTGGTGGGTTTGATCCTCTAGCCTTCTGGTTAGCAGTCAAATGCCTTATTCACTATAGCACCAGAGCTTCACTCAGACCCTGCCAATTACTCACCTGACTTCTGTTCCTTTAGTTTTGCCTTTTCCAGAATGTCATATAAGTGGAACCCTATAATATGTGGCATTTAAGTCTGACTTCTTTCTCTTAGCTAAGAGATCATTTTGTCGAATGGTTTTCATTCTCTTCTCTTCTACTAGGGAGATTCTCCCCTCCCCCAAACAACCTCTTATGCAGAAATCTAATATTTGAGATACATAAAAATGGATTGTTTTATGAAATCAGAATGAGGAGCTCAAGTCCAGTGTTCCTTCTGATAAAGCACACGGTGGTTTACTGCTCGAATTTTATTTATCCCATGTATCCCACAGTCACAATCTTTTCAGACTCACTGTGCTTTTTCAAAGTAGATTTCTTATTGTGGAAATTATCATAGATCACTTTCTCTAAGGCATGGACTAGGACAACTATCAGGAATGCTAAAAGTTTTCTTCTTCTGTAATTTGTGTTGACATTATGGATTCTTATTCTTATTTACTTAGTTGATTTTCTTGCTAAAAATGTTCATTTTAGGTCCACTAGGTGTCAGTTGTCATCTCTTAAATCTTATTTAAAGTGCTTCATTTAAACACCACTGTTAACTGTTAAAATGATGAGTGCTCAGATACCACTGCATCTGAATAAATCTGAAGGGAAGTGTCTGTGGGATGTGTCTCCTGGACCTGTGCTGTCCAACATGGTAGTCATTAGCTGCATCTGCTACACTTGATGAGCACTTGAATTGTGCCTCGTCCAATGTACTGTTGGTGCAAAGTATATATCTGATCTTTTAAATATATATATATGTATATATATATATATATATATATATATATATATATGTATATTTGCAGTGTTTCTTCCCCTCCTCTCCCACCCCGGTACATACCTGATTTTGAAGACCTCATACAGAAAAGAAGAATGCAAAAATATCTCTTTAATATATTTTTTATTGCATTGTGAAATGATAATATCTTGGAGATATTAATATATTATTAAAATATATAATAAAACAAGGGGAGTCCAGGTGGCACAAGCAGTTTGTGATTGGCTGAAAGGTTGGAGGTTTGATCCCATCCTGCGGCTCTGTGTATCTGCTTCCTTAGTGATTACAGCCAAGAAAACCCTCTGGAGTAATTCTATTCTGTAGCACTTGAGGTCACCAGGAGTTAGGGCAGCTAACAACAGCAACACAATGAAACACATTAAAGTGTATTACCATTAAAATAAATAATACTGTTATTTACTATTTGAAGCTGACTATAAGGAAATTAAAATGACATAGGTGGCTCGTATTTGTGGTTCTAGTAGATCAGCACTGATTTAGACAGATGACTGATGACTCTGCACCTGTGTGCATTGACTAACTATTCTCAAGAAAGACTCAAAAGCTACACTTCTCCAATTTGTAGCTCAGAGAACACGAGAGACATAGGCTACTTCCATTTTTCTGAGCTTCCTAGTAAATTTTGAGAAAACAGGAAATGCAAAAGCACAGTGCTATAAATTGATTTATATTTTTATATTGCAAAAGTTTACATTTAAATCAACACTTTTAACATAAAAATACATTGTGATATAATATTCTGTTCGAGATAATTTGGAATTTATAAAAAAGAAAACATTATAGGTGAAGTGGTCCAGTAAAAACCAGCTGCCGTTCTTACTGGACTTCTGGTGGCATCATGTGTGTCAGAGTGGAACTGTGCTCCTTAGAGTTTTTAATGGCTGATTTTTCAGAAGGAGACCTCAAGGCCTTTCTTCTGAGACTCCTCTGGGTAGACTCTAACCTCCAACCTTTTGGTTAACAGCCGAACATTTAACTGTTTGCATTACTCACCTATTAACCAAACCAAACCCACTGCTATTGAGTTGAGTCTGACTCATAGTGACCCTCACTGGGTTTCCAAGGCCGTAAATCTTTACAGATAGATTGCATCATCTTCCTCCTGCAGAGCAGCTGATGGGTTTGAACTGCCGACCTTCTGGTTAGCAGCCAAATGCCTTACCCAGTACAGCACCAGAACTCCTTATTCACCCATTAGGAACTCTTAATAGCTCAAAATTATGAAGTTAGTAAAGAACCTTCCTTCCATCTGTTGTTTTATCTCAGCAAATTGTATATATAACTGCATTTGATGATGACTTCAAGAATTTTCATTGTAGACACTTTGTGAATGGGGCCCTGAACCCAATGAGCCACTCCCAGCCCTACTTTCACCCCAATGGTGACAGGAATAGTACTTCTCACGCATCTGCTACTTAGTACTTGTGTGTGCTAGGTTCTCTGCTGCACAATTTACAGACATTGCCTGGAAGGCTTACAACAACCTGCACAAAAGATAACTTTGTTCTTAGAGAATGAAAGGGTGACACTAATTCTACACTAACTCCTCTCAGGCCCTAAGTCCTTCAAGCATGTGTGTGTGTGTGTGTGTGTGTGTGTGGAGGGGTGATGATAGTTTAGAGCAGAAAGGATTATAAAGGAAGAGAGTCACAAGAAACAAATCCCCCATTGCTTTTCTAGATGAGGTAAACTTTCTCACCTATGTGGCATCCAGACTTACCCTCAAAGCATTCTCAGAAACTGATTGTTCCCTTCTGTGTATGCTAGACTGCTCCACATTGGAGGCATTTTCAAAACTTATTATCTGGAGGGGCGGGAAGAAAGCTATAGCCCATGCCTTCCATTAATGTGCCTCCTCCTAGCTACAAATTACTCACTTCAAACCCTGAATTAGGCGGATGCAGCTTTGCCAACGGGGCTCTCAGGTTCTTATTCTCTTCCATGTATATGCCCTTTATTCCTGTAAAGTCAGGTTTTGTTTTGTGACTATGTAAATGAGAGCCAAGGGAGTTTCTTTTTTCTCTGTGGCTGGAACCACGGTGAGATATTCTCCACAATCCAGCACTTTATACACTTCTGCACTGTGTGGGCAGAAAACAAGGCCAAGGGAGCTCTTGAATGCACTTTTCACCTGGTTTAAAACAAGGAGCTTTGATTTTTACCTCTTCCTCTTAATCATCATGGGGCTTGAAGTGAAAACAGTATTCATAGTGATTTTTTTTTTTTCCTTTTTAAACCTCACGTTTGAGTAATAGGATGCTTGGATTTTAACACTTAGATTATTGATGAAATGATCCTCTAGGACTTCTGGAATATGGTAGAATGCTGGATAGTCTTTCAGTTTACAAGGGTTTTCTGTCCCTTTTAAATGCATCTCTGTATGCTGGTTAATGATAAAAGCTAACAAGCTTTTTATTCACAAAACTAGAACTGGTTGGAAAAGGCTTCTACTCTTTTATATATTAAATAAACTAACATTTATTGATCCTCTACTATGTGCTTGCTTGGAGCTAGAATTCCAAAGACAAAACAAAGTCCTTGCTCTCAAACAGCTCAAAGTCAAGGGTTAGAAGTGAGCAAGTGGACAGATACAATAGAGTTATACAATGAGATGCATCTTGAAGGAAAGGTAGCCAGGTGAAAAAAGTGAGGATAAGTATTTTAAGCAGGCAGAGTAGGACTTGTAAGGCAAAAATGAGTAAGAGTATGGCTCTTTTGGAAAACTGTACATGACTATATATATATATATATATATATATATATATATA
>NW_006921603.1:10388875-10396590 GCF_000298275.1 Orycteropus afer afer | reverse complement strand
TTGAACCACCAGCCTTCTGGTTAGCAGGCAAGTGCCTTAGCCACTATGCTACCAGAGCTCCCTGGTAAGGTGGAGGGTCCATGAAAGAGGGGAAGGCCCTCAACAAGATGGATTGACACAGTGGCTGTGGCAACGGGCTTAAGTATAACAAGGGTCACGGAGCTGATGCGAGACTGGGCGGTATTTCGTTCTGCTGTAAATGGGGTCACTACGAGTCAGAGAAGACTCGACAGCACCTAACAACACCACCACCATCCATTTGGTTAATTTTATAACTTTACTTAAAAACCAAAAATCTCTTAGGATGATTTCAAATTATGGGTTATGTTATGGAAATCAAGTAAAGAGAAACAGTAACTTGTAGGGTTGAGTACAATTTGGCTTTCTTGTGACTTAAAGAATTGTATGGTTTTTGGTTTTGGCAAGAGCTCTATTGCATTTTTGGACAGGAGCCTGTGTTCGGAGGGCCGTGGTGGTAGGGCAGAAATCCATCTAATTTAGCTAAAGTCTGGTGAGCCTCTTTATTTAGAAATGAAATAAATAATGAACAAGTCACTCTGAGAATGTAAACTACAGCCTCATTAACAGGAAAACAATTACTGTTTCTGTTCAATACTTTATGAACGAAGTGTGATTTACATGACAGATGTAATTATGCCTTTAGTGTGCCTGTGATCAATCAGATCAATGTTTCACTTAAAGAATCTAAATGCATCTTTTTTTACTCCTGACAGATTTTATTTCATCTCTTAATGCAACAAATATTAGTTGATCTTTTAATATTCTCTCTTGAACACACTTCAGTTATTGATGAGAACCATCAATAATAATCGTATTCCTGAGAATACGATCACAGCTTGGGTGCCTCCCATTTTACTTTAGGTTTTGAAAGTGCTTTTGAAAAAGTGTAAAGTGTTTGTGAATGCTAATTATTATTATATTTTGTTGTTCCCTCTTTCTTTTTCAGGACAGTGAATGAGTGCAATTCGGGGATCTCCATTTATACTATTGAACCATCAGTGAATTATGCCATAAAGTTGTTCATGTTCTTTGATGCAGTAATCCCACCCCTAGGGATCAGTCCTAAATAAATGGTTCCACAAAAGTAAAAAGCCCTTCTAACTCCACTGCTTGGTCATTATTGTGTTACTTAAAATAAAGAGGAAAGTTCAAGTCAACCAAACTAACAAATAATTTCTTTTAGAAGGATCAGCACAAGGCTGGTCTCTATGAGGCGGTGGGTAATGATGTCCCAAATGTCCAACTTTTCCAAACTGCTCTACCAATGCATCATCTCTAATGTGAAGTCCTCTTCCCCTCATTATTCTCCCTCCTGTCTCAGGGTTCCATATTTCGTGGTAGTGTCTCATAGAACCCACAAACTGCCAAGGAAATGGCTCATGTGCTGGTGCTGGTGCCTGGGAGGCTGGCAAGTCCCAAGTCCATGGGTTGGTCTGGAGGATTCTTCTCATTAATGTGGTTCCAGGGGCTGATGAACCCAAATCAGTGGGTTCACTGATGACCGGCTGCTGTCTCAAGTCCAGGGGTGAGATGATGATGAAGCAAACGTGGGACAGGAGCAAGAGAGTGAACTTTCTCAGAACATTCACATATAATACCCTCAAGGAAACTAAGGGTAGTGATTTGAGTCATACCTTCCAGCAATGCAGACTCAAGATACATCCCACCCTCAATAGGCATAGAGACTAGGATTTACAATACATCACAAAATGGAGGGCTATGACTAGAAAGGCCATATTAAGCACTTCATAGCACTGCAAAAACAAACAAATAACAAACAACAAAACAAGGTGGAAACTAAATATTTGACATTGTGGAAATGCATTGATAAGTATGAATGTATGAAGTATATGTGGGACTATTATGCTGAAATTTAATGATAGTTGGGAAGTTTGGCCTAGAATATAGAAAGAAGTTTATGACATGTCTTGTGAAATAGCAGAATATGAATTGGCCCATGTATACAACCATGTAAAATGAATAAACCTGTTGGAAAAAAAAATGTAAATATGTAATTTTCTTTCGGAGGGAGAAGGGTTAGGAAGAAAGAATTTATTGTGCTTTTCTTTTCAAAATATTTCTTAGGATTGATGTGATATTTTGTCAATGATTTTTTAAAAAATTTTTATTGTGATTTGGGTGAAAGTTTACAGAGCAAATTCATTTTCCATGCAGCAGCTCACATACACTTTTTTTCATGACACTGACTGCAATTTCCCACAATGCAACAGCTCCCCTCCCACTTCTTCCCCATAGTTACTCTTCCCTGTGTCCTTCCCTCCATGCACTCCTGCCCCCTGAGCTGTTTCCCTGTGCATACACAGCCCTTCTATTCTCCCATGATTGATCTCTCCAAGGAATGTATCTACCTAATGTAAATGTTCAGCTCATATATCTGTCTTATTTTATTAATGATTTTAAAATTAAAATCTTGTAAGCCTTTAATCCAAAGAATGCTCACAACATTTCATATTTAGTGCAAACTTTAAAAGAAATTATTTTCTCATAAGACCACCACTGCATTCAAAGAATATTTGTTAGATGTCTTTGGTTCATGGCTGAGGGTAATTACTACTTGCCCTCTGTTTTTGTTGGGTGCTGTCTTAGTCCTCTAGGCTATAACAGAAATACCACAAGTGGATGGATTTAACAAAGAAATTTATTCTTTCACAGTTTAGATGGCTACAAGTTCATTCAGAGCACCGGCTCTGGAGAAGGCTTTCTTTCTCTGTCAGCTCTGGGGGAAGGCTCTTGTCTCCTTTCTATGAGCTTGGGGTCCTTGGAGATCTTCATGGGTCTTGGCATCAATCTTCCCCTCAGTTTAGGAGGATCCCAGTGCAGGGACCCAATTTATGAAGGATGCACTGTTTTCCTTTCTTGGTGCTAGTCAGATTCCTACTTCTCTCCTTGCCTCTTTCTCCTTTCTATAAAAGATGATGCAGGCCACATCCCAGGGAAACTCCTCTTACATCAGATCAGGGCTGTGATCTGATTAAGGGTGTTGCATCCTACCCTAATCCCTTTACAGCTGATTGGCTGATGACCTCAGATGACATGATGGGGGATGATTATATCATTACATAAGTGACAAATTGTTGTTGTTGTTATTTGCCATCAAGTCGGCCCTGACTCATAGCGACCCCTCCTTGGGTTTCCGAGGCAGTATCACTACGGAAGTAGGAATGCCCAACCTTCCTTCTGAGGAGTGGCTGGTGGGTTTGAACCGCCAGCCTTCTGGTTAGCAGTCAAGTGCCTTAGGCACTATGCTACCAGAGCTCCTACCATTATATAACCACCAACTACTGAGAATCATGGCCCAGCCAAGTTGACACATATTTTTGGGGGGACACAATTCAATTCATGAGAGGTGCTTTGAGTTGACTCCGATTCATAGGAACCCTATGGGGCAGAGTACAACTGACTCATAGGGTTTCCCAGGCTGTAATCTTTACTGGAGCAGATCACCAGGTCTTTTCTCCCATGGAGCCATTGTTGGGTTCCCACCACCACCTTTCAATAAGTGGCCAAGTGCTTAACCATTGCATCACCAGGGCTCTGACTTACCCTCTAACTCAAAAAACCAAACTCGCTGCCATTGAGTCAATTGTGACTCATAGAGACCTCTTTGGGTTTCCCTGATGTTTCCCAGTCTTCCCAGTTTTCCTTCCGCAGATTGGCTGATGGGCTTGAACCACCAACCATCTGGTTAGCAGTCAAATGCCTTAGGCTCTATGCCACCAGAGCTCCTTACTTGCCCTCTAGTGGCTTAAAACTGAGAACAGATAATTTTGGTTGCTGTTGCTAATGTTCTTATTATTTGAAGATGATAATACTTAACATCAAATTACAGAGCATGTGGACTGTTACCTGTGGATACTATGGTCAGCCCCTCCCACCCTAAACCTGCTCACAGGAATTTGTAATGTGATTTCCCATGAGGTTGGACAGGCATAGGATTGGGGACCCTGGGCTTTGCAATTGAAACAATGAGCTTCATAATCTGAGGTTCACCAGCTGGCAGAATATTCCATAACTTTGGGAATACTTTCCTCATCTACTAAATGGGGATAATAATAGTACTACTTCATAATGTTCCTTAGAGGATAAACTACTAATAGCAATGTGTAATGTAGTGTGAGTGTATGACATGTAAGAAGTACCATTATCATTATGGGTTTCCCAGTACAGGTGTTTTGATGCTGGGGAATGAACAAACACAGAAATGCAAGCTATGTGGCCTTTAAGGGAATTTCCCAATGCTTAAAGAGATAAGATACATTTTGATGCAGTAATAATGAAAATATATAGTAAATAAATGCTGAAGTGTTAATACTATGTATCATTCTTTTTATAACAGTTTTTTCACATTTTATGTTTCTGTTATTTGGATACATCTAATAATCGATAATGACTTACTAAAATAATTAACAGCATTGTTTCTTCTTTATTTTTTAGTGGTTTATAAAACAATAATGCATCTTCTAACCAGTGTCTCAGATTCAAATATGATTGTTAATATGTAACATTTAAAAATATTTTGCCATGTACCAGATAAAGGGTAAAATGAGTTATAAGCATTACCAAAGCTTTCTGAGTGGAAAATGGACAAACCACTGGAGAAATCATCAGTGAATCTTAAGATGGTGAGTATAACCTTTATAAAAAAGGACTCTCAAGATGAGACTTCAGTGAAGTCGCTAAACAAGGAGAGTTGATTTGGATAACTGGGAGGAGATGGGTGGAGATCCCAGGAAGAGAGATGCTGTCCCCTTTTTAATGTGTCACATCTCACCTGGAGAACCTGAGCTCTGACACAGGTAACTGAGCGGCCACTCTGGCTAGTCATTCTTCATTAGAGCCTCTCCTATCCTCACTCTACTTGTTCAAAGGGAAGACTAGGCATGATTTTCTTTAGTCTGATTTCTTTTCTTACTCATTTTCCTTTTCAATTTTCATTGATTAAAGCAAGGTTTCTCAACCTTGTCACTATTGACATTTTTGGTCGGATAACTCTTTGTTGTGGGGGACTTTACTGTGCATCGTTAGTGTCATCTCCAACATCCACCCATCACCTCATCTGCCAGTTGTGATGACAAAGTATGTCTCCGTACATTGCCAAATGTCCCCTGGGGAGGGGAACATTGTTCCCAGTTGAGAACCACTGGCTTAAAGGAAATAGCCTATCGTTTTTTCTTTTACTGTGTGTGTATGTGTGTGTTTGGGTGTACACATGTGCATATGTTGTATATGTATGTGTGTGGATGTGTGTTTCAAAGAAGAACAATCACAAACCTTAGAAATTTTTTTTTACAACTTTTCTTTCTTGCTATTGAAGTCTTGCCAGTATGCCACAATGATGCCATTGTGTGTAAATCTAACAAGCATACCCTCACTTGCCAGTTTACTTTTCATTCTTAAGTGTGATGAAGTGGAGGGGCTGGTATTTGGGGAACACAATCTTTTTTTTTTTTTTTAACTTTTTATCTTGAAATAACTTTAGATTTACAGAAGAGTAGCAAAGTGTGTACAGAGTTTCCCAATATATCTTTCACCAGCTTCCTCTAATATTCTCATCTTACATAACCATGATATGTTTCCCCAAAATACGATAATACCATTAATTGGTACATTATTATAAGGAAACTACACTGTACTTGAATCTCTTCAGTAGTCCCACCGATGTCCTTTTTTCTATTCCAGGAGCAGGATCCAGTCTAGGATCTAGGATCTTACATCGCATTTAGAGGGAGCATAGTTGTTTCTTTTTTCTTTTCTTTTCTTTTTTTTTTTAATGGAAAGAATAGAATGTCTTCTTGGAAAACTTTGCTAGTTATCAGCTGATAATAGTGAGCAGAATTCTCTAAGTAGGAGCTGCCTCTGTTAATACTCACTGAGCTAAAAAGTTCTCCTGTTTCTGCTTGAATTACAAAGCTTCCTGTGGAATCCACACTGTCTGAGGCAGAAGCAACTATAATGGTCCATATTTTCCAAATCTCTATAAATAACTTAAAGGTGTTTTGTCTTGACTCTCAGTCTAAGCCATCTTCATTTCATAGTTTTTCTATAAATGATAAATGCTAATGGACCAAACTAAAGGTACAGTCCCAAATTGCTATTTCATATTTAGAGCAAGCTGAATGGTTCTTTTCCAATTCTACCTGACAAATACAACATGAGCAAAAAAGACATGGAAAAAGGTGTAATCTATTGGACTTGGTAAATGTGAGTTGTAAGTAATTGCAGTTGCTTCTTACTCTCATTTGCTGCTCAACAATTTCTCATTATGTGATCCCTTAAAGTCAACCTGATTCAGGAACAGATCAATACCAGGGAAACCCTTTTGTCTTCTTTTAGGGCATAAAATTTAAAAGATGCTTAAGTCAATATTCCTTTTAATAATGTGTCTTACAGAAATGCCTGGATCCCCCCTTCTTGTTATATAATTAATTGAGCTGCCTACCACCCACAAGGTATAGCTGTTCTCTCCCATAATTCTTTTTTGGCCTAATTGCTATTCTGTTTTCAGTTCTATTTGTCTTTAGATATTTCTTTTCCCCCCAGTAGTGTTGGGCATGCTTTGTACCTAGTTTTATCTTTCTGTGCTTTTGCTTCTAAATGTCAGCATAATTTTTCTGCCTTATAATATTGGAGATGTTATAACCATCAATCAGCCCAATAGAAGAGCAGAAAAGATTAGACATCATTTATCTGTATTGGTTGTTCATTGTAATGACCCGGTGGACAACATGAACAGATAATCTGTTGCTTTGATGGAAACTAATTATTCTTAAGTGTGACAGCATCGAAATAGCTTTTGTGACATTGTTTTTAAAAATGACGGCTACCTAGTCATTATTAGTGCCAGGCAGAGGTTCAGTCGTGTTCTCTGATGATTTTCCTACATAAGCAACACTATGGTTTGGTCTTTTATTACTTCCATATGGGAAAAATGCAACTAATATGTAAGACTTTTGAAATTTCAAGTTACGTTAAAAAATAGGAACTATCCAATAAAAATTCCTTAATGTGAAATAACTGGCCAACACTGAGAGAAAAGTAAAGTACAATTAAAATATAATTTTGCTAGGATATTTTCATATAGTTTGATTTTTATTTTGCCTGCTGGTGATTGTACTGACCATGGGATTTGAGGAGTCAAATAACTGAATCAAAATTTATTTCTGATTAAATTTCCTAAGTGATGAGCCTGGTTCCATGATTAATTTTTATAATAATATAATTTATCTGCACAGATGGGAAAGGAAGTTTTATTTTATGTATGTCCATATGCAAACTTAAAAAAAAGCCCAGTATACTGATCTATTTCTATTTTTACTGTTCCTAAAGTGTTCTAGAAGCTTAATCAATATTCGAAAATAGTCTTTGTATTACTGACATCACTAATAACAAGTCAAGATTTATTTATTACTGGACCATCACAGAAATACACTGTGCCTTGGTTTGAGAATAAAAGCCAGTTGCCAGTACCAGTATCAGTAGCCATCAGATTGATTGGGATTCATGGCAACCCCATGTGTGTCAGATTAGAGCTGCACTCACTGGGGTTTTCAATGGCTGATTTTTTCAGAAGTAAATCACCAGACCCTTCTACCAATGTGCTCTAGGTGGACTTGGACCTCCAACCTGTTTTTTTTTTTTTTTTTGTTAATTTAAATTTTTATTGTGGTTTGTGT
>NW_006921603.1:10380365-10388451 GCF_000298275.1 Orycteropus afer afer | reverse complement strand
TGGTTGACGGGGGTAGCTGGGCACCATCTAGTTCTTCCGGTCTCATAGTCATATAGGCTGAGAATCACATGGTGTATCAGTGGCTTGGACTAATTATTTCCATGTGTCTTTGGTTTTCTTCATTCTTCTTTGCTCTGGATGAGGAGACACCCATCGTTGCATCTAGCTGGCTGCTTGCAAGCTTTTAAGATCCCAGTTGCTACTCATCAAAGTAGGATGTGGAACAGAGTTTTTGTGTAGTATGTTATGCCAATTGAGCTTGATGTCCCCTATGACCACTCGAACTTCCAGCCTTTTGGTTAGCTGCTAAGCATGTTAACTCTTTGCACCACCCAGGTACTCCAAAAACAACTTGTCAAGTATAGTTGAGTTGATTTTTTACTTACAGCAACCTCAGTGATAGAGTAGAATTGCCCCTATAGGTTTTTCTAGGCTGTAATCGTTATGGGAGAAGACTGCGACATTTCTTTTCCATGGAGTGGTTGATGGGTTTGGACCATCAACCAATTACCATCTTTGGTAAGCAGCCAAGAGGTTAATCACAGCTCCATCAGGACTCCTCCAGAAGCAAATTAGGTAACTTCGAACGCCAAGTTTCCCTTTGTTGTCACTAGTTTCACAAAAGCTTTAAGCTTTAGGGAAACTTTGCAGGATGGAAGGACATTGATAATATATCTAATTACATTAAACAAATTTTAAAATTACACAGCTACAGTGTTGTAAAAAATTCTTGCTATAAAAAAATTCCAATAACACTGAAGTAGGTAGAATAAAAACAAACAAATAAATATGTATTTTCCTCTGCTTACTCTGGTTTCCTCAGTCCTACCACTTTTTCAAAAGGTTATTCAAAATATGGTACCTATTGTTCGAGGCTTTTTTCCATACACTCATGTGTAGATATGTACAAACACACAAAAATAATCTATAGATTGTTTTATGGGTATTATATGGGCAGTTATGCAACTTATCTTTTTTCCCTTAAAACGTATCTTGAATATCATTTTATATACATATCTCCTTTTTCTTTTTTTTTGAACAGGATCAAGCCTACTTTTAACTATTAAATTATCCTATGAAATAGGGTTGCTTTTTCATATCACCTTGTATTTTAGGAAGTCTCCTCAGATAAACTGGAGGAAAACTCTAATTTGAACCTCAACAAGGTAAGTGGTTAAGCTTGGTTGACCTCTTCTTACCATATCCAAAGGTGAAGGTCATCTGATGGTTTAGAGAGAATGTGAGCTCTCCATTCAGTGGGAAGGTGCAGAGGTGGGGATAAGTCTTTGGGCTTAACTTTAACTCAAAAGACCAAGTCACCATCTCCACGCTTTCAATTTCTCCCTCTGAAAATGGAGCTGAGGTGGATTGGACCAGATTTGTTCCTGTTCCTGTCTGACTCTTACATTTTCTATTTCTGTTTTCTAAAAGCTGAATGTTGGTAGGATGCATTCTTCTGAGATTAGTTATAATTGTTATTATTATTAATGTATTGACATTTTTAAGCATAAACAGTCAAACTTATTTTTATTGGCCTTTGCTCTCAGAAATACTGCTGGGAATGGCCATTTTCACTACTGTGTTATGGTAACATTAACCAACAGGGAGAGCAGCAGACATCTGACCTGCCTTGAATCCACACAGGAAAGCTGCATCAGAAGTTCTATTTGTTATTACAACCCTCTAAAGAAGATCATGGAGTCCCTAGGCAGTGTAGGTGACATGAAAAGTTAAAGTACTCAACTAACTGAAAGGTTTGGTGGTTCAAACCGACTCAGGGGTGCCTTGGAAGAAAGGCCTGATGATCTGCTTCTCAAAAGTCACAGTGTTGAAAACCATATGGAACACAGGTCTTCTCTGCATACGTGGGGTGACCATGAAGCAGAATCGATTAGATGGCAGCTGATTTGGTTTTGTTTTTGGAGAGGATCCTAAGTATACCCTCAACTATCATTTGAAACCTTCACTGTTTAATCTATGCTGTAACACGATGCATATCAATAGGTGTTCTTTGAGCATATTTACTTTTAGAATGATGGACTCAAACACTGTAGTAGTAGTAGTAGTAGTAGTAGTAGTAGTTGTTGTTGCTATTGTTCTTAGGTGCTGTTGAGTTCATTCTAATCCATAGTGACTCTCTGTGCAGCAGAATGAAACACAGCCTGAACCTGCACCATTCTCACAATCTTTCCTAGGTTTAAGCCAATTGGTGCAGCCACTGTATCAATCTCCTTGAGGGTCTTCCTCTTTTTTGCTGAGTCTCTACTTTACCAAGCATGATGCCCTTCTCCAGGGCCTGGTTCCTTCTGATAGCATGTCCAAAATATATGAGACAAAGTCTTACCACCCTCTCTTCTAAGGGTATTCTGGCTGTACTTCTTCCAAGATAGATTTGTTCTTTCTTCTGTTAGTCTATGGTTTATTCAATATTCTTCTCTAACACCATAATCCAAAACATCAATTCTTCTTTGATCTTCTTTATTCATTGTTCAGCTTTCTCATGCATATGAGGTGATTGAAAATACCATGGCTCGGGTCAGCCTCACCTTAGTCATCAAGGTGACATCTTTGCTTTTTCTCCAACAACTGACCCTTCTTTGTTTCCAACTTTTGCATTCCAATCACAGTAATTATCAATGCATCTTGATTGCAAGTTTGATCAATTTCAGATTGCAGAAAAGTTGGTAAAAGTCTTCAATTTCTTTATCTTTAGTCTTAGTGGTTGGTGTATAAATTTGAATAGTAATTGTGTTAACTGGTCTTCCTTGTAGACATAAGAATATTATCCTATCATTGATAGCACTGTTCCTTAGTAAAGATCTTGAAATGTTCTTTTTGATAATGAATATGATGCTGTTCCTTTTCAATTTGTCATTCCTGGCATTATTATTGTCTGATTCAAAATGGCCAATACCAGTCCATTTCAGCTCACTAATGCCTACAATATCGATCTTCATGTGTTCCATTTCATTTCTGACAACTTCCAATTTTCCTATATTCATGCTTCGTACATTCCACATTCCGATTACTAATGGATGTTTACAGCAATTTCTTCTCATTTTGAGTCTTGTCACATCAGCAAAGGAAGGTCCTACTAGTAGTAATAGTAGTAGTGTATCAACTAATGTTAATGAGCAGTTACTACACGCCAGGAACTGTTTTAAGAAATTGACAAGTCACTTACAATAATTCTATAAAATAGTTTACAGTTGAGGCAACTGAGGCCCACAGAAGATAAGTAATTTGTCCAAAAGTACAGACTATTAAGAGATGCAAATAAGATTCAAATGCCTATTCAAGGGATGAACACGAGGAGTTACCTAAATAGTTACATAGTTATCAAATGACTAAAAATTTAACTACCACTTAACTGGTTGGCAGATCTGGCCATGTTGTAAATGATACGTGCTGGTGTTTCTCTCCTTCTGCTGTTGATGCCACGAGGAATCTTGAGCGTGGTCGTCTGCTTCTCAGGCATGCTCACGGTGCTACTACTGTAGTCAGTTCTTTAAAAAATATATAAACAAAGCAATCCCTTATACTCTTTCTGCACCTACAGATCACTCAGGCTGACTTTTGCAAAGCTCCTGCTCTGGCAGACAAGCCCTGGTGCTGGAATCTGCAAAGTTGATGATTAGTCAGAACAGTCTGGACTGCAACCACAGGATATCTTGTAGCACAATCAAGGGCCACTTCATCATGCCTGGTGACAGGAGTTTTCCCGCTAAGTTTCCATCAGGAGCAAGGAGCCAGGGAACAGCTCAGCAGCTAATTAGACAAGGCAACATACAAGGCAAGTACATGCCTAGTTAAACGGATTGGAGTGGTGGACCTGTCAAATGGATCTGTCTTGTCCTCTGTGCTTTATATCCATCACTGTACCTGGTTGAACATTAACACTCAAAATTTGCTGATTTTCTTCA
This sequence comes from Orycteropus afer afer, assembly GCF_000298275.1. Classification (NCBI taxonomy): domain Eukaryota; kingdom Metazoa; phylum Chordata; class Mammalia; order Tubulidentata; family Orycteropodidae; genus Orycteropus; species Orycteropus afer. Next base: position 10,384,528 of record NW_006921603.1, on the reverse strand, counting down.
GTATCCTGGCCCATGCAGAGAAGGAGCTAAAAAGGAACTGTATGTCTTAAAGGTAGTTCCATGCTTCATTATCCAAAAAAGCATCAATCTTCAACTCATTGTTAAGAAGAAGCATCACAAGATGTGGAAATGTTGAGAGGATGGTTGCAAACAGTGTATGGACTTTTTAGTGTCTCTCCACTATTTCCTCCCTTCTCTGTGATGTTTGTTTTAGAAAAAGTAAAAGACTTTAAAAAAGGGAAAAGTTTTCTCTATTGAGATGAAAGTCAAGAAATCTCTAGTATTTCCTTCCTGCTTGCTTCTGTGACTTTTTAAAGATGAAGGCAAAACAAAAACCAAAAATGCAACACTTAGATTTCGGTGTGTGTTTTTAACCAATTGTCAAAATATAAAGGCAGAGACTCTTAAAGATTTGTAAACAAATTGCCAGGGGATATAAAGACAAATGAAATAATATTTAAGCACATAGTAGCAACAACAAGCTAAATATTTTATGTCAGGATAGGATATATTCTTGATCACTTAACCATTAATCCTACACAATATGATAACTCTAAAGATGTCAGGTGTATGTGTGTGTGTGTGTTTCATCTGAAAACCTCAAATAAGCCTCCACTAGTATGTTAAAAGAAGCAAAAGATGTGAAATGTTGAAGAGACTCCAAGAATCATCTTTTTCTATCCTGTCACTTCAGATACGAAAACTGAGTCTCAGAATATATTAACATGATTGACAGAGGGTGGGCTTCTTTTAGCTTATTTTCAACTTTGTGATGAAATTCTCCAATCAAATGATCGTATCCTAAGAACGTTGTTGGTATTGCATGCAGTGGGTTCAGTTCCCGCTCACAGTAATGCCATGCTACCGAGTAGAACTCTTCGTGTGGGTTTCTTGGCTGTAATCTTTATGAAAGCAAATTGCCAGGCCTTTCTCCTGTGGAGCTCTTGAGGTGTTCAAACTGCCAATGTATCTGTTAGCTGCTGAGTACTTAACCACTGAGCAGCCAGATCTCCTTAGTGGTAGAATAGCCAGTAGCCAATAATAAAAACAGAGTGGATGCAGAAACTGGAGATATGGGTCTTAGATCAAGCTCTTAACTGGGAAGCTAGGTTTCTGACCACTGCCAGACATTTTAATCTCTTTGAGCCTTGTTCCTTCAGATCTAAACTAAGGGGATTGAAGTGGATGTTAACTCTAGGGTATTTCCACGTCTAAAGGTGAGCGAGTCTCTTAACAGTTTCACTTTTAAAAACCAAAACCAAAACCCACTGCCGTGGAGTCGATTTGGACCCAGAGTGACCCCCATTGGGTTTCTGAGGCAGTAAATCTTTACCAAAGTAGATTGCCCAGTCTTCCTTCTGTAGAGTAGCTGGTGGGTTTGAACTACCAACCTTCTGGTTAACAGTCAAATGCCTTAAGCACTTTGCCACCAGAGCTCCTTGTTTCAGTTAGAGCTATGAAACAGTCTTTTCTGTCATTGTTTGGTTGGCTTGTTCTGGTGTTTCTGGAACACTCACTTATGTAGGTTTCCTGTCCTGCTCCTGTTGTGATAGCCTCCAGAGAGCTCTTCCTTCTTGAAATTCCCATAGCTTTAGATGGCCCTTACCACTTGCTACTTGGTGCTGTTATTCACCTTCTAACTCAGTTATTGTATAAACTTTAACTCAGCACCTATGATGTGGGGGATACTGTGTAAATGCTGAGGATATAGCCATGAGCAATATATTCTAGGTCTTTGTCCTCAGGAAGCTTACTATAAAAAGGGGTGTATGTGGAGGTGGAGCAGGGAGGGGAGATAGACAATAAACAATAAAACAAATAGGTTACTTTTGTTACTATGAAGAACATAAATCAGGTGATAGAATAGAGATGGGAGACTGTAGGTGGGAGAGGAAGCCTTCATGTCACTGAGAAAGGAATAATGAGAAGGAGCTAGGCATGTGGGGATCAGGTATTGAATGTTCCAGGCAGAAGGAAGAGCAAGTGCAAAGGCCCTGAGGCAGGAATGATTTTGGCTTGTTTGATGCACAGAAAGAGACTAGCATGGTTTGAACATTGCATGCCAGGGAGGGAGTGGTCCCAGAAGAGGGACGTGGCAAAGATCCTACCTTTGCCACTCGAGGTTTTGCTTCTGGAGATGGGCATAGGATTTTTTGTGGAGGTGCTTACGTGCACTCCTTCCCAAGAACTGTCACCTTGTGGCTGACCTTTGCTGAACTCTAGGCCCATATTTCTAAATCCCAGGTGGATTTATCTTCCAGGTTCCAAACAAAATCCACTCCTATTCCTCTAAAATGAGCTCTTCCTCCTGATCTTGCTATTTTGGTTAATGGTGCATCCATATGATAAAAACTATGCAGTCATTAAAATGAATTATTTTAAGAAATATCTGATGACATGGAAAGATGCTCACTCTATAATGCTAAATGAAAGGGAGCAAAAATTTAAAAACTACATATAAAGTATCATTTCAGTTAAAAATTCTCTATATAAGTGTACACACACACACAAACACACTAACTACACAGTAGAAAAATTTCTCAAAACTAAGAGGTTTGTTTGGGTAGAAGATACAGTTGGTGTTTTGTTTTTGCTTTATTATCTGTAATTCTTTGCAATAAGCATGTTAATAAAAATAATATCTAAGACCTATAGCATTTTTTTTACGTATTAGATACTGTCTACTCAATCCTCACAAACCTAGGAGATGGGTGCCATTATTAGCCCCACTTTATAACCAAAGAAACTGAGGCACAGAACAATCCACCTGCCCATGACCACACAGACACTAAGTTTGGAGTTAGCATTGTGAACACAAAAGGTCTGGCTTCACACTCAGTATTAACCACCACACTAATCTGCCTTTTTTAATATATTTTAATGAGTTTAAGAATTAATTAAGAACAAACTACAAAACAAAACAACTCCCTCCAAAAAACAAATGAACAAACAACAATATCAATCATCCTGCTCCCACAAAACCTATTAGAGCATCCCTTCCTTTATTGCACATTTCTTTCCCTTTCTCATGTAACCACTCTTGCCCTTTTAGAAAAAACCAGTTGCCATTGAGTTCACTCTACATCATGGAGTCCCTGTGTGTCATCAGAGTAGAACAGTGCTCTATAAGGCTTTTGGTTGCTTTTTTGGAAGCAGATTATGAGGCCTGTCTTGTGATGGGCCTTTGAGTGGACTCAAACCTCCAACCTTGTAGTTAGCAGTCGTTGTGGAGTGTCCTGCCATTGAATTTCATACACAATGTCACTAGTATTGTTTAGTGTTTATGTTTCCTATGAGCTGGGCTCATCCTGAGGGCAGTGACTGAGTTCTCAGTGTCTCTGTAGCCCCTGCACATGATGTGCTGACTGGTGCATGGTGGACACTCTGAGCATGTTTGTTGAATGACTGAATGAATTTGGAGTGACTTTGTTTCCTGCCAGTATGCACCCACTACTGGAGCAAAATTATACTGGAACCTTGTTCTTTGCTAATTCCTTCAGTGCAGCTTCAACTTCTTCTTTCAATATCAATGGTTTTTGAACATATGCTACCTCCTGAAATGGATGAAGATCGATCAGTTCTTTTTGATACAGTGACTCTGTGTATTCCTTCTATTTTAATTGATGCTTCCTGAATCATTCAATATTTTGCCCATAGAGTCTTTCAAAACTGCAACTCGAGGCTTGAATGTTTTCCTCAGTTCTTTCAGCTTGAGAAATGCTGAGCATGCTCTTCCCTTTTGTTTTTCTAACTCCAGGTCTTTGCACATTTCATTATAGTAATTGGCTTTGTCTTCTAGAGCTGCTCTTTGAAATTTTTGGTTCAGCTCTTTTATCTTGTCAGTTCTTCCATTTGCACTAGCTACTCTCCGCTCAAGGGCAAGTTTCAGAGTCTCTTCTGTCATCCATTTTGATCTTCTCTTCTTTTCTTATCTTTTTAGTGATCTCTTGCTTTCTTCATGGATAATATTCTTGATATCCTCCCATAATTCTTCTGGTTTTCGGTCATTAGTGTTCAATGCATCAAATCTATTCTTTAGATGGTCTCTAAATTCAGGAGGGATATATTCAAGGTCATATTTTGGCTCTCGTGGACTTGTTTTAATTGTCTTCAACTTCAAGTTGAACTTGCATATGGGCAGTTGATGGTCTGTCTATTCCACA
>NW_006921603.1:10355506-10378895 GCF_000298275.1 Orycteropus afer afer | reverse complement strand
GTGGACTGCTAAAAGAACTAACAAATCTGTCGTGGATGAAGTGCAGCCAGAATGCTCCTTGGAAGCAAGAATGACCAGACTTCATCTCACCTACTTTGGTCATGTTGTCAGAAGGGACCATTCCTTGGAGAAGGATATTATGTTGGGTGAAGTGGAGGGTCAAAGAAAAAGGGTAAGACCTCAGGAAGAAGGGTTGACACAATGGCTGCAACGATGGGGTCATGTGTAGCAAGGATCGTGAGGCTGGCACAGGACCAGGCAGTGTTTCATTCTGTTGTACATAGGGTCGCTATGAATTGGAGACAACTCGATGGCACCAAACAACAACAACATAAAATGTACACTTGATTTCTTTGTGGAATTTTTCAACTCTTGTAATCAGAGATACACACATAATTGATGTAACAATAGCACCACTTCTCAATGAGCAAGTTTGTTTTGCATTTCATAACAATATCTATTAATTTCTTAAAAATTCATTCTGAAGGGGAATGAAAAATAAACATCTTTATATAATTATTATTATCTAAATATTCATTTATTTCCTTGAGAAGTTGTTCAATTTCCTTACATGGAGATACATAAATATTCTGCTAAAATAAAAATGTAATGTTCTGATAAATGCCCTTTGTTGCTTTCTTGGCAGATAAGTTTAGAAACACACTCATTGCAAAATAAGAACATATTTTGTATGATACATATTGAACTTTACATGATCTTAATGCACCTAATACCTTGTTTATTAGCATATATAGAGTAATATGAAGCACTATGTCCTACACAGCACACAATAAAAACTGAAGCTCACTTGATACATAAATTAAAAGTTTGTGTTAGATAATTATTAATATTTGCAGTATTTTTGACATTTGCTCTATTAGTATTATATTAAATTATTACCCATGTTAGTATTATATTAAATGTATACTACATTGCATTCACTTATGTATGACAAACATATTTTAAAGCTAAAATTATAAATAATGTTTACAAAACTTATGATATAACTCTGTACATAAATGCTATATAGTTAAAAAAGAACTTGAATGAATAATTGCAATTGGAAAGTTATTCAAATTCCCTCATTTTTGCACATCATCTGGGACTGTAGTTCCCATTGGTTGTTTACCAGGATGCGTGCAAGAGCATATTCTTGAATTTGTATCATGGCAAAGAACATTGGTGGCCCTCCTGACTGGAATTGCTACATCAGCAAACATGGATATATCAGACGGTTCTCTCAAAATGGATCAGAGATCTATTATCTATTAATATAATCCATCCTTGCCCAATAAACACTTGTATTGGATCCAATTGCATATTGGGTGAATGTAGCAAGAGTTAGACCTGGCAGCCCACCCCTTCCTCTTGTTTATTAGAAAGAAATAGTGTATTCCCAAGAGACCTACTAAGATAATGAATTTCAATTACATGGAAAGGGGACCATAGGAGACAGATGTCAACGAAGGTTTTTAAGTGGTAACCTTGTGCATGGGTGCCCTTTTGACCTTGCATGGACTTTATTTCTGGCTAGCATGTTTTCACTTGCTGGAGCTGGTATCAATTTTATTTCATGCTCTGCCAGTTCTCTTCCACTGCAGTGCTTGCTTTTCCCGTGTCCTGTCTGCTTGACATCTTTCCGTCTTTGCTTTGGACAACTGTTTTGCTAATGTCCTAAGCATGTGTTTATCTTGCTTATTGGATCATCCATCCCTGTGGTAGTGGGGGGAGTGCAGGAGTAGCAGGTAAGACACTGATGTGGGCATGGAGATCCATCCTCTGGCCTCTCTTACCTGGGTGCCAACTCACCCAGTATGCCAAGGAATGCCTTTGTGGTGAGTTTGCCAGAGAGCTACTGTCTACAAGTCAGCTTGCTTTAATTATTCTCATTCTCTTATTCTCTTCTTTTATTCTCATTCTAACCTGGAAATCTCTCCAGAGAAATAATTTGGGGTTTGAGGTTTGCTGAAGGTGTTGGGAAAACTTAGAAAGACCATTGCAATGACCTTCATAAGTTGCTTCCTAGATTCAATTCGCAATAGTTGGTTTGGTGGTGATTTTTTTTCTGGAGAGATTGGTAAATCTACTAAAATCTCCAAATCTTCAGCTACATTTTTATTCTTGCATGGCTTTTTTTACTTTCACTTTTATATCCCTCAATTCTTTAATTAATGAAATTATGAAAATTTCAAAGGAAGTACACAAATGTGGCACCATTAAAACACTAGCATAGACATGAAATTGGATTTTGAAATGGAGAATTAAGACAGGTTGTAGCATTTAAATTAAATTCTAAGTGCAATTCTTAATCTATTTTATTTTCAGCTGCTCATTTATTTCCCCAAGAGAATACAAACTCTGGAGATACAGGAGAGAATTGTTAAATAGCTGTGGAAATTGGCTTGTTTTCTGAGACTCTTGTGGAAACATGGAAACAGTTTTGTGTGTGTGTACTGGAGAGAACTTGATGGAATATTTAGGTAGGGAAAAGTCAAGCTCAAGACTCAGATAAACATTCAACATCTTAGTGTTCACCTCATGCTTAGAAAGACCTCTTGGTTGGGAAACCACATGAGAAGAGCCTTTGTTTTTATATTCCAGTTCATTACTGGTGGGACTTTAGCCAACAAGAAAATGCTGTCAGAACAGCTTCAGAATTAAGACAAAGAATCACGTCAGTTCCCATTTTAGACAAACTGGTTCAGCAGTTCCTCCTCCAGAGAAATAGAGTGGTTCCTCTGATGAGCTTAACTGAAAGGACTTGCTTCCACTTGAAAGATGTGGCAAACATCTGGCAAAGTGAGGAAAGTTTGGAACTGTATAGAAATCTTGGAAGAGACCGGGAGATAGAAGCATAGCTAACTAGATTTGGGGCCAGGGTCACTTGTTTCATGACTGAATCCTCTATTGATGATTTTGACCTAGGACATGACTTGCTTATGTGCTTCGGTTTTCCCTCTGTTGAATGGGAATGATGAATCACTTTTACCACTGGGACAATTAATTGTGAGTAACTAAAAAACCCTTTGCAAGGAAGGGCTTCCACAGGGCTCTAAATCATTATGAAATAACTGGAAAAATTTGGTAGTGTACAATTTTCCAGGCATGAACAATGAACTATAGATTTTGTTGTATAAGAAAACATAGTCTGTTATAATTCCAGGACAATTATAATTTTTAAATTATTCAATGACATTCGGTGGTAGACTCAGAGTGTAGAAGCAGTAGGTCAAGAATATTGAAAGGAAATTTAATTAATCCATTCACTAAACAAATATTTATTGAACTCTTTCCATGAGCTATGCACTGGATTGGAAATAGAAATCAAGATATGTACAATGCATGCTGTCATGATGCTCAGTGTTTAGTGGGGATTCAGAAAAGAAAATGATAGTTATAAACTAGAATCCTAGTGATTTGTGTAAATAACCTTTTTGTGTCTCAATTTTTACATCTGAAAAATGGAGACAACCCCTACCCACAGGATTTAATCCAGGATTAAGTGAGATTCCCTGGAGAAGGATATCATGATTGGTAAAGTTGAGGGTCAATGAAGAAGGGGAAGGCCCTCACGAGATGGTCTGAAACAGTGGCTGCAACGATGGGCTCAGGTATAGCAAGGATGTGAGTCTGGCACAGGACCAGGCAGTGTTTCCTTCTAATGTGCATAGGGTTGTTATGAGTCGGAGATGACTCCATGGCACCTAACAACTATGACATTTCATATAAGGGAGCTCTGGTGGCGAAGTGCCTAAGGCATTTGACTGCTAACCCGGAGGCTGGCAGTTCAAACCCACCAGCCACTCCTCAGAAGGAAGATGGGGCAATCTACTTCTGTAGAGATACCACTCAGAAACCCAAGAAGGGGTTGTTATGAGTTGAATGGATTCATGTAAAATACTTAGTTTAGTGCCAGGTGATATCTTTATGGTAAGAGGATGTATCTTCATTACAAAAGTATTTTTAAAAATCTCAATCTTTGTATAATCAATGATTGGAGCAATTTTGTTAACTAAGGAAGATGTCAATAGATAAAGGTCAGTCGGAAAAATATTGAGGAACAAGACATTTCAGTAGCCTCACACTCAATTATGAAAGAGGCATCATGATAAGGTTTTTCAAAAATAAGATTAGAAGAAAGGAGACTTGGGTTCTGTCTTGGTTGTGCTACAATTTAACTGTGAAACCTTGGAAAATTCACAACTTTATTTGGTTCAGTTTCCTCCTCTATAAAGTGAGTTTGTGATTGTACTAATATCTGTGGGCTTTTTCAATTCTAAATTTGATGATTCTCTGTAACATATATTACTGAAGCATAGTTGTCCACAAAATGCAGTTCTAATGCTAATATTTTTTTAGGTGGGGACTAAGACATGGGCCTGTGCTAATAGGTATAATGTACAATATACATCCCACTGCCAGTGAGTTGAGTCCAACTCATAGCGACCCCATAAGGTTTCCAAGTCTGTATGTTTTTATAGAAGTAGATTGCTTCATCTTCCTCTTTTGGGGAAGCTGGTGGGTTTGAACCACTGACTTTCTGGTTTGCAGTCAAATAATGTACATAGAGTTCTTAACTGGCTAAAAGCAAAGCTTTCTAAAAAAAGCAAGATCCTACACTGTCCTTGAATAAGATAGATCACTGGTTCTCAAAGTGTAATTCCTGGATCAGCATATCATCATTACCCGCAAACATTTTAGAAATGCCAATTGTTAGGCTGTGCTGCATACCTACTCAGTAAGAAACTCTGAAGGTGAGGCCCAACAATCTCTGAATCATCATCCAGGTGGTTCTAATGTATTCTCAAGTTTGAGAATCACTAAGATAGGCTCTTTCCCAGAAAAGTGGTGCTATTGGGGAGTTAGCAAGAGAAAAACAAGTTTTACATACATTTATATATTTCTGAAGCATCTAATATGTGTAAAGCACTCTGGTTGATTCTATATAGTAGTACCAAGATACACCTTGAAATAAAATGAAGTAATGTCAGGACTGATATCATGGAGCCTGGTGGGGGGGAATATAAATAAATAAAAGTTAGGATCATCTGAAAGTAAAATCTGAGATTGCCTTTTCTCTAGGTCCAACCAGTGATGAAACCCTGAAAACAGTATTTAAATCTCTGGGTCACAGTTTCTCCAAGAGTTGGGAGATGATGGTGCGTTAGAATCATTTAGGAAGGTTTGTTGAAAACAAGAAGACTCCTCCTCCACCTTGTCTTTGCAAATGTGTTGTGGCCTTCAGATAAGCTGGGATAAAGAACTCATACACAGAAAAAGAAAACAGAAAACAACTGTACTACATGTCTTTGCTTAAGGCATTTGACTGCTAACCAGAAGGCTGGTGGTTCAAACCCACCAGTCACTCCTCGGAAAGAAGATGGGGCAACCTACTTCCGTAGTGATATTGCCTCGGAAACCCAAGGAGGGGTCACTATGAGTCAGGTCCAACTCCACAGCACACAACAGATGTCTTTGGAGTGACCTTGACCAGGATCAGGTAGGATCTCAGGAAGGAAAAACTGGGTGAAGCATTTTAAAAGGTTAGATGGAATAATCTGGGGACGAGGGCATTTATAGACTGAGAATAGGCCCAACAGTATTTAAGGTCTGAGGAGGAGCCTTTCAGAGACCAGGTGTCTCAGCTGGATGGTTAATATTAATGGAATCTGAATACACATAGCGCTTTTCTTCCAAGGATCTGACAATTATTGTCTCATTCTCTCTCTTGGCTTCTCCGTGAGATAGGCGTGGGTGGGTGTTATTTCCTCATCTCATCATAAACAAGAACACCAGGAAAACCAGAGCCTTTGAATTAGAGCAAGATCAATAAGTCAGCATATATTTATTAAATATCTGAGATCATTTCCTGGCATCCCTCTTTTAAAGGTATGTGTAGGTCTTTCCCTTCATTTGGTGCGATGTGGAAGGAAACTCAATAGACTAAGGGAAAATTAAAGTTCTAGTGTTGTCTAACATCATAGTTAGGGGTAGTGGGACACGTGTGCAAGTACTTTTCTGTTAGTTTACCACCATGACTCACTCCTGCACTTCAGGGCAGCTCTTCCCATACATAGCCTGCTAGTAATAGGCTGTGAGGTTGGAGTGTGGTTAAGGTGAGACCATTGCTAACCAGGAGAGTTGGTCAAATAAAACTTTCTTGTTAACCAAAAATTATTCAGAAACATTTTTTTTTGTTTTCTTTTAACATTGCTAATTTAAATAATAAACAAAGTGAAATCAGCTTAGAAAGGGGGTCTTCCCTCTGTCATCAGTGTTTATGATGCTTGTCATGTCACCACCTAAACTCTTTTGGCCTCAATGTTCTCATCTACAATATGGCGCTATACTTCCTGAAGGCCAGCAACATCATCATCCTGACACTAATTTGCATCTAGGCCTGCAGCAATAGATGGAGCAAGTCAAAATGAATGAACCGAAAGTGCTCCGGCAATAAGAAAAAACTCAATGGTATCTTTTGGGAATAAAAATTACTACAAGCTTGTTTTAATATATTTGCAATGTTTAACACATCTAAATATATTTGGTACAAGCTCATTTTAACGTATTTGCAATTAATTATATAGTTTATATATTTGCAACCCCACTTGTCTCAGAATAGTAAGCTAACAAGTGATTTTAATTTTGCTCTTTATTTTCCATTTGTTATATAAACAAACATATATTCATTTATATAATGAACATATACTGCTCATGTTATAAGAAAAATAGCAAATAAAAAATGAACATTGTGAAAACAGAATCATAGATATTAAAAGTTGAAAAACTTCAGTGGCCTAGTCCAGTACATTCATTTTCAGATTGGAAAACTGAGGACTATGGAGGTACGTAACATCCTCAAACTCTCGGAGTTTGCTAGTAGCAATCTTGGAACTAAAAACCAAGTTTCTAGGGTCCTACTCCAGTGCTATGAGTCAGGGCTGACTCGACGGCACGTAACAACGACAACAACAACTCCAGTGCTTCTTTTACTATAACACTCTTTTGTTTTGTTTCTCCATTTTATTTCTTTAAAGGGGACAAATGACAACAAAATCAATTTAATTGGGAATTCTTGTTACTTAGGTTCTACTCAGTTAAGATACTGTAAGTCCCAGACCTCAGCCAACAGTGATGTTCTGCTTTTTGTGGTGATCTGATGGGATTCAGGCTTCCCAAATAGACTGTGGTCAAAACACATCAGGTGTGGAGTATCCATAAGGGTTGGCACCATTTTGGCGTTTGGGCGTATCTGCTCCACAATGCACATTGTGAGAGTCTTTAATGTAAATGATCTTTACGATGATCATGGAGATCATTAGTAGTGTGTTCAAGAGACTAAAGAGGGAGGAGGAGCAAGGTGGAAAGAGATGTGGGAGCAAAAGTGGAGAAAAGAGCTTCTCCCTAGGCTTGTTTTTCTGATGATGGAGATGATGGACGTCCAATTATAGCAGTGCCCATGTGGGAAAAATCAACACTCTCTTTATATAGACCTTGTTAATTGTCCTGCCCTTGTTTCTGGTGATTTCAGAAAAAGAGAGACTCATTTTGTCAATTTGAGAATAGCAGATTTGTATCAATAGTCTAATTGCACTAGTATTACCCCAAACCAGAGGTACTTCTGGCTAATGAAGAAAGCAAACATTCTACAGGATGAAGAATGTTTGCGAGTGGATATGATGGGGACAGTCTTTATGTCCCCATCATCTCCTTATGATGATTCAGGCTTCCCAAATAGACTGTGGTCAAAATACATCAGGCATGGAGTATCCATAAGGGTTGGTGCCATTTAACCAAGTATTCATTTAACCAAGTTAGCTGAATACTTTCGGCTTACACTGTGAACAAGGTTCCTCAAAACAAGCTGTCCCCCCCCCTTTCTAATCTCCATATGTAATTTCTACTAATAAATATTTCTTATGCTTTACATCTGCGTGGAAAAATCGCCTCCTACACAAGCCCCACCTTCCATCCAGGTACAAACCTCTCACCACCAATGTTATCATTATACTCAGGTTTCCAGCTGCCTTTGGTTATGAGGATTTCATGCAAATATGAACCAAAGGGAGCAGAACATAAAACACTGCCATTTTTTCCTTCCCATTTCCCCAAGTGAAATAACAGTTTATTCTGCAGGCTTTCAAATCACTCCCACAAAATTGGCAATCCAGTACAATCGACACATTCATGCTAATCCACCCAGAAGCAAATACACTGTGATAAAACTGTGACATTTGCAAAGACCATAGCTCCCCAATTACTGAAGAATTAACTAGGGATACAATGAGGGAGGGCCAAATGTAATTCAGTGTTGAAGGGAGCAATCTTGCCCATTCTGCACCTAATCCTCAAACAGAAACTCTATTAGTTTGGGAGTTTAAAAAAAGAAGTGTGGCTAACTTCCACAACTTTGCTTTAAACAAAAACCTTGTACAACATCTTATTGGCTTCGACCTAAGAACTGACAGAATGCCCCTAAGAGATTCTGGAGTTGGAATTTTCTGGACACAGCCAAAACCAGGCATGCTTGAATCCTTGCAGGTATGAATGTGTCATGAAACCACAACCCAGTCAATCCACATTTTGCTGGGCTGTTTGTGGAATGAAAAAGGGATTTAGCCTGTTTGGCTTTCCTTGGGTTCTGGAGTAGGAGTTAGCAATCCTAGATTTGAGCCTTAGCTTTACCCTGTTACTAATAATAGCAGTAGTAAATACTAATTTTTTCAGCACTCTACAAATTACTGAAGTTTTTATATGCAGTTTAGCCTTACAATGACCCTGTGAAGCAACCAAGGCACTTGTTAAAGTCATGCCTGTTTTATAGATGAGGAAGCCGCGGAGCAGAAAGCTGTTGGTTGTTTGTTATCTCATAGCAGCCACTTCCATTACTTAGCAAACAAGTCAAGGCAGAGGTCCAGAGAAGGTAGGTGCTCTATCAGATGTTACATAGGTTTGATGGTGGACAGGGGATAATTAGTCTGGAATTTCCAGCCCATTGATTAGGCTACTGGACCATACTGTTTCAGTGTGTCCAGCCTGGCCTGGGAGGTGAACATTTCACATTTTATCCCCTTGGCTAGGAAATCTTTTTTGTGCCCTGGTTGGGTCAAGTGAGGACAATAACCCATAGACAGGTAGTCACAAGGGGAAATAAAATGCTAATGATGTACTCTCCAGGTAGAAGAGCATCTCCCAGTCCTTATAAATGGATGGCTTGAACAGACTAGCCTGTGATCATAATAAACAAGTACTCGCCACCACTTTAATCTCTGATCCCAGTCCACCCACAGATGTCAGAAAATGCCTGACTGAGCAGACAGCTTTGCAGACTTCAGCCTGTGTCCGTCCTGTCAGGAGGGGAGAACATTCCGGGGGCGTAAACCCTCTCTGAGAAGGCCTCGTCCCTTTCCTAGATGGGTCCTAGATTGCATGCAGGCATCCTAAAGTTAGATCTTTGCTTTGGCAAGAGAGTAGGTCCCCAAAGTGACTGGAAATCCAAATGCTATAGGAGGGAACCAAAAGGGATAGTTTTCTCCCTTTCACTGGACATTTCAGTATGTTGACGTTGATTTTATTGAGTTCATACTATGTGCAGGACCCAATCCAAACACCTAACAAGTGCCAATAACCAGTGGCACAAAGCTTTACATCTGAACCTCTTCCTCCTTCTCCAAAGATATGAAATGCATAAAATAAATTAAATCATAGTGGGAAAAATCTATTTTTTCAAAGACAGGGAGAGAAGAGAATAAGACTTCTAGAAAGTAGCTATCGATGTTACACTGGTTAAAAACACCTTTTATAGATTCAAATTCACTTGGTTTAGGAACAAAAGGTGCATTTTGTGCATCTTGGTTTGTTTATAAAATGATCATGTTAGGTGTGTTCATGGAAATGAAACCCAAGGGTGAAAAACTCAGAAAGATATGGGACAAAGAACTCCCCCCAGAAAAGTCTTTAAAAATAAATATCTTTTTCTGATTTATTCTGCTATCTTACTCCAAGAAATTAATTTAAAAATATTTTTTATTCCTCTCTATAGTCACTAATCAATTGTAACAAAAAATTGTTGTGAATAAAAAATATGTTGTTAGCACACACACAAACACACATACACAAAAACTCCCCCCAAACCAAGAACTTTTGGATATAAAATCTTCTAAACGGAACTTAGGGCCTCCCCTCCCCCACCCATTTAATTAAAACCACCTCTCATGTTATGCTTTTATTTTCCTGTATTTCACTAGGAGCTCTGGTAGCATAGTGGCTAAAGCACTTGACTGCTAACCAGAAGGCTGGCGGTTCAAACCCACCAGCCACTCCTCGGAAGGAAGGTTGGGCAATCCTACTTCTGTAGTGATACTGCTTCGGAAACCCAAGGAGGGGTCGCTATGAGTCGGGGGCCGACTCGACAGCACATAACAACAACAACAACAACATTTCACACTTATTTATCTCATAACAGTACTTTCTAAGAGAGTATGGTAGCATGGTGCCTAAGGCATTTGACTGCTAACCAGAAGGCTGGCAGTTCAAATCCACTAACCACTCTTCAGAAGGAAGATTGGGCAATCTACTTCTGTAGAGATACTGCCTCAGAAACCCAAGGAAGGGTCGCTATGAGTCAGATCAACTTGATGGCAGTAAGTTTGGTTTGGTTTTTGGTTTAGTACTATCTATGGTGTTTTTCTAGGAGCTCTGGTAGCATAATGGCTAAAGCACTTGACTGCTAACCAGAAGGCTGGCGGTTCAAACCCACCAGCCACTCCTCGGAAGGAAGGTTGGGCAATCATACTTCGTAGTGATACTGCCTCGGAAACCCAAGGAGGGGTCACTATGAGTCGGGGCCGACTTGACGGCACATAACAACAACAACAACAATGGTGCTTTTCCACAACAAATTAGTGTCCAAATGGGCACAATAACCTATTGCCTATACTTGCTTTCTGTGAGTCTTCTACACCTTTTATTGATCTCAGACTGTCCATCTACATATCCTAGATGTGCTCTGCTGGGGGAGCCTTGTATTTGTATTTCTTAGGCAAATTCACACCTGTCCTGCAGAGGAGCTGCCTGAAGTTTCTCTTTGGGGCTGTAGGAGTATATATTTGGGGGGAAAGAAGAGAAATTGAATTCTACATTAGGATTAGAGTTCAAATGTTTGGTTTTGCTGCTCATTAATAAATGTTATCTATTATCTGATTGGGAGTTCTGGTGGCATAGTGCCTAAGGCAAGTAACTGCAAACCAGAAGGCTGGCGGTTCAAACCCACCAACCACTCCTTGAAAGGAAAGTTGGGCAATCTACTTCCGTAGTGATATTGCCTCAGAAATTCCATGAGGGGTCGCTATGAGTCGGATCCGACTCGATGGCAGTGAGTTTGGTTTTTGGTTTTATTATCTGATTTGTCTGTTGGGTATATATGGGAGATAAACCAAAACCAAACCCATTGTTATTGAGTCAATTCTGACACATAGCGACCCTATTGAACAGAGTAGAACTACCTCATAAGGTTTCCAAGGCTGTAAATTTTTATGGAAGCAGAACGCCACATCTTTCTTCCATGGAGCAGCTAGTGGGTTCGAACTGAGAACCTGTTGGTTAGAAGTGCTTTAACCACTGTACCACTAGGGCTTTTAGTGGGATTATAGTTGTTTTTTTTTAAATTAAAAAAAATCCCCAAAACTGAAACTCTTCATACATCAGTTTCCAATATCAATGCCAAAATGTTTGTTTGTGGAATGATTTTTTTTTTTTTTGTATTAAAAACTCAACCCAACCCATTGCTGTTGAGTTGATCTCAACTCATGGCATCCCCATATGTTACAAAGTAGGATTGCTCCATAGGGTTTTCTTAGCTGTGATCTTTGCAGAAGCAGATCTTGAGGCTTTTCTTTGGTGGCTCTGCTGGATGGGTTGTGCCATCCAGGGTGAGCCCATATATATGTATACTTAATTTTTTGTTGCTTTTTAAAAAAGTAATACATTCATGTGTATAATAAAAAAAGTCAGACAATGTGAGAGGGCAGACAATGACTGATACACAATGAATTTTTTTTTTTTTTTTAAAAAAACAATCAAATGGATTTTAGGAAGAATGGAACAACTTACTTGTCTCTTGCCTTAGGAGGCAAAATATCTTGCTGTCCCCTTGCTTCTCTTACTTGAAAACCAAAGCAATGTAAGCTCCAGTGTTTTGATCCCTCACTTCTCTTACAAAGGTATACAAAGATGTATAGATTGCCTAGATTGGTGAAGCAGCAGCTAGCACTGGTGGGCCATGGGAGGGTAGGTCCTGACCTATGGGTAAACTGGTCAGAGTGAGGTCATTGGAATATTGAAGCCATTGAACATGAGAAGATGAAATCTGGGGACAAGCAGAAGTAGGGAAGCAGCAAGGAACAGAACTATATATTCTGGAATCAATTCTATTTGATGCCCTATGCATGGAATCTATATACTCTACATGGTTCTAATAGTTGAACAAGAAATACCTGTTAAAGAGAACTGGTACTTCTAGCTGAAGACCCATGCATTTATCATCCAAAATATTCATAAACAACAACCATGATATGACTAGCTATTACTTACACAGTATCTGGGCCAGGCATTTCTCATAAATTATTTCATTTTATTTTTCTGATAATTTGCTAAGGCACACATACTCATGCCTATTTCGTGGATGAAAATGGTCCTTGAGAATATAAGCAATTTGCCTGAGTTTTCCAAGTAAATGGAGAACTTGGAGTGACTTGATTGCAGCAAAGTCCATGCTCTGCCACCGACTGGCTAGTTAAAGCCTCCTGAAGCAATTGATGCAAGACTGTAAGATCTTAGATGAGAAGGAGCTCCAAAGAAGGCTGACAAGGTACAAGAAGGATGAGGATATCAAAATAGAGGTGGAGAGGGAGAGCAGGCCTGCCAGAGGGAAAGGCAGAAAGGTAGGACCAAATGTAGCATGTGTGTGTCAGGGTGTGTCTGGCTAAGCAGTGTGGGTCAGCTCAGTCAGGGGCTTGAAAGTCAGGCAAAAGAGTCTGCATTTGAAGCTCATTTGGAATATGAGATTAAACCCAGTGATTAGAGGATGGTAGAAACAGAAATTTGGAGGGAAAAATCAATTCCCAATACAGCTATACCAACCACATAGTGCTGAGAAAGAAGGGTATGGATTGACCATTTCACAGGGTCATTTATAGTCACTTTTTTCCAGATTCCTCTACTATAGCAAGGTGATCACTTTATCAGGCCTTCATTTGATTTTCACATGCTTGAGAGCTCCTCTTCAGATTCTAAAGGTTGTACATCTAGGAAGTGTTGGTTGACTCAGAAAAAGGAACTAGAAAAAAAGCAATCAATAGATACTTGCTGAGCATCTGCAATACAAAATCTTCTAAATGGAACTTAGGGTCTCCCCTCCCCCACCTACTTAATTAAAACTACCTCTCATGCTATACTTTTATTTTCCTGTGTTTCACGCTATTAATCTAATAGTTCTAATAATGTTCTAGGCATGATTGGGAACAAGACAAAATGAAGAGTAAAAGTACCTAACAATATGATACCATTTTGATACATGATGTCATAGCTATTTCACGGAACATTGTCCTTTGATGAAATAGTTCTTTATAAATTAACATGGAAAGTGGTCCATGAGACCAGACAGAATTGACAAATACTGAATGAGTGTCATGTATGGATAAGGGGGCACTGACTAGGGGTGCCAGTTTAAGTTAGGACAAAAGAGTGTGCTTGAAATGCTTTTGTGAATGTATAGTGCTCTATGTTTTATAGAAGGAGCCCTATGGCTCAGTGGTTAAAGTGCTCAGCTGTGAACCTAATGGTTGGCAGTTCAAATGTGTAGGAGAAAGATGAGGCTGTCTGCTTTCATAAAGATTACAACCTTGGAAACAATATGAGGTAGTTCTACCCTGCCCTATAGGGTTGCTATGAGTTGGAATTGACTCCACCCTAACAGGTTTGGTTTTGGTTTATGTTTAACAGAAAAAATAAAAGAAAATAAAGGTAAGAGGACAATGATGAAAATAATGATGATGATCAAGGTGGAATATTGATGATGCTTGGGAGATAATGAGTCTGACTAGTCCTTGCTCTTTTGTTGGATGGTATAAGGCCTGATGGTATCTGCAGGGTATTTAGCTGGCTGCAAGTCAATATTTCATTTACTACAAATCTTTTTCATGCTAATAAACTTTGGCTAGCAGGATTCCTTGGGGCAGGGAGTATATATATCCTGAAAAGAAATATTGAAAAATTAGAGAAACATTCTCATTGCTAATGACTTGGTCAACTGAGAGTGTGTAATAGGCCTCATTTCTGTTTGTTATTAGACACAACATACTTTATTCCTTTGTGTAGAAAATATGAGCTTTTGATATCACTGCTTAGTATAATTGACTCTTCTGAGCCTTGTTTGAACTTAGTGATTCATCATTTTTCAAATTAGTAGGGACACAGTTAGGGTAATCTGAAGCTATAATCAGTAAAACCTTCTGAATGCCTTCTGCAATAATGGATTGGGCTGTCATTTGTAGTATCTCTTATTTCTGTTATCATCTGAGCTTAAGATGCTAATTTAAACTTATTAGTTTAATTTTTAAGATGTTTCTCCTTGCTTCTGACAGCCATAGGAAACATATTCGTCCGATGTGTGCTGTCTTATTTGTTGAATTTGGCAGAAGTGACCCCCCTTGTAAAAGACAAGATACTCATCCATCTTCTTTGGCCCTTCCACCCACCGGGGCTGGACCACATGCACCCCCTGTTCAGGCCTCTTCTCTGCTTTCTCTTTGTCATTATGCCATTGTCAATTCCGTCATTTATTCAGTGATTAATCATCATTTGGAAGGTTCTGCTGGGAGCCAACAGAAAGGGGGGTATTCCTGCAGGTGGTTTCTCTCTGATTAGTCAAAAGTGATAATGACTTGCTGCTGGGGCTTTGTCATAAGGAGTGGAAGATGGTGAATTCTTTTTCTTTTTCCAGAGTACAATTGAATTTTATAAGCTTGGTAGATAAACTTAATTGTACAAAACAAAACAAAAAACCAAAAACCCAGACCAAACAAAACAAATTTGAATTGTTCCTTTAAAAATGTTCCTCTGAACTGTTTTCCATGAGAGCACATTTAGAATCACAACTTGATTACCCTCTTACCTTTAATTTCTTTTTTTTTCTTCCTTTTTATTTAGGGCATTAAGAGCACTTTCCTGCTAACTTAACTGCCTAAAAATAACTCCATGGAAGATGAGTTATCATCTAATGGCTTATCAGCAATCACTTCTCACGTAAATAATATCGTATATATATATGATATATATATTTACTTTTGACAGCTACAAAGATGGACACTGTTGACATTTAACTTGGCACAGAAAAAAAACTATGACAATTAAGGTTTCACTTATATGGTTCAAAGATGACTGCTTCCAGTTTTTTCTTTTGAAGGCATTTAGAAGGATGCATAGTTTGGAAGGTTTCCCAAAGGTAAGGGCTCAGGCTTTGTAGAATGTGAGGGTGCTTTGCTTATGGTGTTGAAGAGTAACCAGGGGAGGAAGATAGTGCTTATTTGCATAGATGGGAGAAGTGAGAGATCTAGGGAGGGTGGGAGGAGCCGAGGAATGTCATTCAACCTCCTTCCAACCCAACCTATATCTCCTGTGATTATCATGTATGTGATTCTAAGTGAGCAGGCAGGGCTTCCAGAACAAGGCAAGTGTTTTTGTGGAGAATGAGAGAGTGTGAGCATACATGAACCCCCCGCCCCCACCCCCAGTTCTGTTGACCAGAGTTTAAAAGGAAGAGTTAGCAGGCACAGACAGAATTACTCATTTCGTTCTTATTGCTGTAGGCAAAACAAGAGAGCCTAGATACCCCAAACCTGGTCTGTGGCTTTACTCATTATTTTCATCATCTTCTCTACCCAATGTGGAGTTTCTCTAAACTGGTATGTATGCATAAAAGAGACTAAACCTATCAAGATTCCAGAACCAAATACTAGTGATTGATATTTGTTTTGAACAACAACAACAACAAAAAATCCGAAATCCACTGCCAAAATCCATTGCCATCAAGTTGGTTCTGACTCACAGAGAAACTTTAGGACAGAGTAGAACTGCCCCATAGGGTTTCCAAGGCTGCAAATCTTCAGAAGCAGACTGCCTCATCTTTTTCCCGCGGGGTAGCTTGTGGGTTTGAGCTGTCAACATTTTGCTTAGTAGCCAAATGCTTCAAGCACTATGGCACCAGAGAGCCTTCCCCAGGTTCCCCTCTCTGCCATAATTTATGGTGATTCAGGTTTTTCCTTACATCTTCGCTCTTTTGGTTTGAGGCAGGGTTATTTTGAGCCCAAAGAGTAACCGCCAAGGATCCCTGTGTGGGTGGAAGAAACAGGGGTCTCTCGAAGCGTCCTACTGGTGAGCATGGCTGGTGGTTGGGGTATGCATGTGTGGAGTGGGGAAGGGGGATTCCCCCAGGACAGCTGCCACTTGGGCAGAGAGCTTGGGCCAGAACTGGGTTGATTTGCAATTCACAGCCTGGGCCAGTCACTCCTTGACAGGCCAGATCCCCTAGGACTGAGAGCAGCTGTTGTCTGACAGGGAGATTGGCAGGAGTGACAGCCGAGCTGCCAGCCTGGGAGGTGGCTGGGAGTGCTTGGTGAGGAGAGCTCTTTCTTTGTTCCCAACTCCTGGGAAGATGGGTTAGGAGTAAGGGAACCAAGTGGATATGTGAGGACTGGGGTGTGAGGAGCAACCCAAAGCCATGTCCTGGGTAAAACAGCAAAGTTTTGAACACAAGCCTCAGTCTTCCCTCTCTTCAGCCCTGCTCTTGGGGCCTTTTTTCATCTTCAGGTGTAAGAGTTGATGAGCTGATGACAGTTTGAGTGTAATCCATCCTAGATGAAGACTTGTTTTTGAGTGAGTATCATGACCTAGAGCAATGGTTCTCAAAGTGTGGTTTCTGACCAGTAACATCACCTGGGAACTTGTTAGAAATTCAACTTCTTGGATTCTGCTACAGATCTACCGACACAGAAACTCTGGAGGGTGAGGCCCAGTTACCTATTCTGACAAACCCTCCCAGTTGATTCCAATGCACTTATCTACAGTGACTGAGCTGTGAAATAGTATTTGGAACATTAACCAGAAGGACACTAAGGAGAAAAGGACCTTATGAACTACCCTTATCCCTCCTGGGAGACCATCTGTTCCACCTGGAACTAAAACTATCCCAAGATGCTGAATGCAATGGAATAAAGATAGCTTTGGAATTTATTCAACCAGAGAATTCAACTCTGGACAGGTAAACTGTTGACAAAGTTGAGCTGTAGCTTCCCCTTCTTTTTTTTTTTTTTTTGAGGCTTCTAATTTTTCTCCTAGGAGCTCTGGTGGTGTAGTGCCTAAGGCACTTGACTGCTAACCAGAAGGCTGGCAGTGCAAACCCACAAGCCACTCCTCGGAAGGAAGGTTGGGCAATCTACTTCCGTAGAGATACAGCCTTCGAAACCCAAGGAGGGGTTGCTATGAGTTGGGTCCAACTTGACGGCATGATTTTGGTTTTGGAATTATTCTCCTAGGGTTTGACCATTGCCCTTGGCCAGACAGTTTCTTCAAGGTTTGGGTGATGATGAGGAGGGGGGTCTTCATTTATTCTTTCGTGATCTGACAAGCTAACTGTGCTAATAAAGATCATTAAGATATAGGAAATTCCTCAATTTTTAGCAACTATCTTTCCTATCCAGCTCCCTGACTCAGAAGTGGCACCAAGGGAAGAGAATGAGCCCTTTAGAAATTAAGAATGTATCTGAAGTAGTTGTCAGGACACAGCAGGAAATCCTTGGTAAATTCTCACTGAATTAAAAACCTCCCTAGCGTCATCTCAATATACTGTGTGTAACTTTCTATTCATACATTTATCTCAATCTTCTTGAACCTAATTTTATTTTTGGTTTATATAGGCTCTTGCAGTAACAAGTTCCAGATGAGGTAATGAATTTACTATCCACAGTGTAAAGAAATGTTTACCCTAAGTTGTTTACCTTTATTCACCCTAAACTGACCTCTTTTAAGTTTCAGGCTTAAAAGCCACCTCTTGGCTTTGGGTGTTGATCCTTCCAACTTTGTCTGACATGGTTTCTTTGTGATTGCCCAGTTGCATCAGGCAGCCCTGCCACATGACACAGGAGAGGAATGCTCTCTGACCCCGCACCAGGGCCAGGCTCATCCCTGTTAGAGTTGGTGGTCATCTCTAAAGCATGGTTTGAGAATCATGAAGACCCCACCTTATTCCTTGTGAATAAGTGCCTAAAATTCCACAGCAGAAACTCATTGTTGTGGGTAAAGCATTTTCTCTTTGGGTATTTTCTCCTGCTAGATTTCACTAGGAGTGCCAGAGTGGCACAAACTGTTAAGCACTCAACTATTAACTGAAAGGTTGAAGATTCGAGTCCAACCAGAGGCACCTCGGATGAAAGGCCTGGCAATCTACTTCCAAAAAATTCAGCCACCGAAAACCTTATGGAGCACAGTTCTGTTCTGACACACATGGAGTTTCCATGAGTTGGAACTGACTAGATAGTAAATTGTTTGTTTTTTTATTTGTTAGATTTTACCATCATGTGGGCAAGAAACATGCCTCAATCATTTTTTACTATCCCTTATTACCTGTCATAAAGAGCTCTGGTGCTATAGTTGTTAAAGCATTTGGCTGCTAACCTAAAGGTTGGCGGTTTGAACCCACTAGCTGTTCTGTGGGAGAAAGATGAGACAGTCCATTTCTCTAAAGATTTATGACCTGGGAAACCCTATGGGGCATTTATACTCTGTCCTAAAGGGTTGCTTATGAGTTGGAATTGACTCCATGACAGTGAGTTTGGAGTTTGGTTTGAGTACCTGTCATGGAGTCATTGGGTGGCATCAGCAGTTAAGCATTTGGCTAGTAACTGAAAGTTTGGTGGTTCAAATCAGGCAAATTCAGGGTGAAAGACAAAACTACTTCTACTTCACAATTTTTGCCAAGAATGAGCTCAATAGGATATGTAACAGTGACTCAGAGAACTGAGATTGGATATTGCAGGGATTCTGAGAGGAAAGAATGAAACAAATGCCCTATAAGATCTCAGCTTTGGCAGGTAAGGGAAGGAAAGGGTTATTCAGAGGGAGAGCAGAGGCTTCACATCAACTCATGCAGTGGTCCTTCCCTCTCCTGTTTACCTCTCCCTAATAATTTTATCAGTTCTCTGTAGAAAGCACTTAGTTGCTATGGTAATAAGTACTCTATAAATATTAATAGAATAAATCCAAACAGAATATCACCCCATTAATGCAGAGGCTTACAGAATTAGCCTTGAACATTGAGGTCTAATGATGTGCCACAGTCATTTTTTTTTCTGAAAAAAATTTAACAGTTTACTATAATTTATTTTTATTTTATTTAACAATCTAAGAAGTCCACAGTCATCAGCAGTTCCTGTGCAATTTGCAATTTCAGGTGCAGTTGGGAATTTAGGAATCTCGGTGGACCTGGTAGTATAGTGAAACTTGGAGGTAAAATACATGCATCCTTTTGATAGCACATGTAGAGAGATTTCTCTAAAATTGACCTCATTGGTTTCATTCTCAGCAAACTGACCTGGGCCACTCAACATGGCTTTTATTGTTACTGATGTTAGTGCATATTCTATTTTTATAATAAATTCACGGCTATCAGATGATATCAATTTGATATACAATGCATCTGGGCCTTGGCAGCTACCGTAAGTTTTCTCCTCTCCATCCATTTTGCTCTTACGAAATTCTCCTTTGCTTCCACAGGAACTTTAGTCACTTCTTTTCAGTCCCATAGCCACCACAAGCACCACATCTGGGCCCTCATACACTGCCACATCCTCTACTCCAGAGCCCCAGTCATTTTGTTTTAAATCCTATTGAACATGTGTGCTAGCTCATGCTAGCTCTAGACCTCATAGTGATGAATTAGATCCAGCGTAAATGCTGTCATGTTGCTTTCTGAGCTCAACCACCTCTTCTCCACTGCTGTGCTCATCATATATGTTCACTGTTTTGATTTTTCTAGTGGGACTCAATAGAATCAACTGCTATTTTTGACTATTTGGCTTTATCAGATATGATAGTTATTAGCTTAACTCATAGGGCCTTAGAATGGAAGGCACATAGATTCATCCAATTTAGAGCAGGAGATCTTAGTGATTGTTTAGAGGAGGAGTTTTAAACTCAAATGCCAACAGGTTAGAGGCAGCTAAGGTAAATGAGAGATGCACCCTGTGCACAAGACAATCGGGAGTGGTGGGGACTGTGGCATGCCTGTCTGAAGAAGACAAGGGCTACTTGACTCTATTCAGTGACAGTGGGAATTTGAGCTCAATGTGTTTCACGTGTATGTTTAAGAAAGTGCAGAGTTTGGCTATATTTGGCTATAATAGTGCTAACGTCTGAACTCAAATTTATATAAACACCCTCATTTTATAGACAGTGAAAGTGATCCCTACAGAGATTACATGAACTGGCCAAAATCTTACATCTGTATAGTTGCTGAGCTGAGGCTGGAACTCAGACCTCATTCTTAAGCCAGTGCTTTTTTTTTTTTCTATTAACAAGACAAAACAAAAGACCCCAAACCAAACCAGTTGACCTCAAATCTGACTCATGGTGACTCCGCAAGTGCAGAGTTGAGCTGCTCCACAGGAGTTTTCAAGGCTGTGATCGTTCAGAAGTACATCATCAGGCCTGTCTTCCAAGGTTGCTCTGGGTATTGAACCTCAAACCTTTTGATGAGTAGTCAAGTGCTTCAGCATCTCTATTACAGAGTAAAATAGAACAGATGTGAATTTGCATCCTGGCTCTGAAATATATTACCATGTAGCCTTAGGCAAGTTACTCAGCCTCCTGGCATTCTTTTATTTAAGCTGAAGTATGAATGCTTACCCTATATACCTCAAATACAGGCTCACATTCTCAAATAAGATAAAGTATTTGAATATATTTTTCAAACAGAAAAATCTCATGTTAACTGAGCATTGTTATTTTTATTATTTTATTATGTTGTTGTTGTTGTTGTTATTTGCCATCGAGTCAGCCCCGACTCATAACGACCCCTCCTTGGGTTTCCGAGGCAGTATCACTACGGAAGTAGGAATGCCCAACCTTCCTTCCGAGGAGTGGCTGGTGGGTTTGAACCGCCAACCTTCTGGTTAGCAGTCAAGTGCCTTAGGCACTATGCTACCAGAGCTCCTATTATTTTATTATATTTTAAAAATATCATTATAAATAAATTTGTGTTCCTTAATTAGGAGCTTTGGTGGCATAGTGTCTAAGGCACTTGACTGCTAACCAGAAGTCTGGTGGTTCAAGCCTACCAGACACTTCTCGGAAGGAAGGTTGGGCAATCTACTTCCATAGTGATACTGCCTCAGAAACCCAAGGAGGAGTCACTATGAGTCAGATTCGACTTGACAGCAGTGAGTTTGGTTTGGTTTTTTAGAATGAGAAGGAGGTAACGTAAAATGATCCAGAGAGAGAGAGAGAGAGTGTCTTAGTTACCTGTTGTTGTTATGTGCTGGTGAGTCGGATCCGACTCATAGCGACCCCTCTTTGGGTTTCCGAGGTATCACTATGGAAGTAGATAGAAATACCACAAATGGGTGGCTTTAACAAACAGAAATATCTAATATAATTTGGAAGGGTACATTTTTGAATCCAGCTCTAGGGGAAGGCTTTTCCTCTCTGTTGGCTCTGGAGGAAGGTCTTTGTCTCTTTGAGCTTCTGCTCCTGGTCAGTCTTCATGTGGCTTGGCATCTGTCTTCTTCCATCCTTCTCATTTGCTTCCTTGGTTAATCTCTTTTATATCTCAAAAGAGATTGACTCAAAAGACACCCTACACTAATCCTGTCTCATTAACATAACAAAGACAACCCATTCCCAAATGGGATTATAACCACAGGCCTGTAGGTTAGGATTCAGAACATATATTGTTGTAGGACACAATTCAATCTATAACAGAGAGTGTTCCTGGCAGAGAAACGGCAAACACAAAGGTCTTGTGGTGGGAAGGAGCTTGGATGTTTGAAGAACAGAAGATGACCAGCGTTTTTGGAGTGTATTGAGTGAGGTGAAGAGAGATGTAGGATATGATTGGAGAGCTAGCCTGGATCAGACCAGGAAGGCTTTTTCTTCTTCTTTTTTATTTATTTTTTATTTTTATTGTGATTTGGGTGAAAGTTTACAGAACAAATGCATTTTCCATACAGCAGCTCACATACATTTTGTCTCATGACACTGACTGCAACTTCCCACAATGCAACAACTCTCTTCCACTTCTTCCACATAGTTACCTCTCCCCTGTGTCTTTCCCTCCCATGCACTCCTTCCCCCTGAGTGTCTCCCTGTGCATACAGCAAACAAAACCAAACTCACTGCTGTCTAGTCGGATCCAACTTATAGCGACCCCTCCTTGGGTTTCCAAGGCAGTGTCACTACAGAAGTAGATTGCCCCATCTTCCTTCCGAGGGGTGGCTGGTGTGTTTGAACTGCCAGCCTTCCCTTCTATTCTTCCATGATTGATCTGTCCAGGGAGTGTATCTACCTAATGTGTATGTTCAGCTCATATGTCTGTCTTTTGTTTGGCTGGAAGCCACAGGAATGAGTTCAATTCCAGAGCTAAAGAACAGCTAGGGGTCATAGTCTCAGGGGTTCCAACAGGCTCTGTCAGACCAGCACACTTGGTCCCCTTTTTTTTTCCCTTATGATTTTGAGTTTTGTTCCACATTGTTCTCCCACTCTATCCAGGATCTCCTACATAGATCCCCCTCCTAGTGGTTGACAGTGGTAGCTAGGGACCATCTAGTTCTGGTCTTACAGTTGTATAGGCTGAGGATCACATGGTATACCAGTCCCTTGGATGAATTGTTTCCATGTGTCTTTGGTTTTCTTCATTCTGCATGAAGGATTTCTTAGGGCATGATACAGAGCATGCAATTTTATTCTAGATCATTGTGTTTATTTACCTACTTTCCCACCATCTCAGGTGATGCAAAGAAATTACAATAAAAAATAAAAGAGAAATAGGGTGAGGAGAAATAATGATAGGAGAAATAAGATGAAACTAAAGATAAAGTGTAAAGGTAAAGATCATAACAAATTATTGAAAACATTGCAAAGAATAGGAATTCCAGAGCACTTAATTGTGATCATGAAAAACCTGTACATAAATCAAGATGCAGTGATTTGAACAGAACAAGTGGATACTGAATGATCTGAAGTCAGGAAAGATGTGCATTAGGGTTGTATCCTTTTAACATACTAATTCAATCTGTATGCTTAACAAATAATCTGAGAAGCTAGACTAATGAGGAAGGAC
>NW_006921603.1:10352068-10354564 GCF_000298275.1 Orycteropus afer afer | reverse complement strand
GTTTTGTTCCACATTGTTCTCCCACTCTATCCAGGATCTCCTACATCAATCCCCTTCTAGTGGTTGACAGTGGGCCAAGCACCATCTAGTTTTCTGGTCTCATAGTCGTATAGGCTGAGGATCACATGATATACCGGTCTGTTGGACTAATTGTTTCCATGTGTCTTTGGTTTTCTTCATTCTTCTTTGCTCTGGATGAGGAAAGACCCATTGTTGCCTCTAGATGTCTGCTTGTAAGCTTTTAAGTTTACTACTCATCAAAGTAGTAAACTCACAGTCTCACAGACTCACAGTCGCTACTCACCAAAGTAGGATGTGGAACAATGTCTGCAAAAGATCTCTTTAAAGTGTTAAACAGCAAAGGAGCCACTTTGAAGACTAAGGTGCACTTGCTGCAAGCCATGGAATTTTCAATAACCTATATGCATGTGAAAAGTAGGCCATGAAAAAGGAAGATCAAAGAGGAACTAATATATTTGAATTATGGTATTGTTGAAGAATACTGAAAATATACATAGACTGCCAGAAGAACAAACAAATCTGTCATGAAAGAAGTACAGCCAGAATGCTCCTTAAGCGAGAATGGCCATGCTTTGCCTCACCTACTTTGGCCATGTTGTCAGAAGAAACTGGTTCCTGGAGAAGGATATCATGCTAGGTAAAGTAGAGGGGTCAGCAAAAAAGAGGAAGTCTCTCAATGAGATGAATTGACACAGTGACTGCAACGGTGGGGTCAACCATAGCAAATATTGTGAGGCAGCACAGAACCAGGCAGTGTTTCGTTCTGTTTTACATAGGGTCACTATGAGTTGGAGCCGACTTGATGGCACCTAATAACAACATATAAATGTATATATATGGCCTAAGGTATGCTAATATCTCTACATAAAAATTAATTAATGGTGAATTTACTGGATAGAATTATATTTATACTTCTATAATCTGTCAAAACCAAAACACCAAACTCACTGCCGTTGAGTCGGATCCGACTCATAGCAACCCCTCCTTGGGTTTCTGAGGTGTATCACTAGGGAAGTAGATCACCACACTTCCTTCCAAGGAGTGGCTGGTGGGTTTGAACCTCCAGGCTGCTGGTTAGTGGTCAAATGCCCTAGGCACTATGTTACCAGAGCTCCTCATAATCTGTTAAAAAGAAATAATAATAATAAAAAAACTGTCATTTAGACTTAACATTTAGGTCTTATTAAAATCATGACTGAGAAGAGATACTATCCACTTTGATTTTCTCCAAGTACATATGAACCACATTTTTTTTCACCCCACTTCTTAGCAGGCCTTTTTCTAGTCATTATTATTTTAAAATCATAATTAGCCTTCTTAGGATTTTTTAAAAGTTGTTTTCCATCTCATGGACAAATTGAAACTTTATGAATTAAACAGTTGCCTATTTCCAAAGTTTAACTCCAGTCTTTAGCATGGTTTAAGACACCTTCAGCTTTAGGTACTGATGCCATATATTTTGGATTTTCTAGGACTATCTTGGTTTCAATTATTCTACCCCATTGTCTTCATAAATGTCAAACGCCATATTTTCTAGTTTTTCTATCTTCTTTCAGAAGACTTTTTTTTCCTATGAGAAACCCATCCTGTTCTTCTCTTAGTAGAAGAAAACACCTAAAAATGTTCTATGTTATTATGTAGATGACATGTTAAGAGTTATAACTGACACAATATTGCAAGTTGTTTTTGTTCTTGCCTTTAGTCTCTAAGTGGAACTAAGTCATTTGTTGATAGGATCTTTTTCTTGAAAAATCATTGTTTTGAGTCAAAAATCAACTTAACAACACCTTACACAGCAACTGAGTATTCACTTGGCACTGTGAAGGAGGAAGAAATACTTAGTAGTCCTGCCTTCATAGACCTTATAGTTTAGGGAAAGACTAACAGTAAAAGATAATGCATGTTAAGTAAATAATGGTCATTTCAGGAAATATTATATATCCACAAGGGCTCAGAAAACCGAAAACCAAAAACTCAAACTCACTGCTGTCACGTTGATTCTGACTGATAGAACCCCCTTTGGGTTTCCAAGGTGGTAAATCTTTATAGGAATAGATTGCCCAATCTTCCTTCTGTGGAGTGGCAGTGGGTTTGAACTGTGAAGCTTCTGGTTAGCAGTCTAATACCTTAAGCACTATGCCACTAGAAAACAGAAAGGTGACCCTAAATTGAGATGATCAGTGAAGGCTCCAAGGGCAGGTGTGATGGGGCTATGATTTTAAAGATGGATAAGCAATTGGAAAAAGGAAAACTCTGGTTCTTTCCCCATACTTGTTCAATCTATATACTGAGCAAATAATCCAAAAACTGGACTATATGAAGAAAAACGTGGCATCAGGATTGGAAGAAGAATCATTAACAACCTGAGATATGCTGATGATACAACTTTGCTTGCTGAAAGTGAGGATGACTTGAGGCACTTACTGATGAAGATTGAAGAATACAGTCTGCAGTATGGATTACATCTCAATATAA
>NW_006921603.1:10338431-10351843 GCF_000298275.1 Orycteropus afer afer | reverse complement strand
AAGGAACTCTTTCAAGTGCTGAGGAGCAAGGATGTCTCCTTGAGGACTAAGGTGCACCTGACACAAGCCATGATATTTCCAGTTGCCTCATGTGCATATAAGAGCTGAACAATGAATAAGGAAGACTGAAGAAGAGTTGATGCTTTTGAGTTGTGGTGCTGGTGAAGAATGGTGAAAGTACCATGGACTGCTAAAAGAACTAACAAATCTGTCCTGGAGGAAGTGCAGCTGAAATGCTCCTTGGAAGAGAGAATGGCCTGACTTCGTCTCACTTGCTTTGGTCATGTTGTCAGAAGGAATCATTCCCTGGAGAAGGATGTCATACTTGGTCAGGTGGAGGGTCAACGAAAGAGGGAAAGGTCTTCAACGAGATGGATTTACATGGTGGCTGAGTTTATGAAAACCAAAAATGTCTCCAGTCATTGCCATATATCACCTGGGGTGGGCAAAACTGCCCCCACTTGAGAACCACTGGTATAAAGAATAAATTAATAGACACATCCAGAAATGTAATGGGATTTCAAAATCCTTGAACATAATAGAAGTATGTTAGTTTGTCCATTCATTTAGTCTGATTCATTCATTCATTCACTTCTCCATGTATTCACCAAGCATTTATTGAGAGCCTATTATGGTAAGAGGCCAGGGATACTCTTAAACAACGTACAATGTACCAGGGTCTGCGCTAGGCATTTTGTAGTTAAAGTGAAAAGAAATATAAATTATCCTCAGTTTATTCTGCTCCAGAGAAGATTATAGTGCCAGCAACACATCTTGGATCAAGCTTACTCTTCCGCAATCTGTATCTAACCATCCTTCATGACTAATTCCGTGTTTGCCTTCTCCCTGAAGCCTGTGCAGAGGGTGTCCATATCTAGAGTTCTCTCCTTCATGCTGCTTCCTTCAGGCATCTCAGACTGGTCGTTTGATCTTTGCATCTATCACACTGTTTTAGAAATCTTATAAATATTTCTGGACTTCCTAAATAAATATTTTTAAGAAGTTTATTTATTTATTTTTTATAGTGGAAAACTCTTTGGTACACATGTATTTCTAATCCTATTTCTGCCATCAGTCTAACTTTTTGACCCCAGACAGGCTGCCTGACTGTTGAGGCTCACTTCATCTAAAGTGAAAATGGCTTTACTTGTTCTACAACTAACTTACAAGAATATCGAATGCATCAAATAAAACAATGGATGAAAGTGTATTTGTGAATTTAAAAGCACAATAGAAATGTAATACGTTGGTATTATCAACATTAATAATAATAATAACAAGCTTCTTGAGTCAGGGACTATATTTCATGTCTGTATTTCTAGAACCTACCATGTGGCTATGTATATTGTAGGAGTCTCCACAAAGGGTGGTTTGTGATGCAGATATTATGTCCTGTGAAGTGCGGATCTCATTCATTATATAAACTAGTTATTTCTGATTATACACAAGTCAATAAATAGTTGTAGAATCAAATTGAATTTCAGATAATCACCCAAGAAATCTGTGTTATTCCTCATGCGTATGTATGCCGGCCCCTTCAGAAGCCATGAGTTGTAAATGTTCTGTATGAAGCATATTTTAAGGATCTAATGGTGTCTTATGGATTTTATTGAGAATTTTAAAAAATGTTTTATTTTACACAGAACTGCATTAAATAAGGTGAAATTCTGGTATGATTTCACTCCAAAGTATATTAAGATTAAAAGTAATGTGTTTTCACGCCTTGGAGAGAACAATCAGGGGAGAAAGAAGGGCTGCTTATGCACAGGGAGAAAGCTCAGGGGGCAGGAGAGTATGGAGAGATGGACACTGGGAAGAGGTAACGCTGGGGAGGAAGTGGGAGGGGAGCTGTTGCATTGTGGCAAACTGTGATCAATGACATGAGACAAAGTATATATGAACTGCTGTATGGAAAGTGAATTTGCTCTGTAAATCTTCACCCAAATCACAATTAAAAAAAAAAAAAGTAATGTGTTTTCAGCACTTGAGTAGATTAAATTTCTTTTTTTTTGTTTTTATTATAAAAGAAAGAAACAAATATTCCAGAATATAGTCAGAAATTACTATACTCAGTTTTCTCAGCTATTGCCTGAGTTTTTAAAATTATTTTAATCAATATATAAGCTCAATTGACTAAAATTTGTTGCTGCAAAACTCAAAGTTCTGCCTTCCTGATACTGGCCTATTTTGTGCTAATGCTAAAATTGAACACCATAGTAACAAATTTGTTTTACTAAAAATATTGAGATAACACAAGTAAGACATTAAGTAAACCCATGCATTAGCTGAGTTGACCTTTCATAAAAAATAAATACTAGGGAAATATTTTAAAGGAGTTCCTTTTTGTTTTCTCAACTTAAGGTTCACTTCCAGTCAAATATTGCTTTTATTTAAAAGGAATTAGGTTAATACCTGTTAAATGTAGCTGTAAAGTTTTACTACATATAATTAAGTTGTAAAACCAAATGGACTTTGTGGATATAATTTCCAATACAAGCTTTTATATTTTTTAATGAAAAATAACTGATTAACTCATGATATTAAATACTATACTAGCTTCAGAGTTTGAAAATACTTTGTTTTTCTAAAATGAGAAACTCAGATGAATGTTGTCTTTAATTAGTATAGCACTGAACTTCCTTTTTATGTAAATTCAGACTCAGAGGACATTTACTGAATATCTTTTATGGACTGAACATAGTGCTAGTGGCTTCCTCATATGTGGTCATTTACTTTTTAAACGAGCCAGTGATGTTACCTTCCTTCGAGAGAAAAATCCAAAACTGGAAGTAAAGCAATTTACTTATGGTTGCAAAACTGAAAAGGTCCAAAGCTGTGATTAACAAATAAACAAAGTCAGTTAGTGCTGAGTCTGACTCATGGAAAACCCATGTGGAGCACAGTAGAACTGTTCTCCACAAAACACCTTTTGGAATCTGATCCTCAGGTCTTTCTTCTGAGGTGCCTCTGGGTGGGTTTGAACTGCTAGTCTTTCAATTAGGAGTCAAGAGCTTAACTATTTTGACCACCTAAGGATTCCTAAAGCTGGGATACAGAACCACATTTTTTTAAATTGCAAGGCCAGTCCATGTACTCAGGACAATGTGAAGCCAGATGCCATTATGGTTGACTTCCTTCAGGCCCAGTAGACATGCCTATAATCTCTAAAATTCTATAAAACTTTCCTGAACTTGACAAAATAACAATTATTTATATAGAGTTGTCTATCTGAAAATGTTTACTGTCTATTACTTTATTTCAAAATGGTGGGCTGAACTTGAGAATTATATTGGTTTGTTCCTCCCCAGGTTGTAATGCAGAGGACACATGTAAAATGCTTAGTGGTTGAGTTGAAACCAAAACATCACTCCATTTCAATCATTCTTTCTTTCATCTACCTGCTGCTGTTGCTTGCAAATGCAACTCCAATAGTTCTGTCAAAGCGCTAATTTAAAACGAGACTCTTCCACAAGGCTAAACCTATTTCATGACCAGGAATTGGTGGAAAAAACATTTTTAAGTAACCAATGATCTTTCGATTCTTTGTTAAAACTATCTAACCCTGGAATATATGCCAGAGGCTCTTAGACAGGGATAGGGAAGGGCAGGGATAATTACTATGAAATGATTGGTCAACTCCCAGGTGAAGTCTCATGAACTAAAACTGGTGAAATAGCTATTTTCCCAAAAATATCAATCTAATTAAATTCCAGATGTAATCTGGGGTGACAGAGCTTAGCCAAGGTAAGTCTCAGCATCTAGTGGGGACCTAGTCAGTTAAAGAGATTGTAGTAGCTATTATTAATTGCATATTCAACATCTTTCCTATCTTCCTCAAAACTGGTGACAGAAATTGCTATTTGTCTCCAACATGCATTTCTCCATCTTCCAGAATTAGAATCCTTAAATGTTAGCTGGACACATGGCCACTCAGAATTCATTTCTCAGTCTCCCTCGTTGCTGTGTATGGCCATATAAGTAAACTCTAGTAAATGGGTTGCAAGCAGAGGTGACAATACAACTTTTAAGAAGTGTCCTTGAAATCTCCTGCTTTTCTTTCTTTTAGATAGTTGGATTGCAGATGTGAAGGTTGGAGCAGGCATAGCCATCATGGACTATAAAGTAGAATCCTATTATGAGAACAGAAAAAGAGGTTGAGATCTTGGTAATTGTGGTATCACCAAACCAGCCTTGGACTGCCTGCATTAATATGAACTTAATCCTAATACACTGATTGTTGTTGTTGTTATGTGCCGTCGAGTCGGCCCCGACTCATAGCGACCCCTCCTTGGGTTTCCGAGGCAGTATCACTACGGAAGTAGGATTGCCCAACCTTCCTTCCGAGGAGTGGCTGGTGGGTTTGAACCGCCAGCCGTCTGGTTAGCAGGCAAGTGTCTTAGCCACTATGCTACCAGAGCTCCCAATACACTGATAGAACCTTTATATTATTGGGAGTGGATATGTATCCAACCAACAGACTACATGTTCTAGTCTCTCTGGAAACTATATATGGCTTCTTCTATCTTTCACTCCTAGGAGAACTTTCATGGCCCAAAATGACTGCTGGAGCTCCACTCATCACATTCACATTTTAAGCAGCAGGAAGGAAGAAGGAGTCAAGACATAGGATACTTTCTCCAGATATCTGCATCTTTTTTTTTTTTTTCCTAAAGGACTGTTTCCAGAATTCTTTCACAATTTCCACTTATTTCAGTGTCTCTAGATGGTTAGTAGCTGAATGCTTTAGCCACTGTACCACCAGAGCTCCTTGAGTAGAACATTAGCTAGGTTCAATATTGGAGCTCTATCTATAGGGTCATTGTGAGTCAGAATTGACTTGAGAGCAATGAGCTGTTGTTTGGCTCAATGCATAGGTATAGGTCACATTGGTGAGGACGGAGCAGCTAGCATGCTGCTAGACAAAGCACAGCTAGACCTGAAAGGGTCAAGCCTTTAGTACCAGACATGGGCTGGACAGAGGCAGAGAAAGAGGAAGAAAGGGGCTGATAAAGCCCATGCCTGTTTTAGGCACAGTTAAAGCAGAGATGGGGGCTGTGATAGTTCAGAAGTAGAACTCTCCTTCATGTGGGAAACCTGGGGTTATTCCTGGCCCATGCACCTAAGTGCATGCAGCTATCATGTCTGTCAGTGGAGGCGTGTGTGTTGCTTTGATGCTAAACAGGATTCAATGAAACTTCCAGACTAAGGTGGACTAGGAAGAAAGGGCTGGTGATCTACTTGTAAAAATCAACCAGTGAAAATCCTGTGGATCACAACAGTTCAATCCACAACTGATCATGCAGATGGCCCAGCCTTTCTTTCTGTTGTGCATGGGGTTGCCATGATGCAAGGCCAACTCCACAGATAGCTACAACAACAAAGCAGAGCCAGTATGCAGAACCTCTCTTTCTCCTCTGGGGGCCTCTGTAAGCAGCTGGATGACTCTCCAACATCTAGACTTGGAAGTCTCATCTTTTGCTCCTCTCTCTATCATGTGTGGGCCAGCTGCATCCCCACTGGTCTTCATTTCCCCTGCATTGAGCTCATTGACTCTCTGGGGATTAATTTGACTGTGAATATTCTGGATCCAAAGTGTGGGAAAACCAAAGACATGAAAAACAGAAGCCTCAGTGCTACTGGGGTTCAGAAAGAGTTGTGCCTTTCCCTTAGCATCACGTAGAACCCAGGCATATGGTTTTGTTGCTGGTTACATTCATAGTCAGAGATACTTCTAGCCAGTGACTCAGGGATGTAGCCCACTGCTGAACAAGGAAGAGGTAGGTCTGTGAGCTGGACCTTAGGGAAACCCAGGCTCAGGCTCATATGAGAACGATCAGCCCAGAGCTTTTATTATCAAAGAGGTAAGATGGATGGAAACATGCTGTGAAATACAAATTGTCTTAGTTTATTGTAATTTGGTTAATAGAAAGAATAACAACAAAATCACCCTCTTCCGCATCATTACTGAGACTGTAAGATACTGACCCCTTTCAACATGCCCAAAGATGGCTGGATGCCTTTTTGTTTACTTTCTTCCCATCAAGACTGCCCTTGTTATTAATTTTAACCAAAATTCATGTAAATTTTAAAATAAATAAATAAATAAAAATGGTGATTTAGAGTAATTGTCCCAGAACATCCATCTTCCTAGGGATGGCCTGTTCAGAATATTATTGGAAACATATACAACAGCTCAGTCTACCTTCAAAATTAAACATGCTAATGACCAACCAGACAGACAAAATCAAAGCTGTTGCTATCAAATTGATGCTGACTCATGGTGACCCCATGTGATACAGAGTAGAATTGCTTTGTAGGGATTTCTTGGTTGTAATTTATGAAAACAGATAGCCAGGCCTTTCTTCTGCAGTGCTATTGGGTGGGTTCAAACCGCCAACCTTTAAGTTAGTCGTTGAGTATAAAATGTTGGTGGCACCCAGGAACCCTTTATGCATGACAGGATATACTAATTGTATGTGATATATATTAATCATGTAGCCCATAGACATTTTAGCCATGTTCCCTAGGCGATCTGCTTCCGCAGTGGTACCACCTCAGAAACCCAAGGAGGGGTTGCTGTGAGTCAGATCCGACTCAACGGCAGTGGGGTTTCTTTCTTTCTTTTTTTTTTTTTTTTAAGTATTCCATTTCCAAAACTGTCCCACTGTTAATAGGTCTTATGTTAAGAAATAGTGAGTATTTTGAGAAATGCTAGGTTAAATGAGATTGAGCTAGAAAGTTGTTACGTGATGCATGAGTTCGGGAGGAAGGAGCTCCGGGAAGGGAGGGTGCAAGTCCGCAAATGAAGGTCTTCATTGGTCTCTGTGAGAAATTTGGTGGGTGGGTAATTATTTTCTCTGCTCCCATCAGTCAGAGAACAAGCCTATAGCTTGGGCTCATCCATTCTAATGTTTCCTCCTGAAATGGTCCACGAGGTGAGATGCCTCACTCTGAGCCCTAACCAGATGGTTTCAGCTTTTCTGTCCCTAGCATCCTAGGTTTTCAAACATTCCCTGTCTCTTCTGGGAGCTACTTCAAGCCCTCTCAATGACTCCCTTTTCTTCTTAGGTTAAACAATTAGTCATGTTGCCTGCTGCCAAGAATCTGGACTAATGCAGTACTTCAGCGAGTTGAACAGTTTACTGCCAGTCTGGCAGAACTTTCAGTGTACCAGCTAGTATTGTGATTCTCCAAAAGGGATCCAATAATGTGGCATTTCCCAAATGTGTTTGCTCAAAAGAAGCCATTTTTTCACAGCCTCACCCTTATCATCCCTTAGGATTATGTTCCAGAGAACACATTTGGGGAAATGCTAATTTTGTAAGCCACTGTTTAACTAAATCAGAAAATATCTTAGAGACACAAAATAGTCCATTTAACTAAAAAAAGTGAACAGTTCTCTTCTTGCTCTGTAATAAATCCAGGATCACGTGATAGATTACGCTCTTAGGGCTGTGCCGTGAACTTTTCTCTATAGGATCATCAATGGCCTCACCCACACTGTCTCATGAATATCCTCTGTGCTCACGATGAGATCCTGAGATGATGGTGGATGCCTGTTGAGAACTTTGTAGAAGCCAAAATACATCTTATTTCCACCCTACCCATCACATCTGCTAATGAGTTAGGTCAACTGGGTAAGCGATGTGGTCATTCATAATTAATTTTGTTGTTCATTAGAGCCAATTATTTTAACCACTTGATCATTTGTATTTTTATACAATCTGCAATCTTCCAGGAACATACAAAAGCTTAATGAGTTGTCTAATGTGCAATCCCTGATCCATGATTAACATGCGGTTTAATGAGTACAATTCTAAGTAAGCTTGAAACTTTAGCTCCCCGGCTTCTGCTACAAAGCCAGGCACTAAAATGAAAAGTTTGCAACAATAATAGGCTTTGAAAGTTTAAGTGGAAGGTTATTTTCACATAAATGAGACTCCTTACAAGGTGGCACATTCCACTCTTACATAGTCATCCTCAGATGCTCGTGAAGAGTATCCATTTCTTGTTTCCAATTCTAGATATTCTAATTCAATAGGTTCAGTGTGGGTGAGGCGTGAGCTTTTCCAACAAATGTTCAAAAATTCTGTCACAGGAGGTCTATGCTTCCTACTCTTTTGGAAATACTGTTGTTGTTGTTACATGCTATCGAGTTGGACCTACTCATAACGACCCCTCCTTGGGTTTCCGAGGCAGTATCACTGTGGAAGTAGATTACCCCATCTTCCTTCTGAGGAGTGGCTGGTGGGTTTGAACTGCCAGCCTTCTGATTAGCAGTCAAGTGCCTTAGGCACTACACTACCAGAGCTCCCTTGAAATACTAGACTAAAATTTTTTGAGGTTTATTGAGTGTCTAGGGATCCGATTTTTCCAGCTGTGAAAGTTGGAGGCCAAGAGATTGTCCAGGGGGCACTTGGGGACTAGCTAGTTTCTCTCCCTGGAGGAGCATGTGGCTTTGAAAATGCTGTATTTGGTTCAAAAACCGAGAGTCCAATATTCATAAACAGTCCCTTAATGCAGGCACACAGATTGCTAGTGTAAATTTGTCAGAATGGGTTTGAAATCCTGGTGGCACAGTACCTAAGGCATTTGACTGCTAACCAGAAGTCTGGTGATTCAAACCCACCAGCCAGTCCATGGAAGGAAGACTGGGCAATCTACTTCCATAAAGTTTTATCACCTCAGAAACCCAAAGGGGGGTCTCTATGAGTTGGAATTGACTCAATGGCACTGAGTTTGGATTTTTTTTTTTTTGTATGAAAGACTGTGGTGAAGCAGAAACAGGGCTTTTCAGGTCCCATTAAATCTTACTTCCTTGGAGACTGTCTCCTATAGGGGGCTGTGTGCTCTGTTAGCAGTTCTAACACCCCCAAGAAGCTACATTGAGACATGCTGTACCTGCTCCTGTTCTGTGTGGTCCCCATACTTCCAATGATTTCCTGTCTCCTTGAGTAAATACTGGTTAGCTAGCTGCTGCCAAGTCTACTCTGACTCATGTGGCCCCATGTGTGTCGGAGTGGAACTGTGCTCCACAGGGGCTTCAACTGATTTTCCCAAGTGAATCGCCAGCCCTTTCTTCTAAGGCACCTCTGGGTGGACTCAAACCCCCAACCTTTTGGTCCCGTTTGTAGCCGGTTCATTGTTTGCACCACCAGGGGACTATAATATCCCTTGGCACCACCAGGTACTATGCTAGGGATCTGGGCAGATACAAAGATGATGGAGACACTCTCTTTCCTCAAGGAATATAAGGTAGGGGCGCATTTAAGATTTGATTGGCTACACAGCATGCAAAGCCAGTTTATTTATGTTAGTACAGAGGTATCCTTGGTCAAGGGAGTACAGGGAGAGAGAAATGATTTCTTGGCTAATATGTTACCTGTATATTCAGAATCAGAAAAGAAGGATCTGCCTGTCTACTAAAAATAGGAACTCAGTCCTGTGAATAGCACATTAGGTAGATTATTAGGGAGAATATAAGTAAAGGTAATACTGTATATATCAAAGCACATCTGCAGGATTGGGAAGAAAGTGGTAGCAGAAGGGATCTGAAGAGCTGCTCGCCGACAGCAGAGTTCTGATTTCACACACAGAGCCTTGTTAAGGAAATTCTGCTCTCCTGCGGAAGCAGTGAAGGTGAAGTTGAGAGATACCAGGGCAAACTAGTGTTTGCCTTTAGTTGTAGGTAATAAATTGTGTGGGAAATGCCAATTTGAAAATTCCTCTTTCTACATGATTCAGTGTGAGTAAGACAGAATCATTGACTATAAAATCCATCTCAAAGATTCAAAAATCATTAATGTCAAATAATACAGATTTGTTCTCTGTTGTATCCGAGTCTTGCGGGTTCTATAAGTCTTTCCTTTGGCAGTAAGTTCAATGATTTGTTATCACTGAAGGCAAAGTAGTTTCCAAAATGTTTAGTTTGGTTTTGGTGCTGTACAGCTTTAGTCCATAAAATGCTAGTTGTGTCTCCATAATTATTTACTGGGGAACTAATTAAGTTTCTTGTTTCTGAAATTTATGACTTGACTATTTTTGTTAGAGGTGTGATGGGAATTCTTATTTAATTTTTGCTCTTCACATTATGTGCTTTTTGAGAACAATTTCAATGATAAAAATTACAGTGGAGAACCACAGGTCAATAATGTTACAATATGGCAGCAAGTTTTTTTTTTTAAGTTTATTTGCTTCTGTGAAAGTAAGATTGGTAACATCAAAACCTGACAGAATTTTAAAACGCTACTTCCTGGAAGTTTTCATCTGAAAAAAAATGTGCTGTTTTTCAGACACCAAGCTCCTATCACAAAGTATTCTTTTTTTGAACCACACTGTATCGGCCAGCAACCAAAAATCCCATGATAGGATATTCACAGGGGGAGGCCAGGAAATGCACACGTGTGAAATTCTTTAGAGAACTAGAGCAAAACTGCATTTTTAATGGACTCAAAATACAAATACTAGAATGCAAGCTTATTAGTTTAATAGAATATTTCTATTTGAGTCACAAGTTTGAGTCTGTTTAAACTTGAGGGATTTTTAAGAGGATAGACACAAGAAGCTTCTTTAAAGCAGAAAGCTCTGGTGGTGTCTGTTTTGATTGACGACGCACACTATGTCTAGCCCAGGTGAGTTCCAGGAACTGGTTTCATACTGCCCATATTTGGTTAAACAGAAAAGGTTAAAATTAAGTAGAGGTGATAGCACATTTGTAATGTGTTGCAAGTAATAATAAATGTCCCTAGAGAGGTCTTTCAGAGTATCTCCTCTAAATAAGAATCATTCTCCCAGATTCTCCCAGTTGTCCTGTCATTGCTTCTTGCCCCTTTCTTCCCTACTGGGCACCTGATGGAAGAGCAACCCAGCCATGGAGTGGGCTCAGCCAATCAGATTCTCTTACCAATTTGAATGGAGGGACCTGGGACAGAGAGATCAAGAGGAAACAGGAAGGTTCATACAGAGACTCCAGAGAACTGAGCTGCCTTGGCTTAGGAAATGGACCTGTATCCCTACAAACAGTGCTGGTGTGTGTTTGACTTGATGGAACTGGGCTTCTGTTACTTTCAACAAAAATGTTGACCACGGTAGCAATGTTGTCAATAGTGCTGCTATTTCTCCATTAGAAATGTATTGTTTTATTCATATTTATGACTTTTATAAAAATTATCAGTTGAATGTAGAGCCAGGATTGGAGAAACAAAGAGAAAATTCTCTACTGTTGGAATTAAGAAGGATTGACTTATCCAATGCCCTTTGAGTGCAGTTTCCCTAAAGTCCATCTGTCTTTACTGAGAAGTGGAAGACCTAGTATGTTCTTGCATCAAACCTGCAGCTCAGATGGGAGGGACAAAGTAACACCTGAAACAACCAGAGAACAAATCAAAGCAGAGAATAATTACATGCTACATTATAGTGAGGGTAGGGGGGTGGGGTTGGAAGAGGGACAGTGGAGGTTCATGGTAAGAATTCTCACCTTCCCTGCAGATTGGATTCCTGGCTAATGTACCACATAGGCAGCCACCACCCATGGGTCAGTGGAAGCTTGTGTGTTGCTGTAACACTGAATAGGTTTCAGTGGAGCTTCCAGACTAGGATGGACTAGAAAAAGTGGACCAGGAAAAATCTACTTCCAAAAATCAGGCAATGAAATCACTATAGATCACAGTAGTCTGATCCGAGACTGATCATGAGGATGGTGCAGAACCAGGCAGGATTTCATTCTGTTGTGTATGAGATTGCCACTAGTCAAGGGACTCAATGCTGGCTAACAACATAACATAACAACATTATGTGGTGCTGACTAGATGTGCATTAAATCAGAGGAGAAAGGTCAGAACAGACTGGAGCTGCTGGAAATGATTGATTTAAAGAAGGTAGGACATGAGTGATCAGAAAAGAGGTCTCAAAGTTTTCCTGAGTGGGTGATAGCAGTGGAGATAGGTTGGAGGAAGATGTCACCAAACCCAAGGAGAAAGGAATTAGCCCTGTGTCTGGAAGTGAGAATCTTGTCCACAGTGCTGAATAACTTTTACAGGTGGGGATCTCTGGGCAATCTGAGAAAATACTCCCATCCTTACCCTGAGCCTGTGGTCTACTTGGGCAGACAAGACAAACAGAGGTGAAAATGTGTCAGAAACAGGACTGCAAGGCAAGACATGGCCAAGTGTCAAAAGAATGTCCTGAGGAGTTCAGAGTAGGCAGAGACTTTTATAGCCTGGAGGGAGGTGGGTGTACCACCTGGAACAGAATGAACATACTGAGAATTCATGGGCATGGGTAGTGTTCAATTACCCAATAAGCAAAGTAAGCATGAGATTACTTGTGCTTACTTACTAATCTGTAGTGAAAAATTTCACATTTTTGCACCACATCAAGGATTCTGCTTCCAGGTATGGCTGGCATCTGTCTCTCTTCCAACCCCATAGCACCTTCCTACAGAATCAAAGCCTCTTTTTATTTTACAATCCCTGATGGGTATGGAGCACCCAGTAAGTAAGGCAAGCACGAGCTTACTTGAGCTTACTTGCTAATCTATAATGAACAACCACACATGTGGTAAACATGTGAAACCATTTACTACAAATTAGTAAGTAAGCCCACGCTTATCTTGCTTATTGGGTAATCCTGGACATGGGAGGGAGGTTTAGAAACAAGGCTGGTGATTGGCCAGATGATGAGAGATGTGGCCCCCAGGCCTGTGGTGAGGTACAACAGTGGTTTTCTTTTTATGTTAAAATTTATTCATGTTAATACACTCTTGAAAACCCTTATGGAGCACAGTTCTCTGAGAAACATGGGGTCAGAGGTCACCAAACTTCTTCTGTATCAAGACAAAGAGTAAGTTTTTTATTTCATTTTTATTATTTTTTTATTTTAAGTGCTTGTTTTACATTTAGTGTAACGCCTATATTTAGTTTCATTCCCCATTTGCCATGTCGAACCCTAACCCAATCTCCTCCCCTCCCTACCCTATAACCTTTCCCCTGTGCCCCTCATAATTATGCACTCCTGTTTGTCCTGCATTTCCTCAGTTTGAATGTTGGTCCTCTGGTGTCCCATGGTCTATTGCTTTAAGGGATGTATTACCATAGAGTACTTGGGTGCGTCATCCTGGGTTGAGTGGTCTGCGTGTACATCTTGTTAACTATTGGGCTGAGAGCCCGCCCCTGGGGGTGAGTTTTAGTCTGGGTGAAGAATGTATTCCTGGTGCAGAATGTATTCCAGGGCCATAGTATTGGGAGTCTCACCAGATTTTGTCTGACAAGTAATTCTGGTCATTATTGAGTTTTTGGATTTTGTTCCACATTTTCCCTCCCACTCTATCCAGGATCTCCAGATTTGATCCTTTCCTGAGTGGTTGGCATTGGTAGCTGGGCA
This sequence comes from Orycteropus afer afer, assembly GCF_000298275.1. Classification (NCBI taxonomy): domain Eukaryota; kingdom Metazoa; phylum Chordata; class Mammalia; order Tubulidentata; family Orycteropodidae; genus Orycteropus; species Orycteropus afer. Next base: position 10,338,463 of record NW_006921603.1, on the reverse strand, counting down.
CCATCGAGTTCTTCTGGTCTTGAGGGCCATCG
>NW_006921603.1:10328408-10338234 GCF_000298275.1 Orycteropus afer afer | reverse complement strand
TTCTTAGCTCCCAGGTTGTGGAAAAACATGTCCTGGGCTAGATTTGGCTCATGGGTGGTAGTTACCAACTTCCACTTTAGATCATATTCTGTTGCATGAATATCTCACAGTTCATTCTTCCATGTTCCTATTGATGGCATTTTAAGTTGTTTCCAGATTTTCACTATTATACACAGTGAGAGTATGAATATCCTTGTGTTAAAACGTGTGAATCTCTCTAGAGTACATATTTAGAAGTTGGGCGACTGGGCATTGGATGCAAACCTCTTCAAGATCACAATTTAGCACCAGATTCTCCTCCAAACTGGTGGTTCCCATTTATATCCCCAGCAGTAGTTTATGGGCATTCCTGTTGTTCCATATGCTCACTTTTACTTTTACCCATTGTTGTTGAGTTTATTTCAAGTCATCGGAGTCCTACAGAACAGAGTAGAACTGTCCCATAGGGTTTCCAAGGCTGTAATCTTTTTTGTTTTTTTAATGAATTTCATTGAAATATAATTTATGTACAGTGAAATACACAAAACTAAAATGACATGGGTCAATGCTTTTCTTTTTTGCAGTGTTCCCTCCCCTCCCACCCCTGGCAACAAACAAAGTTTCCCTCCATATATAAACCTTTCCTTGACCCTTCACAACAATGAACTAATACTATATTAGTCCTTCTGTGATTGACTTATTTCACTCAGCATAATATCCTCCAAGTTCATCCACATTATGTGGTGTTTTGCAGACTGTACATTATTCTTTAGTACTGCATAACATTCCATTATGTGTATGTACCGTAATTTGGTCATCCACTCTTCTGCAATAAATCTTAGAGATAAGTCCCTTGCCAGATATGTGATTATCAGCAAATATGAATTTGTTGCTGTCATTTTTGTTATGTGCTTTTTCATGGTGTTTATTTTTTTGTTCCATATAATTTTTCTATGCTGAGCTCATTTTGTTTATGAATCATGTTATCACTTCCTTCATTGCTATTGTTTTGTATTTGCTGAATATTTATGTTGGTCCTCTTTTTTGATGTGAAGGTTTATCATTTTTCTTTGAGGTTACCCTGTGATTTATAGTTTTCTTCCCAAGTTTATAACAGTCCGTTCTGTCTTGTAGTTGTCTTGACTTCCCTAGCATCTAGAAGTTCTGTAATGACACAGTTCTTTCCTTCTTTTTGGTTTGTAGTTGCCATCATTTGTCAATTGATGTCTCTGGTTCCCTGTTTACAATCTTGTAGGCTTATTTGCTTTGGATACTTCCATAGCTGGGTTGGTTTCTGGGTTATGTCATCATGTGTGTTAATGGTCAGTTGTTGTTGGCTGTTACTGCTTCTCTGTCCAAAGGGCACCCTTTAGCATCTCTTATTGTAAGGCTGGTCTGGTTTTAACAAATTCCCTTAATTTCTGCTTATCTGGAAATGTCCTAATTTCACCATCGTTATTTGAGGGACAATTTTGCTGGGTACATAATTCTTGGCTGGAAATTTTTCTCCTTCAGTGTTTTATATATACCATCCCATTGTCTTCTCACCTATATGGTTTCTCTTGAGAAATCTGAGCTTAGTCTTATTGGTTGCCCCTTTTAGGTAACTTTGCATTTTTCCTGTGCTGTTCTCATGATTCTTTCTTTGTCTTTGGTTTTGGTAAGTTTGATGATGATATGTCTGGGTGATTTTCTTTTGGGGTCTATCCTGTTAGGGGTTCGTTGGACTTCCTGAATGGATATATTCTCATCTCTCATCATACCAGGAAAATTCTCTTCCAACAAATCTTTGACAATTTCCTCTGTGGTTTTCTTTTTCTCTTCCTGTTCTGGAATTACATGGATAACATGTAGATTATTCCTTTTGATGGTATCCCACATGACCCTTAGGCTTTCTTCATTTTGTTTTGCTCTTTTTTCTGATTTATCCCTTTCCAAAGAAGTGTTCGTGTATTTGCCTTCAGTCTCCCTAATTCTGTCTTCCATTGATTCACTTCTGCTCCTTTGCCCATTCAATGTCTTATCTATTTCTGAAAATTTAGTTTTCATCTTCTGGATTTCTGTGTGTAGATTTTGTATCATTTCTAATTTTTCATTTATTTTGTCATTTTGTTCTTGTATTGTCTTTTGAAATTGTTCTAGGGTTTTCTCTGTGTTTTCCTTGATCTGTCTGCCAATGCATTGAAGATACCTAAATATAATTCTTTTATATTCCTTATCAGGGAGTTCCAGTGCTGCATCTTCCTCAGGGATGTGTTTTGGATCTGTATCCTGGTCCCTTGTTTCTCCTGCTTTATCTTGCTTCTTTGTGTGGACTGTGATGCTCTGTTGTCTCCAAGGCATTGTGATATTTTTGTGTATATATTTAATTGGTGATTGTATGTTGGAGTGACTTGCCCACAATTTTCACTTTCTTTGTTTTGTTTGTATGTTATCTACGCAAGGAGGATACTGTGCTATGCTCCTCTATTTGCTAGTGGACAGCACTTATACACTTACAACCTGTCTCCTTTCCTGTTGTCAGCCTCTCATATGTCCCTGCCAACCTTGGCAAACAGAGCTTATTCTTAGGTCCCTGGAATTCAGATGAGAATGCTATCACTTTAAAATCCAAAGTGGTTGCCACTTGTAAGATTCAAAATGGCTGTGCCCTTGGTCACTTTAAATATCCAAAATGGCCACCACTTGTAAACATTCAAAATGGCTGCGCCCCTGGTCACTTTAAATATCCAAAATGGCTAATGCATGTAAACAATCAAAATCGCTGCACCCTCCAGACAGCAGAAAGTCAACAGTTCAGGTTGTCTCCCACCTTGCTGTTTCCCTTCCTAGTCATAGGCCACCAGCGCAGTCATCTCTGCAGCCCTTGGTGACCAGGGCTGATCTTTTTTAGGTCAATTCTCAGGTCCCAAAACCATTTGAAAACATTTAGGCTGGTAGTCCTGTTGGAGTAGCTGACAGTCTGCAGCTCTGACCATCTCTGTACTCACTTTTTTTGTTCAGGTTTTCCCACAAGTTGGTGCCTAATCTACTTCTGTATAGTTCCTTTCAAAGCTCAGGGCTCCAGGATTATCTTCTGTATATCTGTCAATTGGTTTTTCTTTTCTTTGTTGAATAAGATCCGTGTCACTTGTCTGCCTATTCCTCCATCTTACCGGAAGTCACAACAGTGGTTTTCTAACTTAATTTGATGATGGAAGTTTTTTTTTTTTTAAAAAGAAATTTAAGTGGAAGCTCAAGTGAATAAAATAAATAAGAGAGATTCATTCCAGGTGAAGTGGAGAAGTGGATCTGGAGCCCACTTCTTAAATTCTATTGTGCCTCCCCCACACTCCCTAGGATTGTGTATAGGACCTAGAGACTTCTCTGGAAGTTGCTTGAAAACCAGAGCAGTAAGAAGAGGAGAGTCATGAATGATAGTTCGAACAGGTACAGTTTCATGGGAAGCTTACTGCACAATGAGCTGGGATAGACAGAACAAAACAAAACAAAACAAAACACACAACAACAACAAACAGACCTGTTGCTGTTGAGTTGATTCTGACTCATGACTACCCATGTGTTACAGAGCAGGACTGCACTCCAAATAGTTTTCTTGGCTGTAATCTTTATGGAAACAGATTGCCAGGTCTTTTTTTCTCTGGTACCGCTAGGTGGGTTCAAATCACCAGCCTTTAAGTTAGTAGTGTGCACAAACCATCGGGAGAGCAAGGAAAAGAGAACCAACAGGGACTGTGAAGGAATTCAGGTGTGAGGTGCTGAGGGACTGACCTGGGGGTGGGAGTGGGGAGGCAGAGGGAACAAAGAGGAGGCAGTCACCTGTGCTTCTTATTTCTTTATCATAATGGATAACTACACTTTCTACTGCCTGTACTTTCATTCCAGCACTAGTGCTCATAGTCTCATTTGGACTGTAGAGAGGAGTTTACAACATGTTCCTAAACTGTAGCCCTCATACTACGAATACAGAAATGCTAATAGATGAGCAGTGCAACACTATTTTCTCAGGGTCTAACTCTTGGGTATTCCTTCTAGAAGCAGACCTGTCTTCTTCCAGATGTAAGCCGCCTTTCATGTATGTCTGACATTGTGCAGTCTCCTGCTCAGGAAGAAAGTGTGCTTCCCAGGGGGTTATATTAAAATGAATTGATTGTCAGGCAGTATCGAAGAGTTGTAACAAAAAAGAAAGCAGGCCATATTCATCTCTCCAGTTCTTTATGTTTGCATATATTTTTCTTTTCTGCTTCCAAATTAAATCTCTTCTGGTTTTGTCTGGTCAACCCAGCTTCCATCCTAAGACACTGAGCTACTTGAGCTGATTGCAAGGAGTGGAGAGGTCACAAATGACACAACCTCTTAGGAGGGGACACTGATGGACTCGCCTATTCATCAACATTCATGTTCCTTCATTAGCTAAGCTGAGCTGATTGAAATATCTTAGCAACCAATCCACATTTGCCCACACTGAACTAATTTGGTGAATGGGAAAATAACAGTGGTTTGTAATGAAGGGCTAATATGTGAGACTTAGACAAAGAGTTCCTAAATGGTCAGGTTATGTTGAGTCTAAGAATCTAGCTAAGGAAATTCACATACAAAAATAACAGAAAAGAACAAAAAACTAACCTTTCAAGAGAGGCATTAATCTCTTCATAGAATGAGATTCTCTTACAAAATTAAAAGAAGAAAAACCTTTGGACCAAATTGTTCCAAAAAATTAGACCAAATTCTTCTAAGTAAACAAATTCAGAAGCGTAATTCTGCTTGTGCTGTTGCCTTATACAAAAGCCTTCAGTGAATATCCCACAGCCCGTAGAATAAATTCAGGCCTCTCTATGGCTCACCCAAATTCTGCCTTCCTAGCCCTGCCTTCACCTCTGTTCCCAGGTACTCACCGACATCGCATAATCCACATGGTTCCACCTCCATACTTTTACTGTTACTCTCCTGAGCTGGTGGGATGCCTTTGCTGCCATCCTGCGTGATTTCTATCAAAGCTCCATGGCTTGGCTTTGTGCTGCTATTTCTTTTGGTGAAGACTCTGCTCCAGTATCCCTGGAAGAGGTGTTCTCATTCTTTTGCCTTCCTTTAGAATTTTGAACTGTGCTTATAGGACCCTTTCTTTGTTTCTTTTTTGGGTTAAGTATTTGGATACTAGGAGTCCCTGTTGTTGTTGTTGTTATGTGCCGTTGGGTGGGACCTGACTCATAGCAACCCGTGCTTGGGTTTCCAAGGCAGTATCACTATGGAAGCAGATTGCCCCATCTTCCTTCTGAGGAGTGGCTGGTGGGTTTGAACTGCCAGCCTTCTGGTTAGCAGTCACTATGCCACCAGAGTCCCTTGGTGGTGCAAATGGTTAATGGGCTTGGCTGCTAACCAAAGGTTGGAGGTTGGAGTCCACCCAGAGATACCTTGAAAGGAAGGCCTAGAGATCTACTTCTGAAAAATCAGCTACGAGAACTCTGTGGAGCACAGTTCTATACTGAGACACATGGAGTCACCGGAGCAGGAATCCACTAGCTGCCAACTGGTCACTGGAATTTGGATGCTTGACTTATAAACTCTAGGAAGGTTTTGTTGTTGTTAGTGGCTGTGGAGTTGGCCCCTGATTTACGGCTATCCCACGCACAATGGAACAAAAACCTGCCCAGTCCGACACCATCCCCATAATTGGTGGCAATTCACACTGTTGTAGTTCATAGGATTTTCATTGGCTGATTTTTGGAACTAGATCACCTTTCTTCTTTGTCTTAATTTGGAGTTGGTAAGGTATGGATTGATAAAGAGAGGGGAAAACATGGGCTTTGGGATCAGGCTGCTCTGAGTTCAACTCTAGCTCCATTACGTACTGTCTGAGCTGAGGCAAACTCTATTTCTGCTCTGTGACTCTATTATCAACTGTTGAATGGGGATCAAAATAACTGGGTCCAAGGTGAGCGAGAGGGTTGTGAGTGATCAGGAATGTGAAGTTCAAGCTTGACACCTGTCTTCTAGTAGGTGCTTATTGACTTAGTTCACCTTTGGTATTCTCAACATCATTTAGTACTGTTTCCTGCAGTGTTAAAGTGCTCAGTAACGTTTTTCAAATTGAATTAAATCCAATAAGGATTAGATTTGGGGCTTTGCCAAACAGATTAACTCTTTCAGACTTCTTAACATCACTTAGAGCAGCTAAACAATACTTTGGTAAAACACTATACTTCATGTTTTTTTGGTGTGTGTGTATTTATTTTATTTTGTGTAATTGAGACTAATTTGCTGGGGTGCAGCAGTTAAAACAGTAAACACGATGAAGCCATTCTCTCTGCATCCTCCAGGCTTGAGCCCCAGAGGTTCAGTTCTTTCATCGAAAGAGCTCTGCTGGCTTATGAGCCACTGGGAAACCACGGATGGTGTGCTACACTCTACAGTGGTAGGTAGACACAGAAAAGCAAGCTCCATCTGCATATGGTGCTGTTGTTGTTGTTGTTAGGTGCCATCGAGTCATTTCTGACTCATAGCGACCCTATGCACAGCAGAAGGAAACACTGCCTGGATCCCGCGCCAGCTCCATGATCCCTGCTATACTTGAACCTATCATCGCAGCCATCGTGAAAGGCTGGGTTTACTCAGATGATGCAGCTCTTTCCCAGACCTATTTTGAGAGCCTTCTAACCTAACCAGACTATTCATAAAGTTGTGCGGTAAAATCTCAGTGTTTCTTTGCTATTCATAAGGTTTTCCCTGGACAATTCTTTGAGAAGTGGATGGCCTCTTCCTTCTTCCTAGTCTGTCTCAGTCTGTAAGCTGGGCTGATACCTGTGCACCATGTGCATCCCGCTGGGTTTGAAACCAGTGGCTCAGGCTCAAAACTCACATCAATACGTCACCACGGTAGGACAAACCGACAGACAAGTTTGTCTCCCTGTTGGAAACCTCTCATACCACCCTTACCTGGGTCCCTGAGCTGGGATGACATAAATCTTCTGCCTCAGTAGCCCTGGCTTCTGGGTGTGGCTCAGAGGTTTAAAGAGTGCACTATAAAGTATGTGACCCACACCTAAAGAACAATTTTATTTAGGAGAGTGTGGTAGTTATGTTTGTGTGTCAACTTGCCTGGGCCTGGTTGAGTGGCTGGGCAGCTGGTGGTAGTTATTCCTCATGAGGAGACTGGCAATCAACTCCATGGTGGGATCTACCACAAGCAGCTGAGTGGCTGCCTTTGGGATGTGGTCTGTTTCCTGTATATAAGGAGAAGCCTTGGGAATGGTCTCTAGCATATGGCATGCTTGTACCCTGCATGTAGCCATGTCATTGTTCAGCAGCCTGCCATGCTCTGCCAACCTTGGGATTTACAATGGACTTGAATTAATGGCCTGCTGTGTGATTTGGTAACATCAAGACTGTGCCTTTTTACTTGTCAACCTTGGGTTTGTCAGTCTCAGCAGCCAGCAGCTGTTTGAGTGAAGAAAAGCCTCTATCTTCAGTGGGTTGGGAGCTGGAGGCAGAGCTGAAGCCCAAGGTTGAGGGGCATTCACCCAGCCCCTAGAGCCTGGCACTTTGAACTTGGGCTTAAAGCCTCCAAACTATAAAAGAATAACTTCTGTTTGTTAAGGCCATCCCATTTGTGGTATATTCCTGTCAGAGCGGCACTAGGTAACCAGAACAGAGAGTCTGACATCTGCTATTCCCACACTTACATTTAAAAATCATAAATGTGTATTTCTATTGTGGAACTTTTCTGATTTGTTAAAAATACTTGTTCATAGTAGACAATTTGAGAAGTACAGAAAACATAATGGTATACATAAATGCTGAGATACATTTACAAAACAATAATATAACTGCTGTTTTATAGGCTATACTTGTATCTAAATTTATTGGGTTAATTTTCCAATGTCAGTAAATTTTCTTCTGCAGCACAAAGTTAGCACTGCTCCTACAGAGCTCCTACTGAATGTACTATGGGCTGCTAAAAGAATGAATAAATCTGTCTTGGAGAAAGTACAGCCAGAATGCTCCTTCTAAGGAGAATGACCCAACTTTGTCTCTTATACTTTGGGCATGTTGTCAGAAGGGACTAAGCCTGGAGAAGGATATTGTGCTTAGTAGAGTAGGGGGTGGAGCTCTGGTAGCATAGTGCTTAAAGCACTGTACTGCTAACCAGAGGGCTGGCAGTTCAAACCCACCAGCAACTCCTTGGAAGGAAGACGGGGCAATCTACTTCTGTACTGATACTGCCTTGGAAACCCAAGGAGGGGTTGCTATGAGTCGGGTCTGACTCGAGGGCACATAACAACAATAACAACAACAACAAAGTAGGGGGTCAGCAAAGCAGGGGAAGGTCTTCATTGAGATGAATTGACATAGTGGCTGCAATGATGGGCTCAAGAAGAGCAATGATTTTGAGGATGGTGCAGGACCAGGCAGTTTTGTTCTGTACATAGGGTCACTATGAACTGGAACTGACTTGGCATCACCTAACAGCATCAGTAACATTATACCGTCACATGGATGTTCCAAATTCTAGTTACCCACTTCCTTAGAACTGGGCATTTTAAATAATGCCAAAAAAAATGTTTTTATGTATATCTTGTTTCACATATCCTCTTTTGGCTAAATTCCTAGAAAAAGAATTTCTAGATGAGAGATTATATGTAAATATTGTCACATTGTAACATATGTACCAATTTTCACTCTCCTATTGTTTGGCATTTAGGTTATTTCCAATTTGTTACTATTGTAAATTATACTGTGATGAACAGATGTTTGCACATCTATTGGTTATCTTAGGGCAAAATCCTTTGAAATGTCATTGCAGTTTCAAAGGTATAAACATTTTTGAAGCTTTTTATCTATCTTGCCAAATTTTCTTCTGGAAAGATTATTCACTCTCACCACTGGTGATTATAATGGTCATTTCTCTACCTCTGGCATTTGACTGCTAACCAGAAGGTTGGCAGTTCAAATCTACCAGCCACTCGGCAGAAGGAAGACTGAGCAGTCTACTTCCATAAAGATTTACTGCCTTGGAAACCCAAAGGGGGTCACCGTGAGTTGGAATCGACTGGATGGCAGTGAGTTTGGTTTGTTTTTGGTTCTGGTAGCCTGAGGTGTGCACTTACAGAACAAGTGAGATGTGCATACGATTCTGAGGACAGTGAGGCTTGCTCTCATGGACCAGGCACCACGTGCATGCCATTCCATGTTTGGAGGCATGCCCTCCGATAGACCTCCCATACCCTTGCTCACACTGCCTCATTGCTGGCAGAGCACAACACACCATTCATTGTCATGGGTCAGGCACCCTGCCACACCACCATCTGCACATCAATGCAGACTGGGTGCCCTGCCACGCACTACTCCAGCTTTCTCCTCTTTCTCCCCCCTCCTCCTTGTTTTCTTTTCTTCCCCCCGCCTCCTTTTTGCTGTTTCTCTATTTCTTTTTAAAGAAAACTTTTTCTTTTCCATTTTTTTCCTTCCCTATATTTTTGGATTTTTCTTTTTCTTTCTGTTGTTTTTATTTCTTTTTAACTTTATTTGTTTTTGTTGTCCTGCTTGGTGGGAAGCAGCAACCATGTACACACTACTCAGTCACACCTTTGCCACCTGCCACCCCACCCACTAGGTGAGTGCCACTACCCATTCTGCACCACTTGATCAATAACATACAGTGACCAATACCAGCCCAGCCCACCTTCAACTGCTCTATAAGAGTAAAGAACAGAGAACTGCATACACACTCCCATCCCCTACTGTACCCAGCAGGAGACAGATGGTGAGTGCCTAAGTGCTTCCTCACTAGCAAGCAGAGTAGCACATCCACCCCACTCTCTCAAATATATCAAAACAAAATACAGCAAAAAAA
>NW_006921603.1:10324040-10325503 GCF_000298275.1 Orycteropus afer afer | reverse complement strand
GATAAAACAGACTTTAAGGCAAAAACCAGCATAAGAGATAAGGAAGGACATTATATAATAATTAAAGGGTCAATCAAACTAGAGGACATAACCATAATAAGTATGTAAGCACCCAGTGAAAGAACTAAAAAATACACAAATTAAACTTTAACAGAGTTGAAAACAAAAATAGTCAACTCCACAATAATAGTAGCAGTCTTTGTTGTTGTTGTTGTTATGTGCCCTTGAGTTGGACCCAACTCCTAGCGACCCTTCCTTGGGTTTCCGAGGTGATATCACTATGGAAGTAGATTGCCCCATCTTCCTTCCACGGAGTGGCTGGTGGGTTTGAACCGCCAGCCTTCTGGTTAGCAGTCAAGTGCGTTGGCACTATGCTACCAGAGCTCCTAGTAGCAGTGTCTAATACACCTTTTTTTATGACAAACAGATCAACTAGAAAGAAACTCAGCAAAGACCCAGAAGATCTAAACAACACAATAAACCAGTTTAATCTCATAGACATAATACACAACACTCTACCCATCAACAGCACAATGTACATTCTTTGCCAGCTCATGTGGTGCATTCTCCAGAATAGATCATATATTAGGCCACAAAGCAAGCCCCAATAAATTAAAAACACTGAAATAGTATAAAACATCTTCTCATATCACAATATTATAAAACTAGAAATCAACAACAGGAAGATCAAGGGGGAAAAAAAATCAAATACATGGAAACTCAATAACACCCTGCTTAAAAACTACTAGGTAATAAAAGAAATAAAAAATAAAATGAAAAAGTTCCTGAATCAAATGAGAATGAAAACACAACATACCAAAAGGTGAGGATACAGCATAAGTAGTGCTCAGAGGACAATTTACAGCAATAAATACACACATCAAAGAAGAAGAAACAACCAAAATCAACACCTTAACCCAACATATCCAACATTTAGAAAAAGAGCAATAAAAATAGTCTGTAGTCACCAGAAGAAAGGATGTAATAAAGATTTGAGCAGAAATAAATGAAACAGAAAACAGAAACACAATAGAAAGAATTAACAAGACATGAAGTTGGATTTTTGAAGGGGTTACTAATATTGACAAACTACAAGCAAATCTAACAAATGAAAACAAAGAGAAGATGGAAATAACATGAATTTGAAATGAAAAAGGTTATGTCACAACAGAACCAACTGCAATAAAAGGGATAATAACAGAATACTATTAAAAAACTAGGGTGGTATAGTGGGTAAGGCATTTGGCTACTCACCAGAACGTTGGGAGTTGAAACCCACCAGTTACTCCATGGGAGGAAGATGAGGCAATCTACCTCTGTAAAGATTTACAGCCTTGGAAATCCAATGGTGGTCACTATGAGTAGGAATTGGCTCAATGGCAGTAGGTTTTTTATTTTTATTTTTCATGAAGAACTATACTACAACAAATTTGAAGAAATGGACAAATTTCTAGAAACACACT
>NW_006921603.1:10320634-10322015 GCF_000298275.1 Orycteropus afer afer | reverse complement strand
GGGGCCGACTCAATGGCAAATAACAACAACAAAAACAACCTTACCCCTGAAGAAAAGCGGATGGTATTAAAGAAAGCTAGAACAGAATCCAATAGACATAACCTCCAGCCTGAAAACCTAGCCAGGGGTCACAGCCATCAGGAATAGAACCAGAGTGGAATCCCAATAACCCAGAGGACAGAACAGGTTGGAGTACATCACTGTAGGGCTCCAGAAGGGGGGGGCCCAAAGCAGATTCAAAAGTTCAGGAAGTATAACAAGGCCTCAAGAAAAATCCTATTACTCTCCTCAAATGGGTATATAAAACTTACCATCCATGTACCAACACCATCCCAGATGCCAAAATTAGAAGGGGGACTGGGTATGAATACTTCTCAACTTGTAGAGGTTGCTTTCTAGGTCTATAATAACTGGGACCAGGAATAGGAGAAACGGAAGCAAAGACACATGAAGCAACAGACTGCCTTGCTGGCTGCTGCCCTGGGAGACCTGTCACGAAGTCAATCATATTGGGTAAGTCCCCATGGGCCCCCAATGAAAAGAAAGGGAGCAAATCAAGCTCCTGCTCCAAGAGGCTGACCAACAAAGTTGGGGCCTCAATAGTGTACTTACTACAGGAAAAATGGGCACTGGAAGAGGGAATGTCCAGAGTGAGCTCTCCAAACCCAACCAAAAGGGTCCCAACAGATAGTAAGTACAATTAACAACAATCAAGAATGACGGGGTCCAGGGGCTCCGTTGCAGACTAAACAAATTCCTATCTCCCACAAGGAGCCTGAGTGACAATAACTATGGGAAAAACAGCCCATTAAATCTCTACTGGGCACAGAAACAACCTCAGCCCTAAACATCCCCAAGACCCCTTTGTCTCAGAAGACTATGAGCATTACTGGAGTTTCAATAATTTAAAAACCTTCTTCAACCTCTTGACTGCCACGTTGGGAGTACTACATTAACTTAAAGTTCTTATACCTGCCTGAATGCCCTGTTCCTCTATTGGAATAAGACTTAATAAACAAGTTAAATACTCAGGTTACTTTCCCAGCTAACAAGTTCCAAGTAGATGTTAATTTTGACCACGCATGGAGCTCACAAACAACCTCTTGCAATTACCTGCTGCTATGGACTACAGAAACAACTGACAGAACTGTCACTGCAACTAGCACTGGTTATGGGAAAAGATGCCCTGTATTCTTGGCTGAGTAAACTTATTACAGGACTGGATCTGTACAAAACCATCCAAAAAGGTACACAAGACTACTTGACCTAAGCCAGAAACAATCCAAAATGCAGTCCACCCCGAGTGGTAAAAGAAATTCAAACAAGAAAACTGAGCCTATGCAAAGACTGGCAAGTAAAATTTATAACTCCTGAAAAATCA
>NW_006921603.1:10305869-10320329 GCF_000298275.1 Orycteropus afer afer | reverse complement strand
AGACCATTTTCTAGAGTGTGGCATCCTAGTTGAATGTGGCATCCTAATAACACAAAACAAAAAACAAAAAATGTAAAATTGTTAAGGAATTGAATATTTTAAAACGTGTGCAAGCTTTGTCTGCAACACTAAAAATTATTACCCAGTTTGCTTCCAGCAGGATGTTGTGTCCTACAGATATCCCCCTTCATTGCTTCTATCCAGGTAATTGGGTCCTGCTGAAGGAAGGCAACGACTAGACTCCCAGAACCAACACCTTCCACCCTTGCGGAACCTTCACGCCATTAAAAAGACACACTACTACAGAATTAACCCCGCATTGGAAGGGACCTTGTACTGTAGTTTCAACTACACCCACAACCATGAGATGGATGGCTTCACGTTATAAGTTCACCCCTCATTAGGGGACTTAGAGGGACCTGAAATTTGTTTTATTTCTCCTCATTATAATATGTCTCAATCCTGGTTCACTACCTATTGTAACCAGACTGTTATTATGACATACAATGAAACCTCTCTCTCTATATATCCATGCTCCCCAAGGTACTTGGTTTTCTTGCTCACTTGTTTTACAAAATCAGAGGGGGTTGGGTCTCCTTTTGGCTGAAAAGAGGAGTATGTCAGGCGGCATGTTGTTATTTCATAAACCAGTCTAACATTGTAACTGCATGTTGTTATTTCATAAACCAGTCTAACATTGTAACTACTAAGGTTGCAGAAATCCGAAACTGCATTGAGCAAAGACTGAGGGAACAAGCAGCCGCATGGAATCTCATGTCATCCTGGCTCCCTTGGATACTGCCTGTACTTGGACCGTTGCTGGGAATCCTCATCCTAATAATGATAGGTTCAGTCATCTTCTGGGCACTCCAATGAGGACTAAAAAACATCCTAGTTGAAAAATCACCACCAGAATCCTAGCCCTCCAGGGATACCAGAAACTTCAACAGACTGAGACTGATGAGCAATACCTCTCCATAACCTCATGCCCTGCATGAGGATGGAGGGTATCAAAGGGGGGAATGAAGAAGAAAAAGCCCCCCAAGCTCCCCTTAATGCTCACCTCAGCTACCCTCCCCCATCACTTTCCCCTTCCCTGTTTGGGAGCTCCCCTTTTGTACCCAGCACCCAGCCAGAACTGCACCCGGCTCAAAACCCCTTCCTGCCTAGACTGCCACCACAAGCCCTCCTAGTCTTGCACACGAGCCTACAGATCTTGTAAAAACTCCAAAGACCCTGTCTTTGGGGCCAGCTGTTTTACTGCACTACCACCAGCTGGTCCGCTAGCGTGAATAAATCTACCTGCTTCTCTCTTTCTGAGTGCTGCTTGGTTTCCTTTCTGTTTCAGGAAGAAAGTCACTAACTAGACAGTAGACACTTGGATGAAGATAATGGCAAGGTACATTAAAGGGGAAGTAAGCACAAAATGATCAGGCAAAGGATGACACCGAGAGGAGCACAAGAATAAAGGCAACAGAGGACAATACTAATACATACACAATCCTGCAATAACAGTAACAACAATAATCTACAAGTGTATGCACAGATGGAATGAAGATGAACAAGTGTGGGAAGGCGAATGGGACTACACTCACAAATATATATATAGGTTTGACAGACGATATTTCTACATATGTATTTATATGTGCTGCAAATATATCCACAAACATAGTAGAGCATACAGGGGACAAAGTTTTGAAAACTTCTTTGCCATAACAAAACACTTTGAAGTAATGAGACACAGGGCTTGAGGGCTCAGGGACATAGTCTTGGAGGACATCAAGGCCAACTGATACAATGTAGTCCACAAAAAAAAAAAAATCTTCTATATCCTACCTTGGTGAGTAATGACTAAACCAAACCAAAACCAAACCCACTGCCATGGTGTCAATTCCAACTCATAGCGACCTCCATTGAGTTTCCAAGGTGGTAAATATTTACAGAAGTAGATTACCCTATCTTCCTTCCATGGAGAATCTGGTGGGTTTGAACTGCCTGGTTAACAGTTAGATACCTTAGTCACTGTGCCACCAGAGCTCCTTGCTTGTGAAAAGCCATCTAAGGTGCAACTATTGATCTTTCCCTGTCCAGAGCAAAGAAGAATGAAGACAATCAAAAACACATAGAAACAATTAGTCCAAAGGACTAATAGATCTCACGAACTTCAACTTCCAGGACCCTGAGACCAGAAGAACTAGATGGTGCCCAACTACTACTACTGAGCACTGTAAAAGGGATCACAGTAGAAGGTTCTGGATAGAGTGGGAGAAAAATGTGGAACAAAACTCAAAATCATAAAAAAGACCAGGCTTACTGGTTGGATGGAGATTGGTGAACCTCCTGAAACTATTGCCCTTTGTCACCCTTCAAAGCTGGAACTGAAGTCACCTCCATGGGTAAACTTTCAACTAAATAATAGGTCTATAAGGTGAACAATTTGACACCAGAGAGGTATGCACTCTTTAGAACAATTTATTATATGAGATAAAAAGGGCAGCATTTGCCCAGACACAAAGTTCAGAAGTCTAGAAAGGATAGGAAAGGACAACGGAAACAGGAAACACAGGGAGGAAGTGAAATGAATGCTCTTACATTGTGGGGATTGCAATGTCATGAAACAAAATGTATATGCTTTTTTGAATGGAAAACTAAGTTGCTCTGTATGCTTTCACCCAAGTCACAAAGAACGACAACAACAAACAAATTATTTATTAAGCATGGATTACATGCAGGATATTGTGACAGCCATGATGAGGATGGAGCAGATAAGAAAAAGGAGTTCTTGTCTTGTCTTTAATATTCATAATGTATAAAAGAAATGTTCAGAATATGAAAGGATCTGAGACTACTAACAAATGGTGTAGAATGGTATTTACCTTAAGCTTAATTAAAAAAAACTAAACTAAAACCCTAGAAGCTACTAATCACAATGCACAAAACTTAACATTGTATTTCTTGGCATGTGAAGGGTCGAGAGCTGTCATTAGGTAGTGAAAGGATGTTTGCATGTTTGTTACAGAGATGACACCTTTCTACTGCTCTACTCTCAGAAGAGTTTTCACATAGGTCTTTCTATAAGGAGCACTGAACCACATAAAGAACAATGTCTTTGACAGATTTTTATTGAAACTTCAGAGTCTCCATCTGACTGTTTCTCACAGTAATACACAAATAAAGTGGGGGCATAGTGTTACATTACATTCCTTCATATTTCTCAAGGAAATTAAGTATATGCTTTTCTGATAAACTGATTTAGTATAAGAGTAGAGCCTTGAAAATCTAGTGGTTGGAATGCTTAATGTAACTCTTGGACAAACTCATTTAAAAATCAGTGGTTTCAACTGATATTTTGACTGGTACTGTGTTAATGATTGAAGATGATTATTGATGATAAAAATACGAGTAACCCAATGGATGGGTATTCTGTTATTGATCAAAATCAATTTTCTGTATTTTATTTATTTATTTGTAAATTCAACAAATATTTGGTAAGTCTAAAATACTGAACTAGGGATCACACAGAAAACCTTAATTTGTTTGGGAGGAGAAAAACAAAAACAAAAACATAATATGGTATAAGATAAATATAAAGTGTCAGGTAACACAGAAGAAAAAGTAATTAAATCTATATGTCCTTCTATGTGATGTCAGATGAGTCTTCTGAGAAGAGATGACATTTGACCAAGATTTGCAAAGTTGAATGGGAGTTCATCAGATAGAGAAGGGGAGAAAGGCCTTCCAGGCAAAGGGCACAACATATTCACAAGGACAAATGTATGAACATCAAAGGTATATTGGAAAAAGATAACTAGACTTGTGGGGTGAGATATACAGTGTTAGAAGTTGAGAAATATGGGATTTCCCCATCTAGGCTGGTGGACTCTGCCCTCTAGATTTGTGCTGTCCAATGTGGTAGCCACCATTCATATGTGGCTACTTATATTTAAATTAATTATAATAAAATATAATTAAAAATTCAGTTCCTCAGTCACAAGAGCCATATATCAAGTACCCAAAGTCACATTTGGCTAGTGGTAACTGGACAGCACAGATACAGAAACTTCCACTGTCACAAAAAGTTCTATTGGCAACACAGCTAGAGACAATGGAGTATTCTGAAAGACTATTTAGCAGTGGAGTAACATGACCAGACTGTTGTCTAAAGAAAAACAGATTGAATTGTAAACAGAAGTGAAGGTCAAGTTGAGAGAAGAATGACAGTGGTAATGGAGAAATGAATACAATTTAAGACACTTGGATGATAGAAGCAACAGTCCTTATGACCAATTAGATCGATAGGAGCAGAAAAAGAAGAAAAACAGGAGATAATAGTAACAATGTGTGAGGTTACTTCTGCAAACAAGGAATACAAGAGAAGATTTGTTGGGGAAAACAATGAGTTCCATTTTGGACATGTTGCGGTGAGGTCCTGTGTACCTATAAGACTTCAATGTGAACAGGCAGAGTACAGGTCTTTTAGAGAGACTTGGGAGTCTTCTGTATACAGGGAAGATGGCCATATTAAAAATAATAATAATAATAGCTAACCTGGAGATAGGGCTTATGGTCTGCCAAGCACAGTTCCAAGTGCTTCCCATATATTTCAGCTCATGTAACATTGCTTATAATTGCATGAGGTGGTACTTACCATTATTAAGTCCATTTTATAGGATGAGGAAACTGAGTCACAAAGAGGTTGTATATCTGTCCAAGGTCATGCTAGTAAGTGGTGGGACTGGGATTCAATCTAAACATACTTTCTTAATCAAAAATCAATATACAAATGGTGGTCTGGCAGGTCACAAAGGAAGGTAGATTTGAATATTTATATGAAAAATCCCATTAAATTCTAAACATTAAATCATATTTAATTGCATAACAAAATAACTTTCACAGAAAAATCAAAGATTTTGGAACTGATTAAAAAATTTAGAACATATGATTGCTGATTGTGTAGCCTTGTTGAAGCCATGGGAGTCAATGTGTTTGCCATGGAAGAATGTGAGACTGGGGAGGAAAGAGGAACTGTAACAGAACCTAGAAAACGCTGACATTGAAGAGATGGAGCAAAGTACCCACCCACTGCCCTCGAGTCAATTCCAGCTCATAGTGACCCCCATTGCGTTTCCAAGGCAGTAAATCTTTATGGAAGTAGATTGCCCCATCTTCCTTTTGTGGAGTAGCTGGGAGGTTAGAACTACTAACTTTCTGGTTAGTGGTCAAATGTCTTAGGCACTGTGCCACCAGAGTTCCTTTTGGAGGAAAATGCAGAGGGACCAAGAATCAGGAGGGAGTGACATTCCAGAAGCCAAAGAAAGAAAATGTATGACAAAGAGAAAGTGGTCAATAGGAAGAGTTCATGTGTAATAAAGCCTGAAAAAGTTCCCAGTTACTTCCTCAGGCAAGAGTTCATTGTTGGCCTTTGTCAGTTTCCATGGTACAGAAGGTGCTGGAGCCAGAAGAAAGTGTAATGAGAAACACACAAGAAATGAAGAGTATAGATAAGTCTTCCAGAAATTTGATAGTAAGGAGAAGGATGAGTTTCTATGCATAGTGTCAAACATGAGATGTGTTGATGGAAAAGTTGACTATCTGTATACCTGCTGCTGTCGAGTCTATTTTGACTCATAGTGACTGTAGGCTATAATCTTTAAAGTGCTTGGCTGCTAACTGAAAGGTCCATGGTTCAAACCCACCCAGCTGTTCTGCAGGAGAAAGATGTGGCAATCTGCTTCTTTAAAGATAACATCCTTGGAACCCTATGGGGCAGTTCAACTCTGTCCTAAAGGGTCAATAGGCAATGTTCTTAAAATTTAATGTTATGGAAGCAGACTGCCATATCTTTCTTCTGCAGAGCAGCTGGTGGGTTTGAACTATGCACTTTCTAGTTAGCGGCCTAGCACTTAACCACTGTGCCACCAGGGTTCCTTAAAAGCTGATTGTCTTAGGCAAATTAAAGTGCCTACTAATCAAGTTGGAGAATGACTACATCTCTCCAAGTAAATGGGCCATTAGATTTCCTGTAGACTAGTTTACAACTTGTCTTAAAAAAAAAATTCAAATGCTTGAATAAGAACATCAGTGCAATCATGGAATCTTCAACCTTAAAGAAAGTTCAGGCAATATATAATTACTGTACATTGAACATTTGTGGTTTCAACTTGGGAAAAATGAAGGTCTTATAAAGTATTAATTTGTTACTTTGCTGAGGTGGGGGTTTATTCATGTTCCTGCTGAGGCGACTGTGGACATCTATCACATAGTTGGTATAAGAACCTAAAGGACAGTGTGGCATCTACGCCCCACCCCAACTTGAGGTAAGTCTTTAATAACATTGTTTATTTGTGAAAAATATAACCATCACATGAGAGATAAAAACACAGTTTTCTTGTGTATATAGATTGATGTGTGAACACATATCAAAATGCAAATGGAATTTAGGAATGTCAGGAGCCTGAACCTACTTTAACAGTTTGGACTTTTTGGGAGTTATGGGAATGTATTCTTCTTCACAGATGTCAGAGACCCCTGGATCACATAAGTAGGGTGACTACACCATCTTGGGTTGCATAGGGCATTCCTAAGCAACTGCTATTGACCTGGCAAAATATTCATAGTGTCTTCTTCCACATTTAAAACAGTTCTAGTTTGGATGATAAACAGTAAAGTCACTATATACATAACCAAAAACCAAAACCAAACTCACTGCCGTCAAGTCAGATCCGACTTATAGTGACCTCTCCTTGGGTTTCCGAGGCAGTATTGCTACGGAAGGAGATTGCCCAACCTTTCTTCCAAGGAATGGCTGGTGGGTTTGAACTACCAGCCTTCTGGCTAGCAGTCAAATGCTTTAGGCACTACATCACCACAGCTCAAGTATACATAAGTGATACTAAATGAATTCAGTCAGATCACAGGGAAGGAGAGATATGTGGGTAGAAGGTGTCAGGGAAGGTTTCATAAGTATAGCCTTGAAGGATGGATAGGTTCCCCACAAGACAGAGAAGGAAGGAAAGACATTCCTGACTTGGGTATGATAAGAATGCAGAAGAGTTTGCCTCAGAGAAAACAGGCCTTGGGTTCTCTTTCAAATCACAATACCCTAGAAACCAAATTAAAAATAAATAAATAAAACAAAAGAATTTAGAAGTTAAAATGAAAAATGTAACAAACATCTTCCATGACATTCATTGCCTTATTATCTTTTTTTAAATTTAATTTAATTTTTGGTGAAAATATATACAGCAAAACCAGCTCCCATTCCTCAGTTTCTAGACATAATGATCAGTGATATTGGTTATGTTCTTTACTTCTCATTATTTCTGTTCTAGTTCTTTCACTTCCATTTACTTAATCTCTCCGGCCCCCAAACTTCTCATCTATGCTTTAAAATAATTGTTGACACTTTGGTCTTACGTAGATACATCAAAAAACCAAACCAAATTCACTGTCATCAAGTGGATTCTGACTCAAAGCGACCCCTTCTTGGGTGTCTGAGGTGGTATGTCTACAAAAGTAGATTGCCCAGTCTTCCTTCCAAGGAGTGGCTGGTGTGTTTGAACTGCCAGGCTTCTGATTAGCAGTCAAATGCCTTAGGCACTACGCTACCAGAGTTCCCTTATAGTCACATACATGTTTTTAAACCGTAATATTCAAGGTTGACAGTCTTTACTCTTTGGGCTAACCTGTCACTTAGTTTAAAGATGATTTCAGGGAATAATTTCAATTCAAGGTTTGAAGAGCAACTCAGGCCCATAGTCTCAGGGACTTCTCTAGCCTTAATAGGTACAGTAAGTCTTGTTTCTTCAAGAATTTGATGTTTAGATCCATATTTTTCTCCCTTTTTATCAGGATTTGTCTATTTTATTCCTAATCAGAAGATTTCATAGTGGTAGCTGGACAACAGCTAGTTCTTCTGGCCTCAAGGTGGAGGAGGCAGTGATTCATGTATACAACTAGTCCTGTAGTATAGTTCCTTTTCTGATTCTTTTGTTTCCTTCTTTCTCTTTTGTTCCAGATGAATAAAGACCAATAGTGTAACTTAGACCACTGCCTTATTTTTAGCTATCTAGCTCTGAGAATTTTGAAGATGTTAATTAATAATTATATATTTATTAATTTCTTGTAATAGATAATTAAGTGCCTCCAGCAGTTATATTGCATTGTGGTGCAGTGAGTTACTCAATATGGCCCTTCCAGACATAGTCTCCACAGCTCATCTGTCAGTTTGTCCTACTGTGGTGGCTTACGTGTTGCTGTGAGGCTGGAGGCTATGCCACTGGCATTTCAAATACCAGCAGGTGGGCAGTTTTCAGTGGAGCTTCCAGACTAAGACAGACTCAGAAGAAGAAGGAGCCATCCACTGCTCAAAGAATTGGCCAGTGAAAACCTTAGGAATAGAAGTGAAACACTGTCTGGTATATTACTGGACAACTTTATGAATAGTTCTGAAATATTGTCTGATATAGTGCCAGAAGATGAGCCTCTCAGGTCAGAAGGCACTCAAAATATGATTGGGGAAGAATTGCCTCCTTAAAGTAGAGTCGACTTTAATGATGTGGATGGAGTAAAGCTTTCAGGACCTCCAGTTGCTGATAAGGCATGACTCAAAATGGGAAGAAACAGCTGCAAACATCCATTAATAATCAGAACGTGGACTGTCTGAAGTATGAATCTAGGAAAATTGGAAGTTGTGAAAAATGAAATGGAATGCATAAAGATCAATAGTCTAGGCATTAGTGAGCTGAAATGGACTGGTTTTGGCCATTTTGAATCAGACAATCATATGATCTACTGTGCTGGGAATGACAAATTGAGGAGGAATGCCATGCCATTCAACATCACAAAGAATGTTTCGAGATCTATCCTGAAGTACAATGCTGTCAGTGATAGGATAATATCCACATGTCTACAAGGAAGACCAGTTAATATTATATTATTCAAATTTATGTACCAACCACTAAAGCCAAAGATGAGAAAATTGAAGATTTTTACCAAAGTCTGCAGTCTGAGATTGACCAAACATGCAGTGAAGATGTATTGAATATTACTGGTGATTGGAATGTGAAAGTTGGAAACAAAGAAGAATCCCTAGTAGTTGGAAAATATGACCTAGGTCATAGAAATGACTCTGGAGAGTGCATGATAGAATTTTGCAAGACCAATGATTTATTCATAGCAAATACTTTTTTTCAACAACATAAATGGTGGCTATACACATGGATCTCATCAGATGGAATGCACAGGAATCAGATCCACTGTATCTGTGGAAAGAGGCAATGGAGAAGCTCCATATCTTCAGCCAAAACAAAGCCAGGAGCTGACTGTGGAACAGACCACCAACTGCTCATATGCAAGTTCAAGTTCAAGCTGAAGAAAGTTAAAACAAGTCCATGAGAGTCAAAATATGACCTTGATTGTGTTGTTGTTGTTATGTGTCTTGATTATATCCCACCTGAATTTAGAGACCGTCTGAAGAATAGATTTGATTCATTGAACACCAATGACCGAAAACTAGAAGAGTTGTGGGATGACATCAAGAACATCATACATGAGGAAAGCAAAAGGTCACTAAAAAGACAGAGAATGAGGAAAAGACCAAAATGGATGTCAGAATAGACTCTGAAACTTGATTTTGAACATAGAGTAGCTAAAACAAACGAATGAAATGATAAAAGAGCTGAAGAGAAGATTTCAAAGAGCAGCTTGGGAAGACAAAATCAGTTATTATAATGAAATGTGCAAAGACCTGGAGTTAGAAAACCAAAAGGGAAAACATATTTAGCATTTCTGAAGCTGAAGGAACTGGAGAAAAAAATTCAAGCCTTGAGTTGCAGTATTGAAAGATCCTATGGGCAAAATATTGGATGATGCAGGAAACATCAAAAGAAGATGGAAGGAGTACACAGTCACTGTACCAAAAAGAAATGGTCAATGTTCATCTATTTCAGGAGGTGGTATATCATCAAGAACCAATGGTACTGAAGGAAGTAGTCAAGGCTGCACTGAAGGAATTGGCAAAGAACAAGACTCCAAGAATTGACAGAATACCCCTTGAGATGTTTCAACAAACAGATGTTGTGTGCTGGAGGCACTTAATTATCTATGGCAAGAGATTTGGAAGACAACTACCTAGCCAACTGATTGGAAGAGATTCATATCTGTACCCATTCCAAAGAAAGGTGATCCAATAGAATTTGGAAATTATCAATCAATATCATTAATATCACACACAAGTAAAATTTTGCTGAAGATAATTCAAAACCAGTTGCAACAATATATTGACAGGGATGCAAGCTGAATTTAGAAGAGTTTGTGGAATGAGGGATATCATTACTGAAGTCAGATTGATCTTGGCTGAAAGCAAGTTGTTTACTTGTGTTTTATTGACTATGAAAAAAACATTTGACTATGTGAATCATAACAATTTATGGGTAACATTGAGAAGAATGAGAATTTCATAACACTTAATTGTGCTCATGAGGAAACTGTACATAGACCAGGATGCTGTCATTTGAACAGAACAAGGGGATACTGCATGGTTTAAAATCAGGAAGGGGAATGCATCAGGGTTGTATCCTTTCACCATACTTATTCAATCTGTATGCTGAGGACATAATCCAAGAAGCTGGACTATATGAAGAAGAACAACGCGGCATCAGGATTGGAGGAATATTATGTTAGACTGGGTTCTCTAGAGAAACAAAGCCAATAAAGCTTATATATAGAGAGGAAGAGAAATTTATCTTAGGAAAATGGCTCACAGACTTATAGAAGCTGGCAATTCCCAAATTCTTGGATAAAACATCAAGCTGGAGGCTTTTCCCAACTTATACAGCCTCAGGGGCTGGGAGCTCAAGGTTGGCAGGCAGTATACTGACTGTTGACTCCAATGAATGATGAATCCAAGATCTTCAGGCCGAATAGTGGATTGTTCACTGACAGACAGTTGTAGGCAGAATCCTGATCCACAGAAGAGTGTCTCTTTTCCCAGGATGTCCATAAATATACTGGAAGCAGGCCACACCCCCTAGGGAAACTCCCTTGCAATGGATTGACTGCTCAAAACATAGACATCTGATCCCATCATTGGAACAATCCACATCACAATTGCTTAAACCACACAGAATTGTGGTCCAGCCAAGTTGACACACAGCTCTAACTATCACAAATACTCATTAACAACTTGCCATAGGCTGGTGACACAATCTTTCCTGCTGAAAGTGAAGATGACCTGAAGCACTTACTGATGAAGATTAAAGACTACAGTCTGCAGTATGGATTATACTTCAACATAAAGAAAATAAAAATCTTCACAACTGGACCTGTAAACAGCATCACAATAACTGGAGAAAAGATTGAAGTTTTCAAAGATTTCATATTACTGGGATCTACATCAACACCCATAGAAGCAGCAGTCAAGAAATCAGATGTTGTATTGCACTGGGTAAATCTGCTGGAAAAGACCTTTTTAAAGAGTGGAAGAGCAAGGATGTCTCTTTGAAGACTAAGGTGCGCCTACTCCAAACCATGGTGTTTTCAATTTCCATATATGCATGTGAAAGTTGAACAACGAATAAGGAAGACCAAAGAAGAGTTAATGCTTTTGAGTTGTGGTGTTTGGTATGTTAAAAGTACCATGGACTGCCAGAAGGAACAAATCTGTCCTGGAAGAAGTGAAGCTGCAATGCTCCTTGGAAGCCAGAATGGCCAGACTTTATATCACCTGCTTTGGTCATGTTGTTAGAAGAGACTATTCTCTGGAGAAGGATATCATGTTTGGTAAAGTGGAGAGTCAGTAAAAAAGAGGAAGGCCCTCAATGAGATGGATTGACACAGTGGCTGCAACGATGGGCTCAACTATAGCAACGATTGTAAGGATGGCGCGTGACCAGGGAGTGCTGTATTCTGTTGCACATAATGTCACTAGGACAACAGCTGTAGTCTTTGTGACTCTCACACAGTGATTGGGTGGGACCAGGCAAATAAAATGTGTGGAACCTGTCATGGTTGGCGTTGTGTGTCAACTTGGCTAGACCATGATTCCCAGTATTGTGTGATTATTGTCCTCTATTTTGTGATCTGATCTAATTATCCTCCAGTGTGTTTATTATAAATCCTGATCTCTATGTGCTGATGTTTGTGTTAATGAGGATTAGGTTATGTTTGTTATATTAATGAGACAGGATTAGCGTGAAGTACAGTTAAATTACCATCCTTAGTCAAGTCACTACCCTTACTCAAATCACCACTCTTGCTTGAGACACATCTTTTATCTTACAAGAGAAAAAAGGAGAGAGAAGCAAACAGAGAGAGGGAAACTACCTACCACCAAGAAAGAAGAGCTGCAAGTGGAGCTTGTCTTTTGGACCCAGGATCCCTGCACTGAGAACCTTCTAGACCCAAAAGACACGGAGATCTGTAACACCAGAGTCAGTGAGAGATGGTGAGAAACAGTGGCAGAGATATGGTGACAAAAGAGGCCAGGACCAGGAGACTGGCAGGAGAGTGCACAGTGGGCTTCCCAGCTCAAGGAGTGAGAAAACTGGGCACCTTCAGGCAGGAGGCTTGTTGGCAGAGTGGGGTGCCTCTGGGCATTTGGTGGAGCCAGGCTTGCCAACCACAGAATGAGAGACCTAGTGCTTTTGGGTCGAAGCTTACTGGTGGAGTGGGTGCCTCTGAGCACTTATTGAGAGACCTAAAAGAGCTTTGTAACACTTGCCTGAGCAGGGCAGAGGCCAGGGCCGAGGGACCAAGAGACCAGAGAGAGGTGTGCCTATGGGCATGACTGAAAAGAAGCTTTCCTGACCAAATTGTATCCTGATTCATTCCAGATCCTGAATTATAAGCTATTACTTCCATAATAAACCCCATAATCATGAGTTTGAGCTCTGTGTGGCCATTGCAACAAATTATTGAACCCAGGAGAGAAATAGAGAGTTCTGTGGGATGGACAGTTCATGTCAGAATTGCTAAAAGGGTTAGAGAGCAGAGGTATTTATGACCTCTTGTCCATAAGAATCATCCTTGAGCTGTTGATCTTGATTCTCCTTCCTGCTTGTGAAGTTACAGGAGGTCAGATGCCCAGCCATGCCATTTTTACATACATCACAATAGTAGCAAAGACAACTTCTTCAACACATTCTTAGATTCCAATCTTTTAGAAGCTGTAGGAATTATAGCTCCCATATCTAGTTAAAGAGGAAGTTGATAGAGGAGATAAACTTAATTTAAACCTAGAGCATTTGAAGGTTTCCTCCCCATTGTAATTTTAAGAATTATATTTAATATTTAGCAACAGATATTCACATCTTGTTGGGAAAATAACTCCCTTCACATAAGGTGGAAAAATACTGCAAATATTTCATTATGTCAGTTATTTATTCTTTCTAAAATCCCAACAGTATCATTTTCCTCAAAATTAATCCTGATTATCACCAAATGTTCTTTACTTACTTGATTTCTGACTGTTTGGCATTACTTTGTGTGTGTGTGTGTCTGTGTGTATTTGTGTATGTGAGGGTTTAGATACACAAATGAATTTTGAACCTTTTAGGATAATGAGGATATTTACAAGATTACAGTCAGAAATCCAGTTAGTGCACACTATTTAGTGACAAGTCAGCACAATAAAGAGTCATTATAACAAAGATGATTACATGTGGGAAACTGGATCTAGACCTGTAATACAAAGAAGACCTAAACACATTTTTGTGCTAGGATAACATGAATAAAAATAGGCCCACTTCTACCATTCCTATAAAGTCATTACCCTTCAGTAAGGTAGTAACTTGACTAAGGATGGTAACTTAAATGTACTTCACCCTAATCCTGTCTCATTAACAAAACAAACACAAACTAATCCTCATTAACATAAACAGTAGCACATAGAGATCAGGATTCATAATAAACACAATGGAGGATAATTAGATCAGATCACAAAGTAGAGGACAGCAATCACACAATACTAAAACAAAACAAAACAAAAAAACCCATTACATTTCCCACATTCCCGTATAAGTGACAGGAGTAACCATTTGATCTCATTCTGGCCTTGAGATATAAGCAGAAGATACCTGGTGGGACATCTAGGAAAGCTGTTATTTTATTGCTGAAGGAAACATATTCAGCTAGCACACATTTTGCCCTTTTCCTGTCCCTTACTTCTTGTCTGGGTTGCAGATGTGATGACAGAGATAGCCCCATCATCTTGGGACACGAAGCAACAAGAAGATGCACAAAGACTGTCTGAGTGGAAAGACTGGAATCTTTTGGAGCAGTGGAGTTTCTGTGCCAACCCTGGAATGCCTTCCAGTGAAAATTTTTTGCCTTGAGAACATAGAAGCCTGTACTTGTTCTTTTACAAGCCATGCTTTACTAAGTAACATATTGTGTTATAGGCAGTCAAAGCTATTCATAATTAATATTCTCCTAATTGATAAATCAAGGAGTGACATAAGT
>NW_006921603.1:10301587-10302354 GCF_000298275.1 Orycteropus afer afer | reverse complement strand
ACTTCCTCACCATTTAGAAATTCTGTGACTGCACAGTCTTTTCCCTCTTTTTGTTTGTAGTTGTCCTCACTTGCCAATTGCTATCTCTGGTTCTCAGGGTAGTTTTGAGGATCAAATACATTAATACAAATTAAGTGTTGAAATTGTAACTTATACTCAACAGATGCTGGCTACTATTAAACTAAGGAAGTACATGAGCCAAGAAAAAGCTTACTTCCTTCTCAGTATTCTGATCTTGGAGGATTTAGGTGAAGTGAGTATTTACCTTATCAGAAGGTTTCAAGTGATAGTAGCAGATGACTTATTTTTAATTATGATTTAATTATCTTATACCACAATTAAAGGCCAGGGGCACCAGAACAGACCAAGGAGTCAGCTGCAGGGATCCAGGTGAGGAGAGGGAACCCAGGCCACACTCCACAAGTGGCTAGGTGGGAAAGCAGGAGAAAGGAGAGTAAAAGGCCAGGGGGACCAGACAGAGCAAAGAGTCAGCTGCAGGGATCCAGGTAAGGGGAGGTCGGAGAGGTTTCCAACAGCTAAGGGAGACAAACTTGTCTGTCAGTTTGTCCTACTGTGGTAACGTGTTGCTGTGAGTCTTGAGGCTGTGCCATTGGTGTTTCAAACCCAGTGGTGTGTACATGGTGCATAGGTATCAGCCTGGCTTGCAGACTGAGACAGACTAGGAAGAAAGAAGAGGCCATCCACTTCTCAAAGAATTGGCCAGGGAAAACCTTATGAATAGCAGAGAAACACTCTCTGATACATTA
>NW_006921603.1:10291147-10299007 GCF_000298275.1 Orycteropus afer afer | reverse complement strand
GAAGACTGAAGAAGAGTTCATGCTTTTGAGTTGTGGTGCTGGCGAAGAATGCTGAAAGTACCATGGACTGCTAAAAGAACTAACAGATCTGTCCTGGAAGAAGTGCACCCAAATGCTCCTTGGAAGCAGGAATGGCCAGACTTCATCTCACCTACTTTGGTCACGTTGTCAGAAGGGACCATTCCCTGGAGAAGGATGTCATGCTTGGTAAGGTGGAGGATCATCAAAAGAGGGGAAGGCCTTCAATGAGATGGATTGACACAGTGGCTGTGACAATGGGCTCAAGCATAGCAAGGATCATGGAGCTGGTGCAGGATCGGGTGGTGTTTTGTTCTGCTGTGCATGGGGTCGCTATGAGTCCAAAACGACTCGACAGCACCTAACAATAAGAACATTTTATACCATACTTTGTTCAACAGTTGATGTAAGGTGTTTCACAGCAGAAAAACATGCAATAAGCTAGTCATATGGAAATACAAAATGTATGTTAGGAGAAATTAATGTTAAAGTAGGAAGTAAACCAAACCAAACCAAATCCATTGCCCTTGAGTCAGATCCGACTCATAGCGACCCCTTCTTGGCTTTTTGAGGCAGTATCACTATGGAAGTAGATTGCCTAAACTTCCTTCTGAGGAGCGGCTCGTAGTTTGAACCACTAGCCTTCTGGTTAGCAGTCAAATGCTTTAGTCACTATGACACCAGGAGGGTGAAAAAATAGACTACGGATCTGAACTACATATGATCTAATAATACAATAGTAGTTAAGGTACAAATTTGGCTCAGAGATTTCTAGTGATCTCAGTAAAAGGGAGTATCATTCAATACGTTTAATTTAATAAATGCTTATTAAATATCTGTTATATGCCAGGCACTGTGCTAGGCTCTAAGAATATAATGGTCAGGAAAGCAGATATGTTCCCTGTGCTGTAGACCTCATAGTCATGAGAGAGAAAAAGACATTAAATAATTACACATGCACACACACACAGAGTTTTCAATGTCAACAACAACAAAATGAGTACATTCTTTTAAGGAAAGCAAAAGTTTTGTTGGCATTTAGCTCTAAACAAAATTTCTCACTTGGAGAAGTTCCAACCCATAGCTTGGTGGTCAGACTTGATATGTGGCTGCAACTCTCTGATTCAGACTTTCTTTTGATGGAGCTACTTGCTTTTCTGCTACCAGGTTCCTGGTTTTTTAGCTGGGAAGAGAGAGAGAAAATACATCCTTCAGCTCTCCCCTACCTAGATTCTGTTTTGATCACTTTCAAAATGCTAACGTTTCAGACATTCTTCTCCATGATAGAAAACTTGGGAGAACACAAATAGAAAAAAAAAAAAAAATTACATTGTAGATTTTATTGACATAGAGTAAAACAAATTCCTTCAGTCTTATTTAAATATATATTTTTATAAACCTTTTGGTGAAGTTTCTGAAAAATACATTCTGTAGGAAATAGGGCTTTCCTGGACTTGCGAGTTTTGCTATTTTGCTTGATTTAAGACCCATTGGAACTTAATCTGCCTTGGTTATTTGACATTAAGAGTGAAAAAATGTGTGTAATTACTGTTGAGTTGACTCCAACTCATAGTGACTCCATGTGTGTGTAAAGGAGAAATTCATAAAGCCTCTTGACCAAAACTAGATCACTGAATTCAACTCAGAAATATCTGATGATGAAGTGGTTAGTTTGTTGCAAAGACATTTTTGAGGAAACTTTCCAGCTGCAGCCAATCATATATTTTCTTTCAGCTGTGACACTCCTTTAGGCAACAGATTTACCTTTGCATTCAGTGAGGTCACTGGTGATTTGAACCACTAAATATTCTCCTAATTACCTAAAGGGTTCTAAAATAGCATGGTGAAGAAAAAGAAACCAAAATTGCCTAATGGTTAGAAACACCTTGATGCTTCAATCAGTTACTTCTTTGTGGGTAACAAGAGTTTAGCTTTCCTGAAGATGAGAAAATGATGCTGTTCCATTGTGGGGATGCAATGAATGTAACAAAACATGTTTTTGAAATATTGAATGGAAAAACAGTTGACTCTGTTATCTTTCACCCAAAGCACAATTTAAAAAAATAGGTTAAAATAACAACAACAACAACAACAAAGTGGGCCCAAGAAATATTTCTTTATGACAGGGATGTAATAAAGAGAATTAATTGAAACCATTTTGGAGCTGACCTTAGCTAAAGTTTCCCAGACAACTTAAAGTATTTTTATTTAACTAGCTGTTTTGGAGAAGTGAGGTGGTGGCACCAAGTTGGTTTTCACAAATTCCTGAGACATCTGGTTAAAGCTGTTTAAACATCCACCAGTGATGTTTTATGATCCCACCTGAAGGATATGTGACTATAATTAAAAACTTCTGTAATCAGTTCCTGAAGTCATTCGCCGTAAGCCTCTATACACAATTATCCAGTAGAAATCTATTCCTCACCCTTAACCCATCCTCCTTGCAGCCTCAACCAAAGATTAACCAATAAAATGACTATATTACAATTTCTTTGTTCCCTAGAGTATATCTGTCTCTGGTAGAAGTTTTCAGTTGGAGTCATCAGTTCTCACTTATGTGGGCTAGGGTTGCTTACATTAGAATATACCTTTTCCCTTTTTTCTGAATAAATTATCTTAATCTCATTTGAAAGACTGAGGGGCTTTTTTCCACTATAACATGCGTTAGAGTAGAACCATACTCTGTAGGGTTTTCGATGGCTGATTTTTTAGAAGTTGATTGCCAGGTCTCTTCTTCAAGGTGCCTCTGAGTGGACTTTCAGTCAGTGAGTAGCTGAGTGCATTACTGTTTGAACCACCCAGGGACTTCATCAAGGGAAGGATTACACATTTTCTAGAAAACTCAAGTTGACTCCATCAAGGGCTTCAATTTGTTTAGTAACTTATCTAAAATGTCTTTTTTTTTTTTTTGGTAATGCAAAATTATAATTATAAACATCTCTTTTGATACCAGGTATTAATGCAGTTCTGACTTTAAGTTATTCTTTCCTTAAAGTCAAACTGGACTTTTCTGCTTCCTCTGCTCTTTCATCTATGTCTATTAATACCCCTTTATAGATTACTACTTCTAATCTGTTTAAGACTGTGAAATGATGACCTGGAATTGTATGTAAACTAAGATCCAATAAGCTCTGAATGAGGTAATACCAAGCAGGGGCTTTGAAATTAGTTGTTTTCCTTTGAAGGTTCTAAAACCCCATTTCCTTATTTCTAAAATTAAGATAATCTTCCAGAAGGATGGGGTTTCTTGAAGTTTTACATTCAGTTAATGGAGTTACTGTGCATCTTGATGAATATTTTTGAGAGTCAGTGTAAAAAGCTCGTTCTGCTTCACACAAGTCTTCTCTCATTGTGCTGAACCTTTGAGAGTTATGCTTGACTTCCTACAGATTATGCAAAGGCTTTGAAGGGAGCTGTACAAAGGACAAGATTATGGACAAGAAATTGAATTGGGAAAATTTATAGAGCACCAGTTTTGTATAGGGCTCAGCATCGGTCCAGTGATTTGGGGAGTTTTTGTTATCAAATGGGGTCTGTAGCTTTATGGGATTTTGAATGGAAGGAGAATAGTCAACAAGACTCAAAACAGAAGTGAAGCACTTACTTTGGTAGCATGTCCAGCACAACTGAAGGAGTCTATGGATGGTGTGAAGGGTAAAGTAGCTGGGAGATTTGAACTCCTTAGAGGCCCTTGGAAGAAAGCCTTGGCAATCTGCAGTTCTACTCTGCACACTTGGGGTCACCATGAGTCAGAGTTGAGTAGATGGCAACTAGTTTGGTTCTTGATACCACAACTGAAAAGAGAAAAGGAGGGGCAACATTGTCCTTGCACAAGAAGAATACAACAAAGCCAATTCTTTTTTTTTTTAGAAAAAAAAAAAAAAGACTACCCAAGTGAAGGGAAAAAACAACAACAACTAATTATTAACTCTAGGAAAGACAAAAACAATTATACGAGAATGTAAATATAATCATAATATACTATGTAACTTAGCAAACAGTATTTATATAATCATAATAACTAAAATACTGAAAATGGATTAATACCAGAATTGGGATGTAACTATACTGGGAGCATAAAGGAGAAGTATTTGAAAGAAATAAAATCCTCCTCTACCACAATAAATCAATAGATAATTTTTAAAATTGATGGATCAAGTGGTAACCACATATTAATATTACGTAAAGATGTGGAGTAAATCGAGAGAACAATCTCTAAGAGATGAATGCGTTGCTTCTGGGTAGGGTGGGAAAGTCAGGGAACTGCTCTTTTTAGTGATAAGTTTTTCAAACGATTTGACTTTTGAACTTTGATAAGTTTTTAAGCTAAAAAATTAACTTAAAAATACATTTTGGACAGAACAAAAAACAGAATTGATGAGCAAAAGATCAAGAGGAAATGGTTTCTTGGGAGCGGCAGTTGACAAAGCAAATTAGAGAATATACTCAGTGAGAATCAGATGAAACAAGAGAGATAAAAGGCTGGGGACCAAGAGGTCCCTGTGAGGCATTCAGAAGAGAAAGGCTGCCACCAGGAAGTCCACACACTCACAGCTGCTTCCAGGACCCGGTGCTCACCCAGTAACAAAGCCGCTTCTGTCTGGGA
This sequence comes from Orycteropus afer afer, assembly GCF_000298275.1. Lineage (NCBI taxonomy): Eukaryota > Metazoa > Chordata > Mammalia > Tubulidentata > Orycteropodidae > Orycteropus > Orycteropus afer. Next base: position 10,294,383 of record NW_006921603.1, on the reverse strand, counting down.
AAACCACAGCAAGGCAAGGCAGGGAGCAAAAGAGCCTTTAACTGGGGTGGCAAGACAGTGGCTCTGTGAACTCCAAATGCCTCCCACAGACCAGGGCACACTTTTCTGTTCCCTCTCTTCTTCGCTCAGCTTATGACCATGCTGCCTAGGGCTTCTCAACAGGCCGAGCTGGTCTTTAGGTATCTCTCCCAGCTCTGGGTCTTAAGCCATCTTTCTGCCTCTCTCTCTCTCTCTCTTTTTTTTTTTTTTTTTAAATTCTACCCTGAGCACCCTGAGAACCCTGTCTCATGCTCTAACTTCACCTGCCTCTCCATCAAAATATTTCATGTGGGTTCCACTTTCTTAGAATCAGAGAGGTAACTGTCCAAGAAATTTAATGCATTCACTATTTCTGTTCACACTTGCAATTTAAGTCTCCAAAGCTTCAAATCAAGGAATTATCTGGGAAGGTTGAGCACTCAGTAGGCCAGAAGGTAGGGACTTTGGTTTGGACACCCAGTTTTCCTCCAACTGCACTAGGTAAGAACCATGTGTGCTTTAGGCTGGCTTCAGTGCAGCCAGTGAAAGTTCTTGTGTATTGATCTTGCTCAACCATTATCTTTTCTCTCTTCAGAATTTAGAGAATTTGCTCTATTCTTCAGTCTATTTTACATTCATTGATAGGTAATTTTTCCAAGATAGGTTACATGTGTGTCTTTTGTCTTTTTTTAACAGTCCATGACTTCCTTGAGGATTAACCTTGTCTTATCAAATGATGTGATATATTCTTTTACTATCTGCAAGTTCTCATTAGCTAATTTCTGAGGCCTTGGCTAAGATGGTACCAGAGTCCTTTGACTAAGAAATTCATTCCAGTCAGGAGATGAAAGGAAGAGATCAGTCATGAACCTACAGAAAACAGAACTAAGAGGAAAGATGAGGACCTCTCTGGAGCAAAATTTTCTGGAACTAGAAGGGAGCCAAGGAGGCCAGGACCACTGTGCTCAGCAACAGTCACTCTCTAGCATGGAAGATTTTCTCCAATGAGGAAGTTAGGTTCTCAAATGAGAGTTCAGAAACCCACATGGAATTTTGCGGACTTTGGTGGTATATTGCCTAAGGCATTTGCTAATCAGAAGGTTGGCAATTCAAACTCACCAGCCACTCATCGGAAGGAAGGTTGGGCAATCTACTTCTGTACAGATACCACCTCAGAAACCCAAGGAGAGGTAGCTATGAGTTTAATCCACTTGAGGGCAGTGAGTTGGATTTGGTTTTTGTCATTTTTAAATATCATTTTTTAAATTAGATTTTTAAACATCTTTTTGATTGGGAAATTAATCATACCTATAATTCTCAAAACCTCATGACATACACAGAACGTGGTTGCTATGGCACTGTGGATAAATCCACCTAAATATTTTTGGACCTATGTTTTTTTTTTTCCTTCTGGTGATTTCAAAATACACAGAAAAAGAAAACAGAAAACAACTGTACTAGATGTCTTTGCCTAAGGCGACTGCTAACCAGAAGGCTGGTCGTTCAAACCCACCAGTCACTCTTCGGAAGGAAGATGGGGCAATCTACTCCGTAGTGATACTGCCTCAGAAACCCAAGGAAGGGTTGCTATGAGTCAGGTCTGACTTGACGGCACATAACAACAACAACAACATATATTTTTAACAACAATAAAAATATAAAAAGGGATACAGACAATAAAGGTAAATACTATCACATACACAATTCTGTATTATCAATAATAGCAAACACTAATCTATAGGTGGATACATAGGTAGACGTGCAAGAAGATCAGGTATGGATAGGAGTATGGGAATATATCCACGACCATACATAGGTTTGGCAGATGATATTCCTGCATATGCATTTGTATATGTTACAAAAATGTCCACAAGCAGTATAAAGCTAACAGGTGGCAAAGTTAGGATAACTTCTCAGCCAAGATGAAGCACCTTGAGGGAGTGAGTCTCCGGGCCTGTGAGTTGGGGGACCATGATTGTGAGGGACATCAAGTTCATTGGTACAGCAAAGTATACAAAAGTATTGTTCTATATCTTACTTTAGTGAGTAGTGACGGTGTCTAAAAAGATTGTGAGTGGCCAAATCTAAGATGCAACTATTGGTCTTTCCTTGTCCAGAACAAAGAAGAGTGAAGAATATCAAAGACACCTGGAAGCAGTTAGATGAGAGGACTAATGGACCATGAGAACCTTAGCCTACATGATCCTGAGACAGAAGAACTAAATGGTGCCCAGCTAACAATGCAACCATTCAGGAAAGAATCAAGAGCCTCGATAGAGTGGGAGAAAAATAAAAAAAGATGGAGAACAAAATTGAAAACATAAAAAAGATCAGGTTTACTGGTTGCATAAACACTGGTGGAAACCCCAAGACTATGGCCCTGAGTCACCCTTTGGTCCTGGAACTGAGCTCATCTCCATGGCTTAATCCTCAGCCAAAAAAATAGACAGGACTATGTGCAGAAAACCACACCAGGGAGATGCACTCCTTAGAAATTCAACCAAGGGAGATCAGAAGGGCAACATTTGCAGACAGAAAACGAGGGAGGAAGAAGGACACAGGGAAAGAGTAACTACAGGGAGGAAGTGGGAGGAAAGCTGTTATACTGTGTAGATTGTAATCAATGTCACAAAACAAAATGTGAACGAACTGTTGAATGTAAAATGAATCTGCTTTGCAAAACTTCACCCAACTTAAAATAAAATTTAAAAAAAAATTCTAAATATTGTTAAAGTATTTCCAAGGTTATAAATTGAGATGTGCTTTAAATACAAACAGGATTTTGAAGAATTTGTATGAAAAAAGAATGCAAAATATACATTAATAATTTGATATGATAATATTTGACATATTGTATTAAATAAATTATATTATTAAATTAATTTAATCTATTTCTTTTTGCCTGGAAGAGATCCATATTTGCACCTATTCCAAAAAAAGTGATCCCACAGAATGTGGAAATTATTGAACAATATCATTAATATTGCACGCAAGTAAAATCTTACTGAAGATAATTTAAAAATGGTTGAAATAGTATACTGACAGAGAAGTTTCAGAAGTGCAAGTTGGATTCAGAAGAGGATGTAGAACAAGGGATATCATTGCTGGTGTCAGATGGATCTTGGCTGAAAGCAAAGAATACCAGAAAGATGTTTACTTGTGTTTTATTGATTATGCGAAAGCCTTCAACTGTGTGGATCATAACAAATTATGGATAA
>NW_006921603.1:10288654-10290632 GCF_000298275.1 Orycteropus afer afer | reverse complement strand
CCTTGGGTTTCCAAGGCAGTATCACTATGGAAGTAGATTGCCCCATCTTCCTTCCGAGGAGTGACTGGTGGGTTTGAACCGCCAGCCTTCTGGTTAGCAGCCAAGTGCCTTAGCCACTATGCTACCAGAGCTCCCAGATGATCTATAGCATTGGGGAAATCTGCTGCAAAAGACCTCTTTCAAGTGCTGAATAGAAAAGATATCTCCTTGCAGACTAAGGTGTGCCTGACCCAAGCCACGGTATTTTCAGTCGCCTCCTATGCATGTGAGAGCTGGACAATGAATAAGGAAGATTGAAGAAGAGTCAATGCTTTTGAATTGTGGTGTTGGTGAAGTGTTGAAAGTACCATGGACTGCTAAAAGAACTAACGAATCTGCCCTGGATGAAGTGCAGTGGGAATCCTCCTTGGAAGCTAGAATGGCCAGACTTTGTCTCACCTACTCTAGTCATGTTGGTAGAAGGGACCATTCCCTAGAGAAGGATATCATGTTTGGTAAAGTGGAGGGTCAATGAAAAGGGGGGAGGTCCTCACCAAGATGGATTGACACAGTGACTATAACTATGGGCTCAGGTGTAGCAGGGATCATGGGGCTTCAGTGTTTCATTCTGCTGTACATAGGGTCACTCTGAACTGGAGACAACTTGATAGCACCTAACAACAACATTTCTTTTTCATATTTAAAATTATATTTGTATCTCACATTATGTTTCTATTGCATAGTCCTACTCTAGAATTTTGTTCTAAAGTCCCAATGTTACAGTTTTGTCAAATAGTTTCAAAGTCACAAAGATATCAGATGAATTGTTGGATGACATCAAGAATGTAATATATTAAGAAAGCAAAAGGTCATTAAAAAGAGAGGAAAGGAAGAGAAGACCAAAATGGATGTCAGAAGACACTCTGAAACTTGCTCTTGAATGGAGAGTAGCTAAAGCAAATGGATGAATAATGACAAGATAAAAGAGCTAGAATGCTCCTTGGAAGCAAGAATGGCCAGACTTCGTCTCACCTATTTTGGTCATTTTGTAAGAAGGGACCATTCGCTGGAGAAAGATGTCATGCTCGGTATGGTGGAGGGTCGATGAAAGAGGGGGAGGCCTTCAACGAGATGGCTGCGATGATGGGCTCAAGTATAGAAGGGATTGTGGGGTTGGCACGGTATCGGGCAGTGTTTTGTTCTGCTCTGCATGGGGTCGCTATGAGTCGGAAACGACTTGACGGCATTTAACAACAAAAGAGCTGAAGAGAAGATTTCAAAGAGGAGCTTGAAAAGAAAAAGTCAATTACTATAAGGAAATGTGCAAAGACCTGGAGTTAGAAAACCAAAAGGGAAGAACACATTTGGCATTTCTGATGCTGAAGGAACTGGAGAAAAAAATTCAAGCCTCAAGTTGCTGCATTGAAAGATTCTATGGGCAAAATATTGAATGATGCAGGAAATACCAAAAGAAGGTGGAAAGAATACACAGATTCACTGTACCAAAAAGAATTGGTCAATATTCATCCATTTCAGGAGGTGGCAAATGATCAAGAACTGACAGTATTGAAGAAAGAAGTTGAAGCTGCACTGAAGGAATTTGCAAAAAGCAAGGCTCCAGGAATTGATGGAATACTCATTGAGATGTTTCAACAAACAGATGCCCTGTTGGAAGCACTACTCAGTTATGCCAAGAAATTTGGAAGACTGTTACCTGGCCAATTGACTGGAAGAGAGCCATATTTGTACCCATTCCAAAGAAAAGTGATCCCTCAGAATGTGGAAATTATCGAGCAATATCATTAATATCACTTGCAAGTAATCTTACTGAAGATAATTCAAAAATGTTTGCAGCAGTATATTGACAAAGAAATTTCAGAAATGCAAGCTGGATTCAGAAGAGGATGTGGTGCAAGGGATATCATTACTGATGTCAGATGGATCTTGGCTGAAAGCAAAGAATATCAGAAAGATGTTTACTTGTATTTTATTGACTATG
>NW_006921603.1:10287826-10288339 GCF_000298275.1 Orycteropus afer afer | reverse complement strand
GACTCGACGGCACATAACAACAACAACAACAACATTCAATCTGTATGCTGAGCAAATAATCCAAGAAACTGGACTATATGAAGAAGAACAACATGGCATCAGGATTGGAGCAAGACTCATTAACAACCTGTGATATGCAGAGGACACAATCTTGCTTGCTGAAAGTGAAGATGACTTGAAGGATTTACTGATGAAGATTAAAGATGACAATCTGCAGTATGGATTTCACATCAACATAAAGAAAACAAAAATCTTCACAACTGAACCAATAAGCACCACAACATAAATGGAGAAAAGATTGAGATTGTCAAAGATTTCGTATTACTTGGTTCCATAATCAACACCAATGGAACCAGCAGTCAAGAAATCACACTGGGCAAATCTGCTGCAAAAGACCTCTTTGAAGTGCTGAAAAGCAAGGATATATATCTCTTTGAAGACTAAGGTGCTCCTAATCCAAGCCATGGTGTTTTCAATCACCTCATATGCATGTAAGAGCTGGGCAATGAATAA
>NW_006921603.1:10285327-10287306 GCF_000298275.1 Orycteropus afer afer | reverse complement strand
CCTTCCTTCCGAGGAGTGGCTGGTGGGTTTGAACCGCCAGCCTTCTGGTTAGCAGTCAAGTGCTTTAGCCATTATGCTACCAGAGCTCCTAAGTCTGATGTAGGACTGGGCAATGTTTCATTCTGTTGTATGTAGGGTCACTATAGGTCAGAGCAGACTCTACGGCACCTAACAATAAGAACAACAAACAACAGTTATATACAGAAAATCACCCAGATGAAGAATGTCAATTGTGAAATACCGAGTTGTCTATAAGTCACTGACACACCGTCATCGTTCTCTCCCTTTGTAAACTGCCACATCTGTTAAGAACTTAGTCTGTCCATGGAAGAACTGAACTGGTTATTCTGACCTGGTTATCATTTACTTCAATCAACTGAGGTAAATGCTGGCTGGGAGAACAACCAGAAATCTAATCCTATAAGATTATGTCAGTCAGTACTGATATTGATGTGCTCACCTGTGTCTGAAAACAAATGGTTTCTTAGTGCCAGATCTTTATGAGGTAAGACAACAGCTGGATTTATTGTGTAAGTTCCTGAAAGAGAACAGAGACCAGCCAGGATCAATACATTCCTGAATAAGTTAAGGAGAGATTGCCACTGGCTATAATTCAGTGTGAAACATAAATAATTTGGAAGCATCTCCCTATCTCCCCTAGCCACCTTTGCCATATTCTCTTCATGTCTGAACTCATTTCTTATTGAGTGCATTTGTGGCAATGACCTCTTATGGTTTTTACAAATAAAATTATTGGACTTAAGTCAGACGACCTAGGTGAGAGGTCCCATCTTGTTTGGTGCATACATGACTTTGGGTAAATTATGTAGTCTCTGTTTTCTAATATGGTTTAAATCAGCGAATCTGTTAGGAACCTTCTAGAACCAAGGTTCTGTTTTTCTGAATTGTTCTGGAAGTAGATGAAACATGAAATCTAAACATCTGAGAGCTGGTTATGTAAAACTATTAAAATCTGAGCTCCATTCTACAACTGGGATTTGAAAAGCCACCAGTGTTTTTCTTCATTACAAGAAGAGTGTGGAATACACTTGTGCAATTTTCTATTTATAGTGAGTCACCATTATGTTGTTTTGCAAGAGCTGCTTGATATTTTTCCTTTATCAAAAATAAAATGAGCAAGAGGGAAGATCTTGGGATGCTGATGCATTTCTAATCTTGTTTTTTATTTATACTTATGGGACCCTAGACATGAAAGCTATACATGTAGTACCATTATGGAAAACAATAAGCAAAGAATCATATTTCTTTTTCTCACTCACTTGATGAAGCCTTCAAATGTTAGTCTGAGCTAAGTTTTAGTGGTATTAGAAGTGGAAACTAGCTCCCTAGGGTAGGTCATATTTATGTTAATTTCCTGCACCTCAGTGTACACAGTTATTATAGGGCATGTGAATGATCCATTCACTGAATGAAGAAAAATTATTCCAAATGATTATTGATGAGTTAATCAAGATAACCATGTCAACTTTCTTTATCCATTAGTGGTAACATCTACAGTATTTCACAATCATAATAATAAAAGAGCCAAATGCTAATGGACGAGGTAATCAGACCTTAATGAAGAACAGTGAAAAATCTTCTTTCAAAAATACTTTACAGTTTTCATAATCACTGAAGTGGTCAGTTAGTCCCAAGATTCTTCATATTTCATAATGTGTTTTTATAGACTTTTTCATTTCAAAAATAGTTGGATTTTCCTAATGTAAGAAAAAGTAGAAACAAATGGGAAGGAAACTCTCTTTTAAAAAGAATACATATTTAAAAAGCAGTTCATTATTCAGTGGTGATTTCAAATGGGGTAAATTTCTATCCATTGAAAAACTCAAAATTATGCCTTTATACTTTATCCTTTCACTCAAATTTGGCAATTTTATCAATACAAGCTTCGGTAAGTCTGAACTTGCATATACATACATATATATATATACACACACACGCACACACACACACACGTGTGT
>NW_006921603.1:10284388-10285028 GCF_000298275.1 Orycteropus afer afer | reverse complement strand
CATAGGCTGAAACTATGAGGTAGACATAGAGTGAGGAGTCATAGCATTCAGGAGAAGCAAATCTCTAAAGGAAACCATGAGCAATGGCAGTGTGGTTTTTCTGGTGGGTCATTGGAGTTGCTCTGGGATGATTAGACCTACTGTTACACCCTGAGGGGATTTCCAGTTGCCTGCATGGTTGTACCAATGATTTTCAAACTATTGCCTTTGAATCCCTAGAGGTTCCAAGGAATTGTTTAGGGGTCTTCTCATAGAAGAAGAGGGTACCAGAAGGACAGAACACTCCTCCACCTACAGCATTAACCAGAGGGGTGTATTTTGTTCCATTTAGTATATATAGTTTTTCTGCATTAGATTTCATTACTGCAATTAAAAGCATAAAAAATATCCATTCAGGGACTCATAGTTTGCATGTTAAAGAAAATTCTCTTTAATGTTTGTTGAATATCATCTTGAAATGTAGGAGACTAGATTTTCCCTTCCTTTCATAGATATATGAGTTTGAACCACCAAACTTGTGGTTAGCAGTCAAGTGCCTTAGGCACTACTTCTGCAGTTATATCACCTGGGAAATCCAAGGAGGGGTTGCTATGAGTTGGACCCGACTTGACGGCAGTGAGTTTGGGTTTTTTTTTTTTTT
>NW_006921603.1:10278725-10281833 GCF_000298275.1 Orycteropus afer afer | reverse complement strand
CACATGTTTGTTGGCCGCTTGAATATCCTCCTTGGTGAAGTGTCTATTCATGTCTTCTGCCCATTTTTTAATTGGATTGTTTGTCTTTTTGTTGGAAAGCTTTTTTAAATGCAGATTCCTGGACCGTACCTTAGATCTACAAGCTCTCTGTGGTTCCTGGGGAAGTCCGTATTTCTAAAAGCTCCCCAAATAATTCTGATGCTTACTGAAGTTTCCAATAAATTGGACAAGAAAAAGGTACTGATTGCTCACAGGAAATGGAGTATCCCAGGGCAGGCAATTCTGGTGAGTGTAATTCTAAGGGGAGAAATAGCAAAATTATCCCAGTTCACAATTTATTCTAGTATTAGTCCAAGTGGCGTAGTGCCTAAGGCATTTGACTGCTCACCAGAAGGCTGGCTGTTCAAACCCACCAGCCACTCCTCGGAAGGAAGGTTGGGCAATCTACTTCCGCAATGATACTGCCTCGGAAATCCAAGGAGGGGTCACTATGAGTTGGACCCTACTTGATGGCAGTGAGTTTGGTTTTTTTCTTTGTTTGTTTTTTGTTTATTTTTATGCTATACACTTAAAAGTGGAAATTTGTGGGATACATTTAAAAGTAAGTTAAAGTGGACAATAATAAAAAAAAAATAATAAATGCATATACCTTAACTGTTTTATTTAAACTAAAAACATCCAAATGTCCACTCATTTGCAAATCTTTTGTGCAGGACCATTGCCTTGTCTCTGCAAATCACCTTTGTCTATGGCATTTTCCATCATCTTTCTTACATAAACCACACTTATAACACTTCATCTATTTTTTCAAGTTTCATTTTACTTAAAGTGGTTAATTTGAGGAATGTAAAGACATCTGCAAGGCCATCTTATGAATAAAGAATTCTAGAATCTACATTTTAACAAACAACTTCTCAAATCTAATGATTATCTTACCCACACTCAACTCAAAGGCAATTCAAAATATTCAACTACGTTCCTATAGAAACAATTCTCTCTTTGCACTCGCAATTCATTGGTTTATATAATACTTGACTAAATTGCATATAAATAGAAACAAATAGAATCTGCATAAATAGGTTTGGAAACAAATGCAGTTGAGTCTTGGTAAGCAGACAAATCAATTGGAAGTGCATGCTTGAGAGTTGTCTATACAAAATATAGGTTGTGTATCTGCGTGTTTTGGTTATCAACCAGTGTTTTTAGAGGAAAATGGGAGTAACCTAGTAAGTTAGTTAAGTAGAGGATGGTTAAGAAAACTTGTACATTACTCGGTGGATATATGGAATAGAGTTTTAGAAAGTCAAAGTGAAATGGATTTTGGTTTTACATTTACTTTTTTATGTATGAAATAGCTCTGGTGGCTTAGTGCGTAAGGCATTTGACTGCTAACCAGAAGGGTGTGGTTCAAACCCACCAGCCACTCCTCAGAAGGAAGACTGGGCAATCTACTTCCATAGAGATAACGCCTCAGAAACCCAAGGAGGGGTTGCTATGAGTCGGATCCGACTTGAAGGCAGTGAGTTTTGTTTTTTTTTAAATGCTCTCCCTCAAGGCCTCAAGTCTTTTTTCAGACACACTAAATTTCATTATATATATTAATTTGTTGTTGTTGTTAGGTACCATTGAGTCGGCTCCATCTCATAGTGACTCCATATACAACAGAACAAGATGCTATCTGGTCCTGTGCCACCCTCACAATCCCTGCTATGCTTGAGCGCATTGTTGCAGCCACTGTGTCAATTCAGCTAGCTCACTGAAGGTCTTCCCCCTTTTAGCTGACCCTCTACTTGACCAAACATGATATCCTTCTCCAGAGACTGGTCCCTTCTGACAACATGACCAAAGTAGGTGAGACAAAGTCTGGCTATTCTCACTCCTAAGGAGAGTTCTGCCTGCACTTTTTCCAGGACAGATTTGTTTGTTCTTGTGGCAGTCCATGGTATTTTCAGTATTCTTTGCCAATACCACAATTCAAGGTATCAACTCTTCTTTGAGTTTCCTTATTCCTTGTCCAGCTTTTGCAAGCATATGAGGAGAAGGAGCTCTGGTAGCACAGTGCCTAAGGCATCTGACTGCTAACCAGAAGGTTCAAACTCACCAGCCACTCCGTGGAAGCAAGACTGAGCAATCTACTTCGGTAATGCTTTACCACCTCAGAAACCCAATGGGGGTAGCTATGAGTTGGAATCAACTTGGTGGCAGTGATATATATAGATAGATAGACATCTATCTATCTATCTATCTATATACACACATATATATATATATGGGAGCTCTGGTAGCATAGTGCCTAAGGCACTTGACTGCTAACTAGAAGGCTGGTGGTTCAAACCCACCAGCCACTCCTCAGAAGGAAGATGGGGCAATCTACTTCAGTAGCGATACTGCCTTGGAAACCCAAGGAGGGGTTGCTATGAGTCGGGTCCGACTCGACGGCACAAAACAACAACAACATGATAACCTAAAAGTTTTATTTCTAATAGAGGACCTCAATGTTCTGATGGTAACATAGTGATTGCTGGTATGTAAGCAGTTATTTTATTGGTGTGGAAAGACATGTGTTGTATGTCTAATTCGCCACCCATCTGTCAATTTGTCATAGTGTGGTGCCTTGTTTTTTGCTATGATGCTAGAAGCTATGCCTCTGTTATTTCAAATACCAGCAGGGTCACCCATTGTGGTTTCAGGGGAGCTTCTAGACAGACTAGGAAGAAAGGCCTGGCAATAATAAAAAATTATCCAATGACAACCCTCTGGATCACAATAGAACATTGTCCGATAATCATTAGTATGGTGGAGGCTTGGGCAATATTTTGTTCTTTTGTAATGAGGTCGCCATGAATCAGAACAGACTTGATGGCAACTAGGAACATATCTAAAACACAAATTTTTACTGAATGAATGACTGAAGTATGTGGATCCATCCAGAGTGTTGAAGTGATTTATAAAACTTCATTTCTACTACTTTTTAAATGTTAATTTGCCTACCAAAATTATTAAATTTCTGAATAGTATTTTTTTTTCCTTTTTTTTTTTTTTTATTAGGATTTCGGTGAAGATTTACAGAGTAAATTCACTTTTCATACAGCAGTTCACATATACTTT
>NW_006921603.1:10270640-10277600 GCF_000298275.1 Orycteropus afer afer | reverse complement strand
TGTCAGATATGTTATTACCAAATATTTTTTCCCAATCTGTAGGTTCTCTTTTGACTCTTTTGGAGAAGTCTTTGGAAGCACATAAACATTTAATTTTTAGCTGAATAGTATTTTCACAGAAATTTTCATTCAAGGTTATGGCACCTGGGATTTTGTTTCCCTGGAAAGCATATTCTGACCTATGGCGGAATGATTAAGTTCTGAGGTCAAACTGAGTTCATAACCTTGTTCTACCACTTACTTGCTTGAAATACATGTATGCATCACTTAACGTCCACAATACATTCTGTGAAATAGAATGTTATGTGATTTGGACAGTGTGCAAACAACTTAGTAAAACTTTATGGGAACCTGTGACCAGTTGTTCTCGTTGCCACTGCGGCCACAGCTGCTGCTGCTGGAGCTGCTGGAGGAGGTTGGAGGAATGGGCACCGGCAATGGCAGTGACTGAGAGGCAGCTGTGGAGTGTGAGGAACAGCTTAAGGAGTGAGCAGAACACACTTAGCCCTGTCCACTGTTCTGCCCACCTGAGCAGTAAGAGTAGCAACGGTCCCTATTGCCATCACCGTGTGCCTGCCCACTGGAAAGATCCTGAGAGCCCACTCCCAGAGCCATCCGTGTTCTCTGCCTGACCTGCCTGTATCCCACCTGTGGCCCAGTGCAGTAAGAATCTGGATCTGGGGTCTTTAAAACTATTAAAACAAAAACAAAAACAAAAAAACAACTCAATGCGGTCAAGGTGGTTCTGACTCACAGTGAGTCTGAGGCAGTTATCTCTACAGAAGTAGATCGCCCAGTCCCGCCAACCTTCTGGTTAGCAGTCAAATGCCTTAGGCACTATGCCACCAGAGCTCCCTTAAAACTATTAGGAAGAAATAATAAACAAAAGGAGAATTGCTTTCCCTTAAAAAAAAAGAACAAAACAACCTTATGAGACCAGGGACATATATGCAATCCCGTGTAGTCTGAATGGTTGTTAAGGGACACATGCCTGTGATGGACAAACTAGTTTGATCCTTCAGGGTCTTAGTTTCTTCATCAGAAAATGAGAATAATAACAATTGCTACTTCATAATTGTTTTCAGGATTAAATATTATAGATGATATTTGTTTATAATAGAATTTGTTGAAAACAATATCCTTTCTCTACTGAACTGTGGTATCTTTGTTAAAAATTAGTTGTCCATTTATTTGTGGGTATATTTCTGGACTTTGAATTCTATGGCATTGATCTACTTGTATATCTTTATGGCAATACCACACTTGATTACTATAGCATTAGAATAAGGCTCAAAATGAGGTAGTGTTTATCCTCCAACTTTATCGTTTTTCAAAATTATTTTGACTAGTCTAGATCCTTTGCCTTTCTATGAATTTTAGAATTTGTTGGTTGATTTCTAAGAACAAAAAAGCATGCTGGTATTTTGATTATGTTTGCATTAAATTTATAGAACAATTTGGGTAAAATTGACATCTTAATGATATTGAGATTACAGATCCAGGAAGAAGGTCTTTCTCTCCATTCATTTAGGTCTTTAATTTTTCTCAGCAATGTTTTATAGTTTTCAGTGTACATGTCTTGCACATCCTTTACAGATTTAACCCTAAGTATATCATATTTTTTAATGCTATTATAAATGGTGTTGTTCTATGAAATACAGTTTATAATTATTGGTTGTTAGTATATAGAAATACAGTTGATTTTTTTTTATATTGATTCATTTATACACAACCTTACAAAATGTGTTAATTCTGGTAGTTTTTTTTTTCTTTTAGTTTCCATCAGATTTTCTACATAGATGATCATATCATATGTGAATTAATAGTTTTTCTTCTTCCTTTCTAATCTGGATGTCTTTTATTTCTTTTCCTTGCTTCACTGTCTTGGTTAGAACCTCTAGTACAATGTTATAAAGAAATGGTGAGAATGGATATCCTTGAAGTGTTCATGAGCTCGGAGGGGAAGAATTCAGTCTTTCACTATTAAGTTTGATGTGAGCTATAGAGTTTTTATAGACACCGTTTATTAGGTTGACAAATTTCCTTTCTATTCCCAGATTGCAGAGAATTTTTATTAGAAATGTATAGTGCCTCTGTCAGCTTCTTTTTCTATATCTACTGATATGATTTTATGCTCTTACTTTTGTAGTCTGTTAATATGGTGAATTATGTGAATTAATTTTTGAATGTTAAACCAACCTTGTTTTCCTGGGGTAAAATGCACTTAGTCATAGTGTACTATCTGTTTTATATATTTTTTGATGGAATTTGTTAAAATAGTATTTCTAATGTTTGCATTTATGTTCATGAGGAATATTGGTCTGTAGTTTTGTTTTCTTGTAATGCTTTAGTCTGGTTTTGACATGAGGATAATGTTGGCCTCATAGAATGAATTAAGAGTAGTTCCTCTCCTTCAATTTTCTGGAAGAGTTTATGTACACTTGGTATTAGTTCTTCCTTAAATGTTTGATAGAATTCATCCCTGAAGCAATCTGGATGTGGAGTTTTCTTTGTGGGAATTCTTTTTTTTTTAATATTTTTTTTGTTTTGTTAAGAATATACACAGCAAAAATACACAAAATTTAACAGTTTCTTCATATACAATTCAGTGAGCTGTACAGCCATTCTCATCCTCCTTTTCCAAATTTTCCCTCCCTCATTAACATACACTCACTGTCCCCTAAGGTTATACCTAATCTTTTGAGTTGCTATTGTCAATTTGATCCCATATAGATAGTTATTGAAAGAGCATAATCATCAAGGCAGACTTTTTTTTTTTTTTTTAAGAGTCAAACTAAACTATTGTTTGGTTTTAAGAAGACTTCAGGGAATATTTTTAGTTTAAGGTTTAAAGATTATCTCAGGGCAATAGTTTCAGTGGTCCATCTAGCCTCCATGGCTCCAGAAAGTCTGGAGTCTTTGAGAATTTGAAATTCTGTTCTGCATTTTCCCCTTTTTGATCAGGATTCTTCTATAGAATCCTTGGTCAAAATGTTCAGTGATGATGGTGGCCAGGCACCATCCAGTTCTTCTGGTCTCATGGCAAAGAAGGCAATTGTTCATGGAGGCAACCAGCCACACATTCCATATCCTCTTCCTCCTCCTGACTCTCCTTCCTCTACTGGCTGCAGGCAAACAGAGATCAGTTATGGATAACTACTTGTTTTGTGGGAAAATTTTTAACTGCAAATTTAATTTCTTTGATAGATTTGGAGCTATTCAGATTTTCTCATTCATCTTGAGTGAGTTTTGGTAGTTTGTACCTTTCAAGGAGTTTGTGCAGTGCATCTAACTTGTTGGATTTATAGGCATAAGGCTGTGCATAGTATTCTCTTGTAGTTTTAACATCTGTAGAATCTGTAGTGATGTCACAACTCACTCCTGATATTAGTAATTTGTGTCTTTGTTCTTTTTTTCCTTATCAGTTAAGCTAGAGGTTTATCAATTTTATTCATTTTCTCAAAGAACCAGCTTTCAACTTCATTGTTTTTAATTTTCTTTCCTGCTTGCTACTTTCTCGGAAGGAAGGTTGGGCAATCCTTCTTCCATAGTGATACTGCCTCGGAAACCCAAGGAGGGGTTGCTATGAGTCGGGGCCGACTCGACGGCAAACAACAACAACAACAGCTTGCTACTTTCTTTATTTCTGCTCTGATCTTTATTATTTTCTTTCTTCTGCCAAATTTAGGTTAAATTTGTTCTTTGTGTGTGTGTGAATATGAAAGAAGAGGTCATTGATTTAAGACTATTCTTCATTCATAATACAAGCATTTAATGCAATATAGGCTCCCTAACTACTGAATTAGTGTTCTATAAATTTTGTTGTGTTTTTATTTTCATTTAGTTCAAAATACTTTCTAGTTTTCTTTTGACTCATGACATATTTAAAGTGTATTCTTTAGTTTTCAAGCATTTGGGAATTTCCTGGAGATCTTTCTGTTATTGATCTCTAATTTAATTCAACTATGGTCAGAGTCTTTGAATTTTAAAGGTAAAATTTGTTAAGATATGTTTTACAGCTCAACTATGGTCTATTTTGTTCTATATGCACTTGACAAGAACGTGTGTCCTATGGAGTGTTCTAAATGTCTTATGTCTAGTCATTTGGTTATATTCAAGTCCTCTATACCAGAGGTCTGTATTTTATTTTATTTTTTAAAGAGGCAGATAATAAATATTTCAGCTTTGTGGGCTGTACATCCTCTGCCACAATTACTTAAATCTGCAGTTATAACAGGACATGAATGACTGTGTCCATATAGGGTCCACAATGAACTGGATTGGGACCTCGTAGTTTGTTGACCGTTGTTCTAAATCCTTACTGTTTTTCTGTCTACTTGTTCTACCCATTATTGAGAGATGAATGTTAAAGTCTTTGTAATTGTAGATTTGTGTGTTTCTCCTTGTAGTGCTGTCAATTTTTGCATTTTTAATTTTTGTATTTTGAAGCTCTATTATTAAGTGAATAAATGTTTAGGATTTCTGTATCTTCTTAATGAATTGACACCATTATAATTTGGAAATGACCCTCTTTATCTCTGATAATATTCTTTGACTTGAACCTACTTTGTCTTGTATAAATGTAGTCTTAGCAATCAATTAGTTTCATACTTTTATTTTAACATATTTCTATCTTTATATTTCAGGTGGAGTTCTCTTAGGCAGTATATATTTCATCTTGCTTTTATATAGTTTGAAATAGCTCTGCATTTTAATGTTGTGATTTAAGCTGATTACATTTAAAGTAATAGTTGATGTTTATACATAAATATATTATTTTATTCTTGCTTTCTATTTGTCCAATCTATTATTTTTCAATTTTTTCCTCTTATTGCTTCTGACTTTTTGATTAAGTGAGTGTTTTTTAAAATTCTATATTATATTTTTTGGCTTACTAGCTATAAGTCTCTGTTTTGTTATTTTAGTGTTGCTTTAGAGTATATAGTATACATATTTAATTTATCACAGTTTACTTTTAAGTGATATTATATTACCTCATGTATAATATAAGAATATTACAACATTCTATTTCTATTTCCTCTCTCCTGGACTTTGTGCTATTCTTGTCAAAAACTTTATTACACTATATTACAATATATGTAATTATATTTTTTCGAAGTAGTTAATTATCTTCTAAAGAAATTTAAGTAATAAATATTTATTCAAATCATAAGAAACATATCTTTTATTTGCCCATGTAATTACCATTTCTGATGCTGTCTATTCTTTTATTTAGCACTACATTCCCATTTAGTATCATTTTCTATCTGCCTGAAGAACTTCCTTAATATTTTCTGAAGTGTGTGTCTGCCAGTAATGAATTCTTTCAACTTCTGTGTGTCTGAAAAAGTCTTAATTTGACTTTTTATTTGAAAGATGTTTGGGTTGAGTATAGAATCATATACAATTTTTTTTCTTTTAGTATAGGTATGCATCACTTATCATCCATGATGCATCCTGTGAAATGGGATATTTTGTGATTTGGATGTTGCATGAACACCTGTGTCTGAGAGGCACAGGGGCTTCCAGGAACACTGGCCTGGGCAGCTCCCACTGTAGGTGCCTAAGATGAATGTCCTGGGCACATCCTGCTGCAGATGCCTCAGGTGAGCGTTCAGCCAGGTCCTGCCTGGCCATCACCACCCCTTTTGCTAAGCCAGCTTCAGGGAAGACTAGTTCACCTGTGAGAATCCTCTTGGGAATGAGACGGTGTGGGTCAGGGCTGGGTTGCCTGGGACACATAACTTTCCATCAACACTCTATGGAAACACATTGGCAAAAGATGGGGACTAGACTTGTCAAGTCATAGGAGCCAAGGGTTGGGAGTTTAGGCTAGACCTCCATCACCAGACTAAGTGGCTTCTGGGCCATGCACAGCAGCTGCACAGTAGGGCTCTGACCTCAACATGAGGGTCTGGAGCCCTGGCACTCAGACACCTGGGTGCCCCAGTTCATGGACATATATGTGGTTGGGTTTTGCCCAAAATGACATTAAGCGATTCATACTTGTACTTAAAAAAAAAAAAAAAAAAAAGTTGCTCCAATATTTTCTCACTTGCATTGCTTTTGATGATAAAATTACTGCTGACATTAGCTTTGCTCCTTTTCATGTAACCTGTCTTTTTCTCTGGCTGCTTTTGAGATGATCTCTTTATGACTGTTTTCAAGCAATTTAACTTTTGTGTAGTTTTCTTCATATTTGATGTGCTTGGGGTTCATTGAGTCTCTTGCCTCCATGAATTTTTATCTTTTCATCAAGTTTGCAAAATTTCAGTCACTATTTCTTCAAAAAGGTATTGTTTTTCAGTATCCCCACCTCTTCTTTGGAGACATATATTAAACTGCTAGAAGTTGTCCTACACTTGTTGATACTCTTTTAATTTTTTTTTTAATTGTTTCCTTCTGTGTTTTGTTTTAGATTGTTTCTATTGCTATTTCTTCATTCTTCAAGGTCACTAATCTTTATCCTGCAATATCTAATCTGCCATTAATCCTATCCCATGCATTTGTTATCTTACACATTGTAGCATTTAACTCTAGATGATTGATTTGGATCTTTTTAAAATATATTTTATCTATACTTAAGGAGCTGTGGTGGTGCAGTGCCTAAGGCATTTGACTGCTAACCAGAAGGCTGCTAACCAGCCGCTCCATGGAAGGAAGATGGGGCAATCTACTTTCATAAGGATTTACTTCCTTGGAAACACAATGTAGGTCACTATGAGTTGGAATGTACTTGATGGCAGTGGGTTTTTTAGTATATCTCTACTTAACTTCAGGCCCGCCCAGAGTAGCAGGCCAGAAGAGCAGGAGAAAGGGAATTAAAGCCAGGAAGCCAGACAGAGGAACAGTCAGCCAGGTGGGGGTGATACGAGAGGTCTCCAACAGCAGGACAAACTTGTCTGTCGGTTTGTCCTACTGTGGTGACATGTAGACGTGAGTTTTGAGGCTGAGCCTCTG
>NW_006921603.1:10247416-10267765 GCF_000298275.1 Orycteropus afer afer | reverse complement strand
AGGGACAGTTTCAATCAATTGATTTTCCTCTTCAATATGAGACATATTTTCTTGCTTTTTTGTACATTGCAAATTTAGAATTCCAGACATTGTAAGCTTTACCTTGCTGGATGCTAGGTAAGGTCTCTGGGTGGTGCTATGGTTTGTTCTTGGCTATTAACTGAAAGGTTGAGGGTTTGAACCCATCCAGTGGTACTGGAAAAGGAAGGAGTGGGAGTCTGCTTCCATAAAGATTGCAGGCAAGAAAATCCTATGAAGCTCAGTTCTTCTTTGTACCACATGTTTTTTCCTCCTTGGATGGCAGGTATTTTTGTGTAGCAACAAATATTCTTGAGTTTTCTTCTAAGATATAGGTACGTTACTTGGAAACAAATTCATTTTTTTCAGGTCTAGCTTTTTAAGGTTTGTTGAGTGGAAACTGAGCAATATTTAGATTAAAAACCCACCGACAGTGAGTCGATTCTGATTCATAGCAACCCCCACTGGTTTTCCAAGACAGTAAATCTTTATGGATGTAGATTGCTGCATCTTCCTTCATGGAGTGGCTGGTGGTTTTAAACTGCCACTCTTCTGGTTAGCAGAAGGCTTAGGCACTGCCCCTCCAGAGCTCCTTATATTTAGATTGTTGTTTTTGTTGTTGTTGTGTGCCGTCGAGTCGGCCCTGACTCATAGCGACCCCTCCTTGGGTTTCCGAGGCAGTATTACTATGGAAGTAGGATTACCCAACCTTCCTTCCGAGGAGTGGCTGGTGGGTTTGAACCACCAGCCTTCTGGTTAGCAGTCAAGTGCTTTAGCCACTATGCTACCAGAGCTCCTATATTTAGATTAGGGTTAACTATTTCCCAATAGTGAGACCAGTCCCTTCAGAGTACCCTTCGCATTCTCTCTCGAATTATGTGGTTTTCTGGTCTGGCTAGTGGGAATAGGCCCTGTTCCTGGTCAACTATGAGTGTTGGGTACATCTCTTCTAATCCTTTCTGATGGTTTTTCCTTCAGTCTTGGATAGTTTCCTCACATACATGATCAGTACTCTGTTTAATATTTGAGAGAGACCCTCTGTAGATCTCTCATTTTCTCTCTCTGTCTAATTCTCTATTCTCCAGCACTGTCTTCTTGAACACTTTAGCTGCTGTGGTCTCCCTGAACTCTCAGCTCCATCTTGTCAACTCTGGGAGTCCATCAGGCTCTCCTTTTATCCTTCTTTGTTCTGTAACTTGGAAACTCTCTCAAGGAACTAAGCCGATGCAATCACAGGGCACACTCCATTTGTCTCCCAGCAATCAGGGATAACTATTCTTTGTTGCCTGCTGTCAAATAAAATGAAAACCATTGTTCCATATATTTATGTCTGTTTTGTTTGTCTGCTTGTTTATTTTGTTGTTGTTTCAAGTGATATGGTACATTCAATTTCTGTTGCTCCATCTTGGCTGAAAGCAGAAGTACCTATCATTGACTTTTATTTTTGTCATTTCAACCAAGTGTTCATGTCGGCCAAATTGTTACCCACTGTTCAAGCAAGAATGTATCTACAAATTGAGTCAAGCACATGTAAAGGCAATAGATATGATGAAGGGGCTGAGAACATTAATTAATGGGGAAAAAAATTAATGGTTTTTAAAGCTGTATACTCACTCATTCCACTGCCAATAGGAAATGAGGTAAGTTTTCATCATATTAAAACAATCCATCATTAGAGAAAAAAACTTATGTATTAGAGGATAGGGGGGTAGGAAAGACATAAGAAATATTTAGAAGTAATGAAATAAAATCAAGCAGAGGAGATTATAGAGTCAACAGCAAAAATGAGCTTCAATTGATAGCATCTTTGAGTCAGAAACTTCTATAAACAATAAGGGTAAAGAACTGAATTTTTCATTTATTCATTTTACCAGTTTTTCTTATTATTATCCAAAGCACCTTAATTAGTTTTTACAAACAACTATGTTTACAGGAGAACAACAATGAAACATAACAAGTGAAATTAAGTAGCAAAGAAGTATTTGCCCTCTGAATAAGGGGGATGGTAAATACAAAATTGAGACCACCCTTTTCACTGAGAATTCTAATAGAAAATTGAGTCACTTGGAAAGGAAAACCTGGAGTCTCTGGAGTCTTTCTATAGAGAACTGGTAAATGGATCCTGTGGCTGACTTTTTTTTCCCTCTTAATATTTTTACATAGATAAAATCTAGTTAAAAACGTAGATAAAAGAATCTGTCTGGAAGAAGAAAAGAAAGTGTAACAAAAGAGCAAGTTCAGGCTGATAACCCAAGAGGAGATGTCAATATCTCATTTCCCCTCATTCCTCATCATTCCATGTTGTTGTTAGCTGCCATTGAGTCAACTTCCAACTCATGCTGACACATGCACAGTGGAATGAAGTATTGCCCAATCCTGCACCATTCCTGTGATCAGATGCTGATTGGACTGTTGTGATCTATAGGGTTTTCATTGGCTGATTTTCAGAAGTAGATTGCCAGGTCTTTCTCCCTAGTCTGTCTTAGTCTAGAAGTTCCATTGAAACCCATCCAACATCATAGCAACAGGCAAGCCTCCAGTGACAGACAAGGGCGCTGCTGCACAAGAATTGCATTGCTGGAAATCAAAGTTGGATTTCCTTCATGGAAGGTGAGAATTCGATCACTGAATCACTGAAACTTCCCTATCCTAGGTAGGCTAATCATCTACTTCTGCACTCAAGGAAGAAACAGCTTCTTTCATGGTTAAACTGGGAAAGAGGTGCATGTTTCTCTTTCTCAGAGCGGTCCTCAGGTCAAGCTTGTTTCATACTCTGCCATGAACCACCTGCACCTGGCTGGAGACTAACCCGAGGCTGTCCAGCTCCACCCGTGTCTCATTGGGTAAGTCTAACTTATTCAGAGGTGTCTTTGGAAACCCACTCTGACTACATATTTAATTCACAAGCTCCAGTCTAGCTTTTATCTATAATAAAGCTGATAGACTCGTGTCTATCTCTGCATCATTCAGAATTTGGAGGAAAAGAGAGGTGCCTTTATTGGCCTGCTAAAACCTGAGCAGAAGGGTAGTGTGGACAACGGAATTATGACTGTGTCTGGACACTGACTTGTTGTATTTCTATGTCAGGTTGTTCAGCAAGAAGTAGAACATCTTGATGTTGCCCATTTGGTTGTAGCAAAAATGTAGCAAAAATGTAGTGAAAATGCTGTTTTCTGTTACCACATTAGTTTCACTGTAAATGTTCCTATATTTTGCTACTGAGTAAGTTAGGTTGTATCTCCCTATTCCCATGTTATGCTATATCTCTTGGTCTTACCCTGTCCCTGACTCTCACTACAGTCAAGCTTCAAACCAAAGATCCAGAACGAATGTGAGGGACAGTGATGAAGTGAGCCTGAGGAATGGAGTAAGTAGGTTTGTGGTTCATCATCCCTGGTAATAAGAAAAACCAGAAATGTTGTACATGTCTAATCAGGAGCTGACAGGGTCACCTTCCACATATTATAGTACAGCCCTACAATTTCACCCTAAAGACACGTGAAGATCCTTTCCAAGATCTTAGATCTTTTGGTGATCAACCACAGTTGACATTTCCCATTAGGGTAAAACATATTCAAATGTCTAAAGATCATGGCAAGGCCCACATCCCCCGATGAACACTGGTAGCACAAACCCCGTGCTTTCCCCATGACCTGGTCTCCAAAAGGTGACCATAAATTGTGCCTTAGATATTTATTACAGGACCTACTGAGGTCCATTTCTTCAGATCCTTCTGTGGAATGTCTAAGAATTTGTTCAATTTGTAAAATTATGAGAAATCTCATGTGGGTCCTTCACACAGCTTTATTAGACAAATGATCATATTAGATTTTGAGTCTTTTTCTTTGAGATTATTTAAATGTCTAGTCATGTAGAAACCCAGGTGTCTCTTAACAAGGCAATCTGTGCTGACTTCTAAGGAGAGACTTCCATTCAGTGTTAACTACTTTGCAATTACAAATAATGTGAAAAGTTCTCCAAACAAATGATTGGCTTGATGGAAGATGTAACCTTTATGTTCCTTAAAAAAGAAAATATCCTCTAAGATCATCCAAGACCAAATGTGTCCCACCTTTACAGCACAAAGGATATTAACCTGTTCAGAACACTTAAAGGGAAAATAATGAAATACGAATTGACAAGAGAAAAAGAACATCTATAAAAGGGGAATGAATACAGAGAGAAATCAGAGTGTCAGAGGAAGGAACTGTGCTGAGTGTCATACCTTATAGACATTAACTAGCTCTTTCTCTGACATTATGAATCTGATATGATTTGGAGAGACACTAGGGCAAAAATGGACAGAAAAGTTATTCTAGCCTGACATTCTTCTTGTCCTATTTTGCAAGTGGCTTATTATCAAAGTTTTTTCCTTCCAAGGCTTGGTTTCCACATGTCCAGTTAGTTTCATTCTGTCCCATGGTCCCAGTTTGGCTCTTAACTTTAGCTTACTACCATATACTCTGGAACCAAAGAAGAGAGAATGGATAATACCAAGTTGATTCTAAAAAACAGTTCAGAGAAAGGTCTTATGGAAAGGAGTCTATAAAGAAATCACCTTTATATGAGAAAAGTAGCATGTATAGGGTAGGGGTTGGCTACCCCTAACTTCTAAACTAATGGCATAATGGGGCTATCAAAGAAATAGCTGAACCTAACCCTTTCTCCAATACTGAGTCAGAGAGCTGAGACATTTGTAAAGAGAAGAAAGAAATTATATCATTTAAGTCTGTTGTCTCTTTCTCTGCTTTCAGAGCTGTAAGACGGTATCTATTGCCAGGAGTGGTGTCCATAATAGGTTTCATGGAGTCAAGGGCATTGCAGGGCCGAGAAGAAAGGAGAACTGTTTAGATTCATCAAGGAAGGCACATAATGAGATAGTTTGATGAGAATATTTGTT
The DNA here is from genome assembly GCF_000298275.1 of Orycteropus afer afer. Classification (NCBI taxonomy): domain Eukaryota; kingdom Metazoa; phylum Chordata; class Mammalia; order Tubulidentata; family Orycteropodidae; genus Orycteropus; species Orycteropus afer. Next base: position 10,262,847 of record NW_006921603.1, on the reverse strand, counting down.
TTTCATTTTAGTGTATGCAGAGTTATAGATCAGATAGGACCAGGGGACAAAGCCTAAGTCAGGAATTGAGTATATAGATTTGACTTGAAATTTACCTATGTCAAACCTCTAAGGAATGGCGTATATAGCTAATCAAGGAAATAAATGCTATCTTATAACTAGGAGATGGAACTTCATTATATAAGAGCCCCCCACTTTTGCTCATTTTAAAAATGCTTTTAAATTTGAATTCCCTCCCTTCTACCCCTACTAAGACTATGTCCGAGAAAAAAAAATTCAAAGATACTGACTTTAGGCAGTTAACAAGTCCACTAGTGTTTCTGTATTACTCACTCCTAGTCAACAAGCATTCATTAAGCATCCACTGTGAGCATGAACAAGACCATGGCCTGTTGGTTTGTGTCACTCTCTGATGTGCCTGCCCTCTTCAAGTGCTCTTACTTCCCATGTCTATGTCATATTATTATAGCTCCTGACAATACAACTGGGTTGGGTACTAACAAAAAAGGCCAGCATGAGCTCAAGGGTATTGCATTATTGCTGGAAGAGTGCTCTCATTAATAAAAGCAGGCATTGTGTACTGTCATTCACTTATTACTGTACATGAAATGATGCAATGTGATTCTGGCCCTTGATTCACCCGGAGCTTAATGGGAGAAATGAGATTGGTCATTCCAAATCCCTGCATTCTTACTATTGAGAATCATAAAATGTTAAAACTGGGAAGAACTTTAAAGTATCTCACCCAACCTCCTTTGTTTCACAAGTAGAGAATCTGATGCTTATGTTGTTCATTGAATCTACCAACTGGAATCTGGCCAAAGAGCCTGTTGCTATTCACAAATGCAATGTTTGAAAGCAGATTGGGTTCTGTGCTGTCTGATACATGCTTGGTGTACTGGAAGACTAAGAATCTAAGATAGTTCCATGCCATCTAATATACTTCATTGGCATTATGAGTATCCTAGTTCCAGAAATTCTTTCCCTTGGGGCTATGGGGATGGGGGGTAAAGATAGGGAAAATAAAAATAATTTTTATTTTCCTATAATTTAGTTTTCATTTTCTTATAATTTAGATGGAAGTTTTGTTCTGCTGTGCATGGGATCGCTATGAGTCGGAAAAGACTCGATGGCACCTAAGAACAACAACAACATAATTTAGTCAGATTCATCTTTGTATCAAGGTGAGTTCCCTAATCTTAGTTCTCAGATCTCCAGGGCATAGACCCAGCCCTCTTTGTTTGATGCAGAGTTACAAAGATTGCCTAGCTTTGGTAGCAATCTCAAAGGCATGTTTGTGTTGGATCATTTTAAAAATGACATAGTCTTCATTGGCTCTTGCACCTGTGTGTTTGTCTTCTGCCATATCTCCTTAATAGGGGAGGTAGATAGGAATTGTTTGCTGTTTATGAGTTCAGTCTACATAACATCAAGACATGGATGATGTAGAGCTCAAGCCACTTTTGGCCTGAATTATTTGTGTTATTGTGGTATGGGTTATGAGAAGCTTCCTTAAGAATTATTCTTGGTTTGGGCAGGCTTTGTTCAATGGAAAGTTGTTTGGCTTTGCGTTGTTTGCCCTACCAAAAAAGTCACAGACAACATCGTCTTTCTCTGTGAAAATGTTCAATAAAAGGGTACTGTAAAAGTCTTGGGTACCAAATGAATTTGTTGATTAGGGTAGGCCATCATAAGTGTGTTGCAGCCAAAGACATATTTGCCTGGGATCAAGATGCTTAGCAAGACTTCTTGGAATGCCAAAGAGGAGACAGGAAATTAGCAAAGATTGCTTCTGTTTTTGAGAAGGGCCCTCCAAGTTTACATAACACAAAAGCTAGGAAATAGAAAATTCTGGCTGTAAGTTAGAGGCCAAGAGAAGAAATAGAAATTAAATGAAATGCTTCCCCTCACCTCCCCCTCAGTCCTATAAAAATAGATAGAGACTTCCTTTTCCAGTTACAGATGTGGAGAATGCTGCTTCGCAGTTAGAGCTGATCTGTGAGGTTGATGCAGGCTGGGTCGCTGGCTAGTCTGAGTTACAGTCTTTCTGTATTTAAACCCCATCTCTAAAAGGATCTTTGGATTGGGAAGTAGCATGACTTTCTGGGCAGTGAAGAAGAGTAGGAAGTACTAGATTTAATGCTAGAACATCAATTATTGACAAGTCACAGATTTTTCTTCTGTTTCACCAGAAGCTGTGTACTGAAATGCATCTCTGTACTTATCACAAAGCAAAACAAAAGACAAAGCCACTGCCATCGACTCTATTCTGACTCATAGTGACCCCCAATGGATTTCTGAGGCTGTAAATCTTTACAGAATTAGATTGACCTATCTTTCTTCTGCAGAGAAGCTGGTGCGTTTGAACCACTGACCTTCTGGTTAGCAACCAAAATACCTTATCCACTATACCACCAGGCTCCTTGGACTTATCACAATGAAGGCAAAAGAAATATTGGAATGGTCTTTTGAAGAATCTGTAGGTTCAAGAGGGAAAAATGAAATTTTGTTTTATTCATTTACTTACTCAATAAACATCTGTGTAACTCCTGACTCTCCTAATCTGTGAAATTTGCCATGTTTGTATAGCGTGGAATATGAAATGGCCAGGTCCTGACCCTCAATGATCTTTTGTACTAGCTGGGGAGATGAGACAGACTTGCAAATAATAAAACAATGTATAATGTAACGAGTCCTCAAGAAAAATAAGAATAAAATGTCCTAGGAATTCAGATTAGAGAAGAATCTGACTGAGTTGGGAAGAGCAGGGAAAGCTTCATGGTGGAGGTGTCAGCAAAAATGGTGAAAAATCACATATAGGTGATGGGCAGCATGCAAATGTATTAAGGACACTAAAAGTAGATGTATGTTTGGAACCTTGAGTTATGTTGTTGAAGGTAATGTAGAGAATGGTATGATAGTAACAGATGCTAAGACTGAATGGAGGATTTTGAACATTAGGCAAAGCGTCTGGCCTATAAAGTAGGAGAGCCATAGAGAACCATAGCAGATTTCATAGGACAAAAATTAATTGTACTGTAGGGAAATTTATGTTGCAGGTGGGTTTAGAGAATAGAGGGAAAGAACAAGTAGGAACAAAGTGGGAAGACAGATAAAGGGGATGTTGTGACACTAAAATGGCAACTGATTAGCTGTGGGGTTAGTAAGCTGGAACCTACTGTCAAAGATGACTTGGAGGATTTTTAGCTTGATTGTAACTCCCCTTACATTATGATCATGCGGTGTACTAAATTACTTAGTGTGGCTTTTCTACCCATAAGTCTTTGTAAACTCCAAGGTGAGATTTTCTATGAGAAACTGAGGAGCTCCTGATTGCTGAAGTTGTCCACCTGGAGTATTTCTGTTGGGAGTGGCACAAAACAATGTTCTGGGAGGTGCCCACTCTCTCTCACGTGCTTAGAGTTCTGATGCTATGATTGGCTAGTTTGACCACCCTGCCAGGCTCAAAAGGAGGCCTCCTAGAGGCAGAACACGCTCTGACTGCTGGTTGAGGAAGACGTGCTGCGGAAAGAGACACGCATCCCAGAAAGAGACATGTGCTGCTGGGAAAGAGGCGCAAGAGACACGCATTGCTGAGTGAGACACTGAGGGACCAGCACTGCTGGGAGAGAGACTGTTGGCTGAGGGACGGTGGGCCGGGAGAGAGACTGAGCATTTTTTCCTGAACTTGAGTTGTAGCCTGGTGCTTCCCTAATAAACCCCATAATCTGTGAGTTCTGTGTGGCCACTGCAGTGAATTATCGAACCCAGGAGAGAGGTGGTGGTGCTTTGGGAGGAATGATTGGAGAAAGGGCTGGAGGGAGGCAGCATGTCTGGCCTGGCAGGAATAGGCCTTAGGTTACTGCTGGTAATCCTGTCTTCCTCTTGTGGGATTAGAGGAGGTCAGAACATGTGGCCTCCATGCCATTTTTGCAGATCATAACTGTTTCTATTTAAGAAAAAGCTATTTGCTGTAAATAATTTGGCCAGGGACAATGATCGCAGGAATAAATTGAATAATCTCAAAAAAATAGACTCAGAGAATATATTGAGGGCCTATCCTATAAAGGAGTCCCAGAGAGGACCAAATGGTTAACATCCTTGGCTGACAACTGAAAGTTTGGAGGCTCAAGTGCACCTAGAAGTGCCTTGGAAGAAAGGCATGGTGATCTACTTTTGAAAAAACACCCATTTGAAACCCTATGGAGCACAGTTGTACTCTGACACACATGGGGTCTCCATGAGTTGTATTCAACTCTACACTATGCAACTTGAACACTATGAAGAGGTTCCACTGAGGCAGGCAGATACAGAGAACATACAGGGCAGAAGAAAACCTGACTTCAGGAAGGTTACAGTCAGAGATCAAGATTAACACACATACATATAAAATGACACCAAACACTGTAAGAAAATATCATTAAAGGCTAAATAATGTAGCCCAGATTTTGAATTATACAGACATTTAGAAGCAATGGAAAGCACTGAAGGGGTCAGCCTTCTTGGAGGAAATGGTACATGAGGTGGTGTCATGGTTGGATTTGGAAGGATGGAAGAGTGTTTGGCAGGGACAAATGACAGGAGGCAGCTGGGAGTGGACAGTCACGTTTATGAGGGAGTGAAGAGACTAGCCTGAATATCTCTTCCACAGGAATTTAGGAAAATTTTCAACCAGTCATCCAAAAGAGATTAAGGGTGCATGAAAAAAGAGGCATTGGTACAACGTATTGCTTGAATCAGTGGTGACAAATATTTGCATGGTCAGAATGTAAATACTGATGATTGCTTATTAATTTAACAGTATTAGAATATTGTTATTTAGGGAGATAGAAGAAAGTTGTGAGTATATATATGAAAGGGTAAAGTTGCTATCTTTTTTGTCAGGAAGCCAATAAATAATGCATTAAATTAGTAGATTAAGAAGTAGAGTATGGTTTACAAATACAGGTGCACATTGGAGAGGCAGGAGCTAAATGAGTGGCTGGTTGTCTCTGGAAAGCAAAAGGATGGGATTGGAGTGGGGTTGAAGACTACAAGACTTAATTGTACTGTGTGAATTTTAGGGGATAGGGGTACTTCAGTGCAGTAGCATCACTAGGAGGGTGCAGACCATACCAGGTGACACTGTCAGAGGGTGTGATACCAAAATAACTGTCTATAAAATTTTTGTGCAATGTTCAACAGAAATTTATTATTTTTTAAAAAATATTCCTGTAGTTAATTTCAACACCAAAAACATATTTCATAAGCAAAGCTTACGCATATAATGTACTAATAAGTCTAAAATTTTAGGCTAATTTACTTTTTGAATCTTCTAATGCATTCTGTCCGAGCTGTCATTATTACCAAATTGCAACGACACTTCTAGTCATGTGGTTTCTTCTTCACATGCTACAGGGACACACTGTTGTTTTTGTTGCTGCCAGTGTTTCAATAACTGCTGATTTTGTCAAATTTTCTGATGGTTTAACTACAGTATTGTGGAAATTAGTATTTGTGAACCTGTATCAATAACTTTCTTGAGAATGAAGTAGTAATTAAAGGAAATGAAGGAGAAAATTAGAAAAAGGTTTCTGCTCAGTAACCAATAGTGCTGTAATTCAATGAAGAAAGATTTAGAAAACAATTTTGTTGTTATTAAACACAGAACTTAAGAAGTATTATATTTAAGTAATTTAAAATTTCACTTACCACATATTATTCTATGATTAAAATTGATAGTAAACATTACTAAGGAATCTGTATGGTGTGGTATGGGAGGAGGTCCAAGGTGGGAGGGCGTGTGTGACATCATGAGTTACTGCACTGGGTAACACCAACCCTAGTGACACCATTGCTTCACTGGTGGAACTCTCACCAGTGTGGGAAACCTGGGTTTGATTCCTGGCCAATGTACCTCCTGCACAGCCACCACGTGGCCAATGAGTGGAGGTTTACCTGTTGCTATGATGCTGAACAGGCACCAGTGAAGCTGCAAGACTAAGGCAGACTAGGGAGAAAAGCTTGGTGTTCCACTTATGCAAAAACTCATCTGTCGAACACTGTATGGATCACAATGGTCTAATTCAATTATAGGGGCAACTGGACAACAATGTACGGGAGAGTTCTCGGATGGCACAAATGGTTAACGAGCTTGGCTGAGAACTGAAATGTTGGAGGTTTTTGTCCACCCAGAGCCTCCTCAGAAGAAAGTCCTGGCAGTCTACTTCCAAAAAATCAAAAACCAAACCAAACTCACTGCTGCTGAGTCAATTAGACTCATAGCACCCCCTCCGTGGGTTTCTGAGGCAGTTTCTCTACAGAAGTAGATTGCCCAATCTTCCTTCCGAGGAGTGAGTGGCTGGTGGGTTTGAAGCACCAGCCTTCTGGCTGGCAGTCAAGTGGCTTAGGCACTATGCTACCAGAGCTTCCTTCAAAAAATGAGCCATGGAAAATCCTATGGAGCACAGGGTTACCCTGACACACATGGAGTCACTAGGAGTTGGAATCCACTCAAAGGCTTTACATACAAGTAATCACTAGTTCTACAAAAGAATGGCTCTTCTGTCTCTAGACCAAATAGGTAATCAGATTCCTAGATGTATTTTGAACATATCCACTTGAAGGTCCTCTGCTTCCCCTCTACTCTATCCCTCTTCAAAAAGAAAAGAAAAGAAAAAAAAAAAGGTCTTTAATTTCTCCAGATCTGGGAGAAGGCAATAAATTACCTCAATGTGTCATACTTGGAAATTCTCATCCTTCTCCCACATTGACTTTAGAGGCTTCCACAGTGATAGCCAGGTCAGAGCTGTATTACCTGTCCAGGGAGGAAATCTGTAAACAGTGTTTTGACATGTCCTTGGCCCCATCATTCCCAAAAGCCTTAAAAAAATTCCCTGCTCTCATACTGAGTTTCTGCTGAGAACAGCAAAAGATTTCTGTTTCCCTTTTTCTCTCCCTCTTCCTTCTGCTTGTACGGACATTACTCCAAGCCTAGGCTCTGGGGCATTTGAGTTTACAAAGAACTTTTTGTCTCAGGGCGGAGCCTGATAGGTTGGCTTGTTATTGATCAAAAGCTCCAGGCTCTCAGGTGGCCAAAGATAAATCTGGCTTTTTCAGAGCCAGCAATCAGTGAAAAATAGGACATACACATGCAGCATCAAAAACCAAACTCACTGCTATCGAATTGGATCAGACTCATAGCAACCCCTCCTTGGGTTTCTATGGCAGTATCACTACACAAGTAGATTGCCCAACCAGCAATAATCAGTAAAAACTCGCACTTATTTCTCAGTCTTTGGGAACCCCCGTTTTTGAATGCTATCCACTCTTACCTCAGAGTCGTGCCCATAGTCTAGGAACCAAACATCATTATGGCTCAGGCCTAACTCAGGAGAATGGCTTGTTGTTCTGTGCCTCACGTGACTTGCACATGAGGGCCCTGATGGCAGCCAAGACATGGTTTCCTCACCTCTCCTGGGGATGACAAACATTCTTCTTTTGTTTTGTTTTCTGGTTCTTTAGCAGAATGAGTGAAGGAAGCAGGGCAAAGAGTCCAGCAGAAAAGTCAGCCCTCCAAAGGCCCTGTACCACCACAAAAGGGGGTGAAAGTATAGGGAAAGGAGCAGCAAGTAAGGTGAAATGTTATAGTTAGATTGTCCCTTCCTTCTTATATCTTTCTAGTCTTTTGAAGCTGGTATTTGCAGTGCCTAGAGTGGAACAGTAGGAAGAATGTGGGCATTCTAGAGACATCTCACTGATTTCTGACTTCCTATATTCACACAAGGAGTTCTGGTAGTGAAGGGCCTAAGGCATTTGACTGCTACCCAGAAGGCTAGTGGTTCAAACCTACCAGCCACTCCTCGGAAGGAAAGTTGGGCAATCTACTTTCGTAGTGATACTGCCTAGGAAACCCAAGGAGATGTCGCTGTGAGTCGGGTCTGGCTCGACGGCACACAACAACAACATATTCATATAATACTTTATAGTGTTTACATTTATACTACTGCATGCACTGATGGAACTCTTGAGGAGAAGCTTCAGGGGCTAGGTGTGAACTAAGAAATGCCTTGGGTCATGGCTATCACTAGAGGGAAAGGGAAAGAGAAGGGGTCTTTCCAGCAGGGCTTTTTCTATAATATGGCTCTACAGGTTCATGAAGTCCTCTCTAGTTTTGTCCCAGACCCTAAGTAACATTAGTAGTTAGTCATTCCAACCTGGGCTGATACTTCTTCAATATCTTCTCTGAGGCAACAATTAATTTAATGATGAATCAAGTTTACTTTGACTTCTGAGTCTGTCTCCCCAAGAAGAGAGGAGTCCTTTATACACTGTACCTCTTTGAGATTCTGCCTCCATAGTTCAGGTTGATTGTCATATGGCTTCTTTCTTTCCTAGGAGCTCTGGTGGTGCAGTGCCTAAGGCACTTGACTGCTAGCTAGAAGGTTGGTGGTTGAAACCCAGCAGCCACTTCACAGAAAGAAGACTTGGCAATCTACTTCTGTAAATATTTATCACCCCAGAACCCAATGGGGGTCCCTATGAGTTGGAATCAACTTGATGGCAGTGAGTTTGGTTTGGTTTTTGATTTCTCTCTATCCTAACCATATTTGTTGTTGATGTTGTTAGTTGCTGTTGAGTCAATTCTAAATCATGGATCCCGTGTTGTGGAGTAGAACTGCTCTATAGGGTTCAAGGCTGTGGATCACAGTTACAGCTCTTCAATTGGGCATATAAGATGTTAGTTTTGTATGAACTGTCATCTCCTAGAAGTGCTCTGAATTACCTTGTTCTCTATTACAGGACTCAAATGGGTGGAGTGAATTAATACGTACAGCAACTAACCGAAAAGTTGCAATTTTGAGTCCACCCAGAGGACCCTTTGAGGAAAGGCCTGGCAATTTACTTCTGAAAAATCAGCCATTGAAAACTCCATGGACCACTGTTCTACTCTGACACACATTAGGTCATCACAAGTCAGAATCTACTCAATGGCAATTGGTTTTTCTGTTATAGAAGTGAAACACATATGCCCCATGGATTGCCATCTCTTCCTCCAGCTCAGATTGCTAGGGATTGGCATTCTTATTTTGGAGATGCTCTCATTCCCCTTAAAAGAAAGTTCTTGAACAGCTCCCTACATTGTTAAAGAGATAATTCCAGTATGATCCCTTCTGAATTATTGCAAGTTTGTCTGCAAGTTATATCAACTACAAACATCTTGGAAATCTTGGTCTAGAAGGATTTTTTATTTCGAAGAGGAGGTATATACAGTTCACATAACTTCCTACAAGCTCTTGTTGGCTTTCCTATAAGCTCTCATTTCAAATAGCAAAAGCTCTTAGCTACCAATTATAGCACTTTATTCCAAAGATAGTGCAAATCTGTCTAAATTGTTGAGGCTTTGGGAGATTGAGTTTCCTTCTCAGTAATTCTGGGCTAAATTTTAGGAGGCACTCACTGCCTCTTCAACAGCTATGTATTTAGTCTTTCTTTTCTCAAGAGGAAATCTTTTGACTTCAGCTTGTTCTTCTGATAAACAATGTGAGAATCTTTGGTGACTCAGAGGAGAGGAGAAAGGCCAACACCCTCAGCCTTTCACATACTGGAGGAGGTTCTGTGGGGGGATAGTTTAATAGGTTGTCTCTAATGAACCTTGGATGTTTTTCTCCTCTAAGTCTTGTCTTTTTGCTTAATCTTTACTTACATGTGTTTCTTTTTTACCAGACTGGAAGTTCCTTGAGGGCCATTCCTTTCTCTGTTTAGGGTCCCCCATAGCAGCTGGTAGAGTCTTACATGAAGGAAGATAGCAGACTAGTGTCATGCCTAAGAGCTTTGGCTCTGAGTAGACATGCTTTTGTGAGGTACAGAGCCACAACTTTCTGATCCCTTAGGCAGCCTTAGTTAATCTCTTCTAAGTCTCAGTTTCCACTTCTGTTAGTTTGGGATAACAACAGGCTGGTTACAAGGATTGAATGAACTAGTGTGCATAAATCAATCGGCCTAGTTCCTGGCATATAATGAGCAATCTAGGAAATTCTAGATATTTATTATTATCACTATTTTTATGTACTGATTATATCTGTTTGAATGAATGGATGGATGACATTCTTAGTCGTTGCAGCAAACAGGCATTGTGATAAATTATAAAAGTCTTCCCAAGATTCTGGTCTGCCACGTCTCCATTCTGGAATTAGAATTTGGGGATTTCCATATTTTTAAAGCTCCACCTCCACTCTTGGGTTTGTCCTGATCTTCACTCTGATACTTGAGGTTTGTTTAGGGTGCTTATACTTGTTTCTTCCTGACTCCTTTCTAGAGTGAAAGCTCAACTTTTGCTGCTAGCCTATTGCCAGTAGCAATATTATTTCTAGAAGGATAATCCTTATCTCGATGGCTGCTTTCTAACATAAACACCCAAGAGAAAATAAGAGAACACCGTTTCCACACCAAGCAGTGGAGAAATAAAGAAGTGACTAGTCACTCCAGTAGAGGAGTGCTTTTGCACGCTCAATTACCTGCCTGAGTTGTTGGCCTGCTTCCTGGTTGCTTTTCTTTGCATTGCTTGACCTTTAGACTAATGCCATTAAAATACATACCCAGTACCACATAAATGGTTTTCAATGGCCTGGCTGCTTAGGGAGAACTCATTGACATGCATCGTACAGTTACTTATGCATGTGAAAAAAGAGATTAAGAGTCCTTTTTGACATCAGCTTGCTAGGATCACATTTTGTTATGGTTCCTCTATAGATTAGTGACCTCCCTATGGATTGTTGGCCTCAGATGACATTATAGCATCTGGCATCTCCTTCTGTAGCTACCAGGTATGGAGACGTATCTATGGCCAAGAGGTTCTCCGCCCTGGGTTCAGTCCTGGGCTTGTTGCTTACTCACTGACTGATAGAAAGAGTGACATGGTATTCATCTATACAGTTATGCTTATCTGATTCACCTATTTCTTTCACCAATTCTTGATATTATTTGAATCCAGAGTCTATGGTCATATGTTTAAGAGCATAGAGCTAATTCCCCTTTATCCTCTCTTAGCATTCTACCGCTAGAAAGGGAAAGGAGACTGTAAGCCTGAAATTGATTCTGATCCTGAAAAATCAGAGACAGGCCCAAATGGATAAAGTTGTCCATTTGGCTTGAGGTATATATCTGTTGTTTACAGACAGATTCACACACTCATGTACATTTTAAGTAGCAAGTTCAATTTCATTCATTTGTTTTTCATTTATGCCAAACATTAACCAAACATTGTCATTGTTATGTGCTGTTGAGTTGGACCCGACTCATAGTGACCCCTCCTTGGGTTTCCTAGGTGGTATCACTACGGAAGTAGGTAGTGTAGTGCGTAAGGCACTTGACTGCTAACCAGAAGGCTAGTGGTTCAAACTCACCAGCCACTCCTAGGAAGGAAGTTTAGGCAAACCAAACATTTATTAGGAGGAGATAAATGCACATAAGACATTTTGTTGCTATCTGAGGAGATAGATCATTTTAAGACATAACTTAAAGACCATGAGGAAGACCTGAAGAACATGACTTTGGAGAAGTGTTTGCAGTCCACATGAGAGAAGACATCAGAACTGAAAAGAAAGGGTTTAGTGCATAGAAATGGAGGAAAAGGACAACTTGGCCTAAAATAATAGAGTCAAGTCATATAAGCAGGGCTGTTGAGGACCATTTCCTGCAAATCAAGGGTTTGTTTCCATAGAGACAGGGATTTGTAAACCTCAAAAAGTATTTACCTCATTTACCTACAATTGAACTTAGGGCCAGTTTGTAATCCTCTTCATTTGAAGCAAACCTGTGACAGTGCCAGATACATGGAAATAATAGGGTAGAGAGCAGAGGAAGGCAGTTCCCTTCCATTTTCAGTATCTGGCATTCATGTGGTCAGAACATCTTGCTCATGCAAATCTATCTTCAACCTAGCTACATATGAAAATACATTGTTGTTCTTGTTAGATACTGTTGAATCAGTTCTGACTCATCGAGACTGTATATACAACAGAATGAAACACTGCACCATCTTCATAATTTTTGCTATGTTTGAGGCCATGTTTACAGTCACTGTGTCAATCCTTCTCACTGAGGGTCTTCCTTTTTTTTTTTTTTTTTGATAACTCTCTATTTTACCAAGCATGATGTCCTTCTCCAGAGATGGTCCCTCTTGATAACACATCAAAGTACATGAGACAAAGTCTCACCATCCTTGGTTCTAAGGAGCCTTCTGGCTGTACTTCAAATACAGATTTGTTCATTTTCTGGCAGTTCATGGTATATTCAATATTCTTTGCCAACACCATAATTAAAAGGCATCAATTTTTCTTGGACCTTCCTTATTCATTGTCCAGTTTTTGCATGCATATGAGATGTTGAAAATACCATGGCTTGAGTCAGGTGCACCTAGTCCTCAAGATGACATCTTGGCTTTTTAACACTTTGAAAAGGTCTTTTGCAGCAAGCTTTCCCATATGTTATTTGATTTTTTGACTGCTGCTCCCATGTTGATATTGGATCCAAGTAAAATGAAATCATTGACAACTTCAATGTTTTCTCTGTTTATCATGATGTTGCTTACTGGCCCAGTTGTGAGGATTTTTGCTTTCTTTATGTTGAGGTATAATCTATACTGAAGGCTGTAGTCTTTGATTTTCATCATATACACACTATATCTATATGTATTATAACTTTTCACAGTGTACACAAAATATATATAATAGCTAACATAAAGTATAGCACTTTATTAAGTAAATATACTTGTGAATTGATCATATAGTATATATGACATTATGTATTATATGTTACTTTTCTATTTCACTGTTGTTAGCTGCTGTTGAGCTAGCCCCTAACTTGTGGGGACCCTGTGCACAATGGAACAGAATGCTGTCTGGTCCTGTGCTATCTCCATGACTGGTTGTAGATCAAACTGTTGTGATAAATAGGATTTTCAGTGGCTGATTTTCAGAAGTAAAGTTTCCTTGCTGAAACTCATAAGATGGTTCTACTAAGGCCACAAGTCTTGGCATGAAAGAGTGGCATTTGGGCTGTAAATATGGAATAGTTGGACCATAATTCTCCTTGGCATCACTTTTCACCTCTCTTTCTGCTTCAAGAACCCATCTTTGTGGACAACTCTGGTTGATTTGGCCCTGTCTCTCCTCTTACCTGTCTTCAGCCACGGCTAATGGCTAGTTCCTTCCTAATTATTCCAATAGTTGTCCAACTCATCTCTCAGCCTCTAGGAGTTAGTTATCTTTCCCAAAGCATAGATTATATCTTACTGGTTAACTGAAAACTTGTGATGCTTCCCATTGTTTAAATGAATTCCCAACCTCTCAGCAAGACATCCAGACCCTTTGCAATCTGTCTTCAAAATCTCTTCTATCTCTAACCGTATCCAACACTTGCTTGAAACACAAAGTGCTCCAGCCCCCTGGACTCTGGTTATCATCCCAGACCCACTCTTGTTTTATACGTTGAAGATCTTGTGCTGAGAAACTTATTCTCTCTGAGGCTGGATGTTCCCTCCTCTAATGTTCCTCTTTCTAATCAGAGTCAGAATTACACATTCTGTGCTTTGCACTCTCAGGTAAGTTTACTTATATGTCATTTACGATTTGCCTTGTTTTGTAGTTAATAGCTTGTACCTATCTCTGCACTAACTACCTGCTCCACAAAAGCAGAAACCATGTTTTATTTATACAGCTTCAATATGATCTTGATGTTCCAGGACAAGTACTTTTTATTTCTATCTTCTTGTCCCCCGAAGTAGACACATTGGTATTTGACCATACATCTGTTCAGAAAACATGGTCATAGCTTTATCCATCCCTTGTTACAAAAATGCTGATGTTTGATAGTTGAATAGAATGAACTAGGTGACCCCTTAAGAAGCAGCTTTCTCCCTATGGTTCTATAATTTAATTAGGAAAAATATATTTGTGTCTTGGACCTGCCTTGTTTTTCTTCCAGATGTCCTGGCGGCTGAAGTGTTGGGGGGAAAAAAAAACTAAATAAAATAATCCATAAAGTATAAAAGAAATTGAGATTTCAGGTGAGAAAGAAGAAATTCAATGAGTGAAGTCAAAACCATTACAAGTTTGAAGTACCTGCCCTCCTGTTTGTTGTATCATTCTGTCAACACACAGCAACAGCTTCCTCTCTGTGCCAACAAAGCCTCACAATACTATTTATCTTTCCCGCTGAGAAACAGCAGCTGTAGTGCAGCCTAAGAACAAGATCACTTCTGTATCAAGGGCTCAGTTCTGAGGAGCTCTAATCACTTCCAAGACAGCATTTCCCTCATTCTCAAAATATCCCTCTGAGGTAAGGAGGAGGCCTGTATTGTTATAGGCTCAATTTTGCATACAGTAAAATCAAGGAGAACAGGTGTTAAGTGATTTGTCCATGCTCATGTGTGGCCAGAGGCAGAAACAGCCAGAGAAACTTCATTCCCAGGCCATTGTTCTATCTTCTTGATATTGGCTAACTTCCTCCTGCCATCCTTGTTTGGGGAAAACCACTGGGAGAACCTCATATGGGCTATCCTTATTCTCAAAATATAAATGTTTGCTTCTGACCGAGAGAGTTCACATATAACTATAACCAGTATTAAGGAAGCTGTATATCCGTCATTGTGCATGCATTCCTTCAGTCAACGGATGTTTCTGGAGGATTTACATATGCTGAGTACTCTGCTAGCCACTGGAGATAAGGTGTTGAACATGAAAGTTATTGTCCCTGCCTTCAAGGAGCATCTACTCTATTGGTATAACATAACGTTAAACAAGAGGGAAAAAAATACAATTGCTATAATGGATCAGCTGTCTTCTTTTAGTGGGCTAGATCCATCCATTAGCAAGTTTCCGAACATTTTTCTACTTCCTACCCTTGGGTAGGACATTCAAGACCCTTTGCAATCCACTCTTAAAATATTTCTGTCTGCAACCAAGTACACGATTCCCCGCTCCTCCTACAATTACACAAAGCTCCATGGGACTCACTATCATTCCTAGGTCACTCAGTGTTATAGTGTTATGGTTCTGTGTTGTTATATGCTGTCGAGTCAGACCCGACTCATAGCGACCCCTCCTTGGGTTTCCGAGGCAATATCACTATAGAAGTAGATTGCCCCATCTTCCTTCTGAGGAGTGGCTGGTGGATTTGAACCGCCAGTCTTCTGGTTAACAGTCAAGTGCCTTAGGCATTATGCTATCAGAGCTCCTGTTATGGTTCTGTAGTGGTGTTGAAATGGGCTAAGAGACTCTTGGCTTCTCAATTAACAAATCTTGAACTCAAGGTGAGGGTGTGATGAAGGATGGAATGTGTGTATGGGGGTACCTAGGTAGTGCCTAAGGCACTTGACTGCTAACCAGAAGGCTGGCGGTTCGAACCCACCAGCCACTCCTCGGAAGGAAGATGGGGCAATCTACTTCCGT
>NW_006921603.1:10215341-10246608 GCF_000298275.1 Orycteropus afer afer | reverse complement strand
ATCATCTCCTTCATTGCTATTGTTTTAGTATTTGCTAAATATTTGTGCTTGCCCTCTTTTCTATTTTAATGTGAAGGTTTATTCTTTTTCTTTGAGGTTACCCTATGATTTATTATTTTCTTCCCAAGTTTAAAACAGTTTGTTCTATTTCACAGTTGTCTTGACTTCCTCATCCTTTAAAAGTTCTATGATTACACTATTTATTCCCTCTGTTTGGTTTGTGTGTATGTGTGTGTGTGTATATATATATATATATATATATATATATATATATATATACACTGCTGTTGAGTAGGATTCAACTCACATCGACCCCTCCTTGGGTTTCCAAGGCAGTATCACTATAGAGGTAGATTGCCCAACCTTCCTTCTGAGGAGTGGCTGGTAGGTTTGAACCACTAGCCTTCTGGTTAGCAGTCAGATGCCTTAGGCACTATGCCACCAGAGCTCCTGTAATTGTCTTCATTTGCCAATTGAAGTCTCTGGTTCCCTGTTCACAGTCTTGTAAACTTATTTTACTCTGGACACTTCTATAACTGGGTTGGTGTCATCATGTGTGTTAATCATCAGTTCGTTTGTTGTTTTTGGTTCTCTATTAGAAGTACCCCCTTTAATATCTTTTGTAAGGTTGGTCTGGGTTTTACAAATTCCCTTAATTTCTACTCATCCCTAATTTCACCCTCATATTTGAGGGACAATTTATATAATTTGGTTGGAAATGTTTTTCTTTTGGAGTTGTATATATATTATCCTATTGCTTCTTGCCTGCATGGTTTCTGCTGAGAAATCAGAGTTTAGTCTTATTGGTTGCCCTTTATGGGTAACTTTTCATTTTTCCCATGCTGCTTTCAGGATTCTTTCTTTGTCTTTGGTTTTGGTGAGTGTGATAGTTGGAGCTATGTGTCAACTTGGCTGGACTACAATTCTGTGTGGTTTAAGCAATTGTGATGTGGGTTATTCCCATGATGGGATCAGATGTACATGTTTTGAGCAGCCAATCCATTGAAAGGGAGTTTCCCTAGGGGTGTGGTCTGCTTCCAATATATTTATGGACATCCTGGGAAAAGAGACACTCTTCTGCGGATCAGGAACCTGTTGTGCTGCCTACAACTGTCCATGAGTGAACAATCCACCAGTCGGCCTGGAGATCTTGGATTCATCATTCAACTGCTGGTATATTGCCTGCCAACCTTGAGTTCATCAGTTCCTGCAGCTGTATGAGTTGGGAAAAGCCTCCAGCTTGACATCTGATCTAAGAACGTGGGACTTACCAGCTTCTATAAGTGTGTGAATCATTTTCCTAAGATAAATTTCTCTTTCTCTATATGTATATATAAGCTTTACTGGTTTTGCTTCTCTAGAGAACCCAGCCTAACATAGTGAGCTTGATTATGATATGTCTTGGAGATTTTTTTTTTTGGTGTCTAACCTGTTTTGGGTTCATTGAATTTCTTGAATGGGTATATTCTCATCTTAGGTTTTCTACATTTTGTTTTGATTTTGTCTGATAGATCCCTTAACAAAGTAGTATTGAGGTATTTATCTTCAATCTCATTGATCCTGTCTTCCATTGATTCAATTCTACTCCTTTGTCCCTTCAGTGTATTATCTATTTCTGAAATCTTAGTATTAATCTTCTGGATTTCTATTCATTGTTTCTGTATTTTTTCTTTTTTTTTTGCTGATTTTGTCATTTTTTTTTGTTGTATTGTTTTCCTACCTTGTTCTAGAGTTTTGTCTGTGCTTTCCTTAATTTTGTCAGTGTTTTCCTTAATCTATCTTTTAATTCATCGAAACCCAAATACAATTCTTTTGAATTCCTTATCAAGAAATTCCAATGCTGCTTCTTCCTCAGAGATGTTTCTGGTTTTGTATTGTGGTCCCTTGTTTCTACTACTTTATCTTGCTTCTTTGTGTGTACTGTGATGGTCTGTTGTTTCTGAGACACAATGGTGGTGTTGTTTTTATGTTTAATGTGTGAAAGAGAATGAAAATGTGTGCACAGATCTCTGTTAGTTGTTCGTAAGGAGAAGTTGAGGGTGAGTTGAGCTGGTATTGGCTGCCATCTATTACTCATCAGTTGGTGCAAAAGCAAGTGGTGGCCCTCACTCAGTGGGTGAGGCTGCAGGAGGTGCAGGTATGGTTGTGCTGTATTGGAAAATTTGCTGTCTTCCACTCAGTTAGACATAAAATAAATAAATAAATACAAACACCAATAAAATAAAATAAATAAAAGCAAGAGAACACAAAACTCAAACTGCATAAACTAACAGGAACAATTGCAAAAAAAAAAAAAAAAAGAAAGAAATGAGAAGAAAAATTTTCAAAATATATTTTTTAAAAAAAGGGGGTAAAAGAAAGATAACGAGAAAAGAGAGAGAAAAAAAGCCACAATATCAGGGAAGGGGGAATGAGACAAAAGAGCAAAAGTGAAAAGGGCAATAAAGGGAAAAAAAAAACAACAGGGAAACTGCAAAAGGAAAAACAAGGGATGGGAAGAACCAAAAAGAAGAAAGAAAAAAAAGGAAACCAGAGAAAGGGAAGAGGAACAAAAATAAGAAAAAAGAAAACAGGGATGGGAAAGAGGGGAGAGAAAAGGGAAGAAAGGAGGAAGATAAAAAGAATAATTTTAAAACAAACAAAAACAAAACAGTGGGGGGCAGGGCACAGCACCCAGGCTCTGTCATGGTATAGACTGGGATGGAATTCCTGCTGGTTAAGAAGGTGGGTGGATGTGGGCGATGGCCATACATCTGTTCACCAAGAGTGTGAGTGTGTGGGGTATAAAAGTAACAAGGGGAATATCTCAACTTTCTAGTCATCAACCTCCAATGCTGCTGTCTTTGGAAAGTGGCACCCAGTCCTATGTCCTCGATCAGGTAAGAATGTCACTTGCATATATTCAAAATGGTCATACCCACTTGTGAATATTCAAAATGGCTGTGCCCTCAGGACAGCTGCTGACAGTCCCCAGGTCTGTTTGTCTCCTTTTTCACTGTTTTCCTTTCTGCTTGTCAGGCAGCAATGCAGTCCTTGCCCATGCAGTCTTTAGTGATCAGAGCCCATTCTTATGTTGCTACTGGGATATAATAAAAATGGCTGTGCCCTTAGGGCACAGCTGTTTTTATCTCCTTACTCACTGTTTTCATTCAAGTTCTTCTACTAGTTGGTATTTAATCCACTTCTTTATCCTTGCCTTCAAAGCTCAGGATTCCAGGATGATCTTCTGATCCCTTTCAATTGGTTTCTCATTGCTTTGTTGCAGAGGGTGGGCCTATTCTACCATCTTACTAGAACTCTTTGTTTTCACACAAATAACACACACATTGTATGGTTGTTGCAAATACTGCAACCTCTCTAATGTTAATTTCCTATTCATTCTATAAGTATGTGCTTATTTACATGGAATTTTATATGCAACAAATAAGGTACTATTAAGAACAATGCATATAAATTATTACTGTGGTATTTTAGCTTGATATTTTAGCTAATGCAGTGAAGAGAGTACTGGATAAGAAAACTTGATGCTTAAGTTCTGGTCCTGCCTACCTCTTGAGTAACTCACAATATTTCTCTAACCTCAATTTTCTCATCAGTTGCATAAGCAGTTAGGATTAGGTATTCTCTGATGGCTTCAGAGTAGTGAGTACTCTACCTATAGTTCTCCAAACTGATTCCACTTTTATAAAATAGCTATGTGTGTGGAAGAGCATGGAGGTGGTAAGATTGGAAGAGATCACTTTGTAAAATTGAAATAGCTCTTGGAAACTGGAGAATTCTTCCAATTATGTATAGAGCCAGTGCTGACGGGTTCCATATATTTCTGTTTCTACATCAGTTAATTGTACCCAACTTCTCTCTATTGTAGACACTTCTGGATTAACCAATTTCTATAGTATTTCCAGTCAGTGCCCCCAAGAGACCTAAGTGGCTCTGCTCTAGGGTGTCCAGAATACCTCTCACCCCCCCCCCAAGGTAAGCCAGAATTGGCTTTCATGATGCTTGATTTTTATTCATTGAATATTTCTGTGAGGGAGTCAATTTCCAGGCATTTACAGGTTTCAGGCACACAGATTGAGTCTTCAATTTTGCTCCTAAAACAGGAGACAATTTCATAACACTAGTGGCCCAGCAAGGAGCTCTGGTGGCATGCTGGTTAAAGCATTTGGCTGCGAATCAAAATAATGAACAATACAGAAAGCATTAAAAGAAGATGGAAGGAATATACAGAGCCATTGTGCCAAAAAGAATTGGCCAACCTTCAACCATTTCAGGAGGTAGCATATGTTTAAGAACTGATGGTATTTAAGGAGGAAGTCCAAGCTGCACTGCAGGTGTTGGCAAAAAGCAAGTCTCCAGGAGTTGATGAAATACCCACTGAGATGTTTCAACAATCAGATACAGCACTAGAGGTGCTCACTTGTTATGCCAAGAAATTTGGAAGGCAGCTACTTGGACAACCAACTGGAAGAGATCCATATTTGTGCCTGTTCCAAAAAAAGGTGATCCAACAGAATGTGGAAATTATCAAATAATATCATGTGCAAGTAAAATTTTGCTGAAGATAATTCAAAAATGGTTGCAGCAATACATGGACAGGGAACAGCCAGAAATTGAAGTCAGATTCAGAAGAGGGCATGGAATGAGAATATCATACTGTTGTCAGATGGATCTTGGCTGAAAGCAAAGAATACTAGAAAGATGTTTACCTGTGTTTTATTGACTATGCAAACGCATTTGACTATGTGGATCATAACAAATTATGGATATCACTGCAAAGAATGGGAATTCCAGAACAATTGATTGTATTCATGGGGAACCTGTACACAGACCAAGAGGCTGTCATTGTAACAGAAAAATTGGATACTGAATGGCTTAAAATCAGCAAAGGTGTGTGTTAGAATTGGATCCTTTTACCATACTTATTCAGTTTGTATGCTGAGCAAATAATCTGAGAAGCAGGTCTATATGAGAAGGAATGCAGCATTTGGATTGGAAGAAGAGTCATTAACAACCTGTGATATGCAGATGACACAACTTTGCTTGCTGAAGCACTTACTGATTAAGATGAGAGCCTATAGTCTTCATTATGGATTGCACCTCAACATAAAACAAAAATCTTCGTAACTGGACCAATAGGCAACATCATGATAAATGGAGAAAAGATTGAAGTTGTCAAGCATTTCATTTTCCTTGGATCTGAAATCAATGCCTATGAAACTGTTGTTGTTGTTGTTGTTATATGCCGTCGAGTCAAACCCGACTCATAGCGACCCCTCCTTGGGTTTCTGAGGCAGTATCACTACGGAAGTAGGATTGCCCAACCTTCCTTCCGAGGAGTGGCTGGTGGGTTTGAACCGCCAGCCGTCTGGTTAGGAGGCAAGTGTCTTAGCCACTATGCTACCAGAGCTCCCAACAGTCAGGAAATCAAACGACATATTGCACTATGCAAACCTGTTGCAAATGACCTATTTAAAATGTTTAAGAGCTAAGATATCACTGTTAACACTAAGGTGTGCCTGACCTAAGGCATGGTATTTTCAGTAGACTCATATGCATGTGAGGGCTGGACAATGAATAAGGAAGACCACAGAAGAATTAATGCATTTGAATTGTGGTGTTAGCAAAGAATATTCAATGTATCATGGACTGCTAGAAGAACAAACAAAACTGTTTTGGAGGAGGTGCACTCAGAATGCTTCTTGGAAGCTAGAATGGTCAGTCCCTGGAGGAAGATATCATGCTGGGTAGAGTAGAAGATCAGCAGCATAGGGGAAGCCCCTCAATGAGATGGAATGACACAGTGGCTGCAATGATGGGCTCAAGCACGGCGGTTATTGTGACGATGGTGCAGGGCCAAGCAGTGTTTCGTTCTGTTGTACATGGAGTTGTTATGAGTTGAAAGCAACTTGCTGGCACCTAATAAAACAACGGCAATCTTTACAGAAGCAGACTGCGATATCTTTCTCCAGTGTAGTGTCTGGTGTATTCAAACCGCCAACCTTTCTGTTAGCAGCTGAGCACGTAACCACTGTACCATCAGGGCTCCTCATTAGGCAGAAAAGTTCAAAATACCTCTTGTCTAGAAAATGGTGAGACAGAGCCATATGACTCGCAGCTATGGAGATCCAGAAACCAAATTACCCCTTTCTGGACTCTGCAGGGCATTTCTAGGGCCAGAGAGGGATGACTCAGGAATGGTGCTGGTTTCTGCAGCACAGCGCTTCACTGTCAGTCCTGGAAATACAAATCCCATCATAAGAATATTGTCCATTTAGCTTTTTGAGGGAGGGTAGACTTGAGGGAATTATACCTTTTATCCATAAAAGTTTATCCATCAAAGGAGGAGTCCCTGGATGGCACAAACAATTAAGTGCTCAACCACTAGCTGAAAAGTTGGCAGTTTGAACCCATCTAGAGATGCCTCGGAAGACAGGCCTGGCTATCTGATTCCAAAAGATCACAACCTCGAAAACCCTAAGGAGTAGTGTTTTCTCCTCTGCACACATGGAGTTGCCATGGGTCTGAACTGACTCAACAGGAACTAACAAAAACCTGTCAAAGAAGGCTTTGCCAAGACTTCAATCCTTTTGAAGTTGGGAAGTCATTTAGGTGCTGCCATCTGTATTTGTCCCCAACTCATCTCTAGTTGATTTTCTTGTATAGAAGCAACCATCCCTCACATTTAAACACATTTTCTGCTCCTATGAGCAGGTCTAGGAGCTCTGGTAGTATAGTGGCTAAGGAACTTGACTGCTAACCAGAAGGCTGGTGGTTCAAACCCACCAGCCACTCCTCAGAAGGAAGATAGGGCAATCTACTTCCATAGTGATACTGCCTTGGAAACCAAGGAGGGGTCGCTGTGAGTCGAGTCCAACTTGACAGCACATAACAACAACAACATGAGCAGGTCTAGAATGAAATTTGCTGTAAAAGAAAAGGAAAACTGTTAGTTGATAGAAGGATTTTGGATTCTATGTGGATTGTAATCTATTCAGACCACCTTCAACCATTTAGTATCATATCAAGTTTTGAGATCTGGGTACTTTCTCTTACTGCCCAATAGCGGAAGAGTCCAAAGAAAAAGGCTACTTGGCTGGCAGCAGCTAACAAAAAGGTCTTGGGCTCTTAATTGTTAGAGACTAACATGCCAAGATTGATTTATTTTTTATTAGCATGTCACTTTCCTTCAGGAAAAAGTTTTAAAAGAGTCTACTCAAAAGTCTTACCATTGCTGGTTCAAGATATGACTTGTGTTTGAAATTGGCCAATTAATATGACAATGCCAATGTCAAGACCTATTTCCAGGGTAAAGACACGTTCTTTGAAAGGCAGACTTGAGGGTGTCCAGGCTGAGAAGTAGCTTCTCCTCTGGGACTATTTGGATTTTCTGTTCCTGAGCCAAAAAAAAAAAAAAAATCTTTTGCATCAGCTGACAAAATGGGTTTCTGAATAAGAGTTTCTAAAGCTGCAGTGGAAACTTTAATTATGTAGGTCCTGTCAAAATCCATCTGCCTAATTCCACTGTTTCTGGGTAAGGTACTTTTTATTTTTCCAGCTGTGTTACTTGATGACTATCTGATAGGAATATGAAATTACGTTTCTTCATAGGAAAGCTTTATACTCTGTTCTTTTCAATATTAGGAATATTTGTGTTAGATTGAGGGGTCTTCATAGAGTTGATGTGCTTTGTAGCTGATTTGGTGGAAAGATACTTAAGTGATTTGTAGAGCTGAAAGTTAGAAGATGTCTTTAAGGAAATGCTGCTGGAGCTTTCGTTATGATAATGACTTCGTGATTGAATAGTACCCAGGATTTCAACACTTGGCATGCCCATTATTAAATTTGAGGTCTTAACCTTTTCAATGTGCCACATCTAAACAGTTGGAAAACCTATATATTAGGCAATATTTACATTTATGAAGAACATTCATGGATTCATGGATTTGTTTGTTTGGTGGGAGGAGTTGGGAGGGAGTTGAGGTGGTTACCAAATATATAAATATTGAATGTGCCAGCAACTGGAATTTTTCAGATTAAACATCAGTCAATGAGCCCTGTGCAAGCATCTGATCTAGTGAAACTGTTTTAGGGTGCTAGCCTGGACAATAAGCTAAAGGCTAAAATAAGACTTTTCATAATCAGTGACATCATGTATTTCAAATAGAGATTAAAACAAAAGAAAACAAAAAACCTTTATGGTAAAAAAAAAAAAAAAAACAATATGAGAAAATTGACTTGGTGGAGATCATCTTACATCT
Source organism: Orycteropus afer afer (assembly GCF_000298275.1). Lineage (NCBI taxonomy): Eukaryota > Metazoa > Chordata > Mammalia > Tubulidentata > Orycteropodidae > Orycteropus > Orycteropus afer. Next base: position 10,238,347 of record NW_006921603.1, on the reverse strand, counting down.
ATCTGAATGAGTTTTGGAGTCAGCAGGCCTTTCAGAAACAAACTCCTCTTCATCAATTAATATAAAGATCATTTATAATTTCTCTAGATCTTCAAACCAAGAAGGTTCCACAGTGAGTTGTGAAAACACCTGTCTAGGACCTTCGAATTGGGAAAAAAAATAAAAATATTTTACGGGGTTACTTCTGGGTAATAGACACTACTATGACAGAATCCTTGCTCCATAACCTGAAAAGCTTGCTTCTTAGGGCCTGTCATAGGATAGTTTTCAGTTAATTAAGAGTGTCCTTGCTTTTTGTTTTCCCCGATTTTCAACCCTTGGCTCATATCACCTCTGCTAAATGTGTGGAGTGAGAGCGTGTTGACAGGTCTTCACTTTGCACCTTCCCTGCAGGGTGGTGGCTGCTCCTGCTGTTGTGCATGCCCGCTCTGGGGGCTCATAGTGTGCATGGCTGCCTATTGTTATACAGCTATGGTTCCTTCCTCACGTGACAGAGTTTGGGTCTTCTCCAGCCCTACTAGAGATATCTTGGAGACAATTCTTGGTCTCCACTCACCCAATGGCATGATTAGAGTTGCTGTTAACCAGTGGAGTAACTCATGGTGTCATCCCCTCACCCACACGGACCTCCTCCTGTTTCAGACCATACACAATCCTTAATAATGTTTATTAACAATTTGAAGCATAGAATAATATGTGATAAATATAGTTTTAAACTGTTGAAATGCAGTATTTAGTAGATTATATGAATACTAACAACAAAATTGTTTTCTAAAATCTTTCTACATTACATTATTAGAATGGAAGACTTTTTTTTTTGGCTTTTCCTTTTCTTTTAATTATTACTTCATTCGCAAAACAGTTATTGATATAGACTCACAAGTACTAATTGCCACCATATTGTAGCTAAAGCACCAGAAGATTTGACAAAATCAATGACTATAGTAGTACCAGCAGCAACAAAGCAGTGGCTCTGCTTGTAGTGTGGGCAGATGAAACCATGTGATTTGAAGCATCATTGTAATTGTGTAATAATGACAGTTCTGACAGGAATCCCTTAGAAGGTTCTAAAGCAAATTAGTGTAGAGTTTAGCTTTGTAAGTATATTGATATGTGTAAGCTTGTCTTACAAAAAAATACTTTTGTTGTTATAACTAACTACAGCGATATTTTTATAAAAAATGATACATTTCTGCTGAAACATCACAAAAAACTTTTATAGACAGTCATTTTGGTGTCACATCCTCTGACAGTGTCACCATGTATGGTCCGCCCGCCCCCCACACATATCCCTAGTGATGCCACTGTACTTGCCTCCTCACTTAACTGTTCAGATTCCCAAAGAACAGGGAATAAATAGATTAGTTTCCTCTAACGAAAAAAAGCCAAACTCACAGCTGTCAAGTTGGGTCAGAATCACAGCAACCCCTCCTTGGGTTTCTGAGCTGGTATCTCTATGGAAGTAGATTGCCCTAATCTTCCTTCTGAAGAGTGGCTGGTGGGTTTGAACCATCAGCCTTCTGGTTAGCAGTCAAATGCCTTAGGCACTATGTCACCAGAGCTCCCTAGAAACAATTATGATTTTACTGTGTGATGTAGGCACTAATTTAACCTTTCTGTGCTGAATTCTGCTTCTCTATTGATCTGATCTCAAGGGAACACAGACCCTGTCAGCTGTTTCTCAATCTTCAGTGTGCATATTAACAATATATTGCTTTGGTTATTAACTATATTGCTTTTGTTGTTAGATATCACTAAGTCACCTCTGACTCCCAGCAACCCCATGTGCAACAGGATTGGACTGTTGTGATCCATAGGGTTTTTATTGGCTGATTTTCGGGGCAGATTACCAGACCTTTCTTCCTAGTCTGTTTTCTGAACCTGTTCAGTATCACAGCAACAAGGAAGGAGAGAACTCTATCTCGGAACCACCAATGCCCTTTAACAATATATGGTCCATTATTTAAAATTCATACTCTTGAGTCCCACTCATACATATTTAAGATGGGGCCTGTGAATCTATATGCTAAATGTGATCCCTTGGTGATTCTGATGCTTAGGATCTGAGGACCAACTCTAGGAAACTTTAGTGCTTTAGAACTTTAAAGTGGCAAGAACTATGCTACTGATGGATCCAATCTTCCTTATTTTATAAATGGATAAACTGAATTTAAGTAAGATAAACCCACATTTAAACAGTGGCAGACCTGGGGCTAGAAATCAGGTTACCTAACTTTTAGTTTATGAGGCCCCAAGCCTGAAGGTGAGAATACAACTACCAGTTTCTATTGAGTCAACTCTGACTCACAGAGACCCAATGTGTGTCAGCATAGAATTGTGCTCCAGAGGGTTTTCAAAGGCTGATATTTCTGAGGTAGATCCCTTTTCTTAGGCACCTCTGGGTGGACTTGAATCCTCAACGTTTTGGTTAGCAATTGAGCATGCTAACTCTTTGCACCATTAAGGGATTCCAAGCTGAGATACAACAAACACAAATAAAACAGGCCTTATTTATTTATTTATTTACTCGTGGGACTGAACAATGCAACTCCTACATCTCCAGCACGTGAATTTGAGGATGTCACTGAAATGCAGCCAGCAGATTCTTTTCAGAATTATCCAGAAGGGTCTTTGTGGAGGTCATCAAGTCCCAAACTGCATTGGGTCCTTAAAATCCCCAATATAGTATCCTTGCCAAGTGTACATCTACTTGGTTCAAGACTTCTTTGGTTGAAGACTTCCAGTGATTGGGAAGCACACAACTACCCTGTGCTTCCATACCCTTCTCATTTTCTAACAGTTGCAATCCCATTACTACTAGTTCCATGGTGTAATCTCTCCTCCCACCTATAACTTACACCCTGTTGCTGGGACTCCTTCTTTCAAGAGAGATACAGAACAACTCTAATTTGATTTCCATATCACAGGGAACGTGCCTTCTATCTAAACCTGGCTTTACTCAGGCTGGACAACCCAAGAGACCTTTTGATATAATTTGGTTTTCAATACTCTTCATTCTGATTGTTTACTTCTGAATAAACCAAAAAAAAAAAAAAAAAAACAACACCCAAACTCACTGCTATTGAGTTGGATCCAACTCATAGCAACCCCTCCTTGGGTTTCCGAGGCAGTATCACTAAGGAAGTAGATTGCCCAATCTTCCTTCTGAGGAGTGGCTGGTGGGTTTGAACCACCAGCCTTCTGGTTAGCAGTCAAGTGCCTTAGGCACTATGCCAGCAGAGCTCCTAAATGCAGATGCTTTATCATCTTTTGTATTAAAATATAGCAGCTGGAAGAGATGCAGTACTCAATGCAACTTGACCAGTTCAGAATATATTACTTCTAGATACTTTGCTGCTAACAGTAAAGACTAAAATTGCATTATGTTTTTGGGTGGTCTAATCACATTCAATTCACAGTCCATGAAAAATTTTTTCTTTTCACATATACTCCTAAAATCGTGTGTCCCCAGTTTTGAGTTGATTTTTTTTAACACCTATTTATCTCAGTTGAAATTAATCTTGTTAGAGTTATCCCACTGTCCCAGACTATTGGCACCATGTTTAGATTCTGATTTTGTCATTAACCCAATATTACTTGCTTTAATTCAGCCATTCATTCCTCAGATATTTCTTAAAGACCTACTAGATGCCAATCATGGTACTGGAAGTCAGAGATAAAATGATGGCCAAGATAGACACGTCCCTTCTGTCATGGGAGTTTGCAGTCTAATGGAGAGTATAAACCAATCATCAACAATTTGTGTCTTAAGTGTTATGATGAGGGTAGTACAGCATGTTATATGTACACATGGCAAAAGAGGGAGATCTGGGGGTGAACACCTAGTCTGTTCTTTGTGGAGAGTGGTTAGGGGAAGTTGCTTATGAAAATAACCTCTAAGTTGAGACGTGCAAAATGTGGAGTTAGAGAAAGAAGAGTGTTCTAGGTTGAGTAATTATGGAGCCGAGGACCAGAGGGAGTCTCTGGATAGTGTAAATGGTTAAATGCTCAAGGTTGGTGGTTTGGCTCTACAAACAGCACCTTGAATAAAGGCCTGGTGATTTACTTCTGACAGATCAGCCATTGAAAACCATTTGAGCACAGTTCTACTCTGAAACACAAGGGATCACCTTGAGTAAGAACTGAGGCCCCAGCAATGCTTTTTTTTTTAGGGACCAGAGGCAACAGAAAACATGGCCTGGCAGAGAGGGTCACAGGTGTGTGTAGATGGTACTGGCAAAGACAAGTACCAGGAAGAGTTTGACTTTAGTGTGAAGGCAATGGGGAGCAGCTGTGGGATTTTAGGTTGTCTAGGTTGTTAGAAAAGTGTTGGACAGGCATGTTTGAAGAAAAAGCCCTAAAGACTGACACAAATCCATTACTCAACAGTGTTGAGAGAGGACAGTTTACCATAAATCCAATCATCACATTGCTCCATCCTGTCCACCAGGATATCCTGAGAGATTTGGCCAAATATCTTGTTGAAAATCAGAAACACCATGTCCACAACAGTTCTCTGATTGAGGAGACTAATAACCTCATTGGGAAAAAAAAAAAAGGTAGCTGGCCTTCATCTGGTCTGACTGGGTCCTTGTGAACCTGCGCTGGCTATGCATGATTGATGCTTGATTTCCTGTGCCACATGCTCACCCTGAGGTTGTTCCTGCCTGTTTGCCAGTGGGAGGGAGCGTGAAGAACCTCTGAAAGATGTGCATCCTAAAATGTAACAGTGAGTAATTATTAAATATGACAAGAAAAAGATCTTTTCTTGCTCTTGAGATCTTGGCTGGTTTAGAATAAGCCATCATAAGCATCTGTCCCCATACAGTGGTTAAGAGCTGGGCTTGAGAGTTGGAGTGCCCATGTTCAAGCTCTGATTTTTTCAGTTACCAGCTATGCAACTTTGGACAAAAGCTTGACTTCCCTCAATTCCTTCAGTTGTAAAAGGGAGACAGAATGACTATCTCACAGAGCAAAGGAAGTAAATATGAAGTGAGTGATACAAAACATTCACAGCACATACTACATAGTAAGCACTTGATAAAAAAAAAAAAAAAAGCCAAAACCCGTAGCTGTCAACTTGATTCCAACTTATGGTGACCTCACGTGTGTCAGAATAGAACTGTACTCCACAGGGTATTCAATGACTGTGATCCTAGGGAAATAGACTGTCAGGCCTTCTTCTGCAGTAATGCTGGGTGGATTTGAAGCACCAACCTATCTATCAGTCAGTAGTTGAGTACAAACCATTCAGGCCACCCAGGGATCGTAAGCACTTGATAAGTATTATATTTTTTTCTAGAACAAATTGTATTCACCAAATTATGGAGACTTTTGTGCCTTCTTATTTCTTGTCCTTATGTGGTTCCTTTCATTTCTCCCACACTTAGAACCTAAACCCAAACCCCACTGCCATTGAGTCAATTCTGGGTCATAGTGACCCCACCATAGAATTTCCAAGGTTATAATCTTTACGGAAGCAGACTGTCTCCTCTTTCTCCCATGGAGCAGCTGGTGGGTTCAAACCGCTGGTCTTTCATTTAGCAGCTCAATGCCTTAACCACAGTGTCACTAGAGCATCCTTCTTAGTAAAATAGTCCTCTTATTTTTTTTTAATTCAGCAGAATGAAGTGCAAAAGGAGTAAATATTCAGAAACGGCATTATAATTCCTTTTAAAAAGTACATGGCTTTTAAAATTTAGCAATTAATTATTGGGGGAGGCAATTCAGAGGCCTGCAGCCAGCTGAGCAGGCCAATCTGAAGAAATCCTTAGGACGTGAGTGAGTTGGGTGAGGAGTGAGAAGGGTACAGGGCTACGCGCCTGCATAATCCCCCCCCCCTTCCCGCCAAGTTTGCAGTGAAGGCTGTGGGTGGACCTCTGACAGGAGGTATTCTTTCTTGGTGCTGTATGTGACATCCTGGTCAAATGGACAGAGTGAGTCTTTGTGGTTTTGCAAAGTTTCATTGTTACTTGGTGCTTGAGATTAGCAACTGTCCAGAACTGATGGGGCAGCTGTTCAGAAAGGATGAAATTTTGACACCAATGAACCAAAATGTGCACTCCTTTTGTAAATTAAGAAGGGAGATTGAGTCTTTGAGTCTTCAGAATTTGGAAAACTTTTTTACCATTCCTGCTATTGATGTATCTAAAATTCCCATTGAGATACTCAGCTTCCTTAATGGTTAGATCAATTTAGGTCTGCACAAATTAAGAACTAATGCCAAGGTTACTAAAGATACTTTGGATCTTTCTGAAGGTTTTCATAAACCAACAACCTATAAATATTCATTTGTGTCTTTCTTTCATTTGCAAGTAAGTGTTCTCCCAGAAGATGGAATGGGCAAGATATTGGCCGCCTCTGTCCCCATTCTCTTGTCTGAAACACAGTGAGCCTATTTTAGGAAGAGACATGGAGGGAGACTGCATTGTTAATAAGAATGGCATGCCCTCTGCGGCCTTCTCAGGTGTGGAGCCAGGCTGGAAGCTGGAACACCTGCTTTTAAGTGCTGGCTGTTTCAATTCATTGAAAGATCTTAGTGCAAAATCAAGCATGCAGTGATGTTCTGTGGTTTTCAAAGATGTTCCTAGAGGGTTGGAGTTGGATAAGCTGAGTACAAAGCCATTCACTTGTGACAGATATAACCACACTCCAATGTCTGGTGAGAGAAAACTGTGGGTATGTTTCACAGAACCCAAGAGATTTGGGTTCTTCAGGTGTAACTTCAATAGCCTGGCCCCAAGTCCAGCTGAGCTCAGAACTGTGAAGAGGGTAAGTGTGGTTGGATCTGTGTGTTTACACAGTTGAGTATAATCACCAAACTTAAGCTCTAGAGAAACATCAGGTCAATTTGTTGCGTCTCTGGATAATTTCCCTGTAATGCCAGTTCTTAACCTTGTTTAAAAAAAAAAAAAAAGTGCTCCACTAATTATCTCTAAATCTAACTTTTCGCAGTTCATTTGGATAAGTAAACTTTATGAATCAATTAAAAGAATCTCCATTTTTCTTAAATATCAAAGAATTGGATTAAAATGGATTGTGCAGGAAATGCTGTCATTAAAAGGGCCAAGAAAAGAAGACATGCTTAATTATTGTGTGGAATATTCATAATTTTGCATATCTATCAGCTCACTGTGTCCCTAACATGTTTTTAAGATGTACAAGCAGAACACATATTATAGTTCTCTTTTTAAGGAAGGCAAAACAAATGCCAATATAACCCTTGTTTGAATACTTTATTTCTCTTCAGTTGAGCAAAGTAATGCCATTTCATTTTCATTCCTCTCTTTCAGGGTGTCTCTCCACCCAGTCATTTAAAGGTAAATCCAGCAAGGCATTGAGAATGGTTTTGCTACCAAGCTATTTCATTTAATCACAAATGGTTACTGGTACCTGCCTTCTCTGCAGTTAATTGTGGATTTCTGGCTTTTCAGTCAGGACATAGGAAGTTTCAATGCCTATGGGAGCTCCCAGAGACCTGCAGGCTTCCCATTGTTTACTTGGAGTATGTTCTTTTTGTCAGGATCTTTCTACCTTTTGGCCCATCTCTTGTTGACATCAGTAGAACTAGACATGGAGACATTGGTGTAGGAAGCTAATAGGTATTGTCAATGTCATCCCCATTGCATCTGGCATCTATTCTGAGTTAGGAGGACCGATGGCTTAAATTTAGCCAGTAGTAGAAAAGGAGTCCGTGGGTGGAGCAAACCATTCAGCACTTGACTACAAGCAAAAGGTTGGCAGCTCTAAACTACCTGGAGGTGCCTTGGAAGACAGGACTGGCCATCTGCTTCTGCAAGGTCATAGCCTTAAAATCCCTATAGAGACAGTATTACTCTGATACAGATGGGGTCACATGAATCAGAATCTACTTGACAGTAACCAGCAATAATAGAAAAGGGACTTGCCTCGGTGGTATGAGGCATCATGTCCTGGTTTGTCCAAATATAGTGAGTAGAGAATGACAGCTGGCCTCTCTTTGAAATATCTATGCCCTTCACCAGCATCAGCTTTCTTCTCCCTTTCCACCTTACCTTTCTCCTTTCTCTCTCTTGCACTGCCTCCCTCCCCCTCCCCCTCCTTGTCTGTCACTGTCTCTCACATTCTCCTTTTCAATGTTGACTATTTTCTCCCAGATCAAAGGTAGAAGTGGGCCACTTGATTAATTGCCGTGCAGCAGAATCCTTTGCCTCCTCGACACACAAGCCAAGGAAACAAAGGACTGCTCTTTAGAAGCCTGGAGCTGTGTGGGTGCAGGGTGGGGAATTCACAAGCCTGAGAGAATCAGGCCTTCCCAGCAGGGATGGTAAGGCTCCTAGACCCTATGGAAGAATAAAGTTGCTACTGATGCACATTGTGCTGAGCCATATTTGCATTTGAGGGGAGAGCACACAACCCTGGCATTAAACCATGTGGACTTTATGGGATTTTGATTTGAATTTTGAAATCTTTCCCTGTGTGGAAATCCATTCCATTTGGAAATGAAAGGAGATTAAATAACGATGACTGGCAGTTTAACTTGCACTCTGCTGTACAGTGAAAATTCTCTAGAACTGCCCTGTCCAATACATCACCACTAGCCCTGTGTGACTATTTAAATGAAAATTAATTACAAGGAAATAAAATTAGTAATTTAGTTCCTTAGACAAACTAGCCTCACTCCCAATGCTCAATAGCCATATGGGGCTAGTGGTGACTTCACTGGAAAGGAAAAGTATAGACCATTTCCAGCGTTGCAGAAAGTTCTATTGGATAGCATTGCTCCTGACCTTGTGCTTACCTTGGGCCAGGTAACATAGAAGAGGTGAGGGAATGTTTGACAACAGGAAGTTGAGAGGGATTCCTTAACTGGCTGAAAAGAAAATATTTTAATAGATTGTCAAGTGAAAATGAATGAATTTGGAAAACAGTTGACCCAAATAAGGTATTGTTTGGGAAGGCGTTTTGAGAAGTTGAAAAGAATAGGTAGAGGAATTATGACATTAAGTGTGCTACCATTAAAGGAGGTAGAATACTCCCTGAAGGTGAAAACATACTAATGACCATGTGCATTGTCTATGCAACAGAACTGAAATTCAGTGATCAGGCCCTCCAAACATCTACCTCTCGTTTAAAGGTAGAATTTTCAAGTAAGGAGCTCTGCCTTCTTTATAAGACTAATGGCTGCTTGGAGTAAGTGAGAAGTGTATACTTTCCAAAGGTGAAGATCACCTCCCTTCCCCCACCCCATCCTAACAGAGATTCAAGTCACTCAATCCCTTCAGGTAGTGACATTGATAATTAAACATAGGTCTTCTTTAGACTCACAAATAGTCTTCCTTTAGAATGAGTACAGATCCCACCTGACCTCATTCTCAAACCAGAACTCCTGGCTCAAACCTGATAAGGTAGTCTGCTTCTCTTTTCTATAAGGAACAGCCATATAGAAAAGACCCTGTGGCTACTCCACTCCAGTGTCATGACTGTGAAGGGACAGATTCAGATCCAAGTCCTCCAGCTTGCATGAGCTAGGCTTTTCAGAGGCTGGGCAGCAATGCTGTTGAGATCCAGTGTTCCTCAGTAGTAGAACACTGGGTCTTTAAGAGAAGGTAACTCTGGCCATTGGACTGTTGTTGTTGTGTGCCGTGGAGTTGACCCGACTCATAGCGACCCCTCCTTGGGGTTCCAAGGCAGTATCACTATGGAAGTAGATTGCCCCATCTTCCTTCTGAGGAGTGGCTGGTGGGTTTGAATCACCAGCCTTCTGGTTAGCAGTCAAGTGCTTTAGGCACTACACTACCAGAGCTCCGCCATTGGACTGCAATTTGCTAAATTCACGATAATCCTGCCTCCCCCCCCCCTCCCGGGCACTTTAACTTACTTATCAACCCTTTTGACTTCTGAGATTACAAAACAAAATGGGTGAGAGGGTTGAGAGTAATCCACCAAACCCTTATCAAGTTTTCAACTGTGTTTCCCAAGCATCAGTGACTTTCTGTATGGGTGTCTGTGTGCTGGATTCTTCTCACCCATGCTTCAGTGAAATCCATGGGAGAGCAGTCTGGGCATTGGACGTTCTGGTTAAGTATTATTGTCTCTGGTAAACGTTGAGGAGGTCTCGTTGCCTTGTCTGATGATGAATGAAGCATGGGGTTAACTTCCTCAGGAGAAGCACACTGAGATTAGATCAGCCCATCCCTGAGCCTGATTCTTTGTTGCTAGCACTTAGAACTTTGCATTGACATGTTTGTTGCTAATTGACAAATATTTTATCAAGCACTTGATTTTCATCAGGTACTGTGGTAGAGGGAAGGAACTTACAATCTATTTGTCATGTTTTGGACAGATTGATGATACATTATGATTCATAAACTTTGGAAGTCTCAAACATTTTGTGTTGAATATTTTAAAGATTTTGTTTCTTTCATAAAATAATAGGAAATAGTATGAAGGAGGACTGTGGAGGAGAAAGTTACTTTCTCATCCATTTTTCTGGTCTTGAGATGAACTTTGGTAAAACATATATCGTTTGAAGGCTAAGTCTATGGTGAGCAGAATCTGAAAATGAAAAGACATCTTTTAATTCCCTGCTGCTTCTCCACTGATTAGTTGTTCATTGACATAGAAGGTCATGCCAGAACTTCCTCTCATGTTCCTGGAATCTGAATTTACTTGTCTGCTGTCTGCCTTGAGAGTACCGTCGAAACTTGCTTTGTCATTTGCTTTATCTCTCCATTGCCAACAGCTTCACAGTTGAGGGAAGAATAGAGTTACAGCCTCTTTCAGAGATTGCAAAGGACCTCAGAAGTCACCTGCCTTAACTTCTTCCTATTAAAGTGAGAAGTCTGAGGTGTAGGCAGCATCGGCCTCAAGTTGCATAGCTTAGTTGGCTCAGAAGCAGGACAACTGGACCCCTAGTTTCCTGCTCTGTGAAGTGTGCTGGCTGCAACATTGTTCTGTCTGGTCTTTTGAAAACTTTCCACTGTTTATCTGTTAAGAAGTGACTTGTTAAGGAAATTTTAAAGCAAATATTTGAATACTTTTTTTTTTTTTTTTCTTTTTAGGCAAAAGCAGAGAATCAGTTCTAGAGTCCAGGGCAAAATGATTCTAAATAGAAACTTCAAAACTCAAGATTCTGAATAATTTCTAAGCTTGATAAATTGAGCTCTTTTAGCTCTACCTCCTTATTGGAAAGCCACTCTATCAGGTGTATATTTTGATAATTTATAGTCTAAAAGGTAGTGAAGCATAGTGGTTACAGCATGGACTCTAGTACCAAACTGCCTGGATTCCTAATCTTGGCTTTGCCACTTACAGGTTGTGGAACTTGGACAAAACATGCACTTGCTCCCTGACTTAGTTGACCTATCTGTAATTTGGGGATGATGATAATATTAATTGTGTGTTCCTCAGTTTTATGAATTGACTGTAAAGTACATAGAATGGTGCCTGGCATACAGCAAGGATAATTTAGGCATTATTCATTACTATTTACTTGGCTAAATGCATTGAAATGTTTCCCCATTTATTTTCTACATAAAAACTATTATATAAGAGGAAAGCAGGAAAAGGATACGAAATCAAGGAGGTGATAAGATTTGATTGTGCAGTTTCTTCCTGACCCTGATAGGCTGGAAAACATCATCAGAATACTTTCTTCCACCTAAATCATCAAGTATTAAAGCTACAGGAGGATTTAGAGGGTACAACTGACCCATCCTGCCGGTTTGGAAAAGAATTGAGGCCCAGAGAGGGGCCTACAACCTTCACTCTCAAGGCCAGGTGCCTGCTTAGTGCCCGGGCTCTCTCAACATACAGCACCTAAAAACAAGACATCATCAGCAAAAGTGGGAGAAGCCTACAACATTTAGTGAGTCTTGGGCAAGAATATATAAAAAAAAAAAAACCCAAACTCACTGCCATCAAGTTGTTTAGGACTCAAAGTGAGCCCTCCTTGGCAGACTTAGATTGCCCAATCTTCCTTCCAAGGAGTGGCTGGTGCAGTCAAATGCCTTAGGCACTACGCCACCAGAGCAATACCTTATTTCAGTTGTTGGAAAGTCTTTCAGCTAAGACTATTTACAGGGAAGAGGAAAGATTAGTGTCTCAGTCACCTCATGCTGCTGTAACAGAAACACCATACAAGGATGGCTTTAACAAACAGAAATTTATTTTCTCACAATTGAGGAGGCTAGACGTCCGAATTCAGAGTGCCTGGTCAAGGGGAAGGCTTTCTCTTTCTGCCGAATGTCCTTGTCTCTTCAGCTTCCCCTTTCTGGTTCCTTGTTGCTCCCCATATGTCTTGTCGTCTTTCTTACCCCATCTCTTTCTCACTGCTCGCTTGTTTAATCTCTTTTTATATCTCAAAAGGGATATAAAAGATACACCCTACATTAATCCAGTTCATTAACATAACAAAGGCAATCCATTTCCAAATGGGATTATAGTCACAGTCATAGAGGTTACGATTTACAACGCTTATTTTGGGGGGACATAATTTAATCTGTAATAGCCTGAGTCATACTACACTTCTACCCCATTAACAAGCCAGCCTAATAGTTCACAAGAGTTATATCATTGTCTTTTCACTGGCCTATAATTTCTGGTGCCTAAGGCATTTGACTGCTAACCAGTAGGCTGGCGGTTCAAACCCACCAGCCACTCTTCAGAAGGAAGGTTGGGCAATCTACTTCGGTACTGATACTGCCTTGGAAACCCAAGGAGGGGTCGCTATGATTTGCATCAGACTCAACAGTAATGAGTTTGCTTTTTTTTTTTTTTTTTTGGTATGCAGCCTTAACAAGTTGGGTGGGGTCCCCTCACACTCTCTTCAGGCTTTGTACCCAGATGCTGGAAAGAGAATTAGATGCTCTGAGCTTCAGCATCTAGCTGACGTCCCAGCAGAGCCAAGTTCTCAGCTGCATTCCCAGTGGGTCATGACTTCCTGTTTCAGGATGGTAACGTGCGTGAGCTGGGAAGCTAATGAGATGACATGTTTTAGTGATTAACTTCATTTAGGTTGGTGTTACTCTATTTTATTGTGAAATAAATAATATATCCAAAAGGTTATGACATATAAGTCATATATGTACAATTAAAAACAAATAATAAAATGAATACCTCTCTACCTACCACTCAACTTTTAAATTAGAATATGCTAATATTTACCTTTTAAATCAGGTTTCAGTCTGTGTGTATGTTGTTGTTGTTTTGTGCCATCGAGTCGGACCTGACTCATAGAGACCCCTCCTTGGGTTTCCAAGGCAGTATCACTATGGAAGTAGAGTGCCCAACCTTCTTTCCGAGAAATGGCTGGTGGGTTTGAACCTCCAGCCTTCTGGTTAGCATTCAAGGCTTTAGGCACTACAGTACCACAGCTCCCATTATATAATAATTATGTGTGTGTGTATGTACATATATAACCTTTTTTTAGTATTTGGAAAATACCAAATGCTAACACACACACACACACACATACACACACATATACATTTTCCAAATACTAAAAAATGTTATATATGTGCCTGCACACACACACATATTTTGACTAAAGTTTCAGTTATAAGAGGCAGATCTAAATTTGAAACTAGGCCTCTCAAAGTTTGCACGCTCAGTCCCTCTACCATAGTGCCTAATCTTAGGCTCCTTTACTCTTCTTCAAAACCCTTAATAGAGGGTTGAGTGCATGATTGGCATACAGTAAGAACCAAAACTAGGACTGGCTCATTGGGAAAACACAGAGGGTAAAACAAAGGCAACAAGCAGTTCTCCTACTAAACAACTAATTCTGCACATGTTTTTCCAATTCAATGTTCTGTGACACAACACTGAGTACTTGAAATCAGCTGTGATGGGAATATTTACACCATGGACATTGGTAAACACTAAATCAGAGCTCCCATCCCTTTCCACAGAATGTGTTTACCGTAATACCAGGGCTGCCACTCCTGATCTGAAGAGACCAGTGGCCTGGGGCTAGTGAGCAGGCTGTAAGATCAGGTGGAAACAGAATTTTCATTGGGGTGAGGGAACATTAAGAAGAGTGCAGTGCTTCTCAAAGTGAGGCCTTGGGGAGCTCATCGAAAAATGCTGAGTCTTCATCTCCACTCCCAGAAGGTCCTGTTCAGTTCATCTGGAGTCTAGAAATCTACATTTTTAAGCACTTCAAGTGACAATGATATAAACTAAAGTTTGAGAACTAAGTCCTGTGCTTCTGACACATTAATGAGCATACAAATTGCCCCCAGAATATCTTGATAGATTGTAGATTTTGACTCAGTAGGTGCAGGCTAAGGTCTGAGATTCTGCCTTTCTAACAGGTTTCCACGTGAGCCTGATGCCATTGGTCTGTGGACCACACTTCAAGTAGGAAGGATCTAATCTAACTTTCTTTTAGATGAGGAACCAAAGACTGGGGCAAGTTAAGTGATTTACACAGTTATTCATTTAATAACCATTCCCCGAATACTGGAGAGGAAATGCAAAAGAGTTAAAAGCCATTTGTCTTCAATGTAATACTAAAAATGATACCATTTATTAGATATCTTTATGTGAAAGAGGCTGAGTTACAAACAAATATTAATAGAGCATGGAGCCTACCTTTAGATTGCTTATAAACTGGTTGAGGAAGCAAAGTGTTCTTGTACCTGAAGTAAACAGGAGAAAGGAGGTGTGCTGATAAAAGAACAGCAGGGAATCAGAGACATGGAGGCTGAACTTGTCTCAGCAGTGTGTCTTGGGCAAGGGCTTTAAGCCTTCTGGGGCTCCTGTCTAACACCAAGAGGTTTAGATCAGTGACCCAGAGATCACAGAGGAGCCATGATTCTGTGAAATGTAAGAGGTTGCTTTTTATTGAAGTACCATGGGCTAGATTTTGCCCATTGACCCTAGATTTATTTTTTTAAGGAAAAAAAATTCACTTATGTATCTTTCAAAAAAAAAAACATTTTATTTTGGAATAATTTTGTTGTTCTTGTTAATTGCCATTGAGTCAAGTCTGACTCATGGTGACCTACGTTTAACAGAATGAAACGTTGCCTGGCTGTGCACCATCATCATGATCGTTGGTGTGTTTGAGTCCATTGTTATGGCTCTTTCAGATTTACAGAAAAGTGGCAAAGCCAATAGAGACAGTTTTCATACACTCTTCACCCAGTTTCCCCCATCTGAACATTACCGTGGCTATTTATGAAAACTAAGGAATGAATTTTGGTACATTAATACTGAATTAACTCCACTTCTAAGGGGCTCTGGTGATGTTGTGGTTAAGGCATTTGGCTGCTAACCAAAAGGTCAATGGTTTGAACCCACCAGCTGCTCCATAGAAGAAAGAGGAGGCAGTCTGCTTCCATAAAGATTTATAGCCTTGGAAACCCATTGGGGTCGCCATGAGTCAGAATAAACTTGGCAGCAGTGGGTTTTAACTAATTCCAGACTTTATTTGAATTTTACCTGTTTTTCTATTAATAGCCACTTCCTCCTTCAGGTCCAGTGCACTGTCTCATAGCCTTTACTTGTCATGCTTCCCCAGTCTCCTCTGTCTGTGACAGTTTCTCAGTCTTTCTTTTTCACAAACTTAATAGTCTTGATTATTTCAAGATTATTTCAGGTATCCTGCAGGATGTCCCCCAACCTGGGTTTGTCTGTTGTTTTTGTCATGATAGAGTGGGAATATGAGTTCTTGGAAAGAATACAACAGAAATGAATTGCCCACGTAGTTGTCTTCTTAATTTTCCTCCCCTAGAACATATCATCAGACTACTTTGATATAATCCCAAGCCATCAAATATTAAAAACTACAAAAGGCTTGCTGACCTAACCCATTGTGTTTTTAAAAACTTTGAACCAACGTTGAAAAATTGAAATGTCTTACATGGAAATCAGGATTTTTGGCACCAGCTGCTCTGCAGAAAAAAGATGAGGCAATCTACTTCTGTAAACACTTACAGCCTTGGAAGCCCAATGGGGGTTGCTATGAGTTGGAATCAACTCGATGGGACTAGGGGTTTTGAAAGCCAGAAGACTTGGCAATACTGAGCTTGTGATGGTACCCAGAAAAAATTGGCTGAACTGAGTTTCTCACTTTCATTGGGGTCTACATTTTCTGGTTCACCAGAGTTGCCATCTCTCACAGAACACACTCAAAGGCATCTTAGCTCATCTAGTTCCCTCATATTCCATTACCTCTGTGACTTCTCTTCTAGACAGTTGGGTTTATCTTTGTGTCTATTATCAACCTCTCAAATGTGCAGTTAGACTGGGGAGAGAAGTCAGAGGGGCTGGGGCACTGGGGAAAGTCTTCCGGGAGAGGCAGGATTTGCCTTGTGGCCTAGAGCAGTGGTTCTCAAAGTGTGCAACCACTTTGAGATATGAAGATTCTCCAGCCCAGCCCAGACCCACTGATCAGAAACTCTGGAGGTGAGACTGGCAATCTTTGTTTAACAAGCCTTGTAGGTGATTCTAAGGGGTACTAAAATTGGAGAATTGCTTTAGAGGCAGACAGGATTGGGATGGGCAGAGCCAGGGGGGCCAGGCAAGGCCACCAGATGAATAGTCCAAACTCACTGCCATCAAGTCAATTCTGACTCATAGCGCCCCCTATTGGATGTCTAAGGCTGTAAATCTTTCTGGAAGCAGACAGCCTCATTTATCTTCTGTGGAACAACTGGTGGATTTGAACCACCAACCTTCTGGTTAGCAGCCAAATGTCTTAACCACTACATCACCAGAGCTCCTTAGAGGACTAATGGGGATGGAATATTTCATGAGTTTGTAAGCCAGAGTACCATGGGGTCAGTGTGAGTTTTCAGGCCCTGTGATTTTGGGCTTATGTGGACAGGGGTCCTCTCCCTGCTATATCCACTGCTCAGTGTCAGACTCTGGGCAACTACAGCTTGCCAAGGTTGAAACTCTGAGTACCATGTTTGTCCTCTCCCAGGCCTCTTTGATCTTTGCACCAACATAGATCTAAAAAGAAAAAAGAATGTATCAGGTGATTGTCCTGTTGGAGCCAGTCTTTGCTCTTGTCACACTATGTTTGTGTAGCAAATTGTCCTAGGTCTGAGTTGAGTGAGAGGGTTAGGTAAAAGTGAAAATTCAATGAATTCAAAACATATGTCATATGCATGTGCCCCTCCTTTCCAACTGTCTATTTTTTAAGGATGCAGTTAAAGATTTGCTTCCTCCCCAGTTCTTCCTGTTAGAAGGACCTGTCTCTGTTGTATAATTCATTGAGACTCACACAGTACCTGTGTGAAGTACCTCCCCTCCTCCTACTCTCGTCTCACTCACTGCCTAACTCTTACTCATCTTTCAGGTCTCTGGTTGAACATCACCATTTCCACAATCCCTTGTTGAACTCAGAGAACGGGAAGGTTTCTTACAATCTGTGTTGGAATTGCCTGCCTGTGGACAGGGATTGTGTCTTACTTGTTTTTGCTGTAGCGCCTAGCACAGTGCCTGGCACATAGGAGGTGATCAATTAACACATGCTGAATAAAAAAATTACTCTTAAGCAAACAGGGCACAGTATGACTAATGATTAAGCACTTGGATAAACACCTTGACATCTCTGTGCTTCCTATGACAAACACTGATGCTACCAACCATGAGGTGTTTTGTGATGATCAAACAAGCTAAAATGTTTACAACATTTAAAACAGTATCTGGCACATACTAAGTGCTTGATAAATATTAGCAGTGTATAGGTCCTGGATGATGTTTAATTGACCTGAACTGGTGACAATTTCTAGCTTATATTTTATATAAAGAAATTCTATTTCTTTACGCGGGAAGATTTGTGAACTTTGATGAAAAAATTAAAATGGGAGGACGTGTGCCTACCCGCTCAACAAGAAGGGCCTTTGCTATTCTCTGACTTCTTCTTTCAGGGTAATAACAAGTTGGGACTAATCAGGTTCATGAGACAGATTTGGGGTAGATGCACTCTGTGAGATAAACCCAAAGATCAGAAACATGTCTGTTGTTTAGACTAACTCCATAAACACTTCTTCCAAACAGTTTAAAGAAGGCATTAAATCCATTCACTTGTTATAGACATATGTATGCGTCAGTAGGCCTATCTGTATCTGGGGAAAAGATTCTGAATGTGATCCAATTCCCATGCATTTTACCTATTTTATCTTGAGTTGGCTGCCTTGGGTGATGGGCTTGTAATTAATATTGTTGTAGAACAGGAGGCTCATTAAATTGGTCTCATTATGACTGTTCAGGTTCTGGGGCTTGGCTGAAAAGGATTTCCCTATTATCAGTGCCTGACATATATTCCTAATGAAGCAGGCCAATTCTCTTCTGTCAAGAACAGTCTCCCAAATGGAGATGGTATTTATTCTGATTTCTACTATTAGTGTGAAAAATCTAGTCCCTGCTGACAGACTTATGGGCCTCTGTCACAGGTGGGGTTCCTGTTTCACAGACATGAAAAATATTGGAATTTACAAGATGCTATGCTCTCTGTGGCTGGTATATTCATTGGTGTTATTCTTGAAGTTTTGACTCAGTGAGAAATTTTTTAAAGGAGAAGAAACATCATAAATAAAAATTTGTCAAATCTTAGTAGTCATTTAATTTTCTACCTGACATATACATTCCCTCTAAGGAATCATAATTCCTGATTCTGAATCATTGCTTGATTACTTCCTTGGAGAGACAACTCATTACCTCCAGTGTGGCCAATTGCATTTTCAGATAGATCCTAAAGAAATTATTTAATTTGAAATTTATCTTCCTTTTACAAGCTTAATGCTGCTGTCCAGAGATGCACAAAGCAAATTTGGTCACTTTTCCTCAAGAAAGGTCTTTGAATGAGTGTCTCTCTCCCTCCCTTTTAACTTTCTTCTTTAGATTAAATGTCCTCACCTTCCTTTGCTACTAGCCAGACTCTTCAATCTCCTGGTCACTGCTTCAAGATGAGATATGCTTCTGCTTTCTCACAATGTGGCATTCTGAAGGGAATGAGCTTTCCAGATATGATTAGTTCATCAAGGGCCCAGAAAAGAAATAAACAACAAACTCACTGCCATCGAGTCAGTTCTGACTCATAGCGACCCCCACTAGGTTTCCGAGGTGGTAAATCTTTACGGGAGTAGATTGTCCATCCTCCTTCTGCGGAGTGGCTGGTGGGTTTGAACTGCCAACCTTTTGGTTAACAGTCAAATGCCTTAGGCACTGCACCACCAGAAGTCCTTCACATGGATCCTCCTCAGAAATGGAAATCTTGTTCTCTCTCCCCAGGACCTTCTGCTGCAGGTACCTGCTCCTCTCTTGAACCACACGTGTGCATTGCCAGGTCCTTGGGGAGATACTATGTCCCCTGGACATAAGGTCAGGGACGTTGGAGTCAGTCTGCCTGGATTAAAAACTCAGTTCTGCTGCTTGCTCTTAAGTGTGATGTTGGACAAGTTCTTCAACATCTTTGATCCTCAGTAGGGATGATGATAGAACCTACCTCACAGGCTGTTGTGAGAATTAAATATGATTATGCATGCAAGATTCCTGAGAAGTGCTTAATGATTATTAACAAGAACTAAACCTCAACCATCTGTACCCCTTGCTTCCTTTACCATGGGTTTTGAGTCTCTTAATTTTGACCCTATGGGGTAATCCCAATCCCAAGAAAAGGATAGGGCAACCAGTATATGGTAATTCCAAAGAATGCACCTTCTATCAAACTCATACCCTGCATTCTTTCCAATACAAACACTCATTCTGAGTCTTCTCCACTCAGAATACTTTTTATATAAGGTCTATTTCATGAAAGAGAGAAAAAGAGAGAGAGAGAGACCTTGAACTCAATGTTCTTTCAAATGTTTTAGCAGAGTGATTTCTCTCTCCCTGCTTCCCTCCCTCACATGAAATCTTACTCATAACCCTAGTATGTAAGACAGATAACAGATGAGCAGATCCCTCTGGCAGTTTTTGCAGTTTTAATCTTCTTTCCTTGGCAGAAGGAGCCTCATTGTTTGGGAAACCCCTGAAGGTTTGTCTGTGGAATCCTGGGAGTCTGAGCTCCAAGTTTGAAACCTCTCCATGAACCAGTTCCATATGCAAGTTTCTGAAATCTGAAACCAGTCCTTTCACCTGCCTGATCACCTTCTCCCTAGGCCCACCTCACTTCCACCATCATACACACACCACTCGCCTCCAACACCATCTCCGTCCACCTTCATACACACACCACTCGCCTCCAACACCATCTTCACTAAGAAGATTCCACTTTTCCAGCTTGGTCCTCCAGATGATTTTTCATTTCATCCCTTTTCCTAGTCTTGGTGTCCTGGACCTCACTGAGGGAGGACAACCATTCCCCACCCCTATCCTAAAGGAGGAATCTGGGTTTAGGGATGGAGTAGTAGGAGAAGTAGATGGGGTGGGGGTAGTGGCGACAAGTGAGCCAAGTAAAAGCTATAGTGCAAGCCTGGTGGGGTTGCTTGCTGAGGAGAATGGGGAAGAAGGTAGATGTGCCTCAGAGTTAAAGAGTTAGCTCTTCAAGTAACAAACCTGCATATATTACTTATACTTCTTGATCGTTCTGCAATATTCATTTGTTCACTCATTCATTCAACAACCATTCACTGAGTGTCTATCAGGTGACATCATGTACTATTCCATGAATTGAGCCTTCAGGAAGGAGGAAATTACAGCCCCTGTTTCCCTGAGGAGCTCACAGTCCAGTGGAGGTGCACAATAAGTCAACTTTGCTGACCCCCAGACACCTTGGGAGTCGCTGATCACCTGTTTATTAGGCTTAAGAGTTATGTCAAAACATCCTTATTTTCTTAACCTGATTTCCTCCCAGAGCTAAGCCTGTATGATACCACACTCTTCAATTTCTTAGGGTCTGACGAGTACATGGGGAAACCCCTCACACACACTTATAATGCATATTTTTACAATGCATACTTGAGGCCAGATTAAGCTTCAAAAAATTCTACCTTCTTCATAGCAATCCCTTTCCAAAAGACTTTCCAGGAAGGTTCTAACTCCTTAGTGCCTCCTCATAGTGCCTCCTCACCCCCCAGTAAACTCATCTTCTTCCTACTCCTCCTCCTCTGAACCTTCAGCCCCATTACAAATGCCAGTCTCATAGCAATACGTCTACTTTGCATTGTGATGTTTCTTATATGAATATCGTGGTTATTGATTAATTCTTATATTTAGCTTCTTATGTATTTAGAAAGGCGCTCTCATAGTGTAGTGCCTAAGGCATTTGACTGCTAACCAGAAAGTTGGTGATTCAAACCCATCAGGCACTCTGCAGAAAGAAGACATGGCAATCTATTTCCATAAACAGCCTCAAAAACCCAATGGGGGTCACTATGAGTCAGAACTGACTCCATGGTAGTGGGTTTGGTTTTATGTATTTAGAAGGAACCTTAGTAGTGGTTAAGTGCTTGCTTGCTAAATGAAAAGTTGGTGGTTCTAATCCATCAGCTGCTCTGTGGAGAAAGATGAGGCAGTCTGTTTCTGTAAAGATTTCAGCTTCAGAAACCCTATAAGACAGTTCTATTCTGTCCTATAGGATTGCTATGAGTCCTAATAAATTTGATGGTAATGGCCTTTTATGTATTTAGGTTTTGCCTTCTAAATTTCTTATAGTGTTCAACTGAACCTTAATTTCACAAGTAGATATGAATATGTACTTTTAAAAAAATGAGAGCGATTATTTAAAAAACAAACAAACAAATACCAAAGCCTCTTTGACGTAGCCCCATCCCGGTGTCTTCCCCTCTCCTAGTGGAAACCTAGTCTGGGTCTTTCTGTGCCACGAAAATTACACACTTTTATATGCAGATATATTATATATTCTTATATACTCATGGGACATATAGAGCTGCTAACTGAAAAGCTGGCAATTTGAACCCACCCAGTAGCTCCATGGAAGAAAGACCTGGAGATCTGCTTCCTCAAGGATTAGAACCAATGTACTCTGCAAGCTCCCACCCAAATCACAATAAAAAGTTAATTAAAAAAAAAAGATTATACCTGAAAATGACTCAAGATCACCCAGCAACAACAATGAATGTTGACAAGTGTAATTCCTAGTTAGATCTCTTTGTTAGTTTGCTCTATTGTTCCTACTGAACCACTATGTTATATTTTATTTGATCTGTCTCATTGCAGATATTTAGGTTGTTTCCAATTTTTGTTGTTGTTATAAACAGTGCTTCAGTGAAGACCTCAAACACATGACAAACTAGTTTTAAACAGTGTGAGAGGCAAGAACAGCAAATTCTAGTTTTTAAATCATCTTTTCTATCCAGCAGAGACCAGCCCTGTGGTAGATAATCATCACAATTCATTTATTAATATATACTTTGTACAATATATGTATATGTAAACTAATACTTAGAGTTATCTTTTTGGTGATGCTCTGTAATAGACATAATAAGTATTTAAATTCAGGGCTGATGGCTCTCTGGGTTCTGAGGTCCAACCCATTTATATTACCCATGGGCCCCTGGGTCCTATCTATTTGGTGCTCAGAAATTGGGTCTGCTCTCTTCTGAGACAAAAGTGGCAAGGAATTTTCCTCTGGAGAAGAGATAAGTCTATAGTTAGCTTCCATACAGTCACCTTCAACTCACAGCAACTCTTTGCACAACTAACAAAAACCCTACTCAGTCTTGTGCTATCCCTCCTGATTGATTGCAGATCAGACTGTTGTGATCCATAGGGTTTCTCTGGCTGGCTTTTGAAAGTAGATTGCCAGGCCTTTCTTCCTAGTCTGAGTAATTCTACTAAAACCTGTTCAGCATCATTGCAACATGCAAACCTCCAATGACAGATGGGCAGTGGCTGTACATGGATGCATTGGCTGGGAATCAAACCCAGGTCTTCCACATGGAAGGTGAGAATTTTCTTAGGGAGAAATAAACTAATCACCTCCCTAGAGGGACAACTTAATTTAAGTCTCGAGTTGCAATAGTGAGAGATTCTATGGGCAAAATATTGAATGATGCAGGAAACATCAAGAGAAGATGGCAGGAATACACAGAGTCACTGTACCA
>NW_006921603.1:10206197-10213571 GCF_000298275.1 Orycteropus afer afer | reverse complement strand
GCAGAGAAAGTTTCAATCTGATGGCTAGAAAAGCCTTGTGTACATTGTGTATTCATCAACAACTAAACAGACAGAGATCAAACAAATTTAAGCTGTTTTCCCTTTCCTTTTTCTCCAATTCAACAGGTATTTGTTGAACACTAGTGGGGCGTAGAGGCTAAAGCATTTGACTGCTAATCAGAAGGCTGGTGGTTCAAATCCACCAGCCACTCCTCAGAAGGTTGGGCAATCTACTTCCACAGTGATACCACCTCGGAAACCCAAGGAGTGGTCGCTGTGAGTTGCATTCGACTCGACAGCAGGGTGTTTGTAAATTGTTTTAGAGAGGCAGAGGCGAGGCGTCTGTGGGTGGTGCACACATTACCTTGCTTGGGGCTGCTAACAGAAAGGTACCTTAGAAGAAAGGCCTGGTGATCTATTTTTGAAAAATCAGCCATTGAAAACCCTATGGTGCACAGTTCACTCTGACACACAGGGGGGTCACTGTGAGTCGGAATCAACTTGACAGCATCTGGTTAGTGGTTTGTTCAGGGCAGAATTGGGTAGAAGATGAGCCTCTAGCCTTAAGAAGCTTGTGTCAGCTAGAATAGGTCAGGCAGAAGAAAAGAACTCCAGAAAAGGAGGTACCAACAGAAGCACTGGGCGATACTGAGCACAGGCTCCTCCAGTTGGAGGGATGAGAAAGCGTCATTGAGGAGTTGATCTAATATTTGAGACTTGCAGTGAGTAAGATTTCAAGAAGTGGAGATGGGAGTAGGAGTCAGGCTGATAGAGGGTTTCAGAGGAAACTGATGTGGTAATAAGATATATTTGAGACATCAGTGAATAGTCTAGTTCTGTTCATCCAGAAGAATAGGAGTGAGGCCTAGGGGCAAGCTCGAGGGGGAAGTGGGGAGCAGTAGTTGAGTGTTCTCTCCCTGAATCCCTGCCACTCTACAGGCACTCAAAATGTTTGCCAAATAAAGGCAGACTTTTAATTTTTTTTTTTTTTTACTTTTTAAATTGATTCTTAATGTATATATAATAAGGAGCTCTGGTGGTGCCTAAGGCATTTGACTGCTAATCAGAAGGTCAGCAGTTCAAATCCACCAGCCACTCAGTGGAAGGAAGATGGGGTGATCTACTTCTGTAAAGATTTAGTGCTTCAGAAACCTGACGAGGGTTGCTATGAGTCGGAATTGACTTGATGGCAGTGAGTTTGGTTTGTTTTTTTGTATATACAATAAAGTGCATGAGTCTTAAATTCAAGGTTTGATGAATTTTCACATAGATAATGACCACACAGATCAAAATATAGCATTTCTGAAAGCTCCGTCAAAATTCTGACCTACTAATACTATACTGTACATGACCTTCCCACACCCCTACTAGTAATCAATGTTCTGACTACTTCCATCACCTGTTGTTCAACTTCATGTAAGTAGATTCACACAGAGTGTACTTTAGGGAGTTTCTTCAGCAGCACTGTACGGAAAGCTTTAAGTGAGGAAAAAGGAGTATTGCAGGAGTCCAGGTGAGACATGGATTGAGGGCTTTGAGCCAGGGTGGTGGCCGTGAGAATGAGGAGGCAACAGATGCTAAGAGATGATGACTCGTTCCTCAGGAACAAAGCAGACTGAAGCCGGGCTGTTTGTGATGTACATACCATTTCCTGAGCTCCAGCTCGCCCGGGGCCAGTATCAGACTGGGAGGACTAGGTGCCTCCCAGCCACCTTGATTCTGAATCAGGCTCTACAGAGGCCCAGGAAGAACCAGGGTTCTCTGCTGCAGGACCCACAGCTGTGTTCCCTATGCCAGTCATCCCCTCATTACTCATCAGCTGCCCTGGTGATGCGGAGCTTGAGCATGTCCCAGCCCTTCTGTGTTGGGATGGTGGGAGGTTTCTGCCTCATGCCATAAGTGACAGAGGAGTCAGATGAGGGTACGAGGACAAAACAAAATGAAGCAGGAGTGTTGGAATGGGCCCTGCTGGCATTATCAAGTGCATACTACCCGAGTGTGGACTTTGAGGGCTCTGGTATTTTGCCTCCTCCAAAAGAGAAACGCAGTTCCAGAAAGCACTTGGCAGAGCCATAGCAAGGGGCTGGTGACAAATGCTTCTCTAAAAAGAAATAAACAAACAAAACCAGTTGCTGTGGAGTTGAATCTGACTCATGTTGGACCCATATGTGCAGCACAGAATTGCTCCATAAAACCATTCTCAAAGCTGTGACCTTCCAGAACTAGATCACCAGGACTTTCTTCTGAGGTACCTCTGGGGATTTCGAATCACCAACCTTCTGATTAGTAGTCAGTGCTTAAGCAAGGATTCCAAACACTTTTCCCTCACAGAGTTTTCATATGGGTAAGATCAGGTTCAAGTAGAAATGAGGGGAATGGATGGGGTGGCCTTAAAGGGAAAGAGAAGAAAAGAGGCCAAATGCCATCTGGAGAGGGGTGAGGCGAGTGATGAGAAATGTACAAGTGGTTGGTGGCTGATGATAGAGGCAGTTGTGCAGTCCCTCACCCTATTGTACCCATTGAGTACTGACTATATAGATGGATCCTACCATTTACTTCCTCCATCCCCTATTCCTTTAGGAATAGCCACCTGGAGACCCAGTTGTGATAATCAAATTAATCCCCTGTTTTTCCAAACTTGGAAACAGTTTACTTCATGTTGCATGATGACTTTATCAAGTTGAATCTTTAATTCACTGTGTAAACCAGGGTCCTGTGTTGGAATAGGTGTGAGAAGAGAGATTCTCAAAACAAGTAAACAATGAAGAAATCTTCCTTCTCTCATTCATGAGCTGCCAACATTGCAGCAGGTGGAGCAGAGTTTAGGGTGGGAACCAGTGGTAGAGGTATCTTGTGAATGAGAGTACAACAGCCCCTCCCCTCTGGAACTCACCTCCCAGCCCAGGAGAGAGATGTAAATAACTGATTATCAAACCGGGTGATAAATACAGTGAGGCAGGTGCTGTGGGAGCCCAGGAGAGGGAAGGATAATTTTTGCCTAGGCAGTTGAAGAAGGAGACATCGGGTTTGGGTCTTGTAGGATGAGTAGAAATTCACACACACACACACACACACACACAAACGTGTTCTAGGCAAAGGAGACCATGTGATCAAGAAGTCAGGAGAATGTGACGAAGGGCAAGTCAGCCATCATGTCTTGAGTGGGGGCGGGTGACGGTAGAGGATGAAAGGGGAACATAGGGAAATGAGACCAGAGCTAGAACCTTGACTACCTCTGAGAAAACCATCTTAAGGGTGTCTGCAGGGCCATGAGCCACTCTGCTTAAAAGAGGTAATACTCCAGACAGTGTGGGTGGGAGATTGTATGATAACTGGACCTGTTCTGGGCAAAAGTGTTAAATGGTTCCCGTTCTTTGTATTAACCTTTTGACTCCTTCATCCCTGTTCTGTTCCCCTCATAATGAGTCCCAGATCCTCATGTCTGTACCAAGACAGGAGAGATGACAGGTAAATGCTAGATTTAAGGGGTACTGGGGGAGCTCTGGCAACACAGTGCCTAAGGCATTTGGCCTCAGAAGGAAGATTGGGCAATCTACTTCCGTAGAGATATCGCCTCAGAAACCCAAGGAGGGGTCACTATGAGTAGGAATTGACTCAATGGCAGTGAGTGTGGTTTTGTTTAAGGGGTACTGCGAGGAATCCTGATGGTGCAGTGGTTAAAGCTCTTGGTTGCTAACAAAAAGTTTGGTGGTTTGAACCCACCAGCCCTTCCACAGAAGAAAAATGTGGCAGAATGTTTCCATAAAGATTATAGCCTTGGAAATCCTATGGGGCAGTTCTACTCTGTCCTATAGGGTCACTATGAGTTAGAATAGACTCAGTGGCAACAGGTTTGGTTTGATTTTCTTTTTAAAGCTGCTGGAACTGTCCACCCATGTCCCAGCCTGTCAGTTCTCTCACCATGTTTAGTCCTCAGAAGATCTCTACAGGATGTTAGAAGCTCTTATATTCATTTTATAGCTAGAAATTGTGGCTCAGAAAAGTTAAGTAACTTGCCCATATTTACACATCCAGGCAGGGAGAACTATGATTCAGACCCAAAATTGCTCTGATTCCAGGGCCCACAGTCTAAACCCCTATCCTGAGTTACTGTTTTAATGGTCAGTTATCTCTGAATGCACTGCCCCACCTGATCACATACTTGGAGTAATGAAGTCTTTTAGTACCTGGACCAGAAAATTAGATTGGAAGAGTGGAAGGGAAGGAGGTAGAGGGTGGATATCGGTAGGTAAGTGTGGTGGTTATGTTGTATGTCAACTTGGCTGGGCCTGGTTGAGTGGCTGGGCAGCTGGTGGTAGTTATTCCCCATGATGAGACTGGCAATCAACTCTATGGTGGGATCTACCACAGGCAGCTGAGTAGCTGCCTTTGTGATGTGGTCTTCTTCCTGTATATAAGGAGAAGCCTTGGGAATGGTCTCTAGCTTATGGCACGATGGGACCCTGCATGTAGCCGCGTTGTTGCTCAGCAGCCTGCTATGCTCTGCCGACCTTGGGACTTATAATGGACTTAAGTTAATGGCCTGCTGTGTGGTTTAGTAACATCGGGACTATGCCTTTTTACTTGTCAACCTTGGGGCTTCTCAGCCTCAGCAGCCAGCAGCTGTCTGAGTGAAGAAACGCCTCTAGCTCCGGTGGGCTGGCAGCAGGAGGCAGAGCTGGACGCCAAGGTTGAGGGGCTTTTACTCAGCCCCTAGAGCCTGGAACTTTGAACTTGGACTTGAGCCTCCAAATTGTAAGAATAAACTCCAATTTGTTAAGGCTATCCCATTTGTGGTATATTTCTTGTCAGAGCGGCACTAGGTAACCAGAACAGTAAGAGACCATCATTTTCTTACAGGGCCAGGCACAGGGCTGACTTCTCTAGGAAGCAGGGCTCATGTTCTGATTTCCATCATAAGGAAATAATGAAAGGGTGCCCTGGTGGCACAGTGGTTAAACACTCAGCTGCTAACTGAAAGGTTGAAACTTCTAGAGGCCCACAGGAGAAAAGACAAAGCAATCTGCGTCTGTAAAGATTTACAGCCTAGGAAATCCTATTGGGGAAGTTCTACTCTGTCCTATAAGGTCACTATGCATCAGAATTTACTTGAGGGCACCCAACAACAATAGGACAAAGAAAATATTTTAATGTGTAGTACTGATATATTCAGCTTTATACCAATGCAATTACAGAAATATTATTTTTATATATTTTATGGAGGATGGGGCCCATCAAGGCAAATATGCCTAGGGTCCACAAAGTCATGGTGTGGGCCTGGCTTGACTTTTTCCACTTTTCCTTTCATCTTACTCCACATTCATTTAGCCCTTGAATTCTGACTGTCTTTTTCATATGTTGCCATCTTTCTTTTCTCTCTACCAATAGAGTAATTTAGGCCGTCCCAGGACCATTGCAGTGGCCTCCTAGCTGATGGCACTGCCTGCACTTTCTCTCTATTTTTCCACCCATCTTTCAACTTGTAGTGCTCTTTGATTGGCTTTAATTTTATGATATTTATTCATAATTCATATTTATGGAATTTGTTCTCATGGTTGAGTGCATGTCACATGTAAGCTAAAGAATTTGGCGTTGCCTGTGTCCCTGAGGGATGAGGTAAACCCACTTTGTCCATATGTGATGGATGAAGCTGCCCTCAAGCCCACTTTCCAAAGCCTAGATCTGGAGGTTAAATGACTGCAAACATTTGTCAAAACTGTTGCGCTTTAAAATGGTGAATTTCACTCTAAGCAAATTATATGTCAATAAACTTGATGTTAAAAACATAATCTTCATGACTAGGATGGCTGATTCTTGAGCAAAGGCTTGAAATGGATACAGCAAAGGGGTAATTGTGGAAAGGAGGAGGGTTATTGAAGGGAAGGGAGAAGAAACCAATGACCAACATCACCACCTTGTTTAGGTAAATGCTGTTGTTGTTGTTATGTGCCATCGAGTAGGATCTGACTCATAGCAACCCCTCCTTGGGTTTCCAAAGCAATAATACTACAGAAGTAGATTGCCCAACCTTCTTTCCAAGGAGCGGCTGGTGGATTTGAACCTACAGCCTTCTGGTTAGCAGTCAAATGACTTAAGCACTATGCTACCAGAGCTCCTTAGGTGAATGTTGTTGTTGTTGTTGTTATGTGCCTTCGAGTCAGCCCTGACTCATAGCGACCCCTCCTTGGGTTTCCGAGGTAGTATCTGCTAAGTTACTGCATAGCTTATGCAGTGCAACTGTTATTCTGGGGTTTTTTGTTTGTTTGATGTTTTTGATTCAACAACATGCATTTATTATGAGTCTTCTGTGTGACATTTTAACTACCTCTTGGTTTCAAGGTACAAGTACAGAATGAAGGTGTAAATTAAACGTAAAATGCCAATGAAAAATATAAAAGCTTGCTAGAGATACTCCTTCAATCTTGTTTGCTTCAGAGATCTTTTTAAACCTTCAGTTCCAACTCTTGGAAATCTGACTTCCAAACCCCTTTCCAAGACTATATTAACTCCCAGTATCTGGGATGACCCTCCTTTCTCCCCATCTCCACTTCTAAAATTCCATCAGTTCTTCAAAAATCAATGTTACCTCCTTTAGGCTTTGGGTACTAATATCAGTACTTCTGTTTCTGTACTTTTTACTATCTGTTTTGCCTTGGAATCGTACGTCCACACTTTTGTTTCCTTTGACCTTTAAAATGGTGAATTTCACTTGAAGTAAACTGTAAGTCAATAAACTTGATGTTAAAAACATAGCCTTCATGACTAGGAGGGCAGATTCTAAACATTTTGAATGACGTTTGAAAATAAAATCAACCACAGGGTTTAGCTTGAAGTACATATTCAGGAAATGTTTATCCAATGATGAAGCTTTACTTAACAAAAGTGGTCCTCCTTGGAAAAACCTAGAAACCTTTGGTCTATTTTGATCTTTGACCAAAATTTTCAAAAAGAATTGAAAGCCAGATGAAATTTTGCAAACTTATCATGCTAGTATTTAAAATATCCTGGCTCCCCATAGTGAACAAAATTAAGAGTTAGTGGAATTTCTCCGCAGATGCTTTTCTTAGATTTTTTTTTTCCCCTGAACTAAGAGAAAAGTGTCATGTGTAATGAGCAGTTCCTCTGAAAACTGTATTCTGTTTATTCACAACTACTTTAGACATATTAGGTAAACCCGCCTGAAAGCCAATGCAGGATTTGAGCAGATGGGGAAGCAGTTAGTCATTTACTTACTGTTTGGCTTTGGAAGTGATGCCTCTGCTCACGTAAATGATCAGTTTAATAAATTCAATTCAAGGCAATAAAGTGTGATAGGGGGCATTATGTAAGATATAAGCTGCGTATTCAAAGACCCCAGCTCATAGTGAAATGCCT
>NW_006921603.1:10190585-10205727 GCF_000298275.1 Orycteropus afer afer | reverse complement strand
CCCAGATTCAGAAAGACCCCTTGAAAACCCTTCACACCCCTTCCCAATCACTACACCATCATACTTGCCCCCCTCCAAAAAAAAAAAAAAAAAAAAAAAACCTCTCTCTTACCTTTTAACAGTATATATTTATTGGTTTGTCTATGTATGAACTTCATATAAATGGACTCACATAGTATGGCAAAATAAGATGTTAAAAAGTAGAATTGTCAAGCTCAATTTGAATAAGAAGAAAACTTTTTAAATGTTTCCCCCACATCAGTTTGTTTTGAGGGAGGACCAGAAGATGAGAAAGGAGCACTGGTGGCTCCTTGGTTAAGTGCTCTCTAGTAATAAAAAGGTTGGCGATTTGAACCTACCAGTCATTCCTCAGGAGAAAGGTGTAGCAGTCTGCTTCTGTAAAGATTACAGCCTTGGAAACCCTGAGGGGCAGTTTGACACTGTCCTATGTGGTTGCTATGAGTCAGAATTGATTAGATGGCAACAGGTATGGAGAAGAGAAGCACAGAGAGATGACCAACTCCATCTTCCTGGACTTGCCAGTGATGCTGCTGCTGAGATCTGTTAGTAAGTGTTGGTAATGATGCCAGCACAAGCCACCAAGCCTATTAATTTTGCGAGTTGGAGGATGAATCACTTACTCCTTCCTTTCAGTCTGACAAGGCAGGATGCAGAAACCCCATTTGGTCGTAGCATATGGACGGAAAAAACCTGGCAGTTTCATGAGCTTCAAAATAGTGTCACTAACAAGAAGCAGCTAATTTGGTTTGATGGGTCCATCCAGAGCTTCCTTTCAAATTCTTAAAGTCCACATGGCTCATGGAGGACATGAGAGCCAACACCTGAGCAACTCAAGGGTTCTGTTAGCAAAAGTGTAAAAAGGGTGGCTACTGGGGAGGCAGCCAACAGTGTCTGCACAATATCATGTCATGACGGTTAACCCACAATCACAGTAACAACAGAGCCCAGCTCTTGAAGGCTAATGTGGTAAAAACTCACAAAAGGAAGTCTTCCATTTTTATGGGTGGGAAAAGACACCCCCTACTCTAGGGGGCCATTGAAAGCTTTCCTTCCTGCTAAGTTTTGGGAGTTGCAAGTTGACAACTGGAAGTTAGCCTTCAGTAAATATTTTCTGTTAATCTACAGACTATGAAATACCACTCAGAAGTTTAGAAAAGGTAGAACTAGGACCAAAGGGCAAGTAGCGTGGTAAAAGGTAAAGCTCCAGAGCTCAGACTGGGTGTGAAGTCAGTTTGCAATTACTAGTCATGCAATTTCTGATTTCCCCTCTGTGAAATCAGAATAAGAGTGATCACAATTGGTATTGTTGTTAGCTGCCATGGATCACACCCCTGACTTATGGCGACCCCACGCACAGCCCCACAAAACACTGCCTGCTCCTGCACCTTCTGCATGATTCGTTGAGGATCAGAGTATTGTGAGTTTTCATTGGCTGATTCTTGGAAGTAGATCGTGAGGCTTTTCTTCCTAGTCCATCTTGGTCTGGAAGCTCTGATGAAACCTGTTCAGCATTATAACAACACGAAAGCCTTCACTGACAGACAGGTGGTAGCTATATACGAGGTGCACTGGTCAATAATTGAACTCAGGTCTCCTGCAAGAATTCTATCACTGAGCCACCACTGCCTTAAATCAGTATTAAAAGAGGACTGGGCAATCTACTTCTGTAGTGATACCACCTCAGAAAACCAAGGAGGGGTCACTCTGAGTCAGATCTGACTTGAAGGCAGTGAGTTATATATATATATATATATATATATATATATATATAGGAGCTGTGGTAGCATAGTGGCTAAAGCACTTGACTACTAACCAGAAGGCTGGCGGTTCAAACCCACCAGCCACTCCTTGGAAGGAAGGTTGGGCAATCCTACTTCCGTAGTGATACTGCGATACTGCCTCGGAAACCCAAGGAGGGGTCGCTATGAGTCGGGCCGACTCGATGGCACATAACAACAACAACAACATATATATATATATGTTGTTGTAAAGTGCCAAGACCAAGACTTGGTCCATAATGGGCTTCCAACACTAAAAGCAGACTTATGCTTCAGTTTTCTCAAAGGTATAAGAGATAGAGATGTCTTCTCATGCTAGATATCGTTAATAGTCTTAACTAGATTGGATTTTGTTTTTCTTCAGATTTTCTCTTCCAAAGTCTCTCTTCATGCTATCATTTTGGGAAATTTAATTTCTTCTCCCCTACAAATTTCATTCTCTTACATTGTCTTTGGCCATACATTTTCAACTTCAAACTTACCTCCAACCCGAGTTTGAGACTTTAATAATTTAATATTACCATAGTTTTGCAAGTCCTGTGGCATTGAAACCAACATGATAGGTTATGAGTCACATCACCAAAGCTGGAGTTAAGCAAGGACAAAGACTACTACAGAAGCTTTCAACACATATTTGAAAGAAAAGCCAGAGAAAAAACTTCAATTGAAAGTGTGCATTGAATTCATATGATGTTGTTCTGAGGTGTTGTCAAGTCAATTCCAACTCATAGCAACCCTATGTACAACAGAACGAAATATTGCCTGGACCTGTGGCATCCTCACAATCCTTGCCATGTTTGAGCCTATTGTTGCAGCCACTGTGCCAATCTATCTTGTTGAGGGTCTACCTCTTTTTTGCTGACACTCTACCAAGCATGATGTTCTTCTCCAGGGATTGGTCCCTCCTGATAACATTTCCAAAATATGTGAGACAACGTATTACCATTCTTGCTTTTAAGGAGCATTCTGGCTGTACTTCTTTCAAGATAGATTTTTCATTCTTCTGATAGTCCATGGAATTTTCAATATTCTTCACCAGCACCAAAATTCAAAAGCATAAATTCTTGTTCAGTCTTCATTGTTCATTGTCCAGTTTTTCATGCATATGAGAAAACTGAAAATACCACAGCTTGAGTCAAATGTACCTTAGTTTTCAAAGTGATCTTTGCTTTTAGCACTTAAAAGAGATCTTTTGCAGCAGATTTGCCCAATGCAATATGCTGCTTCCATGGGTGTTGAATGTGGATCCAAGTAAAATGAAGTCCTTGACAAAGTCAATCTTTTCTCCATTTATCAAAATATTGATTATTAGTCCAGTTGTGAAAATTTTTGTTTTCTTTATGTTGAGGCATAATCCATACTGAAGGCTGTAGCCTTTGGTCTTCATCAATAAGTTCTTCAAGTCCTCTTCTCTTACTGCAAGCAAGGTTGTGTCATCTGCATACCACAAACTGTTAATGAGTTTTCCTCTTATCCCGATGCCATGTTCTTCTTCATATAGTCCAACTTCTTGGATTATTTGCTCAGCATACAGATTGAATATGTATGGTGAAAGGATACAACCCTGACACACTCACTTCCTGATTTTTAACCATGCAGTATCCCCTTGTTCTGTTGGAATGACTACCTCTTGGTCTATGTACAGGTTCTTCATGAGTAGTTGAGTGTTCTGAGATTCCCAGTCTTTGAAATGCTATCCATATTTTTTTATGATCCACACAGTCAAATGCTTTTGCATAGTTAATAAAACATAGGTAAACATGTCTCTGATATTCTCTGTTTCAGCCAAGATCCATCTGATATCAATAATAATATCCTTTGTTCCATGTCCTCTTCTGAATCTGGCTTGAATTTCTGGCAGTTTCCTGTCAACGTACTGCTGCAACTGTTTTTGAATTATCTTCAGTAAAATTTTACTTTCATTTGACATTAATGATATTTTTCAATGATTTCCTCATTCTGTTGGGTAATCTTTCTTTGGAATGGGCATAAATACAGATCTCTTCCTATCAGCTCACCAGGTAGCTATCTTCCAAATTTGTTGGCATACATGAATCCATGGGACCTCTGGTAGCATAGTGCCTAAAAGCACTTGGCTGCTAACCAGAAGCCTGGCAGTTCAAACCCACCAGCCACTCCTCGGAAGGAAGATGGGGCAATCTAGTTCCGTAGTGATACCACCTTGGAAACCCAAGGAGGGGTCGCTATGAGTCGGGTCCAACTCGACGGCACATAACAACAACAACAACAACATGAATCCATATGACAGCTACCATTTATTGAGCAGTTATTATGTACCAAACATTATTCTAAAAGAATGTTTTAGTTCACTTAATTTTCAAAACAACCATATGGGTTAGGAATTATTATTATCTTTACTTTATCATTAGGAATTATTATTATCTTTACTATTATCAAATGGGGAAACTGAGGCATCAAGAACTTACAGAGTATGTCCAGAGTCACACAGGTGGTAGAGCTGGGATTCCAGCCCAGGCATTCTAACTTCAGAGTCCACAGGAGTAATCATTATGGCATTCTAGCATTTAACAGGAAAACTCATGGTAAGTTTGTTGGGATCACAAGACAGACACTCACTTGGGTCCCTGTGCCATGTTCACCCGTCGGCAGTGGGTTCTGAAGATCACAGACCCTCCTGCAGATTAAAGTCTGGATGCCATCCACGCAGATGCTCAACTTGGTGTTTTGCACTGACTCCTTCTCTTCTCCCAAGAATCCTAGCTATGTTGTTACAAGTTACTTGATAAATTGTTCCTATGGGAATTTGCTCTGGCTTTGCACCCTGAGTAATGTAAAATGGTTAATGTACTTAGCTGTTAGTGAAAGTTTGGAGGTTAGAGTCTACCCAGCAAAGAGAGGTCTGGCAGGCTCCTTCCAAACCATCAGCCACTGAAAACATTATGAAGCACAGTTCTACTCTTCCACACTTTGGGTACAATGAGTGGGAATCAACTCGATGACAAGTTTTTAAAATTTTTTTTTGTATGACCTGGAGTTTAATGAGCAGAACCAGTCTGCCTACATCACTAAGTTCAGCCTTGCTAAATATAAATGAACTAGAACTCAGCATGGCCCATGGACCTGGGTAGGATTAATGCCAATGAATGGTTGCATGAACATATTCCACAGACATTGATAAGTGTCTTCTATGAGCCAGTTCTTGTTCTAGGAGCGGAATTGAAGGGTCAAAATACACAGGCCCTGAAATCCAGGAGCTTCGTTGTTCAGTGAGGAAGATAGCTCAGGAAGTAAGTAAGTAAAGAAAGCACAGGAAACAATTGCCTTGCTACAGGTTTAGATAAAATATCACTAAAGTACAAGGTTGGTGATTTGAACCCACAAACTGCTACATAGGAGAAACTACCACTGGAAAGCCTATAGGACAGTTCTACTCTGTCACATAGGGATACTACAGCAACAGGGACTGGTGACCAACTTTGCCTCAGGAAGCCAGAAGAATTACAGCCAACCTTTCAGCTATGTCTTGCAGAGTACAGGAGCGTCCATCGCATAGGGAATGACAGGCTAACCAGGCAAAGAGTAGAATAGTGTGTTTCTCTGAGGTTAGTCTTTAAACCTCTGCTCAAAATCACTTGGGATGCTTATTGAAGACACAGATTCCTAGAACCCACTTCAGACTTTTGAATGTGAATCCCTGAAAGGTGATAGGGCTCAGGAATGACCATTTTAAAGGACATTAGAATCTGAGAACAGACAGCCCCATGCCGTGAAATCCATGGTTCTGATAGCAACTGGCCTGCCCAGGTTTGGCATGGGGACTGTAGAATGTTTGGGATATAGAGTGCACAAGAAATTAAGTGTCAAAAGAGTAAGTTGAGGCCAAATTTTGAACCAAATGAAGGTGCTGGAGAGAGGTTATGACATGATCAAATCCTTGTTTTGGAATGGGTGAGAGGAGTGATTAGCATATTGTGGAAAACAGAAAAGAGATGACATGATACCAGCATACTAAATATCTTGCATATAGTTGCTGTTGATAAATATTTGCAGGATGAATAATTGAAACCATTTACTCAGTGCTACTGTATACCAGCCCTGTGCTAAATGCTTTAAATAAATTATCTTACTTAATCCATGACAACCCAGTGAGATAACAATTATATTTTACAGATGAGAAAGACTAAGTCTTGGAGAAATTAAGTAACTTGCCCAAGGTCACAAAGCTGGCAGAGCCAAGTTGCAGTCACCAACAATCTGATGCCAGAGTTCACGCACTTAGCATCATTATGCCATCCTGTCTTGCAAAGGAACAAAGGCATTTCCTTGCAGTCTCTTGTTACATTCATATATTTTTACACATTTATCACCATTAACTACACAATTTTATAGTCAATTGTATCCAAAGCATTTTGCTCTATACCAAAAAATTTTTTCGTAAGCCAAATTTTAATAGATGCATGATATCCCACTGAATGGATGTAGATTACCTTCTTTTTTCTCCCTCATTTCTTATCTTGACTGTTGTGTATTTTGGTCCTTCCCAGATTTTCATTAGTATAAGTAATAGAGTAGCAAACATTTTTCACGTATATAGTATTTTCTATAGGAGCTCTGGTAGCATAGTGCCTAAGGCACTTGACTGCTAACCAGAAGGCTGGCGGTTCAAAATCACCAGCCACTCCTGGGAAGGACGGTTGGGCATTCCTACTTCCGTAGTGATACTGCCTCGGAAACCCAAGGAGGGGTCGCTATGAGTCGGGGCCGACTCGATGGCAAATAACAACAACAACAACAGTATTTTCTATGAATAGAGTTATTTCCATAGACCAGACTTCCAGAAACAATTATCAGTGGATTGAAGGCTTCCTCACATTTTTGGACCCTTGCTTCATGTTGTCAAATTGGGTTTTGGAAATGTTTTACCAGTTCATATAGTCACGATCATGTTGCCATACAAAGTATGAGAGTATCAATCTCAGCCCACCCGCGTTTGCAATAGGGATTTTAAAAAACAGAAACAAACAAAACCCTTCTCGCTTAAAAATATTTAAGATTATGTCTAATTTTAATCTGCATTTATTCAATTACATAAGGTTACACACTTTCCCATATGTTTGTGGACTAATTGTATCTATACTTCTGTGAATTATTTGCTCTTGTACTTATTTATTTGGGAAGACAATGCTTTTAAGAGTCGTCTTCCAGGAAGATTATCCAAATTTGAGGAAGTGAGGAGGTGAGGGAAAGAAGGAAATCAGGGTTTAAGGAAAGTTTCATCATGGGTTGTTAAGATGCCCTAATACCTTCTCTAATTCAGAATCTCCAGATAACTGGGAAGATGATAAAATAACTCCTCTTTTCCCAGAGACAAATTGTGCTCTACAAACTAAACTATGGGTACATACAAACAAAACAACATTGCCATTAAGTCAGATCTGACTCATAGTGATCCCTCCTTGGGTTTCTGAGGTGGTATTACTAGGAAGTAGATTGCCCAACCTTCCTTCCAAAAAGTGGCTGATGGGCTTGAACCATCAGCCTTCTGAACCAGCGTAACGCCTTAGGCACTAGGCCATAGAGAAATGTAAACACAGATGTTGACTAGCTGCATCTTCTATGAAAAGACAGTGTTGGTGCCTGTGGAAAGAACTTTTGCTGAAAGAGGAATTAACTCAAATCTCACTGCTGTCAGTTGGATCCGACTCATAGTGACCCCTCCTTGGGTTTCTGAGATAGTATCACTATGAAAGTAGATTGCCCAATTTCTTACACTTCATTATTTCACAATTGTAGGGAGCAGAGGATAAACAGTGTTTCCCAAAAGTGATCTGCCTATCACAAGTGTACTGACTTAGCTGGTAGCTGGCTGAACACTGGTTATTTTAATAATTACCTATTTATTTTAATATGGGTTAGGAAATGTATAACCAGCTCATCATTCTGTATGATTTCACAGATAGCATTGCCAAAAATGACACAAAAGTGTTGTTTTTTTTTTTAAAAAAAGCATGGATCCATTGAAAGAAAAATGTTGAACAGAGAATCCTACAGGTGGTACTTGGCTAGAACAAAAACTAAAGTTGCCACGTGGTAATTAAAGTTTCAGAATCACAGTGTTATACGGTTATCATCAATATGAATATCTTGAATGCCCAGTACATGCCAGGCACCATGCTCATACTGAAGATATGGAGCTGAGAGGACATACCCCTTCCTCTAAGAGCCACAGTCAAGGAAAGAGAGAAGAACATGTAAATTATGGAAATCTGTACTGATGGAGAGGGGAGGGTAGACGGAGTGGTCAGAAAAACATAGGGCGTAATGAATTAGAATAAAACCCAAGAGCAGAGGCTACACATCGGCACATTACAGATATTTGTTTATCTCCTTTCATTACAAGAGCTCTGGTGGCATAGTGCCTAAGACAAAATTAAATTCTCCCTTCCCTCACCTCCGCCCTCCCCTTCCCCAGTTCCTTCTTTCTCCTTCCCTCACTTCTTCCCCTCCTACCTTTCTTCTTACCTTTTTTTTTCCTTTTCTTCTTATCCTTATTCTCTCACCCCACCCTTTGAATTCCAGATTTGTTTTACATGCCACAAAATTGCCTGCCCACAAAACAAGGCACCCAGGCCATCCAGGTGTGTGCCACGGGGCATCAGGGAGATAAACTATGAGTGTACGCCTGGGACAACAGCCTCAACTGGTAAATCAAGTCTCTGTTTTTCTCACCCTGATGATTTCCTTTTTAAAATTCATCTTGGAGGAAGTTGTGTAACGTTTATTTTCCACTCTGGGCTTCTAGCTCACTCAGCTTTGAATAACAACTGGCTACTTTAATGATTGTGAGGCCTGCTGGCTGTGGGCCTGGGGGAAGGGAAAATGGGTGATGGTCACTAGTTATAATTGATAAAAAGACCTTGGAAGGAGATGTACTGTTATCATTAGCCCCTAGTAGATGTGGGCATCTACTGTGAGCAAGCTGTTATGTAAAGTGCTTTGCAAATAAAGTAGAGGCACAGAAGTTCCTGGTTCTGAGGACCTTATGAGGAAGTTGGCACAAGAAGAAGATGTATAACAGAGTAATAACCCCAACTGAGAGAGCATGGATGATCAGTGCACAGGAGATGTACAGAAGAAAGATCATTTCTCACTGGACATTTAGGAAGAGAGGTTTGAGATTTCCCAATCTCTGTTGACTGACTGACTGACTGAATAAATAAATGGGCCCTGAGGGATATCTGGAGAGGATTTCAATAAGCAGAGAGTGGAAGTCAGGCTATATAGTTAGAAAAGGATAGGCAGAGGTGGAAGAAGGGGGAAAAAAAACAAAAACCTCAAGATGTGAAGTGTGGAAAGCCCATATATTTGGGAGACAAGAAATGCTTGGGGACAATGAGCAGATAAGGCTGTATATGGTAGAGCGTTTGTTTGGGGAGCTAGTAAGTGAAAGGCTTGAAAGATAGATGAAAGGACCTATTGCAAGGGTACTGGGGAGCCACTGGCATTTTGTTAGCATAGTGAGAGTGAGATCCAATTTCTTCTTCGGAAATATTACTGTGGCAGTTGTTCAGAGCATGGGTTGGAGGAGGAAAAAACTAGAGATAAAAAACCAGTTGGGCATCTATTGCAATATAGCCAGGCAAGAGCTAATGAGAGCTTGAATAGGGCAGTGGTGATGACAATGGGAGAGAAGGAAAGGACACAAGAGGAATTTTTGAAAGAAAATTGCCAGAGACTGGCAACTTATTGGATATTGGATACAGAGAGTGAAAGAGAGACCTGGAAGATGACTGTGGAGACTGGAAGGGAGTAGAGTGCCATTGACACAGGGGGAAGTACTGGCTTTGGCAAAGCATTTGGGAGTCTATGAATAGATTTACGCAAAACAGGGTCTGTTTCTTTTCTTTTAAATAAAACCATTCACTGGTTGTGCCTGGAGGAACACAGATTAACAGCAAACGCAGTAGCAATTTTCTGGTGATGAGATGATCCTCAGAGACATTAAGAAAGAGAAGCTGGAAGAGTGCTTAAAACACCCATCCTTAGTAACTATATCTCAGCTGGGATCTTCTGGAGACAATCCTTGATCCAATAGAATAGCACTAAAAATGGGAAGCTTAGTGGAATTGAAGATGTATTTGCCAGTCATTTACTTATTGATGGGGCCTGCCCTGCAAAGACCCAAGTGAATGTCTGGGCACAGGAAACAAGAGAAGGGTTTCTGGTTGAAAACATCAAACATCTTGTCCCACTTGGTAGAACTAAGGCCAGTGAAGGAGTCCCTACCCCCCTTATGCTGTTGTGGCTGGCAGAAGGCCTAGGCCTTCCTAGCAGCCTTCACAAAGCTGATTCACATCAATATTACTCAAAATGGATAGATTTTTAAAAAGAAATCACTCTAAAAAAGTATCCATGGTCTTTGCTTAACTCCTTACATCAGAAGTTGCATTTAGTTTACAGCTTTGCTTTTTTTACACCAAACTGCAAGGTGGGGTTGGGAAGATGAAAACCACGCAGGCTAAAGTCCCTCAACTTCTATACTTAAATCCCATCTCCATGGCAGCACGGCAGCCTTCTGACCATGTGGAGCCGTCACAAGCTTGGAAGAAGAGCTTTAGAGCTATCATTCCTCATGTATCTAAAAGCTGCATTTGGTTAATGAAGAGCTGTGTTATATCTCCCGACAGCCATTGATCATCAAATTGGGGAGGGGTTATTTCCCTTTATTTCTCTGAATCAAGTAACTCACTGCTTTTATTCTGGCTGGGAGCCTAAACCCTTGCAAGGGCAGAGACAACACAGGAAGGGGTAGGGGGCGGAATGGGACAAGGCCTTGCCCATGGTGGAGTCATGAAATTGTAGATCAAAAGAGCAGTCCTGGCTTTAAAAGACTGTGGCACTATTCATGAACCCGGTGACTGCTCAAGAAGGAACACAACTGCTTGTTGTCACCAAAAGATAAAAAGCCACAGCTGGCTCCCTCCACCCCCACCCTCAGTCCAATTTAGATCCTCCTTACAAGGAAGGTGGAGGCTCTGACTCCACTTGGTCTCATTAATTGGTGATAAATGGCAGACCCATAAAATAGAGCAAACAAAAGGAAGTTGGCGGAGAGGGACAGTGAGTGTTTCCTTTTAGAAGATGCTCTCGGATCTGTCATTCTCTTAATTCTGTGCCTTCTGCTTAGTGGTGAGGTGTCCTTGCCCTTTACCTTAATGCAAATGAATTTAATCAGTGAATATTAGTTGCGGCATAGACTCTAGAATCTCGACTCCAGCAGTTCCCAAGGTGTGTTGCTTGGAGTCCTAATTCACATGGTGTCCATGGGTATTAAGCAGAAAAACAAAACAAAACTAGTTATCAGTGAGTCACTTCTGGCTCTTGGTGACCCATGTGTGTCAGAGTAGGACTGTGCTCCACTGGGGTTTCATGGCTGGTTTTGCAGGGGTAGATCAGCAGGCCTTTCCTCCAAGAGGCCTCTGGTGGAATCAAGCCTCCAGCTGAACAGGTGAGCACACTAACCATTTGCACAGCCAGGGACTCTGTGGGAAAATAAGGGGCTCCTTAATAATAATAATAAAGTTGGGAAGTACTATATTTAA
The DNA here is from genome assembly GCF_000298275.1 of Orycteropus afer afer. Taxonomy (NCBI): domain Eukaryota; kingdom Metazoa; phylum Chordata; class Mammalia; order Tubulidentata; family Orycteropodidae; genus Orycteropus; species Orycteropus afer. The sequence continues at coordinate 10,194,344 of NW_006921603.1, read as the reverse complement.
ACAATATCAGACAGATTTTCTTTACTGAAAGATTCCCCAGAACTCTTAGCATTCCTAAATAGCAAAAAGTAGGTATCATTCCTATTTCCCAAATTTTGGTCACCTAACTCATTTTCTGGGAGCTCTGGTAGGATAGTGCCTAAGGCACTTGACTGCTAACCAGAGGGCTGGCGGTTCAAACCCACCAGCCACTCCTTGGAAGGAAAGTTGGGCGATCTACTTCCATAGTAATACTGCCTCGGAAACCCAAGGAGGGGTCGCTATGAGTCGGGTCCGACTCCATGGCACATAACAACAACAACAACTCATTTCTATACTGTGAAGCCCAGGGAGGTCACCCAACTTGCCCACTTCCAGAGCTACAATCAGAACACCAATGACTTGGCATCTCCCACCTCTTTGCACTTGTTTGGTGAAATACAGAGCACAAAAAAACTGGAAATAGAGGTATTCATGAGCCATTACGGTGAAGGAAAATGTAAATGTCGTATCCAAAATGTCAGATATAATTGTCAGTCTTGAGTCAGTCCCAAGACACTAAATGATAGATGCCAAAAGCAGAGTGTGAGGGAAAGATTAGAAGCCAAGAAGTAGAAGGAAAGGCAATGAAACCACGGAAGATAGGAGTGTGAGTAGGAAATTCGTTCATTCATTGAACAGTTCCTTACTAAGGGTCTATAATATACTAGGAACCATTCTATGCATTGTGAATACAGAAATGAACAAAGGCATGTCTATTAAAGACTGCTCATGAGGCATGCTCACTTGGGGCTCTATCTGTCATGTGCTCCTGATGCCTGGCATCCTCTGCCCCTTTAGGGATATGGTGTAGGTTCTGGAGGGTGGAGATGAGAATTAGCTTGAAGTACAGACTTTGGGCTCTGACTTGTCCCAATTACTAGATGCAAGAGACAAGCAAGTCTGTGGTTTAAATAATCTTTTTCATGCTCTGGTTATGACAATGGAGGCAGAACAGGAAAGGGTTGAATGGTCCTTCTGAACCTGGCCAAAGAGGATCCAGTTGGGCATGGAGAATGTGCTTCCTTGACGATGGGAGCAAGCAGCAGAAAACCTGATGAGGATGGCAGGCATAGAGAAGATTCTTTGCTCCTTTCTCCTATATTTCAGTAAGTCTGAGAGGCAAAGAGATGACATGATCACCCTTACTCCAGTAGCTTATAGGAACTCTCAATGATGAAGACCCTCTTGAGATGCAAACCAGAACTCAGGAGATCACTGAGTTGAGAGCTTGTGAAATTCTTGGGACAGTGAGTCCACTAAAGGAGTAGAGTAGTCTGAGTCCAAACATAGTGCTTCATTTTGATCACCTCCAAGTTCAAGAGAGCCTTCATAAATTTGGCTTGGTGGTCAGGAGTGCCTCTCCCACAAAGGGCCATTCTATTTAACTAGGTGTGATTTTTAAGATTATTATCCTTTTTTTATAAGAAGTACAAAAGAGAAGAAAAATCTGGCATTGGGATTTTCTTATTGCAAATGGCATTAGTGGCCACATTTGAGCCTTTATGTCTTTCATCAATGCTTGGTGAGGAATAGGAATTGGTGTGGGGCTATATTTCAGACTCCAAGTGGCTTCTTTGACCACTGAGAACACAAAAACAGTTACTGCAAGGTTGCAAACTCAAATGTCTGCAGGGGCCAGATATATAATATATATGCAGTAAGTGATCTGAGTGTAATACAACAGGGATAAGTGGGGACTATGTCAAACTAGGAAGCAAATGCCCTAACCAAAGGAGAACAGCTACCACTCAATGCAAGCTGATTCATAACAATTTAGGGCAGGATTGTTTCTGGTTTTTCAAAAGAAGATGGACATCAAGACTTTCATGTGACATCTTCTAATTTTTAATCATTGGTAGTTAAATAATGGAATGATATTGTGCGGCAAAACTGAACATGTCTGAAGGTTGGATGCAGTACATGGGCTACCACTTTGCAAACTGCTAGTAGCTGCATTGTGGATTTCTTGAGAAAAGAAGATACGTCTTCTTCAACCCTGCTCATTAAAAGCCAAGAGGCTGGGATCTGGCTGGAGCATGCATCTTAAAGGCAAGTTGTAGGAGAAGTGCATGACAAAGCCAAGGACAGTCCCTGGAACTAAGTGGGAAGTGCAGAATCTCAGTTATGGAACAGGAACTGGTGATCAGCGGCTGGCGAGGCTGTGGGTGGAAGATGCTGGGCAGTCAGAGATTTTGGTGGCCAGGCTGTCTGGGATCAGAGCTGCATTGAAAGGGCCTGGCATGCACCTACCTGCTAAGATTTGAGGATGCTTGACACAGTGGTGTTTAGGATTCTGAGATCAAAGTCATTGTGTTCTCACATGTCTCATCTCCCAGAACTACTCAGGCTCTTTCCCAAGCCCTGTATATATGGTGTGTCCCCCACCCCACCCATTCGGAACCAAAACTAGGAACTAAGGAATCCTTTTTCCTAGAATCAATTTATACAAAAAGTGTTACAATAAAAAAATAATAATAAAAAAAAAAGGGTTCCAAGTGTGGACATTATGTTACATGTCATCATGCATTTTCATGAATCTTTATCCTTCACATAAATTAAATGAAGAGAAATACAAAATTTAATTTAAATACTTATGAATTAATTCAGTCTTTGTTTTTTCAGTTACATCATTTATCCAATATTGATGCTGACAGTCAATTGCTTTCCTTGTATTTTAGAAGTCAATTTGTTCAGGAATTGTTTATTTTGCCTAATTTTGTCAAATATCTCTTAGCAATGAGATATTTGAATGATTAAGGGAGAGTCAACAGGTTCATGAATTCCAATATTGTTATTTGAGGAAATTTATCTCTCTATCTTGGTGTACCCAGCAGAGAGGATGAATTTGCAATTTTAAAATAAGACTGGAATACTCATACACACATTATAAAAAAAAGATGTTTCAGTATTTCAATTGTTTCTCATTTGAAGAGATTTTCTTCTTGCCCATTATGCTAGGAAGTTCTTTTTAAACTATAATTTAAGGACATGGTGTTCATTATAAAGATCACTGTGTGATAAAGAAGGAACAGCATTTTGAAAGGGAGTCATGGCTTCTGTGAATGATTTTATTTAAGATTTCCTTGTTCGTTAAACCCAGGATAAATGATAGACTCTATTTACACTTATCTCCCCAAAGTTCCATGAGTTGGATGGTTTCTAGAGTACTAATTTGTTAGCAAATCAGATAGAAACCAGAGTGAAAGCACTGTTAGTGACGTCCTTTCATCATTCTTAGTTTGAAATGAAAGTGAAAACTTAGAATTACTGATGACTTTTGCACACTGCTGAAAGAGCACATACTGTTAAGTGATGCTATGTTCTGTCCCTTCTTTCAGAAAGAAAGAAAAAAAATCCTGCCTCTTATTTAGAAATAGTGGAAGCATTTTACTTCAAACTAAAACCAATGTTTTGAATTAGAATCTTCAATTTTCTGACTTCTTGAAAAATTATTTGAAACATTTTTGATCTTCTTTCAAGAGGAGGCACGAGTCTCAAATATCTTGAATCTAATGTGATAGCATTTGTACTGCACTTTGACGAAATCACCAATCATTGTAGTGACTCTTTATACCACATGAATACAAAATATTTATGCAAGAACAACTTTCTACAAAAACTGAAAAATCAGCAGATAGGTAATTCACAGAGGAGCTCTGGTAGCATAGTGGCTAAAGCACTTGACTGCTAACCAGAAGGCTGGCGGTTCAAACCCACCAGCCACTCCTCGGAAGGAAG
>NW_006921603.1:10184730-10190485 GCF_000298275.1 Orycteropus afer afer | reverse complement strand
GGGGCCGACTCGATGGCACATAACAACAACAACAACATTAGAATCAATCCTCACCAATGTTTTGATGAAGTTAGTCATCTACAAAAAAAATCTTTGAACTGTAAAATTTTTCTTTTCTGAAGTTAATATTAATATTATCAGGTATGCCAGCTAATCATCTTATTACCCAGTGTGCTGAGCTCAGAGCAGAAAAAGTGTAATCATTTAGTTGGTCGCTTGTTGCACCTGGCAGGACATCAAGTTCAAGAACTTTTATATTATCTCCCAGAATTTCATTAAAATATCTTCTTAACATAGGGTAGCTTGTTTACTTTTGTACTTAGGTGAAACTTTCATATTCATGGAACTTAAAGGTTTTACCTGGTACTTGTTAAGTGTTTAGAATTCTTGGGTTTTTTTTTTTTTTTTTTTACATTATAACTTGATCATTTTATACCAGTTTGTTCTGATGATAAAGTTCAAACACCATAGAACTTAGCTTAAAGATACAATCTAAAGATCTGAAGCCATGATTGTGTTCTATGATGCTATATAAAATTACCGCTTCTTTTTTGAACATCTTTTCTGAGCTATTTCATCATGGAATCATGGAAGCTCCAGATCTCACAGATAGTGACTGTTTCCTTACATTCAAAATGCTAAAAGATAGCAGATTTGGCCTCAAGATTTATCTCATTGGTTACCACATTAAGAAGCATATGCACTCTCACTTTGTTTTATACAAAAGTACTCCTTTTACAAACTTCACAAAATGTTTCCTTTCCTCCCTCAACCTCTTTTGCAATCACTAGGACATTAAAATAAAATAGCTTAAATCATGTTAAAAACCAAACACCAAACTCACTTGCCATCGAGTCAATTCTGACTCATAGGGACCTCCATTGGGTTTCGAGGTGGTAAATCTTTACAGAAGTGGATTGCCCCATTTTCCTTCCATGGAGCAGATGGTGTATGTGAACCACCAACCTTCTGGTTAGCAGTCAAATGTCTTAGGCAATGAGCCACCAGAGTTCCTTAAATAATGTTACACACACCTCAAATATTTCTGAACTACAGAGAGCAGTAGAAACAGCCGCTATAATAATCATCCAGTATCACAAGGATCAGCTTTGTTGATACCAAAAAAACCCAAACTCACTGCCATCGAGTCGATTCCGACTCATAGTGACCCCTCCTTGGGTTCTTGGATTTCTGAGGTGGTATCTGTATGGAAGTAGATTGCCCAATCTTCCATCCAAGGAGTAGCTGGTGGGTTTGAACTGCTAGCCTTCTGGTTAGTAGTCAGATGCCTTAGGCACCAGGCTACCAGAGTTGTGTCTGATAGTAACTTAAAAATACACCTATAGCTTAAGACTTATATAAGATGGAATAGTATCTCTCTCAGTGTTCACATGGGCCTAACCTCTTTTCTTCTGCCCTTATTCTCTTCACGGGAGCTCTGGTGGTGTAGTGCCGAAGGCATTTGACTGCTAACCAGAAGGCTGGTAGTTCAAACCCACCAGCCACTCCTCAGAAGGAAGGTTGGGCAATGTACTTCCATAGTGATACTGCCTCGGAAACCCAAGGAGGGGTTGCTATGAGTTGGATCTGACTCGATGGTAGTGAGTGTGGTTTTTGGTTTCATTCCCTTCCACTGTCCTAATGCAATCTTTCTTTCCCTTAGAGGTGTCAAGCACCTCGTTGTCTCTGCCCCCACCCCTCAGCCCCAGATGTCTTTTGAGCCCAGCAATAAACCCTTAGGACATTTTTCACAGGCATTTACAAATTATTGTAATAATTTATTCACCTTGGAATGCTTCATCATTTGTAGCTGTCAGTCTTATATTTCTTAATCCTTTAAAATGAACATCATTAATTCGATTGTCACTATTTCCTAAGATATTGAAAGTTTTGGAACGTTTTCATATTTGCGAGGGAAAAAAAGGAAAAAATATTTGAAATGAAAATCTCAGGTGAAAGGTCAACCTCTGCAGGAAGCTTTTCCTGTGTATTTTGGCTCAAGTCACCTTGCCCCCTGACCCTGTCATTTTATCTCATTACCCTGTATTACGGTTCTGCACGCACTTATTACTATATAGATCTTCCTTACATAGTTACACATTTAGGTATTTTTATGTGTGTGTTTCCAGATCATGATGCCTCTTCCTTTAGAAGCAGGGAGCTTGTTTGTTTTACTCTCAGCTGTATTGACTTGATGGCAGTGAGTTTTTTGGTTTAGAACCTGCTGGCACATGCTCAGTATGGATTGGTTGTGAAGAGTGAAATAAACCTGACAACTTGCAGAAGTCAATCCCTATCTCCAGAACTACGCCACTCACGAAGGGTCTTTAGTTGAGAAATGTCAAGTTTTCCTAGGATTCTGTTTCAAGTTCCACCATGTTTGGGTGCTGATATGTTTTGAATTTGGAAAGGGTTGTTCACAACTCCCATGTTGTGGTTGTGTTGTTAGCTGCCATCAAGTTGGTTCTTAGCTTCTGGTGACCCATGCAAATAAAATGGAACACTGCCCACTCCTGCGCCATGCCCATGGTTGGTTGTGAATCAGACCATTGTGATCCATGGGGCTTTTCATTGACTGATTTTTGGAAGTAGATTGTCAGGTCTTTCTTCCTAGTCTGTCTTAGTCTGAAAGCAACCCTGAAACTTGTTCAACTTCATCCAAAAAAAAAAAAGGGAGCTCTAGTGGTATAGTGCCTAAGACATTTGACTGCTAACCAGAAGGCTGGCAGTTCAAACCCACCAGCCACTCTTCAGAAGGAAAACTGGGCAATCTACTTCCGTAAAGATGTTGTTGTTGTTAGCACCTCGGAAACCCAAGAAGGAGCATCATACAATTCTCCACTGACAGACTTTTGTGCATAGGTGCATTGGTTGTACCAGGGTCTTCCATGTGGAAGGCACAAATTCTACCACTAAATCTCCTCTATTTCCCCTTCCCACCATGACTCCAATGTTGTTGTGACATGCTATTGAGTCGGCTCTGACTCATAGCAACGCCTCCTTGGGTTTCCGAGGCAGTGTCTCTAGGGAAGTAGATTGCCCACTCTTCCTTTGGAGGAGGGGCTGGTGGGTTTGAACCACCAGCCTTCTGGATAGCAGTCAAATGCCTTAGGGACTACACCACCAGAGCTCCTGTAGCATCACACAATGTTTGACAGGTAAATCATTCCTTTTTTTTCAGATTGCATATCATTAAAAGAATCCCCACAGAGGTAAGATAAGGTGTCTGAGGCCAAGGGGCCAAGCAGAGGCCTCACCATAGAAGAAAATGGAATATTTTTCTTTTCAGAACACACATTAGTATGTTGCATAAACAAGGTTGCATAAAGTAACATTTTTTAAAACCAAGAAATGATGAATAGTAATAATAGCTTGTTTTTCTTAGAAATTTATTCAACATTGAATTATGTTATAGAGGCATGAATTTCTAATTCCACATACTTTGTTTCAAGAAGTATTTTATATTGGCTGTTATGCCCTGGTTTATTGAGAGTATCTGCCTCTGGAAATTTTAAAAAATCAATATAGGAGAATTATTTTATCTAGAGTCATGGAGTGTTAGACGGGAAGGTAGCATAGACAGTGTCTAATGCTAGACCCACTCAGCTTTACTAATAAAGAGCCTGAGGATCTGGGAGGAAAGAAACTTGTCTGAAGTGATTTAGCTCAAACCCTCTGCTGGATAATCTTTATTAACCCTCTCAAGATTCACGATTCCTCCTTTTTCACCTGGCTCTGTGGACTACATGGAGTAAGCTCTCGTACCCTCTGGCTTCCACTTGTGTTCATCTTGTGGGAGGCAAGGCAAGAGATTGGAGGATAAGAGAATGGAAATGTTGGGATACGTAGTCCCTCAACAACTTCCCTACTGGGCTGTGATTTGACAGGGGTTGCATTCAGCTCTTGCTGGCAGCCCTCAATGTCATTCCAATAACCATTTACTCCCTTGCCTCTGTACCCTGTAGGTAGGTCTAGGGATGATAAGATTACCAGTTGTTGCTAGTTCCAGGGTACTTCCCCAAACTTTGTTGGCTCCCCTTAACTCTGCCTAGGTCTTTGTTAAATAGACTCTTTTTCTTTACTGGAGTCTCTGGGTGGTGCAAACAGTAACATGTTTGGCTGCTATCTGAAAGTCTGGTGGTTCAAATCTACACAAAGGCACCTTGGAAGAAAGGCCTGACGATCTATTTCTGAAAAACATCAGCCGTTGACAACCCTATGGAACATGTTCTACTCTGACACACATGGGCTTACCATGTTACCATGAGTTGGAATCACAGCTAGTTTTTTTTTTTTTTTTTACTCCTTTACTAGTCTCCTTTGAATATACCATCTGTTTCTTACCTGGACTCTGACCGCTCAAACTCTTATCCAAAATTTATCTTTCTGACTCCTATCCAGTGTTCTTTATACTCCCAAATTCACAGGCTGCTTTAGAAATACAGATGATCATAAGTGCTCTGATTACCATGTGGAAATATTTTAAAATACTTTGATGAAGGGTACTAGAAACAGAATCTAAAAGTATGAGTAATGAAGGCCACAGAAAGGGGAAAGGCTGACGCTCTGGAGGTTCTGCAGGAAATCTTGCAAAGGTGAAATTTGTCTAGGGCAAGAAGTGGAACTGCCTGGAGAGGCCGGAGGGAGACGTGGTTCCTGTGTGGTTAGGAGAACTGGGGTTGCGGCTTTCAACCCTGCAAGAGCTGAAGTCAACTCATCCTGAGTGTGATTTTATTAGACATGTATTTTTCATCTGGCGCATCCACTACTCATGTGCTGAATACTTTGTCTGTTTTCAAATAAAGAAACAGCACTCTTTGCAACACTGGAGAGAAAAAGCTGGCTATGTTGGACTTATTGAGAGGGGGTGTGCTGGTCTCTAACATGGTGTCTAAAAGATGTTTTCTAGGGTAATTTTGAACAGACAGAATTTTCACCTTCTGTTCTGACTCCTCTACTGCTAACCTAAAGGTTGGCACCCTGAACTCACCCACTGGAATCACAGAAGAAAAGGCCTGACAATCTGTTTCTGTAAAGATTATAGCCAAGAACCCCATGGAGCAAGTCTACTCAATAACCCATGGAGTCACCATAAATTGGAATTGACTCAACAGCAACTAACAGCAACAACCACATCCTGACTTCTCTGCAATATCTTCTTTACATATTGGTGTTTGATCTTCATCTACTCCCACTTGATTCTTTCTCACATGTAAATGGAGTATCAGTAAATCCATGAGGCAGAAGGTCCAAAGTTGTTCAGAAGTAAAGATTCCGGTGGTGGTGGGGTGGTGGTGGGGGTGGGGGGACTGTGTAACAACCTTAACTTCATCAGATACCTGAGAGAAATGGTTTTCTGTTTGGAAAGAACCAAATTCTATAGATAGTAGATGCATAAAAGAATTGCTGTATTCAGAATTACTTGTTGCTGGGGAGAAGGGGAGTTGTTTGAAGTCTCAACACAGCCAGTTCAGTAATTCTTGCCTTGGAGAAAGCAATCCAGTCTGCAATTAGGTGCCATGGGGTTAATCAGGGAGTGGTGAGGCCAGGGAAATTAGGATATTACTTCTACGTGAAGTCCACTACCAACTAGCCTGGTGGTGAACACGGATTCTTCTTGAGGTAGTCCATCTTAAGTGTTAAAAAGTTATTGGCCTGCTATCACCACTTCTATTCAACATTGTACTGGAAGTCCTAGCCAGGGCCATAAGGCAAGAAAGGGAAATCAAAGGCATCCATATTGGTAAGGAAGAAG
>NW_006921603.1:10177595-10182515 GCF_000298275.1 Orycteropus afer afer | reverse complement strand
AAAAAAAAAAAAAAAGTTATTGGCCTGTGTTGGTTTCGAGGATCACAGAACCTCTAAAATTTTGTTTTTCTTCATGCTGGTTAAGGCAAAGTTTCCACAGACTGCCCATCTTATAATATTTGTTCAAGCATCTCAATGGGTATTCTGCCAATTCCTAAAGCCTTGCTTTTAGTCAATTCCTTCAGCACAGCTTGGAACTGATGGAATACCCATTGAGATGTTTCAGCAAACAAATGCAATGCTGGATGGGCTCACTTGTTTATGCCAAGAAATTTGGAAGACATTTCCTTGGCCAACAGACTGGATGAGTTCTACATTTGTGCCCATTCCAAAGAAAGGTGATCCAACAGAATGCAGAAATTATCAAATAATATCATTAATATCACATGTAAGTAAAATTTGCTGAAAATAATTCAAAAACATATGCACCAGTACATCAACAGGAAACTGCCAGAAATCTAAGATGGATTCAGAAAAGGATATGGGATGAGGGATATTATTATTGATGTTAGATGGATCTTGGATGAAAGCAAGGAATACCAGAAATATGTTTACCTGTGTTTTATTGACTATGCACAGGCATTCAACTGTGTGGATCATAAAAAATTACGGATAGCATAATTTGTGGAGGATGGAAATTCCGGAACACTTAATTATGTTCATGAAGAACCTGCACAAAGACCAAAAGGCAGTCATTTGAACATACCAAGGGAATCCAGCATGGTTTAAAATCAAGAAAGGTGTGTGTCAAGGATGTGTCCTTTCACCATGCTTATTCAATCTGTATGGTGATGTTTTGATTACTGCTCTGGGAGCTCTGGTGGCATAGTGCCTAAGTCATTTGACTGCTAACCAGAAGGCTGGAAGTTCAAACCCACCAGCCACTCCTCAGAAGGAAGGTTGGGCAATCTACTTCCATAGTGATACTGCCTCGGAAACCCAAGGAGGGGTGGCTATGAGTTGGACCCAACTCAATGGCAGTGAGTTTAGTTTTAGTGCCACTCTAACAGAAATATACCACAAATGGGATGGCTTGAACAAACAGAAATTTATTCTCTTACAGTTCAGGAGGCTAGAAGTCCGAGTTCAAAGTGCCAGGCTCTAAGGGCTGTGTGAAAGCCCCTCAACCTTGGCTTCAGCTGTGCCTCCTGCTCTTGGTCCATTGCAGCTAGAGGCTTTTCTTTACTCAGACACCTGCTGGCTGCTGAAGCTGACAAGCCCAAGGTTGACAAGTAATAAGGTACAGTCCTGATATTACCAAACCACACAGCAGGCCATTAATTCAAGTCCATTAAAAGTCCCAAGATTGGCAGACTATGGCAGGCTTCTGAACCATGACTTGGCTACATGGAGGGTTCAAGTGTGCCATAAGCTAGAGACCATTCCCAAAACTGTTTCTTACATACAGGAAGCAGACTACATCTCTAAAGCAGGTACTCTTTTGCTTGTGGTAGGTCCCACCATGGAGCTGATTGCCAGTCTCTCATCATGGGGAATAACTACCACCAGCTGCCCAGCCACTCAAGCAGCCCAGCCAAGTTGACACACAAACTTAACCACCACAGCTGAACTAAGAAGCTGACTGTATGAAGAAGAACATGGCATCAGGATTGAAGGAAGACTCATTAACACTTGCAATATGCAGATGACACAAACTTGCTTGCTGAAAGTGAAGAAGACTTGAAGCACTTACTGATGAAAGTCAAAGACTACAGCCTTCAGTATGGATAATACCTCAACATAAAGAAAACAAAATTCCTTACAACTGAACCAATAAGCAGCATCATGATAAACAGAGAAAAAACTGAAGTTGTTAAGGATTTCATTTTACTTGGGTCCACAATCAACAACCATGCAAGCAGCAGTCAAGAAATTAAATGATACATTGCATTGGGCAAATCTACTGCAAAAGACCTCCTTAAAGTGTTAAAGAACAAAGATGTCAGTTTGAAGACGAAGGTGTACCTGACCCAAGCTATGGTATTTTCAACTGCCTCATATGTATATGAAAGCTAGACAAGGAATAAGGAAGACTGAAGAAGAATTGATACCTTTGAATTATGGTGTTGGTGAAGAATATTGACTATACAATGCACTTCCATCTGTCTTGGAAGAAGTGCAGCCAGAATGCTCCTTAGAAGCAAGAATGGCCAGACTTCATCTTTAGTATTTTGGTCATGTTGTCAGGAGATACCAGTCACTGCAGAAGGACATCATGCTTGGTAAAGCAGAAGGCCAGTGATAAGGAGGAAGACACTCAAAAGATGGATTGACACAGTGGCTGCAACAATGGGCTCAAGCATAGCAACAATGCTGAGGATGGCACAGGCCTGAGCAGTGTTTGGTTCCAGTGTACACAGGCTTGCTATGAGTCAGATCCAACTCGACAGCACCTAACAACAACAACCCCTTTTACTGTTGTTGTTAGATGCTGTTGAGTTGGCTCTTGAATGTAGAGTAGCTAAAGTGAATGGAAGAAATGCTGAAATACAAGAACTGAACAGAATATTTCAAAGGGCAGCTTGAAAAGACAAAGTAAAGTATTATAATAAAATGTGCAAAGACCTGGAGATAGAAAACCAAAGGGGAAGAACACACTGAGCATTTCTCAAGCTGAAAGAACCGTGAAAAAAAAAAAAAAAATTAAGCCTTGAATTGCAATATTCAAGGATAGTATGGGCCAAAAATTGAATGATGCAGGAAGTATCAAAAGAAGATGAAAGTAATACACAGAGTCACTGTACCAAAAAGAATTGTCAATGTCCAACTATTTCAGGTGGTAGTATATGATCAGGAACCAATGGTATTGAAGCAAGAAGTCCAAGCTGCACTGAAGGAATTGGTACAAAACAAGGCTCCAGGAAATGGCAGGATACTCTTACTGTTAGAAAGTAGAAATTGTCATCAACCCCATATTTCTTTTGACTTAATGATAAAAAAAAAACAGAACAAAACACACACATACAAGCTATTTGTCTAAACTTTTCACTAGTATGAGTGAACTGGTCGGTGGTTTTAGCGTTGATGACATTGAAGTCACTGTTGATAATGTCAGGTGCATTTGCTCTTTCAGTCCACTAGGGGACTGTTTATCATAAAGTGTTTTATTTTATTTCTACCCCCAGCACCCTCGGTTAGAATGGTTCTTTATGTAAAATTTTTGGTGTTGGAAGAGAAATAACACACCACTGGTCATAGCATTTCGTTATGTTCTCAAATTCTGCATAAATGTTAGCTCCTCTGCTACAGTCATCTTTCATAAATGCTGACCTCCTTTTTTTTTAAAAAAAAAAATTTATTGTGATATAAAATATATAACAAAAATTTTGCCATTTTAACAATTTTTAAGTGTATACTTCAATAACATTATTATATTCACTTTGTGCAACCATCACCACTATCTATGTACAAACGTTTTCATCACTCCAAGGAGAAACTCAGTATTCTATAAACAGTAACTCCTCTTTTCTCCATCCCCTCAACCCCTGGTAACCACTAACAGACTTTTGTCTCTATGCATGTGCCTAGTCTCGGTATTTCATAGAAGTGGGATCGTACAGCATTTATCCTTTGTGTCTGACTTATTCATCATGAAGTATTTTTATAGAGTCTTAGAGTTGCAAGGGATCCAGACATAGAAGCTGGTTATCTCCTCCAGTTTTCTGCACAACATAAGAATAAACCCATGAGAGATGTTACTGTGATTTTAATCACTCCTGGAAAAACTTGAGTGTACTAATTTTACCTAGTCTTGGAAAATATAAACACCAAGTTCATGCAAAGCATGCTTTATTCGTTCAAAAAAAAAAAAAATATTTACTAAGCACATACTATGTGACAGATAGAGTCCCCAGGTAGTGCAAACGTTAATGTACCTCTGCTAACTGAAAGGTTGGTGATCAGAGTCCACCTAAAGGTGCCTTGGAAGAAAGTCCTGGAGATCTACTTCTGAAAAATCAACTGTTGAAAACCCTATGGAGCACAGCTCTGCTTTGACATGCACAAGGTCACCATAAGTTGGAATCAACTTGACAGCAACTGGTTTGGTTTTGCCAGCAACTGGTTTGGTTTTGGCATGTGCCAGGCACTATTCTAGGTAGCTTGTGTATGTTGTTGAAGAAAACAAAGATCTTCACCTTCATGGAGCTTACATTCTAGGTGGGATGAGGACAGATAATAAATAAAACACATAATAAATGACTGATTATTTGGTATGTTAGAAGATGATAGGTATTATTTAAAAAAAAAAAAAAAAGGAAAAGTAGGTAATGGTAAAGGAACTAGGTGTTGAAGGGCAGGAGAGTGATATGGTCATTGAGGTTGGTAGGAGTGGGGGTTCTTACTGAAATGGTCATTTGAAGGTGGTTGAGGAATTAGTCAAAGGAGCTCTGGTGGTATAGTGGATATGGCATTTGACTGCTAACCAAAAGGTTGGCAGTTTGAAACCACCAGCCACTGTGTGGAAGAAAGATGAGACTGTCTGCTTCTATAAAGATTTATAGCCTTAGGAATGCTATAGAGCAGTTCTACTCTATCCTATAGGGCCGCTATGAGTCAGAATCAACTTGATGGCAGTAGATTTCGTTAGGGGTTGGGGAGTTAGCCAAGCAGGTATTTGGGAGAACATTCTAGGAGGAGGGGATCAGCTAGCGCAAAGCTCCCAAGATGGTAATGTGCTAGCCTTGTTTGAGTAATAGCAAGGAGGCCACTATGGCTGGTGCAGAGTGAGCCAGGGGGAAAGAAGTAAGATGTAGGAGGAAGAGGATCATGTAGGATCAGGCAGGCTTCACTAGGAGTGAGACAAGGAGCCACTGCAGAGTATGACAAAGAATACCACACAATTTGGCATGGGTTTAATTAATTAATTAAATGCACTTTATTGAAATATAATTTATGTACAGTGAAATACACAAAACTAAA
>NW_006921603.1:10171672-10177161 GCF_000298275.1 Orycteropus afer afer | reverse complement strand
TGTGATGAACATGAGTGTGCATATATCTGTTCCTGTTCTGGCTCTACTCTCTAGGATATATACCTAGGAATGGGATTGCTGGGTCAAATGGTATCTCCAATTCCAGCTTTCTAAGGAATCACCACACTGCTTTCCACAGTGGTTGTATCACTTCACAGTCCCACCAGCAGTGTATGAGAGTCTCAATCTCTCCACATCCCCATCAGCATTTGCTATTTTCTGTCTCATTGAACCTTGCCATCGGTGCTGGGGTGAGATGGTATGTCATTGTTTTGATTTGCCTGTCTCTGATGACCAATGATTATGAGCATCTCTTCATGTAATACCTGGCCACCTGAATATCCTCCTTGGTGAAGTGTCTAATCATGTCTTTTGCCCATTTTTCAACTGGATTGTTAATTCCTTTGATGTTGAGGCATTGGAATTTTCTATAAATCTTAGAGATAAGTCCCTTGCCAGATATGTAATTATGGGCAAATACTGAATTGTTGCTGTCATTTTTGTTATGTGCTTTTTCATGGTGTTGATTTCTTTCTTCCATATAATTTTCTATCCTGAACTAGTTTTGTTTATGAATAGTGTTATCGCTTCCTTTGTTGCTATTGTTTTAGTATTTGCTAAATATTTGTGCTGGTCTTCTTTTTAATTTTGATGTGAAGGCATATCATTTTTCTTTGAGGTTACCCTATGATTTATCGTTTTCTTCCCAAGTTTAAAACAGCCCATTTTATCATCTTGTAGTTGTCTTGACATCCCTACCATCTACAAGTTCTGTAAAGACACAATTTTTTCCCTCTTTTTGGTTTGTAGTTGTTCTAATTTGTCAATTGATGTCTCTGGTTCCCTTTTTATAATCTTGTGAGCTTATTTACTTTGGATACTTCCATAGCTGGGTTGGTGTCTGGGTTATATCATCATGTATGTTAATGGTCAGTTGTTGTTGGCTGTTGTTGCTTCTCTGTCCAGAGGACTCCCTTTAGCATCTCTTGCAAATTTGGTCTGGTTTTAACAAACTTCCTTAATTTCTGCTTATCTGGAAATGTTCTAATTTCACCTTCATATTTGAGGGACAATTTTGCTGGGTACATTAATTCTTGGTTGGAAAATTTTCTCTTTCAGTGTTTTATATATACCATCCTATTGTCTTCTCACCTACATGGTTTCTGTGACAAATCCAAGCTTAGTCTTATTGGTTGCCCCTTGTAGGTAACTTTTGGTTTTTCCTGTGCTGCTCTCATGATTCTTTCTTTGTCTTTGGTTTTGGTGAGTTTGATAATGATATGTCTGGGTGATTTTCTTTTGGAGTCTATCCTGTTTGGGGTTTGTTGGACTTCCTGAATGGATATATTTTTATCTTTCATCATATCAGGGAAGTTCTCCTCCAACAAATCTTGGACAATTTTCTCAATGCTTTCATTTTTCTCTTCCTGTTCTGGAATTCCAGTGACACATAGGTTATTCCTTTTGGTGGTATCCCACATGAACCTTAGGCTTTCTTCATTTTGTTTCGATCTTTTTTCTGATTGATCCCTTTCCAAAGAAGTATTCAGGTATTTGTCTTCAATCTCATTGATTCTATCTTCCATTGCATCAGTTCTACTCCTTTGCCCTTTCAATGTGTTATCTATTTCTGAAAATTTAGTATTAATCTTCTGGATTTCTACCTATAGATTTTGAATCATTTCTAATTTTTCATTTATTTTGTCATTTTGTTCTCGAATTTTCTTCTGAAATTCTTCTATGGTTTTATCTGTGTTTTCCTTGATCTGTCTGTCAATCCTTTGAAGATACCTAAATAAAATTCTTTTGAATTCCTCATCAGGGAGTTCCAATGCTGTGACTTCCTCAGGGATGTGTTTTGGGTCTGTATCCTGGTCCCTTGTTTATTCTGCTTTATCTTGCTTCTTTGGGTAGACTGGGATGCTCTGTTGTGTCTGAGGCATTGTGGTGTTTTTGTGTTTGTATTTAATTGATGATTATATGTTGGAGTGACTTGCCCACAATTTTCGTTTGTTTTGTTTGTATATTATCTATACAGGCAGGGTACTGTGCTGTGCTCCTCTATTCACTAGTTGACAGCACTTATACACTCACCATCTATCTCCTTTCCTGTGTCAGCCTTTTGTATGTCCCAGCTGACCTTGGCAAACAGAGCCTATTCTTAGGTCCCTGGAATCCGAATGAGAATACTGTCACCTTAAAATCCAAAATGGTTGCCACTTGTAAAGATTCAAAATGTCTGTGCCCTTGGTCACTTTAAATGTCCAAAATGGCCACCGCTTGTAAACATTCGAAATGGCTGCACCCTCATTCACTTTAAATATCCAAAATGACTGCTGCATGTAAATAATTAAAATAGCTGCACCTTCCAGACAGTGGAAAGTCAACAGCTCCAGTTGTCTCCCACCTTGCTGTTTCCTTCTTAGTCATAGGCCACCAGCACAATTGCCCCTGCAGCCCTTGGTGACTAGGGCTGATCTTTTGTATGTCAATTCTCAGGTTCCAACACACTTGGAAATATTCAGGCTGTTGATCCCGTCAGATTAGCTGACAGTCCATAGCTCTGACCATCTCCGTACTCACTATTTTTGTTCAGGTTTTTCCACTAGTTGGTGCCTAATGCACTTCTGTATAGTTCCTTTCAAAGCTCAGGGTTCCAGGATTATCTTCTGTATCTCTGTCAATTGGTTTTTCTTTGTTGAAGAGGGTCTGTGTCACTTGTCTGCCTATTCCTCCATCTTACCAGAAGCTCTATTTATTTATTTTTTTAATTTTTTATTTTAAGAGCGTGTTTTACATTCAATGTTACATGTACATTTAATTTCACTCCCCATTTACCATGCCCAACCCTAACCCAGTCTCCTCCCCTCCCTGCCCAGTAACCCTCCCCCTGTGCCCCTCATAGTTATGCACTCCTGTGTGTCCTGCATTTCTTCTGTGTGCTTGTTGCCCCTCTAGTGCCCTGTGATCTATTGCTCTAAGGGATGCATTTCCATAGAGTATGTGGTGCGTCACCCTGGGTTGCGTGGTCTGCATGTACATCTTGTTTACTATTGGGCTGAGAGCCAGCCCTTGGGAGTGAACTTTATTCCAGGCCCAGAATTTATCCCAGGACCATAGTATTGGGGGTCTCACCAGACTCCATCTGACCAGTAATTCTGGTCATTATTGAGTTGGCATGTGTTTTAAAAGGATTAAGGAGCCCTGGTAGTGCAGTGCTTAAGTGCTCAGCTGCTAATGAAAGGTTGGTGGTTCAAAACCAACAGCTGCTTCATATGAGACAGATGTGGCAGTTTATTTCCATAAATATTAAAACAAAACAACAACAACAAAAAGCTTATTGCTGTGAGTTGATTCTGACTCATAGCCACCCTAAAGCATAGAGTAGAATGCACCACAGTGTTTCAATAGTTGTATCTTTGTGGAAGGAGATTGACACATCTTTCTCCCTTGGAGGAGCTGATGGGTATGAACCACTGACATTTTGATTGGCAGCGTAGGTGCTGAGTCCTTAACCACAGAGCCACCAGCCTTGGAAATCCTAGAGGAAGATCCACTCTGCCTTAAAGGGTTGCTACTAGTCAGAATAGACTCACTGATGGTGGGCTTGGTTTTTTGTTTGTTTTGTTTTGTTGTTGTTTTTTAAAGGATTAATTTGTCCTCCAGGTTGAGAATAGACAATGTAATAGACAAACCTAGGTTTGCATGTGCAAGTTTGATCAGGTAAAACCAGATTAATAGGATAATTCTCCAAGAAGAATCACAAAACACCACAGGCAAGGAGAGCATTTGAATTCTACTTCCAGAATGTTACTGAAGGTGTGCTGCAATACAGCTTGATTGAAATAGCCATTATATTCATATTTGTACCAGACACCACCAACAGAGGTATATCTACAGAGAAAAGTGCCTATAGCAAGCACTGAAATTGCATCCCTGACCAAACATCTGACATCCATCTTTTAGCTAACTAGCATAGTGGCTAAAGCACTTGACTGCTAACCAGAAGGCTGGCGGTTCAAACCCCCCAGCCACTCCTCGGAAGGAAGGTTGGGCAATCCTACTTCCGTAGTGATACTGCCTCAGAAACCCAAGGAGGGGTCGCTATGAGTCGGGGCCGACTCGACGGCACATGACAACAACAACAACAACCATAATATCAGCTCAAAAATGTAACTCAAGCTCATTAATCCTTTACTTAAACATTATGGCACTCCATGAAAGTTACAACTGCACCTTCCCTGCTTTCACTGACAAAAATTGGTATCTGATATGCTCAAAGTCACTTTTTTCAGTTTCTTCTCTTTCAACATTTCCTAGAGTAAGATCACAGGGTCTACCTTGACCCATGAAGGCACTCAAATATGAAAATAATCATTTTAAATTGTTGAATAATCTCTCATGCTGGTGATGGAAAGTGTGATGGCTAAAAGAAACTGCTCAGTGGCACCCCCTTCAAGTGGCACATAGGGCATGTACCACACTTGCCATACCTTAGATATGCCTCTGTCCACTGATTCTTCAAACTCTCAGAGTTTTTCTCATTCAAGACATTCAAATGAAAAAAGTACCTTCTGTATGCAAAGCCCTATTCCAGTCACGAAGTATGAGAATCGCAGAATGTTGGGCAATCTACTTCCGTATTAATACTGTCTCGGAAACCCAAGGAAAGGTCACTATGAGTCGGGTCTGACTCAAGGGCACATAACAACAACAAGAACAAGGTGAACATGATGTACTCTCTGTATCTCCTATAGTTCCCAAAGAGAAATTTAGGTCCTTGATTTCAAGATGATGTAGTTCTCTCATGTATGCAACACACTTGCTTCTTTTTCTAAAGATAATCAATGATTTTTGTTGGGTAAGAAATAGCTGTAAGAACTGAAATGAAATGATTATGTTGGTAGATAGCATGCCTTCACTGGGCACAAAGTTCAGTTTGTTCCATTCTCTGTATGATGAGCAGATGAACTCTAAATTGCTATTCCTATAAACTACTGAGTTCTCAATCCATGATCTTCTAAAAGGGATGTGTGGTTATAGGAGAAAGAATAGAAGATGGCGGAGTCTAAGAATAGAAAATTTAAGGTTCTTAATTATCTGTAGATGCAAAGAGTAAAGTCAAGTCAGGGAGTGACATATAGTGCTAATAGCATTCAACAGTCATGATTAGGGATCTGAAGAGCTAAGAATTTTGGTGACGTTTGTGTAATCCACCTTAACCAGAAAGAGAAGCAAATGGGATTGCCTCATTTTCAAGTTTAAGACTGATATCTTGGGATTGTTTAGGCATTTTCACAAATAAACTTGTAGACCTAATTCTGAGTTAGTTCTCCAAGATGAGAAATGAATGACATTTCTTTTTTTTTTTTTTTTAAATTGTGATTTGGTTGAAGATTTACAGAGCAAATTCACTTTCCATACAGCAGTTCACATATACTTTGTCTCATGTCATTGACCACAGTTTACCACAATGCAACAGCTCCCCT
>NW_006921603.1:10138833-10158704 GCF_000298275.1 Orycteropus afer afer | reverse complement strand
TATCTAAAGAGCCATCTTCCCCAACATATTTACCAAAGAATGCATCTTTTACCATGATCAAACAAACAAAAAAAAAAAAAAAAAAAAAAGGGTCGTTACAGATATTTGAAAGGACGATGGTACATATTATCTAGAGATGATAAATAAGTTATCTGAGAAAGGCCGGTAGCCCAGATTGCTCTCCACTAAAGGGTGTTATCTTGGTGGATCTGCCAGAGTTCAGGGTTTGGCCATCTGTCCTGCAGGTAACAGACATCTAATTTATTATCATATTAAAATAACGATACCAAAAACCAAACTCATTGCCATCAAAATGCCTTATTCACTATGCCACCAGAGCTCCCAAAATAAAGATAGTTGGGGAGAAAAAAGGATTCACAATAATAATGGTTGAGACTGATGTAAAGATCCATTGAAAATATATAACTGTCAAGGGGACTGGATATTCCTTCTAAAAAGTCCTTTCTATAACCTCCATGGGAAACTATACTATAATCAGAAGTTGCTTGGTGAGTCAGATATCTAAACAAAAGGAGTTACTTATATGATTCAAATGTTTAAAAGCAAGGATGAAAGATAGGTTTCATTTCAACTCTAGGTTGAAATCTAGGTTGAATCTAATTGATGGTTAATGGCTGTCTGGAGTGTTGAAAAGAAGTCTCACATTTAGGGTGAGAAACCAGAGTTGATATGCAATGTCTGCCATTGGTACATGTTCATGTGTGCAATGTTTGAGCCCTTCCTCATGTAAAACCATCAGCAAAAGACAGTCTTATGAATTTATATTAGGGAAAGCCTTCCCATCTCCTGCTGCCACATGTACGGACATGTGAGTGTATGTGCATTCACACACATGGACCAGGAGCTCAGACACCTTGGCCAGTGCTTGGTTGGCAGCCACCAAAATCTTTTTTCCACTGCTTCCATATATGACTGATTTTTCTTCTGACAAGCACATCCTTTATGTGGATGTGTTCAATCAGATCAGAATTTAATGGCTACTGGTTGGAGAGTAAGTTGGTGTCTTTGCAATGACTGTATACTTCTGCTGTGATCCATTTTAGGTTGCCTTATCATTTCACTCCCTAAGGACAATCCTTTATTTAACAGATTTGGGGCACCTCTCAACAGCCCTTGTTCAAGGAAAGATAATAATCTAGTTCATTGGATATCATACTTAAAAAACAAAATCAAAAACAGAAGAATTCTTTTTTTCATATGAAATCTTATCTGGAACCCCAACATATTAAGCAAATAAAAGCACAGGCAAGTGTCTTTAGAAGTTTAAACCTTGTTCATTTGGCAGATATTATTTTTTTGTGCATGGTCCCTGGTGGTGCAAATGATTTAAGTGCTCAACTACTAAAGCTTTGGTGGTTCAAATCCATCCAGCAGTACCATGGAAGAAAGACCTGGCAATCTCCTCCTGTAAAGATTACAGCCAAGAAAACCCTATGGAGTACAGTTCTACTGTGTAACACGTGGAGTCACCATGAATCGGAATTGATGGCAATGGGTTATGTTTCTATGCACTGATGCCATGAAACACATTTGAAAGAAGCCTTGGGAATGCATGGAGCATTATTTGAAAATTACTCATCAAGTTCAATTTCTTCATTGTAGATATGAGAAAATGCAGGTAGTAGAGAATAAAATGACTTACTCAGTATCCCCCAGAACACATGAGACTGTGCTGGCATGAGGAATCAACATCTCCTACTTCCTCATCTGGTGCTCTGTACATGAGAACAAAGGCTGTGGGTTTGGTGAAGATTCTTAGTCAGCACCCCAGTGGCCCTGCCAGTCTAAGTTGGGTGTCCTTAAGGGAGGAGTGGTTCCAGGCCTACCCAGGATACACTGAGGACCCCAGAAAGAAAGATGCCTGCTTTGCCTCACTCCCATTTCATAAGTGAAACCTGACAGCATAGATTAGAAAAATAATAAAAGGCCATCTCATATGTGTTCCTTATTTATTACACATTATACAGGTATCTGGTTGCAAAACCTGCACTCCTACTCCTCTCTCATTGTTAACAATGTTTGAAGCAGAACACACTGACCTGCCTCATCAGATAACACTGACATTTCAGCGAGTGCTCCCTTCCAGGTGAGTCCACCGCCCTCTTTGTTCCCTTTATCCTCACTCCCCTAAGAAATTCTACAATGGGTACACTTTAATGAGCACCATAGAACCCCTCCTTTACATGATATGACTGCTGCTATACTCAGTCAAGGAAATAATAAAAGAAAATAAAATTGCATCCCATTAAAAGAAAATAAACAGAGCGCCCAGATTGCAGGGTCAGAGACTTGAACTTGGATGAATGGAACACAGTCAGTTAACCAAGGGTGGTGGAGTGCCCCAGCTAGCCCCCTTCTTCCCCTCCTGCTCAATGCCTACTCTCAATCCCTCAGCCTGTGGAGGACACTGAACTTGTGTGAGCAATCAGCAATTCTTCATTCCTTGTCAGAGGGAGAGACAGACAGACAGACAGTCATGATGTTGAAGTGGAGAGAACAGAGAGATGGAAGTGACAGAGAAAAGGCTTGGGGAAGAACTAGAAAGAGAGACAAGTAGGGGACAGGGAGGAGGAGGCGGAGGGGTATTTTTTTCTTCTTTTAAAAAAGAAAAATAGTGTAAAATAAAAAACCAAATCAAGCAGCCCAGTCAGAGCTGACACACAGAGGTCCCTAGGGTGGAAAGACAACTCAGTGTGGGGAAACTTGAGTCCCAGTCCCACCTCCACCTTCGACTCTGGTGACCTTGAACAAGTTCCTTTTCCTCTCATGGCCTCAGTTTCTTCATTCTGCAGAGAACAGGGTGTGTAAGAGGTCCTGAGTGCCTCCCCTACCCCCAACCCCAACCCTTGGCCTGGGGCAGTCCTGAGTCTGTGGTGAGAAGTCACCAGGAGAACAGAGCCCTTTGTGACAGGCTGGGGACCGAAGACTTGAAAGGCAAAGGGGGCAGAAGAATTAAAGCATTTTTGTTGTGGAGGAAATCGTGGGCTGCAGGCAGGGAGCCAGAAGCTGCTGACATCATCAAAGTACTTGGAGTGAGCCTCTGAGAGGTGGGCGGGAGCCTTAGGGAGTGGACTGAGCTACCTGGGGAAGGGACAGAGGGCTTGAGTCTGGCCCGGGAGTGACTGTTGTTGTTGTTGTTATTTGCCGTCGAGTCGCCCCCGACTCATAGCGACCCCTCCTTGGGTTTCCGAGGCAGTATCACTACGGAAGTAGGATTGCCCAACCTTCCTTCCGAGGAGTGGCTGGTGGGTTTGAACCGCCAGCCTTCTGGTTAGCAGTCAAGTGCCTTAGGCACTATGCTACCAGTACTTTAAAGAGGCTTGTGGGCCTTGTTAGCATCAGAGAATAGGTAGCTATGATGGCGAAGACAGGAGAGAAATTTGGTAAGTTATTTCTCTACTCAGTTCCTTGGTTCACGCCAAGGGATAAATACTGAGAGGGGAAAATGAGTGTTGACCTTTGGTAGGCAAAAATCCATTCACTCTTATCCTGGATCTTACTCGGAACCCTTGCTGCAGCAGATGTTGACATCACCATCTCTCTTCTGTCCCCAGAGCCTGGCCAACAGGAAATGGAAGTGGAGGCTAGCTCTGTGATAGGGTTATAGGAGCACTGGAAGGTACTTCTTTGCCATTGGGTGTGTCCTCCACTAAAGTGCCACAGTGCTTATAATCCCCACTATTACTGAGTCACTACTTTGGATTAAGCATTGTCCTCTTCTTATAGGTCCTTTGTAAAAAATAATCTCTCATACCTCTCTAGGGATTTGTAATTACTATCATGTTAGTGCATCTTAATCCTTTCAAGATCCAACTATTTTCTGCTTTGAAGTTTTTGTTGAAACCATGTGTTTTCAGTAATGGAAGGCATTTTGAATGAAATGAAAAAAATATTTTTGTGGTAATAGGGAGCTTTATAGAATTAGGGTGACATATATGTCCTGAGGGGTCTCTGGTGCTGGGGTTGGTGGAAGGAGGTCCATTTCTTTAGAGTCACATAGTTATATAGGCCCCACTATATGACAGCATCCACCAAAAGTGGGATAGCCACTTCCCACTAAACCCGGAGGTGGAATATATAGTTGGGCGCAATATGTACCATGGGTTACAAAATGGTTATCAACCCTATGGCATGTGTCCCACTTCCTACCCTAAGCTCATGAAAGATGATTCTAATTGATTGCAGCAGTCTTTCTGATGGAAACAAGATGCATCATCAGAATCCTTCTCAATTCAGGGCTTTAGACAGGCACTGCCAATTGATTGGAATTTGCTTTTGAGATTGAACCTACTGTCACGCCTGATGTAGGGTGAAAGAGCTCTGGTGATGTAGTGGATAAGAAATTTGGCTGCCAACCAGAAGGTCAGCGATTCAAACCCACCAACTGCTCCACAGAAGGAAGATGGGGCAATCTACTTCTGTAAAGATTTACAGCCTCAGAAACCCAATGGGGTCGCTATGAGTTGGAATCGACTTGATGGCAGTGAGTTTGGTTGGTTTTGCTTTTTGGAATGTAGGATGAATTAGCAGACATTTGCATTTTTGCCAGGAAAATCCTGGGAGAGGATGGAAGAGGACTTTACCGGGAACTGTGATGAGCAGGAGGAGGCAGAGAAGATGGGAGAACAGGGCAAAGACAATGGCTATTGTTAGCATTATTTGTTTTGCCTTCTTTGTAATGCTCCTTTCAGCTCCTCAGAGCTTCCTTCATCCTCAGACTCTGTCCTCCTGGCTCTTGTTTCCCACCAGCAATCAGAACGTTAGGAGAGGTTGTTCACGGCATTACACGATGAGGTGCTAGGATAAATGGAAAGCAGATGAGGTGTCCATTCCTTTGATCTTATGAAGCTCGTTTCTGGCCATGTTTAAGGGCACCAGGGATGCCTTACTCTTCAGAATAGCCTTGAAAGATCCTTAAAAGGACACACCTCCTTTCTGCAATCATTTCAGTGATGGGAAACTTATTACCTCACAAGACAGCTCATTTCATTATTGAATGACCTAAGTGGTTAGAAAGTGGTCAGCTCACATTGAGTTGAAATCTTTTTGCTTGTCAAGGCCACCCTTTAGTGCTGGTTCAAAGAGAAATATGCTTCTTTTTCACCCATGTTGGCCTTTCAAATTATTTAAAGATGGCTATCCTAGACTGTCTAAGTTTTCTCTTCTCTGAGTTAAATATCCCAGTTTTTCAACTCTGCCTCATGTGACATGGCATTAGATCTTTTATTATCATGTGTTGATAGTCAGTTGGTTAACAGTCAGTTGATAGAAAGTGTGTTGTAAGTAACCAGCTTATGAGCAGTGCTCCGAACTAAAAATATAGTCAGATGTAGTCCATCCCACTGTACATGTCTGAGAGATAAATGTTTGTTGAATTAAATCGATCATTTTCTCCAGTGATCTGAAAATTATTGTATTGATGTAACTAGAGTTTTTATTATTATTATTATTATTGTTGTTATTTGTTGTTTTCACAATGCTACTTATTTTGCCTTGTGTTAAGCTGTGCTGTGTTAAGCTTGTGGTCAGCTAAGACCCTTAGATTGCTTTCATGTAAACTATGACCCATACTATATTCAACTGATATGAATTTGCAAAACTGGTTACTACTTTTGCTAAGCAAGAATATGCATTGAGTATTTGTGTATGGTTCTGTGCTGGGCACTGGACCAGACAGAAAAGTCCTGTACAGAATTATAATTTGAAACTTATTTAAGTTTATTCCACACATACTTATTGTTAGTACTGGTTTTTAGTGGACAATTTGTCAGTAACAAAATTTTATATATTCTTAGAGTTTGTCTAACATTTTACCCTGATTTTTCAGATCACTCATAAATGAACATAAAGGTGTAAGTACAAGGATGTTAATTGCAGTGTTACTCTTAATTAAGAAAAATAAGAAGAAAACTAAATTTCAGTGGGAATGCTTAAATATAGGATGGCACCTCTGTAAATGGAATGTCATGAAGCCATTGAAAATAACAAGGCCAGTCTATATGTAATGACACAGGAAGATCTTCAAGATATACTGTAAAGTGAAAAATGCAAATTGTAGTATTTGTGTTTTAACAAACAAAATTATATAGAAAAAGCATTTTCATTCACATATGTATATTTAAATGGAAGGAAGAGTCTTAAAGATACATGTTGGTGTTATTCTTATATGCCATCAAATTGGACCCGACTCAGCGACCCCTCCTTGGGTTTCTGAGGCAGTATCACTATGGAAGTAGATTGCCCAACCTTCCTTCCAAGCAGTGGCTGGTGGGTTTGAACCGCCAGTCTTCTGGTAGGCAGTCAAGTGCCTTAGGCACATAGTCAATTATTAATGCAGTTTTCTGTTAGAGGAGTTACATGGAGAAAAGTAGGAATAGAGAATGGATTTTTTCTTTTATATATTTTGATAGTGTTTGGATTTGTGCAATCATATATTTATTACTTGTGTGATTTTTTAAGAGTTTTTTTTTTTTTAAGAGAGGAAATAACCCAAACAAATGTTAAGAAAGGCAAATAATTGAGAGATAGATAGAGAAGGCACAGCCTCCTTCCCTCAAACTGAATAAAATTTGATAGAAAGACTAATGCAACATACAGATAATGATACTATGAAGCCCTGCAAGGTGCTGAGGAAACTGGATGAAGGAGAGACTGGAGGGAAGAGAATATCAGGAAGTGAAGCCCAGTAGATGGTACCCATTGCTCTGGAGTCGATCCCAACTCATAACAACCCTTTAGGAAAGAGTAGAACTGCACCATAGGGTTTCCAAGGTTGCAAATCTTTATGGAAGTGGACTGCCACATCTTTCTCCCATGGAGCAGCTGGTGGGTTCAAATCACCAACCTTATGGTTAGCAGCTGAGTACTTAACCACTGCACCACCAGGGCTCCCCAGTGGACAGATGACAAAATTTTGATAAGGAATGGCATGGGGGGTGAAATAGGGGTGGCAGCTGTAGGAAGATGGGAAAAGGCTGCACCTTCTCTAGGTGGGACATTCAGTCTAGTTTGTTGGAAGTGTAGGGTTTGTATGGGGGTAAACCAAACAAAAAACCAAATTCCCTGCCATCAAATTGGATCTGACTCATAGTGACCCCTCTTTGGGTTTCTGAGGCAGTATGACTACAAGAAGTAGATTGCCCAACCTTCCTTCTGAGGAGTGGCTGGTGGGTATGGGGGTAGCAGTGAAAAATTTGGAAGGATGGTTGGTCCTAAGAGAAATCCTGATGGTGCAATGGTTAAATGCTGGATGCTAAACAAAAGGTTGGTGGTTCAAACTCACCAGTGGCTCGACAGGATAAAAGACCTGGAGATCTACTTTCATAAAGATTACAGTCTAGGAAACCCAATGGGCAGTTCTACTCTGTCTATAGGGTTGCTGTGAGTTGGAATTGACATGATGGCACACAGCAACAACAATAACAATGAATTGAGCCTAGATTACAAGTAGCTTTAGATGCGGTTTCTTTGGTAACCCATGAGAGTTACCTCTGGGTGATGACTTAGGTAGAATAATAAAACCATGATGGAATCATGAAGTCAGAGAACAAGGAGACTTGAAGCAGAGAGGCCACTTAGGAAGTTATTGCCATATATAATATAAGCATTTCTCTAAAACCTATTCAAAGTTAATAGTGTTTCACACACCCATTTCTTAATTAGACTAAACATAATAAATCACTTCTTTGGAGATTTTCAATACCCATTAGCATAATATAAATCCCTGGGTGGTGAAAACCATTTGAGTTTGGCTGCTAATTGAAAGACTGCTATTTTCAATACACTCAGCAATGCTGCAGAAGAAAGTCCTGGTGATCTGTTCCATAAAAAGTACAGCCAAGAAAACCCTATATGACTCAGTTCTACTTTGTAACATATGGGGTTGCCATGAATTGAAATCAACTTGATGGCAACAGGTTTGTTTTGTTTTGGTTTTGGTTTTGGTTTCTTAGCATAGCATAGTCTCTGAGAGGTCCTGCAATAAATATTTAATTTATTAATCTAGCATTTTTCAAATTTAATGGAACGTGGAACACTTAGTTCATAGTCTCTATGTTTTCATATAGCATTTGGAACACAGCACTTTGGAAATGTGCTAAGTAGAATCACAAAAGTCTGAAAGAGAGTAGCAGAAGGACAATGAAAAGGAAGGATTGATGCAACCAAACTGGAGAAGAAAGAATCAAGAGGGCCTGGCAAGCTGTTTGGATATGGAGTCAAAGGAGAGGTCCAAGACTGGTCAGAGATTTCCTTACTTCTGCTATATTCCCTCAGGCTAAAAGTCAGAAGCATTAGATCCAGCTCTCTGAATGGTTGGCCACACGCTTCAGGACCATCCCTGATTCAGCAGGCCCAGCATCAATTACTGGCCTAGAAATATCACAGTTCCCTTCATGCTTTCACCCCTCCTGGAAATATCTGATTTAAAACCGAATGTGCCATTCTGTTTCCTGTTGTTTGAAAGATCTTAAATCCACTCCTCGGAAGGAAGATGGGGCAATCTACTTCCCTAGTGATAATGCCTCAGAAACTCAAGGAGGGGTCACTATGAGTCAGGTCTGACTCAAAGGCACATAATAACAACAACAACATTTTATCTTTTATACAAGATAAGGTATCTTTTAGTGTCATGCACAAGTGATCTGGAGTGTTGATAACTACATATACAAAATATTCTGTAGAACATATGGAAAATACATAAGTTCAAAATCAAACAATCATTATTCAACTCCTCTCTGGAGATAACAATGAAGTTATCTGGCAGTACCATTTTGGTGGATTTCCTTCAAGTCTTTTTTTTTTGGGGGGGGGGTGTTGAGGGGTAGGTTGAATTCCTACTTGAATCCTCTGCCCGTGTCTTTCTCTCTCATTCTCAGGTTACCATGAGTATGACAACCATTGCATAAAATAACTACTTTTGGTAGGTCCAAATTCCTGTGGCCAGGGTAGCAGGTAGGACAGCTATTGCTTATGGAGCAACCAAAGCAGGTTGAGACCTCATTGATCACCCAAACTGTGTCAATCTAATATGTAAACATAATAGAATTAGAAGGGGTCTCTCATAATAGGAGCTAATAAGACTACTGGCTCCCAAGGCACCTTGGAACTTCCCTTAAGTTAGTGCTCATTAAAACTAATTTTTATGCCACCAGAGCTCCCCATTTTAATGAGTGGTTGGATGTATTTCCTACTAAAGTATAAAGAAGGAACCTTGCTTATCTGTCAGCTATTATATCCTCATTGCCGAGATGTATCAGGATCCTATGAGATGCTCCATAATTAATGGATGCAGTCATACTTTACATTTATTTAATGGGAAAAGTTGTGTAGTTCGTTATTTAAGAGCATTCCTTCGAGCATTTGAGTCTGAGGCTATGTAATGTCAAAGAAATAATTTAACCTCAGAAGTATTTCCTCATCTGTAAAAGGGGGATGAAAATAATGCTTATCTTATATAGTTATTGTGAAAATTACAATAATCAATTCAAAAGCATTTAGAATTATACTAGTTGCTGGATAAATATCACTTAGTATCATATTCAGCTTTGGGTTTGTTATTTTCAGGAACATTTCCTGTATCATTAAATTTTTCTGAAAAGCATGGTTTCAGTGGGTATATATTCTTTCATGTGGAAAATTACCATGATGCCACCAGACCATTTAAGTTGTCTATAACTTTCCTTTGGTAGCATAGTGGCTAAGGCACTTGACTGCTCACCAGATGCTCAAACCCATCAGCCACTCCTCGGAAGGAAGGTTGGGTAATCCTACTTCCATAGTGATACTGCCTCGGAAACCCAAGGAGGGGTCGCTATGAGTCAGGGCTGACTCGACGGCACATAACAACAATAACAACAAATAAATTTCCTTTAAGTAATATTGGATGAATGTTCCTGTAATAGAGTAGTGGAGTATGGACTTTGGTGCCAGGCTGGTTGGGCTCATGAATTGAATCCCTTCTTAAGAGCTGTGTGATTTTGAACATCTAAGGGTGTTGTGACCCAGTTTTCTTGTTGGGGGGATAACAATAGTAATGTATAGGATTGTTGTGAAAATTAAATAAGCTTATATATGTAGACTGGCACAATGTCAGCATAATTTATGTGCTTAATTAATATGCACTGAGCTCTGATGGTGCAATGTCTAAGGCATTTGACTGCTAACCAGAAAGAAGGTTGGTGGTTCAAACCCACCAGCCACTCTGCAGAAGGAAGATGGAGCAATCTATTTCTATAAAGATTTACCACCTCGGGAACCCAAAGGGCATCGCTATGAGTCAAAATTGACTTGAGGGCAGTGATTTTGGTTATTATATTATTATTCCTACTGGTTTAACTTTGTTAATTCTTTAGACAACTAAAGGCTTTGTTGAATTTGTTGGGGGAAAACAGGTCTTTAGGGAAAACAGTTATTATAGTCTAGATAGCAACCCCTAACCTAAACTAATGGTTTGCTGTTGGAAAAACGTGGGCACCATTTATTATTAGAAATTGTGTTAATCATGATTCATCAGTAGCTAATTGCATTCAAATTAATATCCTAAAAGACTTTTTAGATCCTTGTTTATAGAGCTCTGGTGGCATAGTGCCTAAGATATTTGACTGCTAACCAGAAGGCTGGAGGTACAAACCCACCAACCACTCCTTGGAAGGAAGATTGGGCAATCTACTACTGTAGCGATACTGCCTTGGAAACCCAAGGAGGGATCGCTATGAGTTGGAAATGACTCAATGGCAGTGACTTTGGTTTTTGGTTTTTGATTGTTTACAATCTGGTATGTGTAGCTATATGTTAGTTCCTAAATATGATCCCTAATACTATTTAGAATCTTAGATCTTATACAAAAATTACTTGGTTATGTTTCTATTTATGTAAATAACTGTGACACAATTTTACATTCATTTAATTTTTTTTCTGCCAAAATGTATGATATCCTCTTGAGATTCTTGAAACACAGAACTTAATTCTTAATAGAATTGTCCATGGGGAAGGTGTCTTAGAGGGAAGATGACTTACCAGGAAGGGAAGGATTTTGATGATTGGTGGGCCTTAGGAACTTTTGCCTGTCTGGATGCTTCTAAGATTTGTAATGGGAAGATTTTCTATGTAACAGTTCACACCTTCCTACAGGGATAAAATGGACTGATTAGTTCTAGGAGAAGAGCTCAGAAAGCCCTGGGGTGATAGTGCTTTGGTATCTGCTTTTCTTGGAACTGAACTTGGTGGCAAGCTTTAGTATTTAAGAAAGGAGATTATCTGGGTTTACCCTGAAGAACATCTTTACCAGCCAGGGAAACTTGGAAAGAATACCAAAGTAAACCATTTCCCCAAAAGCTGTTTTTTAAAATGCCTGTATCTGGGTGCATGAGAGCATCTTCCTTTGAATGTCGCATGCTAAGTAGCAAGCATGCTAAGTAGCATATTTTATGAAGTATAGCTGCTTTTACAGCAAGCATTATGAGTTCTTAAAACAAAGGGGGGGGCTGCATTGCTACATCATGGCTTGAATGTCATGCTGCATTCCAATTCCCTTTCTTAGAATAATACAACAGCCTCCATGTGAGCTCCCACTTCTCCACCAACCTCTACATTGTGAGCCTTGCAATACACAGCTCCCATAATCTTGTCCCTTGCTCCAAAGTGTCCACAGCTCTTTATTGTATAGCAAGAGCACACTTAAAGTACACACATGAATGTATTGAGATATGAGGAGAAGCAGAGCCAGAATGCTCCTTGGCAGTGAGGATGGCGAGACTTCATCTCATGTATTTTGGGCATGTTATCAGGAAGGAAGGAGCTCTGGTAGCGCAGTGCCTAAGGCACTTGACTGCTAACCAGAAGGCTGGTGGTTCAAACCCACCAGCCACTTCTCGGAAGGAAGGTTGGGAAATCTCCTTCCGTAGTGATATCACCTCAGAAAAGCAAGGAAGGATTGCTGTGAGTTGGCAATGGGTTTTGGGTATCAGGAAAGATCAGTCCCTGGAGAAGGAATCATGCTTGGTAAGCTAGAGGGTCAGGGAAAAAGAGGAAGGGCCTGAAGAAAATAGATTAACACAGTGGCTACCACAATGGGCTCAGACATAGCAACAAGTGGGGGGATGGCACAGGACCAGGTGGTGTTTCGTTCTGTTGTACATAGGGTAGCTATGAGTCAGCAACAACTTGATGGCACCTAACAACAACAAAGCATATTTAAATTTTAACCTGAAACAGCAAGAAATAAATGAAGATATATAGATGGTGGAGTACTAGCTCAATCCTAACATCTGGTGATCCACTGAAACTCCTGCACCATGGAAGTCTGACATCACAAGGGTTGACAGAACTTCCCTGGCTCATTCATCAGTCTTGGGACATATTTCAGGTTATGGGTGCTTGGCTGCATTAAAGAAAGGATATTATTAGCTAGTTTTAACTAAACTAACGCTCCTCAAATGTTTTTTTTTTTTTTTTTAAATATCCCTGCAAAAAAACACAGAACAAAGATTATGTTAACAACGCAAAAACTCATGAACAACAAGAAAATCCAAGCATGTACTCTCCCACTCCTGGTAGAAACTTCTCATCAGCCCCATTACTGGGTGGACTTGATGATGATCTAGTCATTTCTGATGAAAGTCAGCCAAAAATGTCCTAAATGATTCTGAAGACTATTGATGAATTTACCTGGACTATTATTAATGAAGAACGTCATCCTAAATTTATGTTTGTGCCTTGGATATTAGTAATGATACTAGTTGTTATTAGTTGCTGTCCAGTCAATTCTTACTCATGGCAACTTTATGTGTGCAGAAGAACAACTCCATAGGGTTTTCAAGGCTGCCACCTTTCAGGAGTAGGTTCCCAGGACTGTCTCCTGACACATTTTTGAAGACAACTGAGGGTGTGTTTGGGACCACCAAGGTTTCAGTTAGTTGAGTGCATAACTGTTTGCACTACCCAGGTACCTAAGACACTAAGAAAGTTGTATAATTTTAAATAAATATTATGTTTCTTTTGGGGATATGGACTTGCAAATATTTAACTAATGGGAGTGCTTAGTTAAAATAAGATTAAAGACCATTGGTCTATAGGTTAAAGCACAAATATTTTAGGATGAGGTGAAAGACCTGCCAGTCATGGCCAACTGATCTTTTGATGAGTTTGTATCTCCAAGACGTCCATCCTTCAATCCCAGTCCACCAACCATGACAAGTGACTTTCAATTTCATGGACATTTGGGGTTGTCACCCACTATCACTCTCATAAAGATGTTCCAGTGTTCCAGATTTTATTCCTTTTTCTTCTTTACCTGATGCCCTTCAAGTTCCACTTAAATATCATTGCATCTGGCAAGCCTTCTTAGGTTTCTCCCAGTGCATTAATTTCTCAGAGCTGCAGTAACAAAATGCCAAAAACTGGGTGGCTTAAAACAATAGAAATTTATTCTCTCATAGTCTGGAGGCCAAAAGTCAAAACTCAAGGTGTCCTCAGATCTACACTTCCTCTGAAGGCTCCAGAAGAGAATGCTTCCTTGCCTCTTCCTAGCTTCTGGTGTTTGCCAGCAATCTTTGGTTTTCTTCAGCTTGTAGGTGCATCACTACAATTTCTGCCTTCATGTTCATACAGCCTTTTTCCCTGTGTCTCTGTGCCCGTATCTCCTTCCATTTTTTTTTTTTTCTCATATAAAGATACCAGTCTAGTATGACCTCATCTTGATTACAGGTTAATCAAAGTTATGACACAAAGGGTTGAAAGGAATTCCAGCAAAATGTCTATTTATAGGAGGCAGAATACTCCCTAATGAAACTTTTTTGCTCTTAAGACCTTCAATTGATTGGATGAGGTCCACCCCCATTGTGAAGGATAATCTGCTTCATTAAATGTCAACTGATTTAATCATAAGCAAATCTGGTAGCATAGTGATTAAAGCATTTGGCTGCTAACCAAAAGGTTGGTGGTTTGAACTCACCAGCTGCTCCATGGGAGAAAAAAGCAGCAATACGCTTCCATAAAGACTTACAGCCTTGGACACCCAATGGGGCAGTTCTGCTCTGTCCTAAAGGGTCACTATGAGTCAGAATCGACTCAGTGGCAGTGGGTTTTGTTTTTTGTATCAAATTGTATGTAACTACTCTGTAACAGCATCTAGTATTTGACCAACCAACTGGGCACCATAGCACAGCCAAGTTGACACATAAAATTAACCATCACTGTGATATTAGGACAGTAGTCAATATCAGGTCAATAGGTCAGGTCAACAAGTCAGTTGGAGGCTTGGTTAAGATCCTGGAGGAGAGGTTGTGTGTGTCTCAACTCATTCTTTTAAGCTAGAAACTCAACACAGTGTATGGTCAGCAGCTGCTTTTTCAAACTCACTGGATAAAGTAGAAGTGCAGAACTGGGCTCAGCCTTGGCTTTAAGGAGTGAGCCAGGTCTGTTTCCCATATTTAGTCCTTTTTACCTTCAGGAGCTGAACTTCAGCAGCCTCATCACTGTGTGGCTAAAACCCCCAATATACTCATCCTTTTGGTTTCTTTTTACTTACTGTAAATGATACAGCTTTTCCCTTGGCAGTAATATAGAGTTTTCTTTTAAAATATATTTATTTCTTAAAATAAATAATCTAAAGTATGAAGTCAATAACAGTGCAGAATAGGCTAGACATGAATGAGGTTTGAGAGACCCAGCATTGAACCACACTAAGATTCAAAATTCAAGTGCTATTGGCTGAACAAGGATCAGAAGTTGGATCTCCTACGAGTGCAAACCCTTTATACTGGGCCCTTTTCACACAGTGACCTGTATAGATTTTCCTGTGCAGTTAATGAATATCTGTCAAATAAGACATAGGTTTGGGACCTCACCTGTGCAGTGATACAGAGGCAGGGTGTACACGGAAGCTACTGGGTGGAGGGATATGAAATAAAAGACCTTCTCAGAGGCCTCCTTGTGGGCACCACAGCAGCTGACACTGACTGACCAATGACAGTGCAGTGAGGGTTTGGGTCCGTTGATTGCTGGCAATAAGGGGATCCTGGACCTCCTTCCTGGCACTGTGTCTGACTTTGAGGTTTGGGGATAAATGACTTGACTATCCCAGAGGTGAATCTTTGGAAATTCTGTTATAGCCTGCACTTAAAAAATTATTTTCATTATCTCTGATTAATAACTATCAAACCCAAAGTGAAAAACGACTCAGTGGGAGATGAAGTTGTTTTTTTTTTTTTTAAATCTGCTTATTGAACTGCAAAGCACAATAAAGCAAAAGCAGAGAAATGTAGATAACAAATCTTAAAATATCAACTGGCTAATTATCCCAATTAACATTTAATTTTATCTACGCTTATCGCATTTTACCTATAATAGCATCATATGTAAGTTTTTGCTATAGACCTCTGAAAGTTAATTAAAATCACTGAGATAGAACCAACAAAAGTCCATCTTTTTTTTTTTTTTTTTTTTTAATTCACTGAAGTTTAACTAATCAATTTTCTGTTCTGAAAAATTTACTCCAACTGGAAACTTTGAGAGGTGGGCCCAGAGACAGCTTTTCTTTCTTTCCTAACAACTCCCTTATCTTCAGTCTTTTGTTACTAACCTTCCCCTGGGCTTCTAATTGAGTCACAGTCTGTAGAAATGGCAGTGGGGGAGGACACGAGATTAAGGTCCATGTCTCCAAGCTCCAGATCCAATGGCTGCACTGCCATGAAATGCCTCTCCCTTGCCCCTCATCACAAACTCTGTGGCTATAGCTGGCTTACTCATCAATTCAGCTTCAATTCCATCAAGGAGCCCTTTGGAGGTGCAAACTGAGGTCACAAACTAGACTGCTCAGGTTGTCCATCCAGGGTTTCATTTGTAGTGTGACTGTGCATCCCTCAGTGAGCTGTCTGAACAGTGAGTGGGTGCAGACCGAAGGTGCTCCATCTATGGGAGCAACTGTGATGTGTCAAGTGCCCAGTGCTTGGGTGGGTGGATAAACCTTGTCTTCAGGGGCTTGCCACATCCTGGGGTGTCGTCTCCACCGCCAGCCGTGCACACGAGGCTGAACTTTTATTTTCTATTATGTCAAACCAGGCTGGTATGATTCAGGGCCCACTTCCTCCCCTCCCAGGGCCACATAACCACTTTTTGGTGAGATATTTGTGAAGTGATTCTCAGAGTACGCTCATCGAAAAAGAAAGTTTAGCTTTTGCTAAATTCAGTCACCTTCATTATTGAGCAAGCTGTAAAAATGCACATTTCTCCTTCCTTGATTGGGTTCAATAATCTTTGCTAGAAAACTGAAGATGATATATATATGTATAACTTATGTTTATGGATCTGCAACTACTACAATAGTCAAAACTTTATTAATTGTCAAGTAAGTCCCCAGGATCCACTAATTCTCTCAATGGACTGTTACAGCATATCTTTGGAATATATTTC
This sequence comes from Orycteropus afer afer, assembly GCF_000298275.1. Lineage (NCBI taxonomy): Eukaryota > Metazoa > Chordata > Mammalia > Tubulidentata > Orycteropodidae > Orycteropus > Orycteropus afer. Next base: position 10,142,273 of record NW_006921603.1, on the reverse strand, counting down.
TTTTGTCTTTGACTCAGTATCAATCAATCAATAGATATTTATTGATTATCTGACATCGTACTAGGTATAGCGTAGTCAGTTTGTTGTACTGTGGTGGCTTGCATGTTGGAAGCTACTTCCCCAGTATTTCAAACAGCAGCAGGGTCACTCATGGTGGACAGATTTCAGCAGAGCTTTCAGACTCAGATAAACTAGGAAGGCAGGCCTGGCTATCTACTTCTGAAAATAAGCCAGTGAAAACCCTATAGATCACAACAGAATACTGTCTGATATAATGCTCAATGATGAGCCCCATAGGCCTGGAAGGCACTCAAAACACAAGGCAACTGCTATAATGAACTTGAGCATACCAACAATTGTGAAGATGGCACAAGACCAGGCAGTATTTTGTTTGGGGATGCCATGAGTCAGAGCCAACTAACAGCAGCAGAGAGGTATACTGAGCTGTAAAGGACTTGACATTACTTAAGTCTGAAAAATTAGTGACCTTCATGGGGTTTGCTTTAGCCACAGCTCTGTGAGTGTTCTAACCCCCTTGAACTCCCTGAGAATCACTTTTGAGCCCATCTGATCTTACCTATAAGGAACAGTGGTTAAAGCATTTGGCTGCTAACTAAAAGGTCGGCAGTTTGAACCCACCAGCCACTCTTTGAGAGAAAGATGAGTCAGTCTGCTTCTGTAAAGATTTACAGCCTTGCAAACTCTATGAGACAATTCTACTCTGTCCTATAAGGTCACTATGAGTTGGAACTGACTCGATGGCAGTGGGTTTGGTTTTGGTTTTGAATTATACCTATCATATCTTCCACACATTTATTTGCATACTTGCCTTACTTCTTGACTGGCTGTAAATTCTGTGAGGCAGGGATTCTAATTCATCTCTCACATAATTTTTTGGCTGACCCTCTACTTTACCAAGCATGATATCCTTGTCCAGGGTCTGGTCCTTCCTGATAATATGATCAAAATGAGAGAGATGAAGTCTGGTCATTCTCACCTCTAAGGAGCATTCTGGCTGTACTGCTTCCAAGACAGATCTGTTCATTCTTCTAGCAATCCACAATATATTCAATATTCTTCACCAACACCAGAATTCAAATGCATCAGTTCTTCTCTATTCTTCCTTATTCATTGTCCAGTTCACACATGCACATGAGCCTACTGAAAATAAGGTTTGGGTCAGGCATACCTTAGTCTTCAAACTGACATCTTTGCTCTTTAACACTTTAAAGAGGTCTGTTTTGGTTACCTCTAGTGTCACTCTAACAGAAAATATACCACAAATGGGATGGCTTTAACAAACAGGAGTTTATTCTCTTACAGTTTTGGAGGCTAGAAGTCTAGTTCAAAGTGCCAGGCTCCAGGGGCTGCATGAAAGCCCCTTGACCTTGGGCTTCAGCTCTGCCTCTTGCTCCTGGCCCAATGAAGCTGGAGGCTTTCTTTATTTAGGCAGCTGCTGGCTGCTGAGACTGACAAACCTAAGGTCAACAAGTAAAAAACAGTCCTGAAATTACCAAACCACATGTTAGGCCATTGGTTCAAGTCCAATAAGAGTTGCAAGATTGGTAGACAACATGGCAGACTGCTGAACAACTACGGCTACATGCAGGATTCAAGCGCAGCAAAAGCTACAGACCATTTCTAAAGATTCTCCCTATATACTGGGAGCAGACCACATCCCTAAGGCAGCTATTCAGCTGCTCACAGGAGAATGAACCATGGAGTTGGATTATCAGTCTCATCACAGGGAATACTACATCCAGCTGCCTAGCCACTCCAAACTAGGCCCAGCCAACTTGACACAATCTTAACTACCACAAGGTCTTTTGTACCAGATTTGTCCAGTGCAGTAAGTTGTTTGATTTCTTGACTGCTGCTTCCATAGGCATTGATTGAGAATCCAAGAAAACTGAAATCCTTGAAACTTCAGTCTTTCCTCCATTTATCATGATGTTGCTTGTTGGTCCAGTTGTGAGGATTTTTGTTTTCTTTATGTTGAGGTGTAACCCAAACTGAAAGCTATAGTCTTTGATCTTTGTAAGTAAGTGCTTTAAGTCATCTTCACTTTCAGCAAGCAAGGTTGTGTCATCTGCATATTGCAGCTGTTAATGAGTCTTCCTTCAACCCTGATGCCACAATGTTCTTCTTCATGTAGTCTAGCTTCTGAGATTATATGTTCAGCATACAGATTGAGTAAGTATGGTGGAAAGATACAACCCTGACACACACACCTTTCCTAATTTTAAACTGTGCAGTATCCCCTTGTTCTGTTTGAATGATTGCCTGTTGTTCTATGTACTAGTTCCTTACGAGCATATTTAAGTGTTGTGGAATTCCCCTTCTTTGTAATGTTATTCATAAGTTATTAGGATCCACAGTAAAATAAATTTACATGGCCAATAAAACATAAGTAAGCATTTTTCTGATATTCTTTGTTTTCAGCCAAGATACATCTCATAGCAGCAACAATATCCCTTGTTACACATCCTTTTCTGAATCTGCCTTGAATTTCTGGCAGTTCCCTGTTGATGTACTGCTACATACGTTTTTAAATTATCTTCAGCAGAATTTTACTTGTGTGTGATATTAATGATATTGTTCAATAATTTCTGCATTCTGTTGGATCATCTTTCTTTGGAATGGGCACCAAATATAGACCTCTTCCAGTCTACACTTGTTGGCCAGCGAACTGTATTCCAAATTTCTTGGCATAAACAAATGAGTGCTTCCAGCATTGCATCCATTGGTCGAAACATCTCAGTGGGTATTCTACCAATTCCTAGAGCCTTTTTTTTTTTTTTTTGCCAATCCTTTCAGTGCATCTTGGCCTTCTTCTTCAGTACCACTGGTTCTTAATCATATGCTACCTCCTGAAATGATTGAACGTCGACCAATTATATTTGGTACAGTTACTTGGTATATTCCTCCCATCTTCTTTTGAAGCTTCCTGCATCATTCCATATTTTGCCCAGACTCCTTCAATATTGCAAGTCAAGGCTTGAATTCTTTCTTCAGTTCTTTTAGCTTAAGAAATGCTGAGTGTGTTCTTCCCTTCTGATTTTCTAACTCTGGGTCTTTGCACATTTCATTATAATACTTTACTGTCTTCTTGAGTCACCCTTTGAAATCTGTTCAATTCTTTTATTCACCATTTCTTCCATTCACCTTAGTTAATCTGCGTTCAAGAGAAAATTTCAGTTTCTTAAGACGTCCAATTTGCTCTTTTCTTTCTTTTCTTGTCCTTTTAATGACTTTCTTCATCTATGATGTCCTTGATGTCATCCCACAATGTGTTTGGTCTTCAGTCATTAATGCTCAAGGCATCAAATCTATTCTTCAGATGGTCTCTAAATTCTGATGAGATATACTTAAGGTCATATTTTGACTCTTGTAGACTTGTTTTAGGAGCTCTGGTAGCATAGTGCCTAAGGCACTTGACT
>NW_006921603.1:10129573-10138733 GCF_000298275.1 Orycteropus afer afer | reverse complement strand
GAAGGAAGGTTGGGCTATCTACTTCCACAGTGATACCTCCTCGGAAACCCAAGGAGGGGTCGCTATAAGTCAGTCTGACTTGATGACATATAATAATAACAACAACAGACTTGTTTTAATTTTCTTTAGCTTTAACTTAAATTTGCATGTGAGCAATAGATGGTCTGTTCCACAGTCAGTTGCTAACCCTTTTCTAGATATTGAGCTTCTCTGTTCTCTCTATTCACAGATGTAGTGATTTGACTCCTGTGTATTTCACCTCGTGAAGTCCATATGTATAGTTGTTGCTTATGTTGTTGGAAAAATGTATTTGCAATAAGTAGTAGTTGATCTTGCAAACTTCTGTCATGTAATCTTTGGCATCATTTCTATCACCTAGGCCATGATTTCCAACTACTGATGTGTCTCCATTTCCAATTTTTGCATTCCAACCACCAGTAACTGTTAATGCATCTTGATTGCATGTGGTCAATTTCAGAGTGCAGAAGTTGGTAAAAATCTTCAATTTCTTCATCACTGGCTTTAGTGGTTGGTACATAAATTTGAATAACAGTCATATTAACTGATCTTTCTTGTAGGTGTATGGGCATTATCCTAACACTGACAGCATTGTACTTCAGGTTAGATCTTGACATGTTCCCTTTGACAATGATTTAGACACAATTCCTTTTCAATTTCTCATTCTTAGCATAGTAGACCTTATGACTGTCTGATTCAAAATGACCAATACCCATCCATTTCAACTCATTGAAAACCAGGATATTGATCTTTAAAGTGTTCTGTTTCATTTTTGATTCAAACTTCATACATTCCATGTTCTGATTATTAATGGATGTTTGCAGCTGTTTCTTCTGAGTCATGCCATACCAGCAAATGAAGGTCGTAAAAGTTTTATTTCATCCAAGTCATTAAGGTCAACTTTACTTTGAGGAGGCAGCTCTTCACCAGTTGTGTTCTGAGTGCTTTCCAACATGAGAGGCTCATCTTCTGGCACTACATGAGACAATGTTTCACTGCTATTCATAAGGTTTTCAGTGGCCACATTTTTCAGAAGTGGACTGCCATGTCCTTCTCCTAATCGTTTTAGTCTGGAAGCTCTGCTGAAACCTGTCCACCATGGATGACCCTGCTGGTATCTGAAATTCTGGTGGCATAGCTGCCAGCATCACAGTATCACACAAGTCCCCACAGTATGACAAAATGACAGACGACTGGAGGGTCAGTGAAAAAGAAGAAGACTCTCGGTGAGATGGACTGACACTGTGGCTGCAACAATGGGCTCAAGCATAGCAACAACTGTGAAGATGGCCCAGGACTGTGCAGTGCTTCATTCTGTTGTACATAAGGTCATTATGAGTCAAAACCGGTTTGAAGGCACCTAAGAACAAACAACAACAACAACAAATTTTGGCACATAGTACAGCCCTGAGAAAACCAAAACAAACAAACAGACAAACAAATGAAATATGCCCACTGCTGTCAAGTCTCAAAAATACATTCTGGATTATTTTGCTAGCATTGGCCCTCAAATTCTATTATATGAAATTTGTACTACTGTTAGTTCTATTCTACAGCTGGCATTTCCTGTACTTTTGGAGCATGGCAATAAAAAAATGACTTCTTTCTTTGCATGTCGAGTCTGACTCAATGGCACATGACAACAACATTCTTTTTACATCTTTAATTTTTTTTTTAATAACCAGCCTCCAACTAAGGCTGCTTATTCTTGATCAACTTATTCTTAGTTCTCTAAAAATTATATAAACTGTAGTTTCAATTCTATGCCACAAATTAAAATGCATAATTGAAATTAAAGTAAGTCTACAGGAGTGCCATTAGTCTATTCAAAGTCAAATGCTGGTAATAATGGTATTTACTTACTGAAATTTGCCAGTATTCATTCAAAAACAACATGCGGTCCTAACTGCCTGAGATGAAAGAATATGTTACTTTAAGGTTCTGTACTCTTATTAGGTAGAAAAATCATTTATTTTCCTCTTATTAACTGTCTCCTTTCCATTATTTCCTATATCATTTTAAGCAGAACATCCATTTGGAAGAATTAATGGAATCCTCGGACCTACCTAGGAATGTATGAACTATGAATCTAGGAAAATTGGAAGTTGTCAAAAATGAAATGGAATGCATAAAGATCAATATTCTAGGCATTAGTGAGCTGAGATGGACTGGTTTTGGCCATTCTGAATCAGACAATCATATGATCTACTATGCCAGGAAGGACAAATTGAAGAGGAATGGCATGGCATTCATCATCACAAAGAATGTATCAAGATCTGCAGTACAATGCTGTCAGTGATAGGATGGTATCCAAACACCTACAAGGAAGACCAGTTAATACTACTGTTACTCAAATTTATGCACCAACCACCCAAGCCAAAGATGAGGAAACTGAAGATTTTTACCAACTTCTGCAGTCTGAAATTGACTGAACATGCAATCAAGATGTGTTAATTATCACTTGTGATTGGAATGCAAAAGTTGGAAACAAAGAAGAATCACTGGTAGTTGGAAAGTATGGCCTTGGTGATAGAAATAATGCTGGAGATTATTATGCATGATAAAATTTCACAAGACCAATGATTTATTCACTGCAAATACCTTTTTCAACAACACAATCAGGAGCTATACACATGGATTTCACCAGCCAAAGTACACAGGAATCAAATTGACTACATCTGTGGCAAGAGGAATGGAGAAGCTCAATATATTCAGCCAAAACAAGGCCAGGAGCTGATTGTGGAACAGACCATCAACTGCTCACATGCAAGTTGAAGTTGAAGTTGAAGACAATTAAAACAAGTCCACAAGAGCCAAAATATGACCTTGATAATATCCCTCTTGAATTTAGAGACCATTTAAAGAATATATTTGATGCATTGGACACTAGTGAGCGAAAACCAGAATTGTGGGATAGCATCAAGAAATCATCCATGTAGAAAGTAAGAGGTCATTAAAAAGATGAGAAAAGAAGAAAAGACCAAAATGGATGACAGAAGAGACTCTGAAACTTGCCCTTGAGTGAAGAGTAGCTAAAGCAAATGGAAAAAAAATGACAAGATAAAAAGCTGAACAGATTTCAAAGAGCAGCTTGAGAAGACAATGTCAATTTTTATAATGAAATGTGCAAAGATCTTGAGTTAGAAAACCAAAAGGGAAGAACATGCTCAGCATTTCTCAAGCTTAAAGAACTGAAGAAAAGACTTAGGCTTCAAGTTGCTGTATTGAAAGTTTCTATGGGCAATATATTGAATGATGCAGGAAACATCAAAAGAACCTGGAAGGAATACACAGAGTCACTGTACCAAAAAGAATTGGTTGGTGTTCATGCATTTTAGTAGGTGGCATGTAATCAAGAACCAACACTATTGAGGGAAGTAGTCAAAGCTGCACTGAATGAACTGGCAAAAAACAAGGCTCCTGGAATTGATGGAATACCCATTGAGATGTTTCAACAGCAGATACTGCACTGGAGGCATTCACTCAGCTATGCCAAGAGATTTGGAAGACAGCTACCTGGCCAACCGACTGGAAGAGATCCATGTTTGTACCCATTCCAAAGAAAGGTGATCCCAAAGGATGTGGAAATTATTGAACAATATCATTAGTATCACATACAAGTAAAATCTCACTGAAGATAATTCAAAAACAGTTGCAACAGTATGTTGACAGAGAACTTCCAGAAATGCAAGCTGGATTCAGAAGAGGACACGTTTTATTGATTATGCAGAAGCATTCGATCATGTGGATCATAACAAATTATGGGTAACATTGAGAAGAATGGGAATTCCAGAACCCTTTATTGTACTCATGAGGAACCTGTACAAGGGGATACTGCATGGTTTAAAATCAGGAAGGGAGTGCATCAGGGTTGTATCCTTTCACCATACTTATTCAATCTGTATGCTGAGCAAATAATCCAAGAAGGTGGACTAAATGAAGAAGAATGTGGCATCAGGATAGGAAGAAGACCTGTGATACGCAGGCATTAATAACCTGTGATACGCAGATGATACAACTTTGCTTGCTGAAAGTGAGGATGATTTGAAGCCCTTACTGATGAAGACTGAAGACTACAGTCTGCAGTATGGATTACAACTCAATATAAAGAAAACAAAAATCTTCACAACTGCACCAATAAACAGCATTATAATAAATAGAGAAAAAATGAAGTTGTTAAAGACTTCATATTATTTGGTTCTACAATCAACACCAATGCAAGCAGTAGACAAGACATCAGATGTATTGCATTGGGCAAATCTGCTGTAAAAGACTTACTTCAACTGCTGAAGAGCAAAGATATCTCCTTGAAGACCAAGATGGGCCTAACCCAAGCCATGGTATTTTCAATTTCCTCATATGCATATGGGAGCTGGACAATGAATAAGGTAGACCAAAGAAGAATTGATGCTTTTGAGTTGTGGTGTTGGTGAATAATACTGAAAGTACCACTGCTTAAATAACTACCAAATCCATCCTGGAAGAAGTGCAGTCAGAATGCTCCTTGGAAGTAAGAATGGCCAGACTTTGTCTCACCTACTTTGGTCAAGTTTTCAGAAGGAACCATTCTCTGGAGAAGGATATCATGGTTGGTAAAGCAGAGGGTCAACAAAAAAAGGGGAAGCCCCTCAACAAGATGGACTGACACAGTGGCTTCAACAATGGGCTCTGGTATAGCAGAGATTGTGAGGCAGAACAGGACAGGGCAGTGTTTCTTTCCATTGTACATAAGGTCGCTATGACTCAGAGATGACTCGATGGCAGCTAACAACAACAACAATAATAGACCTGAAAATTGAAAAGGGATAAATCACCTTTAAAAAAGTGAAAAAGAAGTTCCAGTAGTTGTTAGCTCAGTCTTCCTTTCAACCATAACTCCTGTATACATCTGGAAATCAACTTGCTTTGTCCATTTGCAAATGTCTTGGGGCAAGCAAAGCAACATGATTCATTGAAAAAGATTTCATGGAGAACAATTTCTGTCAGGATCATCCAACTTCTACCTAAGAAAGTGCAGAGGCTGATTCTTTTTTGTAGAAGAAAGGGGGCCTCTTCTATAGAACTAGTTTCATTTGCTTTGATCATGACCTGAGATGCTGCCTTACCTGGAAAATCACAGGCCAGTTTGAGATGATGTTGAGATTGCAGCCTTTGGTCTTCCTGTGGATTCTCTGGGCCAAATTGACAGACTGCCAAAGTTAGATGGGGCCTTAGATTCCACATAGGCCAATATCCCTGTTTTATACATGAGGCATCTGGGACCTAGGAAGGGGATGGCACCATACTAAGGATGTGGATCTCAAACCTGCTAACCAGCACTTAGTCATTCAACAAATTCTTACCGCACATCTACTCTATGCCAGGCATTGTTTTTGGTGCTGGAATACAGTGATGGTCAAGACAGGTATGGTCCTTATCCTTACTAAGGGTAAGAGTTTATCCTTACTAAGCATATTACTATGTGTGACAATGGACAAAGGAGGACTGGGCAGGGGGTAGGCTTATGATGAAAGACTTGAATGAAAAGGATCAAATACAGGATAATCAAAGGGTGTGGGCAGGAAGGATCATTCTAGACAAAGGGAAGAGCCAGCATTCAGTAGCGTACAGGCTATGAGATAGGAAAAAGGGTGGGGCGTTTAAATGATGGCTGTAGCATGATAAGTGGTGAGGACAGAGGATACAGATGTGGATAGTGGGGTGCAACAAGGACAGGTCATGTAAAGATTTGTAGGTGGTGGCAAGGAGTATTGATTTTTTTCCCCCAATTTAATGGGCAGCTGGCTCATCATCAAAATTAGCTTTTTAAATGGTTTTTCTTTGTTGTTGTTATTATTTTAATATAGGTTGGGACTAGGATTCTGATAATGAGTCAGATCTGAAGATGGTCCACCAGTTACTGGCCAGTTCCTGGATCTGAAAGCCAGCTCCTTTCATTGTATTAATGGCCCTCTCACAACCCTCACACAAGAATGAAAGGCATGAGGGGATGAAGATATTATCCATTAGGGAAATAAGTTAAAATGAGGTTAAATTTTAGCTACAAATGCAAAAGATTTCACCTAAAAATAATATTGTGATCATCTTTGAGCAGATGTTTGTATAGGTTAAATTTCGAAAACATAAAACCATCAAGGCCTTTTGTTGATGAAGTTGTTGAATTTGTCTCTTCCCCCTGGTCTGGCTGGTCACTCCAGTTGAACTCAAGCATGGTTAAGTCACCCCACACAGATGAGAACTCTTCTGATTGCACCACAGGCTAATAACCCGGAGGGTGGTAATCTGTGAGTCACTGCCAACATTTCAGAAATGGGACAAATGATGACTATAGGGGATGAACCTGAGGCTGGTGGGTCCAAAAAGCCCTTGAGGACCTAGAAGGTTGGGATCTGGCTGGTTGTTGTTGGTTGTTTCATTTTATGTTTCTCAGCCCTTACTCACTGGGGTAAAATGACATGGGAGTACAGTACAGGGTCAGCACACATCTGGGGAAGAAAACGTATGACCTAAATTTTACTTGGCCACCAGCCACCAAAGTGTCTCAGGGATTGCAGAAGTCTTCACGTGTTTGGTCTTTCCTAACCATCAATTGAAGCTCCCATTAGACAGTCTCAACTTCAGCTTCACCTAGAGACCTGGCTGGGAATGTGCCCTACTTCCTTAATAGCTGTGTGGCCTTAGGTAAATCAGCAGACCTTGCTGGGTCTCCATTGGCTTCTCTGGGTAATGAGAAAGATGAATGTGGCCTTGCCAGCATCATGGGGTAATATTGCATGTCCCAAAGGAAATTGTGTATAAAAAGCACTTGGAGAGTGTAGAATGCCATATAAAATGTCTTATTAGGCTTTAAACCACAGGGAAGTAGGAGATATTAGGAAACTCATCAAAGAGTGGAATGGTGAAAGGATCAAAAGGCAAAAATTCTGAGGACAAGTCATAGGAACTGAGATTTTTCCAGGTTAAACAGAAAAGCTCAAGCACTATATACCAGCCTGTGATGGTTTCTTACTCAGAACACATGATGACTTAACTTTTCATGAGGACAAAGCAAAATAAAATGCACAATAAAAAGGGTATATTTTATCTCAGAAGAATGTTGTGCAAGAATATTAAACACTGAAATGAGATACTAAAGCAAGTTTGGTATTCCTTCTTTGGTGGCCTTAGGAGAGCTTCTGAGTGTGGGTGGCTTAAATGTGATTCTAGCTTAAGACAAGGGAAGAAACTAGAAGCCAAGTTTTCCCATTTTGGTGCTTAGAATTAAAGTTACAATAATTTCCAGGATGCAAGATCTATGAAGACAAGGCATTTTGTTCACTGATGCATCATCCCAAGTACCTAGCATGATACCTGGCATATAGGAACTTAGTATTTGTTGAATGTATTAACAGAACCACATCAGCTTGTCTGGGCATTTGGTAGAGAAACAAGCCCATTTCTACTTACTCTCTGGTTCACCTACCTGCTTACTAACAGCTCTAGCCCCAGCACACTGTGGGCTGGGTCTGTAAGTTATAGCAGAGGCTTCTAGTCCCGATGAGGTCAGACAAGGTGTCTCAGTGTCCTCTACGTCAGAAGCTATTGAGGTGAACAGAGTCAAGCCCACTTGACTCAGTTGCTTTTATCTAACATGTATAAATAGTGGACTTCCAGATATCATTTTCCTTTTTTTTTTTTTTTGGTAACAGTCCACTCAAGTTGCCATGATAGGAGACAGCTTTTTGGTGAAAATCCTGAAACATGAGAAATGCAAGAACGTAAGTCCTTGTTATAGCATTTTCTATCCTGAGGGTTTTTGAATAATAGACAAAGGAACTAAAATGGTCATTTTGGGCATGTCTTTGGTGCCTCTTGTTTCATGAAATCTAAGAAGAGAAAAGAAAGGATCTACATTATTCGAGTTTTTCTCTTTTTGAAGTATCTACAGGCCGTTGCTGCAATAACCTTATTTTTTAAAAGCAAACTTCCTAATTCTAAAAGGCTGGGAGTTGCCAGGTCTCTGGGGAGGCTCTGATTGTGTGCTTACAAGGCCATTGATTGAAACTGTTCTGTTACTCAGTGGTGAGCGCACTGTAACCACAACAGTCTCTTAAGTAAAACAGCCCTTGAACAGAAACACGAATGCTAGTTAATTATGAGAATTCAAAAAGGAGTGTGACCAGGTGTCTAGGCCTGTTATTAGCATCAGGAGAAGCAGCCCTGCCAAGGACTAGTTCCAAAGGCTCCAAACCTCCACATCCCCCCTCCTCCACCTCCAACTGAAAAGTAGTGCATGGATCTGCCGACAGACATGGGCTACCCTCTAACGGGTGGTGGGGAAACAGCCCACTTGAAGGCCCTTGAGGATTGGTCATGAAGCAAACAGGTTAGAAATTCAGTTCCATTGTTGTTGACTTGTCCCTGTCCTAGAATCCTGAACTTCACCTCTTCCCTTTCACTTCTGCCATTGAAGATCCTGCACCCCAACATTCGCCCTGGGAGACAACAATTAGATTTGCAGTGTGCTTCCTGATTTTCAGAACAAGTTCTTAATCTTCTTCATTTGCTTCCCCACAATGCTCTGGCAAAGGGCAATTAAGGAAGGCATGCCAAGCCCCATTTTAAAAATGAAGAAACTGAGGCTCAGAGAAGGGGCTTGTCTAGTTACGCAGGCTAGGGTAGGTACTGGAAACACAAACTGTGGAGTCAGACTACTTAGGTCCACTTCTTCGCATATCCATTTAATTAGCTCTGTGACTTGAGTGTTCGTGACTCAGTTTCCTCACCTGTAAAGTGAAAATAATAATAACATTTGCTTCACAGGCTGGTTGGTAGATGAGGAAGGAGATAAGGCAAAATAGTAAGCAAAGTACTTAGTACATGTAAATGCTAAATAACTATTAGCTGTTATTATTATTATTATTATTATTATTATTATTAGGAGCTCTGATGGCATAGTACCTAAGGCATTTTGACTACTAACCAGAAGGCTGGCAGTTCAAACCCACCAGCCACTCCTCAGAAGGAAGGTTGGGCAATCTACTTCCGTAGTGATACCACCTCGGAAACCCAAGGAGGGGTTGCTATAAGTCAAGGCTGACTCAACAGCACATAGCAACAACAGTGGCTAATGATCACAAACATGTCTTCCATGTGTTTCTTG
>NW_006921603.1:10097253-10129473 GCF_000298275.1 Orycteropus afer afer | reverse complement strand
TGGCAGTTCAAACCCACCAGCCACTCCTCAGAAGGAAGGTTGGGCAATCTACTTCCGTAGTGATACCACCTCGGAAACCCAAGGAGAGGTCACTAGGAGTCTGATCCAACAGCAGTGAGTTTGTTTTATTATTATTATTATTAAGAACATTATAACTACAGAGAGACAACCATCAAGGCTTTACTTCCTGGTTCCTACTCTTGTAGGTTTCCTACTACCCAGTGTTGCACCCAGTAATAGGTCCTGGCATTCCCCCTCTATCTAATCCTCCCTCCCTGCCCCCACCGCCTTTGTCACTAAAAAAGTAAAGACTTAAAATTCTCTTTCCAAACACTTTGGCCTCTTTTGCTGCTATTCAAGGAGCCCTGGTGGTGCAATGGTTGAGCTGTTGGCTGCTAACCAAAAGATTGACAGTTCGAACCCACCAACCACTCTGTGGTTCTTTAAAGATTATAGCCTTGGAAATGCTGTAGGGCTGTTACACTCTGTGGTGTAGAGTCAGGATGAGTCAGAGTTCACTAAATGGCAATGTGTTTTTGTTTTTTGCTGCTATTCAAATTCTGGCTGAGGGAATGTGATGACGCCCTGTCTCTACATCTTTGTAGCAAATGGTTAAGAACTATCATCAGATATGGAGAAAGAATAGCCTATCTCCCAAGCCTGCAACCAAAGACCCAAGTCCCATGACTGTAGTAATCACACCTGGATCCTCCCAGCATGGACCACCACCCCAAAATAAAATCATCAGACAATGGCAGAGTCTGATCTAGAAAGGTCTCTCTGCACTGAGTCCTCCTAGTCCCTGATGATGCTTGCTTTGCCCTGCATCTGTGAGCAGGAGTATTTGGGTGGGAAAAGTTGGGAAGGAATGGCCTGCACAGGGCTTCCGGGTGGACATCTCCACAGTGGTCCTTCTCTGCTGCCCCCACCACTTCTGCAGCATTCACTGTGCTGAGGGCAGAGGAGGGCAGCCCAAAGAGTAATGGTTTACGCCTCTGGAAAAGGAGGTATCAGAAAAAACCCTTAACAGGATGCTTTCTGAGGTCCTTGTCCTTGCTCTGAAATCCAACACCTCCCGGAGAAATCACTAGCATGTAGTAAGCTGGGTTGAATTAATTAGGAGTTCTCTGACCAGACATAGTAGGAAAATCTCAAATGAACTTCACTCCTTCTCATTGCTGGGAAGTGTATATTGGGTTCCTACCCAGAACTCTGCTTGGCTGGAGAACAAACAGGCCACACACTTCTGAAGCCCCTGTCTTCAGGAAATTTATAATTGAGTTGAAAAGTAACAGCATAGAGAGTGTGAAAGAGAGTACAAGGCAAGGCAGCTACCCGGTTACACGAAGACCAAGGCTAAGAATGCCCTTCGTGGCACACCACTTCCGTATTTTGCAGGTCACTCACTTACCCACTCTTCCTAACGTCTAAGTTTATATTCCATATTCCCAAACCTTCTTGGAAGAACAACAGTACTATCATTATGTACTTTGCTCTTTTGTTAATTAGGTTATTATTAGTATGGAGTTTAATTAGGTTATTATTAATGTGGAGCTTGGCTTTCCAAGTTCAGATAATGTTTTCACAAAGGTATAGCTTGCTAAAAATTACATGTGCCTGCGGAGTTACCTATGCTCCTTATTATCCAGATGCACATCTCCTTAGTAATGCTAACATCATTATTCTCGGAAGTTGCACATTGGAATTCTGGAAAACATACTGTGGATATTTCAGATATCCATATTTGCAGTGTAGATACTATTTTACTTTTCTCTGCTGTGAGTTGCTCTGCAACACTGGAAAAGATATGAGCTTTGGTGACTGGGAGACCAGTGTTCATATTCTGGGTCTGCAACTTACTATCTGTGTGAACTTGGGCAAGATACTTAGCTTCTCCAAGCCTCAGTTTTCTCATCTGTGAAATGGGAATAAACAATCCTACTTTCAGGGTGGTCGTGAGAAATAAAGCAGTGAGCCTAGAACATTGAGTCTTTTATTTCCTGATTCCTCGCACTCAGTGAGCATTCAATAAAAGTAATAACTATAATATCTAACGGGAGCTCTGATGGCATAGTGCCTAAGGCATTTGACTGCTAACCAGAAGTCTGGTGGTTCAAACTCACCAGTCACTTCTTGGGAGGAAGATTGACAAGCTACTTCTGTAGTGACACCACCTCAGAAACCCAAGGAGGGGTTGCTATGAGTCAGATCTGATTCGATGGCAATGAGTTTGGTTTTGTTTGGATAATATCTAACAATTACTGAATACATACAGTATACCTATACAGTATGCTATACACTTGGCATTAATCACAATATTTAATCCCCCAAACAGCCCAGTGAGATAAGTGTATTTATTATTTCCACTTTACAGATGAGGAAATTGAAGAACAGAGAAGTTTATGTAACTTGCCTAAGGACACACAGTCAGGTGGTAGCAGAGTTCAGATCTGAATCCAGGCCATCTGCCTCCAGAGCCCATAATCTTAACCACAAGAAATGGTGACCACTTTTATAAAAGATTATTCATTTAAAATGTTTATTTTCCTTTTTTATTTCAATGCTGTTAAACAATTGCTCTGACAAGTAGATGCAATGATCTGCCCAATACTTTTATGAATATATAAACAATGCTTCTATAAGAAATCTGACATTAAATAGGAAGGAATATTGCTTCCTGTAACCTGGTATTGCAAGCAAGCTAGTAATATGTGCATTAAAAACCCTGGGAGTTCTGTAGTTATAATGAACATTTTTCATAAAATCTGAGACAATGTATTAAATATATCAATTGAAAGATTAGAAAATATTAAAGTGTGATTTGGAATGGAAATTCTCCTCTGTGCTTTTATAGAATTTACCCAACCAGACTGACAGGCTATCACTTATTAACCTGGACTCCAGGTTGATACATACCTTGTCTTACCCAATCATGATAAACTATCCATTGCATTACTTTTTATTTTTTGTCAGCAATAGGAAAGTAATCTGTAGGTTTGACATGAGCTGTTTTACTAGAAAGATGGCATTTTCACACTGTATTCATGGTAAAGGGGACAAAAGTCATAGTGTCTATAATTTCCTTATTAAGAAACAGACAATTAGGGAATGATATTTTATTAAGACTGTCATTGCGGCATGCTGATGTCAATAAGCATTTCTGTATGTTTGCTCTCCCTCTTCCTGAAACCATGTCAGTGTATTCTCATTCATTAGCAGAAGCTGAATGGTTAAGAAATCTCCAATGAAAAAACTATAACGTCACTCTCAGTAGACAGAAAAAAATAATGGAACAGAAAAGAGAGAACCCCAGAGTTTAAAATCTTGCCAGGAGGCTGCAAGAAGGCTGCCTGTGTTAGGTACCCTCAGCCACAACGAATGAGGCATGGAAGGCAAGCTGGAGGTATCTACCCACAATGGACTTTCTCTATCCTGCAAATACAATTTGTGTCCTCCCACCTCGGGGCCTTTCCACACCTGCTCTTTCTCCCTGGAACGTTCTTTCCACCGATCTTCCCCTTATCCTTGTATCTCCTTCAGCTTTCTGTTTAGAGAAGCCTTCCTTATACTCCTGGACTCTACTGGGTATTTTGTCCTTTTCCTTCATTGGAGTCAAGCAACATCATTGTTATCATATTGTGATTGTTAGGTGATTGACTGCAAGCTCCAGGAGGTGGGAACC
Organism: Orycteropus afer afer; assembly: GCF_000298275.1. Lineage (NCBI taxonomy): Eukaryota > Metazoa > Chordata > Mammalia > Tubulidentata > Orycteropodidae > Orycteropus > Orycteropus afer. Next base: position 10,125,791 of record NW_006921603.1, on the reverse strand, counting down.
AGTCCTGGTTTTAGACACTATTGTATCCCCAGGAAGGTCCCTGGGTGATGCAAATAGTTAAGCACTTAACTACTAACATAAAGATTGCTGGTTCTAACCCACTCAGTGGCACCATGGAAGGAAGGCCTGGCAATCTGCTTCTGAAAAATTTACAGCCAAGAAAACTGTATAGAGCACTTCTTCTCTGTAACAGATAGGGTTGCCATACACATAGGGTTGCCATGAGTTGGAACGGACTCGATGGCAATGGATTTGATTTGGTTTGCGCTGGACTTAGCATACTGCTGGACACATAATAGATACTCAAGAAATATTTAATGTAATCAAAGAATTCACCACAAAGGGACCTTGAGTACTGTCTGCTTGGGCCAGTTCTGTTGCTTCTACAAAATAAGATCCTAAGGATCCCCTCCTGTCTAGTATATTTGTGTCAATGAAACAATAAAATATCATTCCAGTTGCACACTGGACTTGTGTAAAGCAATGTTTCTCTGAGGCTTCACATCAACTTTGATTTGCAAACCTGGGCTTGGCTTGTCACCCCTGGAATTACTGGATTAACAGTGAGATGCTGAATATAGGGAATGATTGATTTATCACTTTTCTCAGGGCACAAACCTTTTAAGAAAGGCTTGCCTGGATGGAGTTGGCAGTTGGCCTGATCACTGGGATGCACATGCCCTGTGCCATTTGTGTTTGGGACCTACACCCTGTGTGTATCCAGAGTCAAGAGCAATTCCAACACTCCTTTGTCTTCTACTCCAGTAGCAATACTAGAATGGAAGTGAGTGAAATGGCGTTAAAATAGGAGTAGCCTATAATGATCCTCAAAATGGTTTTTAATAAATCAAAATACAAATGTTAACAAATTATTTGTGACATACTTCATGGCTGGTTGTGATGCTGTCACCACATTGTGACTGAAAGCTTTAAGTCTGGGGGGGGGGACTGAAAACCGCTCTGAGAGGTGACTCTGAGACCCAGCCAGGACCTCCAGGCAGCCTCCCCTCCTGACCCACCAACCCCTACCCAGAGCAAAGCTACCAGAAGGTTATTCTGCATCCTTCTATTTTACTTTTTGGGAGTCAGTACCACAAAATTGGAATCTGGCATCCATTTGTACTTTTAATTACCATGATATAATCTTGCAACGTCTCATTTATTTCGATATTTTGACAACTCCACTTTAAAGAAAGGTATTTAATTTACTTGTTGCATCCTTGATTCAAGTGCCCTGAAGGAAGGGACTACGGTCCACCCTTGTATTGGCTGCCACTTTCTCCTTTCTCTCCTTTCCCCTCTCCCTAAAATAGTATCTTATTCTATAAACACTTTGGAAGTTGGTTTTTACTTTGTTTTGTTTTGTCCTTATCCCTTTTTTCTCTCTCCCCTTCTTGTGGAATAGCTTATGGGCTCACAGACCTCTTAGTTTGCTGGTTTCATGTCAACAAGGTCAATCTATCCATTAGAGCTCAAGAACTCACATGGTCTCTTCATAGGGGTGGGGTGTCCAACACAGCTCCTTCTCCCTTGCCCTCGGGAAGCCCTGACCTAAGCTTTCCTCTCCTCAGAAGTCAAAGGAGATGAAATTGGCAAAGGTGACCTATTTCTTCCCTAGGGGGCTCCCAATCCTCAAAGAATTGTTCAATTTCTGGGTTTTCCTGAGTGCATGTTGTAGCCACCAGAGCTCTGTACTTTGAGCTGGAAGATCTCACACGTTTGCCCACCACCTACCAGCTGCTTGACTGTAGGCAAGTCTCTTTAGCTTTCTGAACTTGTTTCCTAGCCATAGGATGATTGGCTTGACATAAGAGCGCCTCGACTTCGTTGCATATGGGCTTATCCATATTTAAGAGTTTCTACTTTAAGAGAAAGGAGCCCTGGTGACACAGTGGTTTAAGAATTTGGCTGCTAACCCCGAAAGGTTGGAGGTTCCAACCCAGAACCCAATCGCTCCACAGGAGAAAGACGTGGCAGTCCGCTTTCATAAAGCTTTGAAAATCCTATGGGGGCAGTTCTACTCTGTCCTATTGACTCGGAATGGACTTGACAGCAGTTTATTTTATTTTATTTTTACTTAAAGAGACACGCTTAAAAATAAATAAAAGGTTACACAAAGTATCTACTGACCCGTTTCCAGCGGAGTTTCAGGTAAGGCCTCCCAGGGTTGGCCCCAGGCACCTTCCGGGGAGTCTGCACAGCCTGTGGCAGCGGCCCGTTGCCCCTGTCCCAACCCCAGCCCCTGGCACACCGGGGGCCTGACGCTGCGTAGTTCTTAGGAGCGGTGTGAGTCTTTGGAAAGCTCAGAAGAATTCCTGAAGGTCAGTCACTCCCATGTACTCTAACAAGCTTTCGAGGTGGGCCGGATAAGCCCGCCCCTCCTCCGTGTACCCCCTCCCCCATCGGTCCGCCACTGGGCTTCCTCCTCCCGGACTGGCGACAGCCGCAAACCTTGCGGTTCCCCCTCGACCGGGCCTCGTCCTGCCCTCCGCGCCAGGCTCCTCCAGGCACCCAGGAGCTCCCCCTCCGGGCGGTGAGTGTCGGCCGCCGGAGGGGTTGGCAGCACCCGCGCGGGGCGGCCCCAGCAACCCGCCCGCCTGTCCACCCACGTGCGAAGAGAGGAGCGAAGCGCGAGCAGTCTCCGCGCCCGCGCTCGCTGCCGGTGGGTGCCTTACCTCGGGGGTCTGCGGGGCCGTAACCAGAGCTCCGCCGCGACGACCCACATTGGCATAATTCCACATTTCTCTCTTTCTTTCGGACTCAGGACTGGAGATGCGAGTCGGGCTGCCCTCCGAGGCGTCGTCTTGCCGGTGGTCAGCGCGGGGGCCGCGGGGCCGGCCGGAGCGCAGGCGGAGCGGGCTGGAGCACGTGGTAAGACTGGAGTTTTCTTTTCGTTTTTTTAAAAAAAACGGACTTTGCACGTTTCTGCCTGGGTGGATTGCCTAGAAGGTTGCTAACGTTGCTGAGTTTTCCTGCGTTTTCTATTTCATACTCACTTCCAAACGGAAAACAGCGCACAGCGCGAGAGAATAACTTTCCCATATTTGCTGTGCTTATTTGAAGTCTGTGAGATGGCTGGCTCAGAACAGGTTTCGTGGCGGGCAGGGAGAGAGGCGATGCTGGAGTGGAGTAGCAGAAGCCGCGCCGGACCCCGGACCGGTGCACTCCAGCCCAGGCGGGAGCGGGCGCGCGGCGGCAGGTGAGCGGCCGGAGAGCCGCCTGCAGCTCCGCGCTCCCTCCACTGCGTGGCGCCGCCGCTCCCGCCCTCCCAGTTCCTGGCGAGACTGGGGCTGCTGCCGGTCGGGGAAGGAATGGGCCGGGCTCCAGGGGCAGTCTGCACGCTCAGTCCCCGGCCTTCGACGTCCTTGGAGCGGGAAAGGGCTAAGACAGTTTGCAACCTGCACTTAAAACCACGGGCCAGGCAGGTGACGACGCACCCGGCTGGGGTCCCAGGACCAGCCCCCCTTGAGGCCTCTGCCAGGTGCCGATAGCCCCCACCTCCCTCCCGAGCGGGCTAGGGCGCGCCGGGAGGTAGGAGCCGTGGAGCAACCTAGCATGCGCCGGTAACTGGACCCCTGAAAAGTTTTAAAAAATTGCTTTGGGAACTAAACAATTTTTTTTACTAGGGTCAATTTCTTTACCCGCAAAAGGAAACGCGCGTGAGGTGATGGAAGGTCTAAATTGTCTTTAAAGACGCTATGTGCTGTCATTCAGGACCTCACTGGGCTCACCGAGGTGGCTCTTGGTGAAGGAGACAATTTCCCTCCAAGTATATGGGTCCCAGAGTAGGGCTCGGGTGCGAGCAAGGCGCATCCCCGGAGCGTGGGCTTTCGGGAAGAGGAGGTGCTGTGGCGGCCAGGACGGGGAGTGAAGGTGAGGACGGGTGTCTTCGCGGCATCTGACGAATCATGGTGCCAAATGTCCCGTCTGCCGCCCGGGTACTCTTGGAGAGGTGGCTTCGAGGCGGGCGCTCCGGCGCGCAGTGCCAGCAGGGGGGTGTGTAGCGTAAGGTGTGCGAGTGGGTGTGTGACGAGACCTGCGGGGGCGAGAGTGTATGTAGCGGAAGTGGAGCGTGTGAGAGTGTGTGTATGTGTGTAGCGGGGCAGGGTGAGTGTCCAAAGCTCCATCTGGACGCCCCCACGCAGCCGACCGCCCAGACGCGCCGGGAAGCGCGCCCGCTCCTCGCACAGCTGAAGGGGGGCGGGGAGCGCGCGGGCTGAGGGCGGGGGCTCCTTAGGCTGAGGATTTGTCTCGAAGCTCCCCACAGTTATTCTGTGCCTCCTAGAGCCAACCCCTCAGCCCCAGGTGCCCAAAATACTTAAATAAACAAACAACCCAAAACCTGTTCCGTTTTCGTTCCGGTATAAATAGAACAGACTTTCCAAAAAAGCAATACCGCATTCACTCTTATCACCAGCTACTTCTTTCCACCAAGTAATTCAGAAAAAAGCAGTCAGCTTCCGTGAATGCATGCAGTATTTTTTTTTTTTTTTTTTCGCTGTCTCTTTTTTGCTTGCGGTTTTGAGCTGCCAAGAAAGTGAGTAGGGGTTTGACTGTAGTGTCTCGGCTCCACTCGGTTTCTTTCCGAAGTTTTATTTTCCGGAATGGCTCCCAAACAAGGGCTGGGGAGGCGGGGCCGCGCGCACCGGATCTTCGCCTTTTTTGGAAAGTCTCAGGGAACCGGAATTCCTTCTCGCCTGGGGAGGCCGCGCCGCCGCCCCGGCTCGCTAGCTTTCCTGCAGCGGCCGGAGAGGGGCCTGGGGCGCACCTCCCCTCCCCGCTGGGCTCTGCGTCTCAGACTCAGGTTGCGGCTGTGGCCCTGCGCCCTGGGTCTCTGCGGGTCCCCGTGGTCTGCGAGCGGGGAGAGGAGAGCCCGGCGGAGCCCGCGCTGCCGAGCCCGTATGCAAATCTGCCATGTGACGGCAAAAGCCGCCAGGCCCAGCCCTGTTCCTCAGTCCATATATGGGCAGCGACGTCACGGGCATTCAAGACCTGCCCATAAATACTTAGAGCAACACTTTCCGTCTTACTGAGAGCAGCAATTGATTAATAGCTCGGCGAGGGGACTCACTGTTATAATAACACTACACCAGCAACTCCTGGCATCCCAAGAGCCGGAACACAGACAGGAGTCAGTGGCAAATAGCGGGTTTTCTTTTTTCTTTAAAAAAAAAAACAACAGAAAACTTGTTTGGTAGTTTTATTGCTGTTGGATTTTTGATTTTTTTCTGGGTGGCTGCTTTTAAGTGTGGAGGGCAAAAGGAGATACCAACCCAGGCACAGTCCAACTCGTCTCCAAAACGGCTTCTCTGACACTCCAGGTAGCGAGGGAGTTGGGTCTCCAGGTTGTGCGAGGAGCAAATGATGACCGCCAAAGCCGTAGACAAAATTCCAGTAACTCTCAGTGGTTTTGTGCACCAGCTGTCTGACAACGTCTACCCGGTGGAGGACCTCGCCACCACGTCGGTGACCATCTTCCCCAATGCCGAACTGGGAGGCGGCCCATTTGACCAGATGAACGGAGTGGCTGGAGGTAAGCCGCGTGTCCCTTTGCGGGCGAGGAACAGTGCGGCTCGGAGGTGGTGGGTGGGGTATGGTGGATGTTCGGGACTCGGACAAGAGAGTTGGGCGCGAGGTGGACGGAGCTTCCAGAACTGGCTGTAAAGGCCGAAAGGGGGTGCAGGAAGAGCCCGGGAAGCAGGGACCCGGGCGCTGGAGCTGGACGCGCGGGCAGATGCGCTGGATCGCCAGCTAGCGGTCGGGCGCGCCAAGCTCAGGGATGGGGTGATAAAGGCGCCCCACAGGCTTCGGGACTTGAGCGGGCCTTTGGCCGTCAGTACTCTGGCCTCCCCTTTACCGAGGTGGAGGCAAAGTGACCGGAAAGTTTGAGCTTCTAGGGGAGAGCTGCGCGAATGGAGAGCCGAGCGGCGGGGAAGCGCCAGTACGAAGCGTCCGCCGCTCTGCTGGGGGCAGAGCAGACCCGGGGAAAATCTCGGAGCGCGCGCCCTCACCTGCGCGCCGCCCGCGAAGTTTAGGGGGTTATTGAGGCTGGGGCTCCGGGAGGGGGAAGCGGGGGGAAGGTGGAGGAAGGCGGGCGGCAGCGGGAAGCTGCCCCCGGGATGCGGAGAGAGGCCCGCGGGGGCAGAGGCGCCGCGGGTTTCCTTGGCGATGCTGGGGAAAGTCGTCTCCCGCGGCCCCCGCGCCTTCCTCGAAGCCCCGCCACTGGCCTCGGGCTGGGGCGGGGACGCGCGGGTGGCTTGCTAGGCAGAGAAGGTTGGGAAGGGAAACCTATAGACTCCGGCCCCCGCCGCCCGGGTCTCTCTCCAGCAGCCGTCAGCTGATGCACAGCGGGAGAAGGAGGGAGGGAAGCCACTGAAGATGAGGAACAGCTGGGAAGGGAGCACCCACCTCCCTTCCCGGGCTCCCTGCTTAGGCTGGCACCTTCGCAGCACTGGCTGGGTTGTTGGATGGTGTCTGTCCTGGAGCCCCAGCCGTGATACCTCTCAGGCAAAGGAAAGGGAGGGAAGTTCTAGGCAGATGGGGAATTTTTAATATTGTTGTTGCTATTATTGGGTGTTTTTATTGGGGACTAGAGCCACAGATGGCTGTGATTGGGGGCTGGGGAGCTCATTCTGCTTTCCTGGAGGTAGTTCTTGAGTTCCAGACTGTGTCTGCCTGCCACGGTAGGCTAGCCTCTTCTTATTGTCTCTGGGCCTGCTTTCTTCACCTGTTGAACTTTGCCCCATCTCTGCAGTGCTGGGATCCTGGGCCTTGAAATGGATTCTTGTGAAAGGGAGTTAGAAGGGAGTTCTTGGCCTGCATTCTCATTGCTCCACATCCATTCTGCCTTTTTCCTTCCCAGATGGCATGATCAACATTGACATGACTGGAGAGAAGAGGTCCTTGGATCTCCCATATCCCAGCAGCTTTGCTCCTGTCTCTGCACCTAGAAACCAGACCTTCACTTACATGGGCAAGTTCTCCATTGATCCCCAATACCCTGGTGCCAGCTGCTACCCAGAAGGCATCATCAATATTGTGAGCGCGGGCATCCTGCAAGGGGTCACCTCCCCAGCTTCGACCACAGCCTCGTCCAGCGTCACCTCTGTCTCCCCCAACCCACTGGCCACAGGACCCCTAGGTGTGTGCACCATGTCCCAGACCCAGCCTGACTTGGACCATCTCTACTCTCCGCCGCCACCGCCGCCTCCTTATTCCGGTTGTGCTGGAGACCTCTACCAGGACCCCTCGGCGTTCCTGTCGGCAGCCACCACCTCTACTTCCTCCTCCTCACTGGCCTACCCACCACCTCCTTCCTATCCATCCCCCAAACCAGCCACGGACCCAGGTCTTTTCCCCATGATCCCAGACTACCCTGGATTTTTCCCATCTCAGTGCCAGAGAGACCTACATGGTGTAGCTGGCCCAGACCGCAAGCCCTTTCCCTGCCCCTTGGACTCTCTTCGAGTTCCCCCTCCACTCACCCCGCTCTCCACCATCCGCAACTTTACCCTCGGGGGCCCCAGTGCTGGGGCCGCAGGACCAGGGGGCAGTGGAGGCAGTGAGGGACCTCGGCTGCCTGGCAGCAGCTCAGCCGCAGCTGCCGCCGCATACAACCCCCACCACTTGCCACTGCGGCCCATCCTGAGGCCTCGCAAGTACCCAAACAGGCCCAGCAAGACCCCAGTGCATGAGAGGCCCTACCCGTGCCCAGCAGAAGGATGTGACCGGCGCTTTTCTCGCTCCGATGAGCTTACTCGGCACATCCGAATCCACACGGGCCACAAGCCCTTCCAGTGTCGTATTTGCATGCGCAACTTCAGCCGCAGTGACCATCTCACCACCCACATCCGCACTCACACTGGCGAGAAGCCCTTTGCCTGTGACTACTGTGGCCGAAAGTTTGCCCGGAGTGACGAGAGGAAGCGCCACACTAAGATCCACCTGAGGCAGAAGGAGCGGAAGAGCAGTGCCCCCTCAACGTCGGTGCAGGCAACTTCCACGGTTGCCTGTGTTGGGGGCACACAGGCTGGGGGGGCCCTGTGTAGCAGCAACAGTGGTACTATGGGTGGGGGGCCACTCGCCTCTTGCTCTTCTCGGACCAGGACACCTTGAGATGAGACTCAAGTTGACACACGAGTTCCTTGAGGCCTGCCCGAGGCCCGTCATCCACAGGAGCTGCACAGCAAACACTACCACCCTTTCTTGCCCCTCCCTCCCTTCATTGGGCAAAGAGCCTTAGTGGAGCCCAGTGCTGTCCCCCTTTCCACTTAAAAGCAGGTCCTTCTTAAAACTCAGTCCATTTTAATCTCATAGATGAGTTGACTATCAACCCATGGTAAAGGAGAGGCTTGGAAGGGGCTTGGGTGGGATTGGCCGGTCTAGGGGGCTGAGGTCTATCCCTGCTGTAAAGGGTTGTTTGACTAGGTTTTGCCCCCCCACTCCCACCCCTTTACTTTGACTCATTACAGGTTTTTGACTCTGGATGTCAGTTATTCTGGGACTTTTTTCTACGATAGGTTGGGAGATGCTGGTCTCTCCAAGTGGGGACAGCTGAAAGAAGCAAAACTGATGTGCACTTTATGGCTTGGGACTGATTTGGGGACGCTGTACAGTGAGTGAAGCATGGTCTTTGTGCCACGTTCTCTGACCCTAGAGCAGTGAATCAAAGCTTATCTAGTCGTCTCAACCCTTTAAGCAATATTGTCAACTCAGAGACAGAAGTGCAATGTGAAGGGAGGGACATGGCAATATCTGCTCCTTTTTGAGTTGTTTGAGAAACGCAAAAACTATTTTTTTCAGTGTATATCCACTAGATTTTGTGTATTTTTGATGTGCACTGTTCTCCAAGTTCTAAACCTTTGGGAAAAAAGTTAAGCATTTATTATCTCTTGAGATGAGTTAGAGGTTAACTTATTTAAAGGGGGATGTACATATATTCTCTGAAATTAGGATGCATGCATTGTGTTGGAAGTGTCCTTGGTGCCTTGTGTGATGTAGACAATGTTACAGTGTCTGCATGTAAATGGGTTGCCTTACTATGGAGGGGAAAATCACACCCTGGGTTTAGTACGGCTGTATATTTCTGCCTATTAATATTTGGAATTTTTTTTTAGAAAGTATATTTTTGTATGCTCTGTTTTGTGACTTAAAGTGTTACCTTTGTAGTCAAATTTCAGATAAGAATGTAAATAATGTTATTGGAGCTGACTTGTTTGGTTATTAGCTCTTAATAGTTGTGGAAATATAAATAATCTATTCTAATGAAAAACCACTAATTGAATTTCAGATAATGGATGGTTTATGACTATAGTGTAAATAAATACTTTTTGACAATATTTTGGCTGCAGAAATCATTTCTGAAAGACTTGTTGGGTGCTGTCAAGTCAAGCCTGACTGGCTGGGAATTCAACCGCTGTACAAAGGACAGTAGGACTGAACAGTTCTCAACACTAGCAGGTTAAAAGGGTTCTGGCCAAGCCAAGACCTCCAAGTTTTCGTTGCTCGCCTATCAGCATCAGCCCTCGAACCCCAAAGTAATCTCCATTCACAATCAAACATTAGTGTTTGGGGATTTCCCTCAGACATTAGTGTAAGACTGGGGAGGCGGTGTTTTGACTCATTGTTCCGTCCCCTAAAACAGCCTATAGCCTCTCTCCATTCCTGAGTGGGCTCCGGAAAATAAATACTTACAAACAAGTGCCCACTCGGAGACTACATATTTGTGACTGCTTTCAGAACCCTGACCAGAGCCTGGAACTCAGACGAGATGTGGCTTTGTGGAAAGTGTGGTGGTGTGGTCAAGCTGGAAATGACTTTCGGGTTCCAGGATTAGTCTCATGACCACAGAAAACTTTTTGAAAAGCACTATCACCTCTTCAGATCAAAGATGCTCTCAGGCACCGCTGATGACAGAAATAATGGGTTGCCAAAGGAATTGCCCCGGACTCATCTCTCCAGCCTTCACTCCTCAACCGATTAACCCTATTCTGAAGGATCATTAATATGCCATAGGTTTCATGGCTCTAAAGACTATCAAAATACATTAGCCCTTAAAAAAAAAAAAAAAGACAATCTGTATTAAAATAGGCAAATATAGTCCTCCATCATACTGGATAATGGTTTGCAAAGGAATGTAATATAGGGTTCATTTCACTGCAAGGCTTTTGTAGTGATTTTAAAATAGAAACCTATCAGAAATGTCACTTACCTATCATACAAGCAAATGAAGTGTTTTTGCTAAGTTACCATATTTGCCCTAAAATCTTTAACTTCATCCACTACTTGCAGATCCTTACACAAGTGTAACGTTTCATGCTGCCCACTGTTTAGCTGGATCTGAAAACCCCTTCGTTTATCCTGTCACTATTAGACGTAGTTGGTAACTGATGACCTGTATTTCAGGACAGTAGTGATAGCTCCACCTGGAAACCACCTTTGCCCTTACCAGCACTAGATTTTGAGAACCAATTTGTGAAGGTAATTAACCTTTCTTCTGTATCTCTTCTCTTTATACCTCAAAGATGCAGAATGTTTTTTTTCTGTAACTTCTAAATAGGTTTCAAAACTTCTGTGAGATTTTCCTAGTGACTAGTGTTTTTCCATTAGATAGTATTTCCCAGTTTGTCAGCATGTTAATCATCCTTGCTTGGTCCATTTTGATAAAGTATGTACAAAACAGTAACACATTTTGATAGTTCTGTTTTTAATGACTATTTCTCTTCTACCCAAGATTCCATTATATTAAAATACAGTACCCCAATTTTTTATCATTTTGCCAAATTTTAATGTCAGAGCACCACCAATCAAGAAAATCTAAACTGTTTACTAAGCTATAGAGTAACAGCCATTTTTACAGTAAGATTGATAAAAGCCCAATCAGTTACATAACTGCTTTCACCTGGACGTGGGCTTGTTGCGGTGGCAGTAACATACCATAAGTACCATCACCCCTCAGTGTTTTCTCAGAGCAAACCTTGTGGCTTTCACCCTCTTATTCCAACATGTTAGGTCACTATCTCTCATCAGATTTTGCTGTGCTTGACACCTTTGGGGTCCTTTTTGCTGGTGTCTATTTTTTTTTCACCTTACTCAAGAAATTCAACATAAGCCTGCTCCTTTTAATCTCTTACATATGCTTTATTGAGTATTATTGTTTCAGTTGTTACTGGGAGCTATTAAAAAGTAACTTCTAGCAAATAATTCCTTAAAGATTCATAATGCTTTTGAGATGGCTCAGTGCACATTAAAAATAGGTATATTAAATCTAAGTAAGGTTTTTAAGTGCTCCTAAATGAGGTTTGGAAATTTTAGTTTCCTAACTGCTAACAAAATTAAGGCAAACTGTTTTCATATATTTAAAAAAATGGTTTCAGCGATGTTGTAACAGTCCAGCATGTTTTTTTTTTTTTTTTTGAGGGAAAAAATGGTCAGCATCAACAAAAATGTTGCTAGTCTAAGTACAGGCATATATTATGCCTGTGTCAAGTTCTGCAAGATAGTAAGATGTTACGTTAAATAACTAAAAAAGTTCCACAGAAAAAAAGACAAGAAATATTTAAGTCCTAAGATTGTTTTCTATTAGGATTGAAATCTCTGTGTTTCCTTGCACTGTATTTTCCTTTAAATGTATAGGGAGCTTTTTTCTGTTGTGGCAGAACAGTATGGTTAGGCTTTAGTTTCCAATGTGTTTTCACTTAGAATGTTTCAAAGCTCACTCTCAAGGAAATAAACAACTACTTTTAAATTTATATTCTTGGACATTAGAAATTTGCAAGCCACCAGTTTTCAGTGTAACATAATCTTACCATACAGACTGTGAACCTTCAACAATCAAAACACAGACATCAAATATTTTCCCTCTCCATTTTGCAATAATCAAATAAGATCTACCTCTACACAATTTCAAACATGTCTTTATTTTCCAAAAGTACACTGAATGACTGTAACCCAGGAAATGGAAAACATTCCTGGTTTTGAAGAGCAAGTATCTATGTGGGACTTACAAACGGTTTCCTTCTTTGACAGTAGATGCCTCACTGCACTGGAAGTGATCAGTGGTCGGCTTCTACGTGTAACCTGAAGTTCCGGATCCAGATCAGCAGTTACAGGAGTGGTGCTACCCTCAGGTTAGAGTTGAATAGCAATGGCCAAGGCCGTGAATTAAAGATATACTGCTGCTTCTTTGGGCAGCAGAACTAGATAAGAGTACAAGATTCAGGAACAGATGAATTAGGACAGAGTCCTTCTGAGATGCCAAGACTGAGGCACCCGTGTGGGAACATGCAAAAGGGGGAACAGAAGGTATGCATTCTGGGAGAAGTTAAGGGTTATTAGTGTGAAAGGGTCAGAGAACTCACTTCTGTTTACAAAACATGTATTACTTGAAAAGTAGGCCATGATTTTCATTAATAAAACAGCAGTTGTGTCCACTCAATACATGCAAGATCAGGCTTAGTAAAAATCAATTCTTATATAGTAGGTAGGTACACAATACTGTCTTTCATTGATAGAGCTGATCATTAATATAACTAGAAAATTAAAAAGGTTTAGGAGTATTTATACAGTTTCTCACCCATGAGAGGCAATTATTGCATGTTATTCAACAGAAAAGTTCAAAGTGATTGCTATCATTGTGCTCATTAGTCTCTCCTACAGGAAGGTAGCTTTTATCCCAGTTGTTACCAAAACTTAAGTCTATATTGCAGGAATACACGGAAATATAGAGCAGCACGTGCAGTCAGTCATGACTCACAGTGTATGCATAGAGTGGCAAGGTTCTCTGCACCACACTCTCTCTGTAGAGAGAATAATCTTTCCTTCAGTGGCCCACTAAAACAATTACATTTAATTTTCCCCACTGATTTACTCAGAATTTATTAGTGAAACAAGTTTCAATGTTCTTATTGAACTAAAAGATCATATTGCTGTTTTAGCCTACAAATTTCAATTATTCTTTTGAAAAGCACCATAGATTTTTTTCCCCTCCAAATTGCCTGTAATTAAGTACTCTAAAATTTTTTTCATAATGAATTTGGAACAGTTCTTCCTTTGTTATTGATCTACTGTCAGCATGAGTTTTTGTGGGTTAGTTTGATGTGCTCCAGGTTGTAGAACACATAACATTAATGTAACAACCCTTGTAAGTTTATCAACTTTTTTGCTACAATATAAATAAAAAGATAGGTAATGCAGTTGATTAATTATACACATGCATTAATGTGCTACAAAAGAAAAATGTGATATTTTATTCTGGCAACACTTTTCTAAGACTATCATAATTTGCATATTCAGAATTTATTTTCAAGCTTGAGTGGCAGAATTGCTTCAAACTGCCCCCAAGACATATTAAACTACACCAAGAATGTGAAGCTACAATAAAAGTTTTTGTAACTCAGGAGAAAATGCTTGGCAGTAGGCATGTATTATACCTCTGTCAGGTTTTGTAAGATAAATGGCATATCACATTAAATAATCTTTAAAAAAAAAAAAAAATCCTTCACCCTGAGCCTGTGTAATCCAGTGTGCATAAAGAGGCAAAGGCACATACTATTCCCTTACAGGGTCAACAAATGCTTTCCACAATAGCAATCTCCCTTTATTTCAGATATTGGAACTCCACTGCCACTTGGGCAAGTTAATCAAGTGGGCTTAGATGACTGCTGGCCCACTTGATGTGTTTATTTTCACAATTTGTTTTTAGTTTTGTGAAAAAGAAAATCCTATAAATAGTAAAAAGAGGGAAACAATAGTGCTCCATGTCCTGAAGCAAATGGTGTCAATACATTTGTCAACAAGGTGAAGTTGATTAGCCTATTAAAAGGACAAAAATAAAAGTAGTCAACAGATAGAACAATTGGTCATTTCAAGGGGTTGTTATTATGAGCCCTGGAGTCCGCCTGACTCAAGCCCTCCTTGGGTTTCTGAGGCAGTATCAATAGATTACCCAACCTTCCTTCTGAGGAGTGGCTGATGGGCTTGAACTGCCAGCCTTCTGGTTAGCAGTCAAGTGCCTAGGAAGTGTTTACTTCCAACTTCTGGTGCCTGAATGACTACTGTTGTTATGTGCCATGGAGTCAGACCTGACTCATAGCGACCCCTCTTTGGTTTCCCAGGCAGGAGCTCTGGTAGCATAGTGGCTAAGACACTTTCCTGCTAACCAGACGGCTGGCGGTTCAAACCCACCAGCCACTCCTTGGAAGGAAGGTTGGGCAATCCTACTTCCGTAGTGATACTGCCTCGGAAACCCAAGGAGGGGTCGCTATGAGTCGGGTTTGACTCGACAGCACATAACAACAACAACAACATCACTATGGAAGTAGGATTGCCCAATCTTCCTTCCGAGGAGGAGGGGCTGGTGGGTTTGAACCACCAGCCTTCTGGTTAGCAGTCAAGTGCCTTAGGCACTATGCTACCAGAGCTCCTGAAAGCCTAGTAGTATAGCTTATTCTCAATTTTCCAGGCTTGACCATCTGTGTCTTTTATCCGTTCCTATAGAAAACCAAATTAGATGAAGCAAGTATTTACGCTCTCCTCTTGGAAGGGTTCAGAGCCAACACTGCTAGCAACACACAGCTGGACCCACCAACCCTCTGGAACACTGGCGTTCCTGAGAGAATGCGAAACATTCCTCAACATATTTTTCTCTACTTTTGCAGGAAATACCGTAAGTAAATAAAGATACTGAATTCAACAGCTGGTTAGGGGTGTTTTACATTCAGTTTGGAAGCGTAACTGATTCAACATCTTCAAATCTTCTGGTTAGAAAATACTGAATTGTCCTATAGACTCTTAAAAGTACTTTGAAGGAAAAAAAAGTCATTTGAGGATAATATAGTCTTTGCATTAAAGGAGAATCTGAAACAGATCAGCTCAAGTCAGATCTGGAGGCTGATGGGAAAGAAAAGCTTTAGGTGACCATTTGTACTGAGATACACAGGTGCTGAATTTCTTAGATGCTGCTAAAGTAAACCAGATGTGGCTACTGGGTTAGTGAGGAAAGAAATCGTGTCTTCTGCATGCATAGTTGTGTTTTGAGAGTGATTCCCCTAACTCTGCAAAAGGATTTTTCACAACGAATCAAATAAGTAAGACAGGTGGCTTTAAACAATAGCTCATGTCTTAAACTTGGTTTTTACCAATGACTTGAATCAAAAACAACTCAAGCTACTGACTCATGCAGTCAATAAATTAAAACTATAACAATAAGGATAAGGACAAAAGGGCGTAAGTGAAAATTAAACCCTATTTACTGAAGGATTAAAAAAAAAAAACCCTACTTAGTGTATTTTGAATTGATTTTGTATTTGGGTGAGGAACAGGGAAAAGATATTTTCATTATGGCTTTAGGATGGAAGCGCTTCAAATAGTTCCCTGCCCCCCCTCCCCCAAATCAAAATCCTGGTGGCAGTGACAGAGCCAGGAAATCTTGCCTCCCCGCCTAACCCGCCCCCGTAACCGTGCCCGGTGGCTGCAGTCCAATCGCCAGCGCTTCCCAAGACTCCAGAAGAAGCGACTACTGCCCGTTACTTAGTAGATCCAATGCCAAAGCGGGGGTTAGGGAGAGAGCCCTTGTGGTGGGTGGCCGGTAGCCAGGGCCAGATAGGGATGGGGAACGTCTTCAGGCCACCGCTCCCGGGCGCCAGCGGCTTCAAGGGAAGACCTTGGGACCTGGATAAGGTTCCCCCTCGCACCAGAAGTCATCAGCCTGCGGGGTCTCCAGGAGCCATACCTCTCGGGGCAGGTCACAAGCCGAGCCGGAGGCCTCCTTGGGCCCGACGGGCTCCAGCACTCGGTAATAATGGCAGTCTCGGCCGTCGTCGGGGTCGTAGGGCGGGGCCAGGATGTCCAGGAAGGCGGCGGGGCCGTCCACTGCGTCGATCTGGTGCAGGTTGTCCCGGTGAGGGGTGAGGACGCAGGGTCCGCTGGCCTCAGTGTACTCGGCCCGCGAGCGCATTACGCCTGGCCGAACGGCATCCCGCTCTTGAGCCTGCAGCGGCGGCTCGAACTGCTGCTCAGGCAGAGGGGCCCGCGGCCTTTGCCCACTGCCCGCCTCCAGCTTGTCCATGCAGCTGATGCGCACAGTGCCGTAGAGAACCTTAAGCATGCCGTGCATGCCTGGATGGTCGTGCAGCGGGATGGACGTGCCATTCTTGAGTAGGAACACGCCGAGGCTGAACCCGTCGGTCTCATAGATGTGCATGTAGGTGACTGGTGGCAGGTTGGGCGGCAGTGGTTGCAGCGTGGCCTTGCGTGGGGCGATGTTCAGATCCTCGGCGCGAACCTGGGTCAGCAGGCTCTTCAGTTTGCTCAGGTTTTCCGGGAAGCCCGGCGGCATCGCCGCCTCCGGGCCTGGCGCCGCACCGCGGTCGGAAGCGCTGCGGCCGCGCCCGCTGCCCCGGAAGGTGAGGCACGCCTGGCGGGCGATCCGTTGGATCAGGGAGGCCATATTGTCTCGGGGCATGTTCTTCTGTTCCTCCGCGTTCCGGGGCCTTCCTCCTCCGCCCCCCGCTCTCCTCCGCTGTTTGTGGTCCCCGGCGGCCGCCAGGCTGCCCGCAGCCCGGGGCGAGGCGGGAGGCCCCGCAACTATTGGCCCGGGCGCGCGGCGCCGCTGCTGCCAACCTCAGCAGCCAAGCGCCCGCAACCGCTTGGCGCGCCGCCTCGCGTTCTCTCCGAGCGCGCAAGCGCACGGCCCACTCCCCGCACTCACACTCCGGGAGCAGGTACCGGACGGGCGGACGGTACCAGGCTTTGCCTTACGCCCCACGCTCCATTCAAGCGGCCCGTACCTAGGACGGTGGCCGGGAGCCCCAGGTGCCCTGCAGAGCATGCTGGGATTTGTAGTCCGAGATTCCGTATTGACTTTGTGAGCGTTCCTTTTGTCACTTGGAATGGGAAAGGAACAGTAGACATATTGAGAATAAATCGGCCTTTTTTTGTGTTCCACGGTATGTGTGTGCTTGTCTGAAAAAAGGTGAATTGGTTGCAACCGAAGTAGCCACTTAACTACAACTCCCGGCATCCTCGTCAAGCTGGTTGACGCACTTCCGGCAGCTGGGTTATGGCGTGTGGAGGTATTTGGCTATTACAAGGAACAGGGCAAGAGGATCGTTAACCTTTTGGCGCCGTTTGGCCTTTTCAGCTGCCGGGGTCGCCTTCTTCTGCCCGCTCTCCTGAGAAGATTGTTGAATAAACGTTGGTTTCTCGTGATCGTCTGGGCAGCACTGTCTGCCATGGAAGTTGAGAGACGGCGCTTTCGTAATTTTCTGTATCTTAGGAGGTGAGAGGGTCGGAGCCTTCCCTGGTTATCACCACTGTTACTCTGCACAGCCGGGCCCAGCTGTTGTTTGCATCAGGGTCTGATGATGCTGCTCTTCTGGTCACATCGCACGACAGTCTTTTGCTGGGAGGACTTGAGAGACTGTTTGCTGTTGTCAAGGATTCTGAATGCTAGTGGTTATCAAACCTTGGTTTACTTAAGAAACACCAGGTTATAGCGGAAGGGGCTTTTTAAAAATGCAGTTGCTGGTCATCATCCGGAGATTGATTCACTGCGGGATTTTGAGGCATCCTCAGACAAGCTTTTGACCGTCATTTTCGACTCATTTTTATTAGTGAAGTGAATTAATTTTTCACATAAGCAGATCATGATGGGAAAAAAAATTAGATACCACGATTTTAAAATTAGCCCTGAATTAAAAAGTCCTTTTGGACGTCTAAACTAAATGTACGTTTCTTGTTCGTTTTTAAATTGGGCTGGTTCAGTAAATCCTCTCCAGTTGAGATAGGTACGTTTTGGTTTTAGTGGGCTAGGTACCCAACTAGCAAGCACTCACTATATGCCAGGCACTGTGTTGGTGCATTGCTTAGCAAATATTCTACTTAATCTTCACAACAGCTCTTAAGAGGTAGACACTATTCTTTTTCCATCTTCGCAGATGAGAGACTACATTGCACAAATGCACACACTAGTAATCAACAGGATATAAGCAGCAGAGCAGAAGTAAGTACAGTTTTACAAAAAAAAAAAAAATTAGCAGCTTGAATTGTAAAAAGCACCCAATGGGGAGTCAGCATATTGTTTTTTCAGCCTACTGTGTAACTTACAAGCTATATATATTTGAATAGAATTTAGTCTCTTAGGTCTTCAGTTTATGCATTTGTAGAATGCTGGGTTTAGGGTAAGGATGGTCCTGAACCCTGGATACTCATCAAGCCACTGGGGAGCCTTAAAAAGTAAAAATTTCCTAGACAAATTATCTAGTCAAAAAGGAATATACCTATGACCGTATATAAGGCTGATGGATGATATTTCTTCATGCATATTTGTATGTGCTGTAAGAAGGTTTGTATAAATAGAACTGATGGAACAAAGTTGTGATAACTTCTTAGCCACAGCCATCAACCCTGAGGGAGTGAGTTGTTGGACCTGTGGGCTCAAGACCATGGTTGCAGGGGACATCAAGCTCAATTGGCATTACATACTACCTAAAAACATTGTTTTCCATCCTGCTTTGGTGAGTAGCAACTGGGGTGTTAAAAGCTTGCAAGTGGCCAACTTGATGCAACAATTGGTTTCTCCTCATCTGGAGCAAAGAAGAATGAAGAAAAGATGCATGGAAACAGTTAATCCAAAGGACTAGTGGACTGTGTGAACCTCAGCCTATATGACCATGAGACCAGAAGAATTAGATGGTGCCCAGCTACCACTGCTAACCACTCAGAAAGGGATCAGTGTAGCAGAGTCTGAATAGAGTGGGAGAACAATTTGGAACAAAACTCAAAATCAAAAAAGACCAGGCTTACTGGTCTGATAGAGGCTGGTGAAACCCCCAGGACTATGGCCGTTAGTCATTGTTCCAGCCTGAAACTGAACTCACATCTGTGGCTTCCAGCCAAACGCTAGGCATATAGGTACACTCAGAACAGTCAATCATGGGAGATCAGAAGGGCAGTGTTTGCACAGGGAAATAGCTCGGGGCAGGAATGCATGGGAAAGATGGACATGGAAAAAGTAGCCACAAGGAGAAGAGAGCTGTTCGATTGTGAGGATTGCAATCAATGTCATGAAACAATGTGTATGAACTGTATGGAAAATGAATTTGCTCTAAATTTTCACCCAAATAACAATTAAAAAAGTAGTGTCTGCATCCCATTTCAAAGATTCTGATTTAGAAGAACTGAAGTGAGTCCTGGACTTTTTATTTTTAAGATGTTTTCCAGTTAATTTTTTTATTATCAGCCTCATTTGTGAGCCACTGTTAGATTGTAAATAGTGAACCAGCCCTTAATGTTAGGTGATTCTGATCATCGTGTGTGCTGTCAAGTTGATTCTGACTCATAGTGACCATATAGGACAGAGTAGAACTAACTGCCCCATAGGGTTTTCCAGGCAGTAATCTTTACAGCAGTAAATTGCCAGGTCTTTTGTCCTGTGGAGCTGCTGGGGTTCAGATTTCAGACTTTTGGTTAGCGCCCCAGTGCTTTAACCATCGTGCCACTCGAACACTTTGATTCTGATTAAAACCATCAAAACCCACTCTCATTGAATCAATTCCAACTCATAGCGACCCCCATTGGGTTTCTGAGGCAGTAAATCTTTACAGATGTAGATTGCCCCATCTTCCTTCTGCAGAGTGGCTGGTGGGTTTGAACTACCAACCCTCTGGTTAGCAGTCAGATGCCTTAGGCACTGCACCGCCAGAGGTCCTTTTGATTCTGATTATTTCTTTTAGAAAATAAGATTGTTTTCTTTTTCAGAGGTTGCCAAGTCAAAAGTTCACCATGTAAAGAAATTCCATGCAATCTCTAAAGTCAGGAATGTTTACATTAAAGAAAAAAATCTTCCTTCCTTCCTTTACAAACTTACTGGTTTTATTCCTAATTATGTATTATTAGTGGGAGATACAGATTCCATAGGGCACAGACTTTAGTAACAGACAGATCTGTTTGATTTCTAAATCTGTCACTCCTTCATAGCTGTAGGTACGGACATTACTGAAGCGCAATATTTTCTAAAACAGGGTAATACACATATGTAAATCACTGATGACAGCATTTAGGACATAAACACTGCCCCATAAGAAGTTGTTGTTAGTGTCAAATTGATTCTAACTCAGTGCCCCTATAGGACAGAGTAGATTTGTGTCATAGGGTTTTCTTGGCTGGAATATTTGTGAAAGCAGATTACCTTGTGTTTTCTCCCGTGGAGCAGCTGGTGGATTTGAACCACCTACCCTTTGGGCCAAGCTCTTAACTATCTTGCCACCAGAGCTCCTTGCCCTATAAGCAGTAGCCATTGTTACAGTTTTAATGTGAAAAAAAAAAAAAAATACAGTTAAAAACCAATGAGTTTATAATTTTCAGCAAATATTGAAATGAAATTTCACTTGTCTTGTGAGTCAGCTTCAGGGTAGTGATAAAAACATATTTGTGTTGGTTGGACCAAATACCTGGTAATACCATCCTTTGGGCCCTTGGTATGCATCTTTGGCCTAAGAGTTTAAGGTTTCCAAACACTACCTACTTGTATCAGAATCGGGTTGTTGAAAGCACAGATTTCCAGATCTCACTAGAGACCTGCTGCATCGGAATCTTTTGCCCATTAAAGTTTCTTGAGAACTGCTTAGTGTCCACAGGGCATGTGCTACTCTTCAGGTCACAGGCTGGCTACCTCCATAATTCCTTTTGATGCTGCCCATCAGAGCTTCACTAATGGATGATCCTAAGGGCTTTTGCCCTTAAGCACTGCTTTGCTTGGCTGCCCTCCCTACTTTAGGTGGCAAAGGCTTGGTTTTTATTAGCATTAGGAACTTTTTTTTCTTCTTCAATGCTCTATATTCAGTATTTCGCTCTGCTGCTGTGAGTAGAATGAAGACCAAAACAAATGCAGAAAATAGAACAGATAAGAAAAGGGATGTGGTAATGAAAGAGTGCTAGGAAAATACGTAATTAGTGGGTGATACAGATTCTGTAAGAGACAGACTTTAATAACAAATATTTGTTTGATTTCCAGATCTGGCACTTCTTAGTGGCAGAAACAGAGTTTGGAATAGATGCAATCTATCATTTGGTAACTAGTGAGTATCCACTGGATACCAGGCATTGTTCTAGGCTCTGGGTATTTAGCCTGAAACAAGGAAGACAAGGTCTGCACTTGCAAAGAATTTACTTTCAAGTAGGAGATGAAGATGGGACTAGGGTTACAGAGTACAAATAAATGAGCAACATAATTTCGGAGATAAATATGAAGATAATAAAACAGGATGATGGATGATGGGTGGTGTGATATTTGTGTATATGTGGTGTGTTACTTTAGATTGAGTTCTCAGGGATGACCAGAAGATGACATAGGAGTTGTTCATGAATATTAAGGTATCAGCCATGGAAAAATGGACAGAGCCTTCCACCACCAGGAAATATCCCTAATGTTGTTAAGTAGAATATTGAATACAAACACTTTTAACGAGATGGGAAGGGACTTGGTATGATTCGGAAAAAGAAGGCCTGAGAGGTTAGACTACATAGTGCTTCCGAGTTCTTAGAGGAAATGAAGTTGAAGAGGTAGGCAAGGGCCACATTATAGAGGACCTTGCAGGTCATTGTGGTGCAGCAAATTACTTGGTATGGCTTTTCTAGATGCAGTCTTTATAATTTCCACTAGCTTACTGGGTGGGACCATCAAATAAGGGGTGTTGAACTGTGATGTTGGTTTTGTCACTCTGCCAGGCTTAAAATGAGCTGTCCTAGAGGCAGAGAGGGGAACTCATTGCCATCAAGAGAGAAGAGCTGGAGGTGAAGTAGAGCGTATCCTTAGACCCGAGATCCCCGTGCTTGACCTCCTTGGGAGAGATGCCCCGGCTGAGAGACACCCTGGCAGAGAGACAGCAGTAGTGGGACCAGGAGGCACGAGGCAGAGCAGCTGGCTTACCTGGCCCTTGGAGCGAGAAAGCTGAGTGCCCTTGGGCAGGAGGCTTGCTGGAGGAGTGGAGTTCACCAAGTTGGCAGAGCTAAAAGAGCTTTGTAACACTTGCCCAAGTAGGGCAGAGGCCAGGCCAAGAGGCCAAGGGCCAGAGAGGCATGTCTGAGGGCACAGCAGGGAGGAGACTGTCCTGATGGAAGAATTGTATCCTAAGCATGTTCCTGAACCTGAATTGTAGCCTGTTAACTTCCCTAAGAAACCCCATAATTGTGAGTATTGTCTCTGAGTTCTGTGTGGTCATTACAATGAACTATCAAACCTAGCAGAGAAGTAGTGAGTGCCGTGGGAAGGATAGTTGGTGTCAGGATTGGTAAAATTCTGGAGGGTGGCGGCATGGCTGGCCTCATAGGAATAAGCCTTGGGCTGCTGATGGTGATTCTGTCTTTCTCTTGTGAAGTTAGAGGAGGTCAGACGATGCCACCTCCAAGCCCTTTTTGCAGTAGTGGTGGTGGTAGCTGCCCCTGCCCTATACACAATGGAACAAAATCCTGCCTGCTCCTGCATCATCCTCATGATCAGTAGAGGACCAGACTCTTATGATACATAGAGTTACTGGTTGCTATTTGGAAGAAGATCACCAGGCTTTTGTTCCTAATCTGTCTTAATCAGGAAGAGCCACTGAAACCTTTGTTCAGCACTGTAGCAGCATGGAAGCCTCCACTGATAAATGTATGATGGCTGCGTGTCATCTGCATTGGCAGGAGTGGAACCCAGGTCTCCTGTGTGGAAGGTGGGAATTCTACCACTGAACCACCGATATCTTCAGAGGCTGTGGTATGGGCATAGGCGTAATTATAAGTGCAGTGAGAGACCTTATGAGAGTTTTGGTTAGGGGATTGACTTGTTCTGTTTAGTGTGTTTTTGGATTAATTTTTTTTAAAAAATAATACTTTATTGTGTTTAAGGTAAAAGTTTATACAGCAAATTAGGCTTCCATTTAACAATTCCTACACAAATTATTTGATGTTATTGGTTACATTTTTCACAGTGTGTCATCATTCTCATTTGTTTCATTCTGGTTGTCTTATTTCTCATATTCTAGTTTCCCTATCCCTTTACCTTCTCATCTTTGCCTTCGAGTAATTTTTAACCATTTGGTCTCCTATAGATGATTTTTAAAGGAGTTCATTACTTAGGTGATATTCTTTATTTTAGGAACCAATCTATTATGTAGCTAAAGGTGACCTCAAGGGACAATTTCAATTTAAGGTTTAAAGAGTATCTCAGGGTAATCATCTGGGGGAGTCCTCTAGTTTCAGTCAGCCCAGTAGGTCTTGACTTTTCAAGAATTTGAGTTCTATTCCACATTTTTCTCCCATGCTTTCAGGATCCATCCATTATAGCCCTGTCTGTTTTTCATTTTTAAAAGGTCTCTTAGGCTGCTCAGTAGGGAATGGATTGTAGTAGGGCAGGGCAAATTATACTAGCAGACAAATGTAATTGGAGGCGGTGATCCAGAGAAAGAAGCTCTGCTAGCACAGTGGTTAAAGCATTAGGTTGCTAATCAAAAGGTCATCAGATTGAACCTACCAGCCACTCCTTGGGAGGAAGATGAGGCAGTCTGCTTCCTAAACATTTACAGCCTTAGAAATCCTATGGGGCAGTTCTACTCTATTTTATAGGGTCACTATATGTCAGATGGCGGCTCCGGTAGCATAGTGGCTAAGGCACTTGACTGCTAACCAGAAGGCTGGCGGTTCAAACCCAACAGCCACTCCTCGGAAGGAAGATGGAGCAATCTACTTCTGTAGTGATACTGTCTCAGAAACCCAAGGAGAGGTCGCTATGAGTCGGGCTCGACTTGACGGCACATAACAACAACAACAACATATGTCAGATATGACTCAGTGGCAATGGGTTTTGTATTGGGGTTTGGATTCAGAGAAAAGACAAGGAAACTAGTGTAAAGATTAGGACAATGTTTTGTAGGTAAGAGCTGACAAGGCTTGCTGATGAGCTATTGCTTCGGCAGTCTATTTCTTAAAGTATGCTCTCCCCACATTTTCTCTTTCATGAGTTGACAGCTCTGTGGTGATAGGTAAGACTGAGAAAGCTTAAATCCCACCTCCTGCCCACGTCTATTAATTTTAGGAATGGGGGAAGCACACAGAAGCATGAGTAAAGCTGAGATTTTTTTTTTAAATAAATATAGTGGCTTAATTAATCAGAAAGCAAGGAGAACTGAAAGAGCCACCTTTGCCTCTTTTCTTACCTCTGCGTGTTTATGTGTATGATCTCTTTGTTCTTCAGGGAACTAGGCTTGTACTTTGGCCTTCATCCTTCTTCCTCGATTTCACCTCTTCATGAGGACTGATTTTCCTTAATTCATGAGATAAATTACCATTTGACCTTTCCTTCCATCTTTTTATAATTCATTATGTCTATTCATCTTTTTGACCACACTGGGACCCAACTGAAAGAGTTTAAGGGTATTGACCTTCCCAAATGCTCAGGCTTCTTTGCCTGCATTTTTTCTTAAGTGGCAGGAATATTTATTCTTCCTACTAGTCCTTGCCACCTCTCCCCTATATCTGCCTTTTATGTGCTTATAGAACAGGTCTAAATAAATTGATGATGATTTTTCCTACATAAAGACTACTTTTATAGGTACTCTGGTGGCATAGTGGGTAAGGTATTTGGCTGTTAACCAGAAGGTCAGTGGTTCAAACCCATCAGCTGCTCTGTGGAAGGAAGATGGGACAGTCTACTTCCATAAAGATTTACAGCCTCAGAAAACCAGTGGGGTCACTGTGAGTCAGAATCGACTCAATGGCAGTGAATTTGGTTTGGCTTTTTTACAGACTACTTTACTTAGACTTACATTTATTTTAATGTTTACAGCTCATATTGCAGCTTTTGTTTCAGTGTTTAGAAAACATTAGAGTTTATTTCTCATCCCTTATCATGAATGAGGGGCAAGTTGTAAGAAAAAAATAAAATAGTTGCAAAGTCAAAAGAACTAGTTCTTGGCATGGCTTTGCCATTGATTAGCTGTGTGTTGTTGAGCACATCATTTGACCTCCTTAGCTCCCAGTTGCTTCATGGTTATGGAAGATGATCTCTAAGATTCCTTACAGCATTAGAGTAGCATCGCATTAGCCCAATTTTGAGGATGGATACAATTATAAAGACAATTCAGACAAAACCAACATATGTATGTATTGTATCTCATTCACCTGAATTATTACATCCTAACTCAACTCTGTCTATGTCCACTAAGACGTTATGAAGCAATTCTGCCCCATTCTACTCTGGTTTAGGTTCCTGGGTAACACAAACGGTTTGCTCTCAGCTACTAACCTAAAGGGTTTGAACCCACCCAGCAGCACCATGGAAGAAGGGCCTGGATCTGCTTCTGTAAAGAAAATCCTATGGAGTGTTCTACTCTGGAACACTCAAGGGCTCCCCATGAGTCAGAATCAACTCGATGGCAGTGTTTTTGATTTGACTCCTCTGGTTTAACTTTATGTGGTTATGTGGAATAATATTACTTTGGTTTGTGGGCTATTCAATTAAACGTGCTAAGCTCAGGAATTTTTAGTGTTCAGGTAAGATTATAGGTACACACGTTACACTAATAAATTGCAGAGGTGGTGCTGTATGATATAAGCCATAGACATCATTTTCAAACTCTCTAATTCTATAGGCCAGTGCATGTCAAGTTGGGGTGGAGAAGGAATTAAGTAAGTTTAGCTCCTTTGGTCTCTTGCCACTGTCTTATTTCAGGCAACGGGGGGCAAGTACAAAGGAATTAAAAATTAAGAGAATGTAGTAGGGAAATTGAGGGGGGAACAAAGGTGTGGCTTTCACAAGTTAATAATGAAGAGAAGCTTTTGCTCTGACGAGCCTGAAGTACTGGGAAAGGTCAGGTATGACTATTTTTGGAGGTGATTTAAAATTACAATATCCCCGTCCTCAATTTGATATTCGAGAGGTTTCCTCCACTCCTTTCCTTGAAGTAATGCCAGTATTGTGTGACCCAAAATAGTTCTGAACTGTAAATTAAATTCAAACACCCTTTACCTCTCAATTAACATGCCCCCCCACCAATTTCATGCTTTTTGTTTTTCTTTCCCATTTTTTTTTGTTCCACTCGAAGAAGACATCGGCTATCTCCACCTCCTCCGCTTCTCCATCTGTCCTTTTTCTTCTGGCTGAAAGAAGGATTTTTACTTTATATTTATTTTAATTAATGGATTTGAATCACAAGTGGTGAAACAGTTGATGTTCAGCTTCAAGAGGCAGTGAAAGGGAAAATCATTTCTTTTCTTTGGCAGAAAAGAGCTGTCTGTTCATGGCTGGTGCATGCCTGAATAATGACTGCAAAAAGGTCAGGATAGGGTTCCAGGGTTCTGTGTCCTTGCAGGGGAACAAACACCATCACCCATGGCCGAGGAAAGTATAGGTGGGAAAAATTCTTTAGTATGGAATTATACTTTGTTGGGAAATGTCTTTCTCTAGGGATGCTGAAGGAGTCCTGGTGGCATAGTGCCTAAGGCATTTGACTGCTAACCGGAAGACTGTTGGTTCAAACCCACCAGGCACTCCTTGGAGGAAAGGTTAGGCAATCTACTTCCGTAGAGATACTGCCTTGGAAACCCAATGAGGAGTCGCTATGAGTCAAATCGACCTGATGGCAGTGAGCTGTTGTTAGGGATTTCGAGCAACTAATAGTAACTGAATTTGTTGCTGTTAGCTGCCATTGAGAAGCATGTGACCCAGGCACAATGAAAGGAGACACTGCCCAGGCCTTTGCCCTCCCCATGATCAGTAGTGGATTAGACCATTGTGACCCATAGAGTTTTCATTGGCTCATTTGCAGAAGTAAACTGCCAGGCCTTTCTTCCTAGTCTGGATGCTCTGCTGAAACCTTTTCAGCATCGTAGCAACACACAAGACTCCACATTAGTGGATGAGTGGTGACAGTTCCCCTATGAACAAAATAATAAAAAAAAAAACCTCACTGCCAAGGAGTCGGAGCTGACTCATAGCAACCCCTCCTTGGGTTTCAGAGGCAGTATGGTAGCGCAGTGTCTAAGGCACTTGGCTGCTAACCAGAAGGCTGGCGGTTCAAACCCATCAGTGTCTCCTTGGAAGGAAGGTAAGGCAATCTAATTCCGTAGTGATATTGCCTTGGAAACCCACGGAGGGGTTGCTATGACTTGGATCCGACTCGACGGCAGTGCCTATCACTACAGAAGTAGATTGCAAAATAGCAGGATGTAATTAATTGCTTGAACACTAATAAATACAATCCACTGTAAGTTTATGATATTTTTCTCTTTAGCTGGACATAGCAAACTATACCTTGTCTTTTTAATTTGTTGCCTTGAGTGTTCACCTTGGGACACATCCCAGGGCATTTAATTGACTTGAAATAGGGATGGTTTTAAACCCTATGTTTCCTTGGAGGGGTTAAATGCTAATGACTGAAGCCTTCTATAAAAACAAATGAAAACAAAAAATTTGTTCTCATAGATGCTCTGCTATAGACTTTCAGAAAAAGTATTAAAAATGAGGCAGGAAGAATCAACGTGGGAAGAATGATGGTGTAAGAGAACATCAGTTCTTCTGATTCTAGCAACTAGCTGTGTGGGCAAGTCATTTCACTTCCTGGGGCCTCAGTTTCCTCATTTTTAAAGTGAAAACGCAAGCCCAAACCAAACTCACTGCCATCAAGTCGGATTGGACTCATAGTTGTAATGATCTGAAGTTAAGTAATACTGTGAGGTCACATAGAGCAGCATCATGAGATAATGGGTGGCATCATGAGAATGACATTGTGTGATAATGCAGAGCATTACAAAAGACACCTTCTCCTGCATTTAAAAAAAAAAAATTATTGTGATTTGGGTGACAGTTCATAGAGCAAATTCATTTTCCATATAGCAGTTCACATATACTTTGTCTCATGACATTGATTGCAATTTCCTACGGTGCAACAGCTCTCTTCTCACTTCCTCCCCATGGTTACCTCTTCCCTGTGTCCTTCCCTCCTATGCACTCCTGCCCCTTGATCTGTCTCCTTGTGCATACACAGCCCTTCTATTCTCCCATGATTGATCTCTCCAAGGAGTGTCTCTACCTGATGTGACTGTTCAGTTCATATGCCTGTCTTTTGTTTCACTGGAAGCCACAGGAGTAGGTCCCTTTTCCTGCATTTTAAAAAGCAATATATGAAGATTAGGAGCTCTACTCGTAGCATAATGCCTAAGGCATTTGACTGCTAACCAGAAGGCTGGCGGTTCAAATCCACCAGGCACTCCTGGGAAGGAAGGTTGGGCAATCTACTTTCGCAGTGATACCACCTCGGAAACACAAGGAGGGGTCGCTATGTGTCGAGTCCTGCTCGACTCGATAGCACGTAACAGCAGCAACAACATATGAAAATTATATTCAATTATATGCATAAAAATATTTGATTTCTCTTTGTGTCTTTGCTTGGAATAGATCATATTACTTTTCCTGAATGTGTTGTTGTTGTTGTTATGTGCCGTCCAGTCGGCCCCGACTCATAGCGACCCCTCCTTGCGTTTCTGAGGCAGTATCACTACGGAAG
>NW_006921603.1:10018555-10096503 GCF_000298275.1 Orycteropus afer afer | reverse complement strand
AGAAGGCTGGCGGTTCAAATCCACCAGCCACTCCTTGGAAGGAAGGTTGGGCAATCCTACTTCTGTAGTGATACTGCCTTGGAAACCCAAGGAGGGGTTGCTATGAGTTGAGGCCGGCTCCACGGCACATAACAACAACAACAACAAGAAAAATTGTCTTGCAATAAAAGTGCCACATATTCCTACTTGGAAAAGTGAAACATGCCTTGAGTTAACTACACATTTCAACAGGACATGCTGAGGTAATTGGCAACCAACATCACAGTGCCTATAAATTCCTCCAAGATAGCCCAGCTTTAGTTTAATTAGGTAATTAGCCCTGGTCAGCCTATAATGAATGAATGCACAGGCAATTAACAATGAATTTAGGCTGCTAAAACCTTTTTTTTCTCTTTTGTGTTACCTTGCTGTCACTAAGAAGGCTAACTACTGAACACTCTATATCTTTACACCAGCAGTCAAGTTTATTATCATCAAACTCTTTGCAAGCGATAAAGCAATGAGACCTGACTTTGGTTGTGCAACATTAAGAGATTATGTTAAGTAATGCCATTTATTTGCCTAGCCATCCTGCTGCTGCATTATGTCAAGCAAATGGGGCTTTTGAAAGCAGTACACACTGCCTTGATTTTGATGATTGCTTGATTCGTGAAACCGAAGCAACTACTAGCAAGAGATGTACCTCAATTTGTAGTTTTTTCTCTGTGGTATTTAGCAGGCTTAAATAAAAGGAACTGTTCCAAAAGTTAACCAAAGGCAA
The DNA here is from genome assembly GCF_000298275.1 of Orycteropus afer afer. Lineage (NCBI taxonomy): Eukaryota > Metazoa > Chordata > Mammalia > Tubulidentata > Orycteropodidae > Orycteropus > Orycteropus afer. Next base: position 10,095,743 of record NW_006921603.1, on the reverse strand, counting down.
GACCCTCAAAGAGAGCTTTTCTTTATGCCTTGAAAATTCTTACTCTGGAAAGGCTTGAGATAACATTCAGTAAGTGAAAGCCCTTGCTGGACCATCTTTTCCTGTTTGGGAACAGTTTTTAGTCTCACTGATGATAGAAGGAACCATTACAGTTTTCCCTCGTACCCTACTACTGCAAATCTTTCCTATCCATCTGCCGTTTGTCTGGTCAATGGGAGAAGAGAAAAGGAACAAGAAGAGAGAAATTCATAAAGACTGGAGTTAGATCTTCCAAAAGTGGGAGAGAAGAAAATTACAAAGAGGGATTAGTCATGTTCCTAAGACGCAGGACGTTAATGTCAGGAAGGCATTTGTGTTGCATGTAAACAGAATTACTTCACCATACTTCAATTAGAAATGGGTTTTGAAAAATGGACACTTTAAATTTCCATGGGCAGATTATACACCTACAAAGAGATCACTTTTGATAGCAGAAGCCAGTCTGATCCAATTAGAATTTATAGAGCTCTTAATATATAATGTTCTTATGAAAATTCTTTTCTACTTAATAATAATCTATTGGGATTTGAGGGCTCAAACCCAATGTTAGAAAATTAGTTAACTAATTAATAACAATTGAGCAATTAATTAAAGAAATGTATTGCTTACCATTTAAGCAGGATTAAAAATTCATAAACAGAATTTTTCTTCTGATTGGAATATGAACATTGGTTTATAAATTCTTATCTTGAGACTTCCCATCTGGCTGGTCTTGGAATTTTTTTTTTTTTTTTTAACTTATTTTCCCAAGCAATGCAAGTAACTAGCAATTAGAGTTTCATAAATGCCAATTTTAATCAAAACTTCTATTTCCAAAATAGAAAAACTGACATGAACTATATACAGACTCTTCATTTTATTCACTTGACTGTTTTGGAAAAGCAAATTTAAATAATTTAGAGAAATGATTTAAATGTCTCAGAAATGTTAAGAAAATAGTGCAAATTCTTCCAAATTATGGTCATATTTACTGTTAAGATGGGCACAGTGGCTTCAGTGGCATTGATGTTTGTTATTGTGTGTCATCACCAAGTCTTTTCCCACTCATAGCAGTCTCTAGTGGTGCAGTGGTTAAGAACTTGGCTGAAAGGTCAGCAACTGAAACCCATCCAGCTGCTCCAAGGGAGAAAGACCTGGGGAGCCCATGGGAGAAAGACCTGTTGATCTGCTCCTGTAAAGACTAAGAAAACCCAAAACCCATTACTGTTGAGTCATGTCAAGTTCTGACTCATATTAAAACTGCACAATAGGATTTCCAAGGCGGTAATCTTTATGGGAGTAGACTGCAACATCTTCCCACAGAACAGTTGGTAGGTTGAGCCACCAATCTTTTGGTTAGCAGCTGAGTGCTTAACCACTGTGCTACCAGAGTTCCTGCCTGTAAAGGTTTAGAAAACTCTATAGGGCAGTTGTACTCTGTCACATCAGGTCACTGTGAGTCAAAAATCAATTTTATGGCATCTAACAAAAAGAATTGGTTGACATTCAGCTATTTCAGGAAGTAGCATACGATCAAGAACTAATGGTGTGGAAGGAAGAAATTCAAACTGCAGTGAAGGTATTAGCAAAAATACAAGGCTCCAGGAATTGACAGAAACCCATTGGGATATTTCAACAAATGGATGCAATGCTGGAAGTGTTCACTCATCTATGCCAAGAAACTTGGAAGACAGCTACCTGGCCAACTGACTGGAAGAGATCCGTATCTGTGCCCATTCCAAAGAAAGATGATATTACAGAATGCAGAAATTATTGAAACATATCATTAATGTCACACACAAATAAAATTTTGTTGAAGATAGTTCAAAAACAGTTGCAGAGTACATCAACAGGGAACTGCCAAATATTTAAGCCATATTCAGAAGAGAATGTGGAAGGAAGGATATTATTGCTGATATGAGATGGATATTGACTGAAAGCAAAGAATACCAGAAAGGTGTTTACCTGTGTTTTATTGATTATGCAGTGACATTCAACTGTGTGGATCATAACAAACTATGGATAAGATTTTGAAGAATGGGAATTCCCAGAACGTTTAATTGTGCTCATGAGGAACCTGTACTTAGACCAAGAGGCAGTTGTTCAAACAGAACAAGGGCATACTGCATGATTTAAAGTCAGGAAAGTTGTGTATCAGGGTTTTATCTTTTCACCATAGTCACTCAATCTCTATGCTGAGCAAATAATCTGAGAAGCTGGACTGTATGAAGAAGAGTGCAGTATCAGGATCCGAGGAAGACTCATTAATAACCTTTGGTGTGCAAATGGCAAATTCTTGCTTGCTGAAAGTGAAGATGACTTGAAGCACTAACTGATGAAAATTAAAGAGTACAGCCTTCAGTATGGATTATCCTTAAATATAAAGAAAATAAACATCCTTACAACTGGACCAATAAGCAACATTATGATAGATGGAGAAAATGTTGAAGTTGTCAAGGATTTAATTTTACTTGGATACACAATCAACACCCATGGAAGCAGCAGTTAAGAAATCAAAAGGCGTATTGCATATACAAAAGACCTCTTTAAAGTGTTAAAAAGCAAAGATATCACCTTGAGGACTAAGGTGCTCCTGACCCAAGCCATAGTTGTGTTAGTTGCCTCATATACATGTGAAAGCTGGACAATGTATAAGGAAGACTGAAGAATTGGTGCCTTTGAATTATGGTGTTGGTAAAGAACATTGAATATACCATGGACTGCCAGAAGAACAAACCAGTCAGTCTTTGAAGAAGTGCAGTCAGAATGTTCCATAAAGGCAAGGATGGTGAGACTTTGTCTTATGTACTTTGGACATGTTGTTAGGAGGGACAGTTCTTTTGAGAAGGACATCATGCTTGGTAAAATAGAGTGTCAGCGAAAAAGAAAGAGACTCTCAAAGAAATGGATCGACACAGTGGCTGCAGCAATGAGCTGAACATAGTGAAGAATGTGACGGTGACACTGGCTCAGGCAGTTTTGTCTTGTGTACATTGGTTCCTTTGAGTCGGAACTGCCTGGATGGCACCTAACAGCCACAACAGTCTATGGAAGCAGATCACCAGGACTTTTCTTCCATGGAGCTGCTGGATGGGTTCGAACCACCAACCAGATAGTTAGTCTCTATCTGGCCACAGACCATCTGCACCACCAAGACACTCTCTATGTACTTTTGGCGAGGTCCTTCAGGAACAAGATTCAGAAGAAACTTATTGAGATTAGAGAGGGGGTGAGTAAGTGGGTAAGCACCTTATGTAGGAAAAGGAGTGATAAAAAGTAAATGGAAAGCCCTAAGAGATCCTTTAGTCCCTAAGTTTTAATGGGTCAGTCTTAGTTACTGTCATCATGTGTAAGTGCTCTTTATTAATTTTCTTTGTACTACTCCCTGTAGTTTTAAACCCTATTCTTTAAAAATCAAGTAAAGAAGATGATAGCAGATGGACCAGTCTTTTTTTTTGTTTGTTTGTTTGTTTCTTAATGGGCTTTCCTCACTGCTCCATGTTAATTTTGAAAAAACAATGACAAATGAAATCTGAAAGTCCGGACAAGTTGTGACTAGATCACCTGGTATCCAAACCTACCATCTATGCTGATGGAGGTCTGAGAGATGTGGGGCCCTCTCTTTTTCCTTTGTTGTCTAACAGGTTGTTCTGGATTTTGCTTTCAAGTCGATTCTGACTCATGGCAACCTCGGGTATGACCAGCAATTTCAGGCATCGAAAGATGGGACATTTGGACCTTCTGGCATAACTCTGTACACACTGTAAGGATGGACCTACTTAGATTGGACACAATCTCCCATAAATAGATGTTCAGGCTGATATTTAATTAAAGAAAACATTCTAATAACTAAAATAATCCTTCATTAAATGAAACTTTTTAAAACTTGGGAGAGAGATTGAGGCCTAATGGCTAGTGTGCTGAAGTTAATTTCAGTGTATTTTCATAAATCCCTTAGAGCTCCCTACAGTGCGCTTGTCTGTAGGCTATAGGTTTTTCAGTTATTCGTGCTGCGTGGGTTTTTTTTTGGTCGGGGAGAGGTATGGTTGACTTTTTTTTTTATGAAGTTACTATTTTATGGCATTTAGGCCATGACCAAACCTCTAAGTATAGGTTCTGTTTATTTTTCCGTTTTTTCTGTTTAACTGCTTTTCTCCATTAGTGTCACTTACGTCTTCATTTCCTGATTTTATCCTAAAGCAAAGAAGCCAAAATATGTGATAGACTGCAGTTGGATTTAGACTTCAGGCATCTCCTTTGCATGGACTTGCATAGAGCCTGGCTTATTTATGTAAACATTTCTCCGATCTCTACGTGGAGTTATAGACTCCTTGACTAGTTGTTGATCTTACACCTTCTGGTAGTTAATCCAACCTATACTTGAAAATCCAAGTGAATATCCAAATAAAATGAAGTACTCTTTCCCTGAGCTGGACTAAATGGTTCATTCCTCTTCTTTACTTTTGATTTGCATGTATTAGGAAGGTAGTCATCATTCCTGACTCATAGGTTTCACTGCTGCCCCTTTTGGCATAATTTTCCCGGTCTAGTATTTTTATTTTTACCTTTCTTCTCTCTACTCAGATTTTCCTACAAGCTTCCACACAGAGAGTATTTTGTTATTAATAATAGTAACAACAGTCCAGTAATGCTGATGGCCACCTGAAAGTTTACCTTTTAATAATTTACACTAGCTTTTCCCCTATCTTAAATATTTTTGTTGTTGTTGTTGTTATGAGCCGTCAAGTAGGACCCAACTTGTAGTGACCCCTCCTTGGGTTTCCAAGGTGGTATCACTACAGAAGTAGATTGTCCAACCTTCCTTCTGAGGAGTGGCTGGTGGGTTTGAACCACCAGCCTTCTGGTTAGCAATCAAGTGCCTTAGGCATTATGCTACCAGAGCTCCTATAGTGATTTGTGAGAATGGTCCTAGTCCTGCTTTCAAATATTAAACTCCTTGTTCCTCTTAATTTCACTTTTGCTTCTGACCAAGAGTCCTGACTGGAATTGAAGAATGTGGTCATCAAACCTGTAAGAGGTAAAGTGGCAGAGAAGCCTGAGAGCTCAAGCAGAGTGTGAATCCAAGACAGTCTCACTTGGGCCATTTCCTCACTATTAGGAGTGAAGGTAGGGTGATGGAGGGGGAGTTGCTGTTGTTACCTGCCATCGGGTCGGCTGTTGACTCAAGGCAGCCCATGCACAACAGAAGGAATTGCCATCTCTTTGATCAGCTGTGGGTCAAACCATTGTGACCAGTTAGGTCTTTACTGGCTGATTTTCAGAAGTAGATTACCAGGCTTTTCTTCCTGTTCTGTGTTAGTGTGGAAGCTCTGCTGAAAGCTGTTAGCATCATCGCAACACTCAAGGCTCCACTGACAGATAGGTGGTGGTTATATAGGAAGTGCATTAGCCAGGAATCAAACTTGGACTCTACATGGAAGGAGAGACTTACCACTGGGCCACCACTGCTCCAATGGGGAAGAGGAGAGAGACCTTTGACAACTAAAGCCATATGTTGGGTTAGTCATTTCTTAAGATAGAGACTAAATACATCTCATCAACACATTCTTAACAGAATCCAGAATGATGCCATGTTAGTGAGTATGGGGCTCTCTTCTTTTGTACTTTTCCAGGGCACATTGTGGAATACACTCCTAGAAGAGGTAAAAAGTGGGGAACGTCTTGGGAGTGAGGCCAGCACTGCAGAGGAGGGAAGGAAGTCTGGTGTGGAGATGCTGCTTTAATGTGCACTTTGTCCAAGTGATAGAAGGTCCCCACACTGTCAAGGTCACAAACTCCAAATTGCTTCCTTCTTTTCTCTTTTTACTAAAAAAAAAAAGAGGGCGGATGAACAGGTAAACCATGGTGATGCATGTGTCAGAGCAGAGCAGTGCTCCACAGGCTTCTTGATGGCTGCTTCTCTAGAAGTAGACTGCCAAGCCTTCCTTCTAAGGTGCCTCTGGTGGACTCAAACCTCCAACCTTTTGGTTAGCAGCTGAGCACGTTAACATTACCACTACCCAGGGAGTCTGAGCACCAGTTATGAGGTATGCACATGAAGTTTCAGAGATACACCCATCTGAGATTTTGTGGTCATCGATGCCACGGCCACTTCTCCCCCTCTCCTCTCTGGTAAAGGGTGCACCTTGGGAAGCCTCTTTGACCCTGGCCACAGACAATGATTGGCTATCTAAGAAGAGTTTACTCTTTCCCAAGTGTATGACTGCCTGGTGGGTGAGCTTTACTGGAAGCAAGGCAAGGGTCCTTGGAGGACTATGCTCATTCGATATCTCTGCTGATATTTCTGGATACCCTCACTGGAAGCTGGCCTCTCTCTTGGCCCCTCTACCGTCAGGTGATACCTGCATCAGGTGTCTGGGAAGGCTGTTCCCTGAATGGCCAGCAGAGGAATGGAGTCTGGCCAGGACAAGTTCAATATCCAAAGAGTCTTTGGAATTTTAGAATGATTTATCTGATTAGTCAAGGAAACTTGGTGGCACAATGGTTAAGTGCTTGACTGCTAACCAAAGGTGAATGGTTTGAACCTACTACCTGCTCCATGGGAGAAAGGGCCTGGCAATGTGCTCCCATCAAGATTGCAGCCTGGGAAACCCTATGCAGCAGTTATACTGTTATATAGGGTTGCTGTGAATCAGGATCGACTCAATGGCACACAACAACAACATCTGATTAGTCTTTATTCTACCCCTAGAGGAGGGTTAGGTGAAATGACAGAAAGTATCACCACAAACCTCCTTCAGGACCTTGGAAATGCTCAGGTTTTAGTTATCACATGAGAATTGAGTGTGGCTTGTGAAGATACTGCGCAGGGACTGCAGTTGGGAAAAGAAAGCAGATTTTGGGGAGAAATTTGCCTAGCACTTTTTCTTCAGTGTACAATGAATGAACTTGGTTGTGCTGTAACTATGGTTCCTTCCTCCTATCCCACTTCCCCTCTACCTCAGCCCTCACCTCACACACTCTCCCATATACTCACATCCAGAAGTACTCTCTTTATCTTACTCTTTGCTTGGTGATTGGCATATTTCACCCTTCACTCCTTCTGGGAGCCCTCACATTATGGTTTTGGTGCCACTATTCTCTACTGAGGGAGCTCTGGTGGCGTAGTGCCTAAAGCATTTTACTGTTAACCAGAAGGTTGGCGGTTCAAACACACCAGCCACTCCTTGGAAGGAAGGTTGGGCAATCTATTTCTGTAGTGATACTGCCTCAGAAACCTAAAGAGGGGTCGCTGTGAGTCAGACCCAACTCGAGGGCAGTGAGTGAATTTATTCTCTACTAAAGGCTCTCTGGTGGAGCAGTAGTTAGAGTATTGAGTTGTTAACCAAAACGTTGGTGGTTCAAACCCACTATCCATTTCACATGAGAGCGATGAGGCAGTCTCCTTCCATAAAGACTTACAGCCTTGAAAACCTGGTGGGACAGTTCTACTCTGTCCTATAAGGTCACTATGAATCAGAATTGACTCCATGGCAGTGAGTTTGGTTTGGGTTTGTTATTCTTTCCTGACCTGAGTCTTTGCTCCTCCCTGGATCCCTTTGGTGCTGCTTCTCCTCTACCTGGCCCTTAAGTGTTGTGGTTTGAGCCAGAGTTCCTTCCCTGGCCTCTCCTGGGGGGCAATATTAGTTTTCATTTACTTCCTTTTTAACCCACTGTGTAATCCTGTTCCTCCTTCAACCACATTTAGGTATTCCCCAAACTTCAGTCCTTATTCATGGACCCCTATTTTTCAGGAATGAATCCATGCAAATTCTCCTTTGAAAATAAAATCTGCTAACCATTCCTCCAGCTTTTCCTAAATAGCCATCATATGAAAGTACTGTACTAAGTCTGTGGGGAAAATAAAAGACATGCATCGCCAGCTGGTAGGGAGATTATAATGTACTAGAGGCAGAACCCACAGGGAGTAGAAAGAGGAAGGAAGCAGGTTATGTGGATTTGCAAATACCGGTTCCAGTACCAAGTGCTGTTGGGTTGACTTGGACTCATGGAGACCCGTGGGTGCTGGAGGAGAGCTGTGCCCCATGGGGTTTTCAGTGGCTGTTTTTTTGGAAGTAGACTGCTAGGATTTTCTTCTAAGGCACCTGTGGGACTCAAACCTCCAACCTTTCAGTTAACATCCTAGCACATTAACCATTTGCCTTCCCCAGGGACTCCAGATTTACAGAATGGAAAACAAGACCAGAAAACCAAACCTGTTGTCTTTGGGTTGATTCTGACTTAAAGCAACCCTATAGGGCAGGGTAGAGGAGTCCCATATGGTTTCCAACCCTATAAATCTTTACAGAAGCAGACTACACATCTTTCTCCTTCAGAGCAGCTAATGGGTTCAAATCACTGACCTTTCAGTTATCAGCTGAGAGCTTAACCACTGCACTACCAGGGCTCCTCAGTTTTACCAGTAGCACCTGTTATGTATTATTAAGGTCCTTGGATGGCACAAACTGTCTGAGCTTGCCTACTAACCTAAGACTGGTCATCTGAATCCACCCAAGATGCCACAGAAGAAAGACCTGGCAATCTGCATTTGTACAGACTACAGCTGAGAGAACCCTACGGGGTAGTTCTACTTCATAATACATGGGGTTGCCATGAGTCGAAATCAACTAGACAGCAAGAGGTTTGGCTTTGGGTTTTTTATGTATTAATAAAGGCAAGCCGGGACTCACAAAATACATAAAAATCTGCTCTAGATAAGATGTGTTAGGAAAAGCTTTTCTGAGGATGTGCAGCTCCACACAAAGGTTGGCAGCAATCTGATGGAAAGGAGGCAAAGGAGGACCCACAGGGATACCACTGGCGGGAGCAAAGGCTCAGGCTGTATTTCCCCCTGTGGATATGCAGATAAGTCACACATGTTTTAGTTGGCGCTGTGTGTATTGTATCCCACAGAGGCAGAGAGTCTGGCTTGTTTAATGGAATGCTGTTCAATCTTCTGGTAATCCTGCCCAAACTTCCCCACAAGAGCATCTCCTCTCTTAGAGACTCCCCTAACACAGTCAGCAGTGTGCATCCCTCTCCCACGCAGACATTTGCTCTCCTGCTCGGGGAAGCCCACAGCTATGCACTGGGGCTGCAAGCCAGGGACACGCAGCAAATCCCTGCTCGACAAGTCTTGCTTTTTTTTTTTTTTACAAGTCTTACAATTTTTACAAAATTGACTTTACATGATGATAGTGTAGGTTCTTTGCTCTAAAACCAGAGCAGAGAATTTTCTGCCTAAATGAACAAGATTAGTGAAAATAAATTCTCCTTTTAGTTGTAGTTCCACACAGATTGTATGACAGTCCACCGTGGGGGATGTAGGAAGCCTGGTGGATATTTTTATCGTGGCCCTTTGGTATCCGGCTTCTAATTATTTAATTCACAAAGTATACTTCATGGTGCAATGTTTATTTTGTTTGTGAAGAAAGCTCCTTTTGGTATTTGTTACTGGTTGTGGGATTTTCACATTTTAGCAGGTGACTATTTTAGCATGTTAAAATCACTTTGGTATATATAGCAAGAAGTGCTGTTGGTGGGGAAAACGGATGTATATAGCAGCAGTCTTCTGGTGTCTCTGCATATGGGAGTTGGGAGTCTGCATATATATCTGAGGGGATAAAAGAGAAAGCATTTCACACAATGAAAGCATGAGAAAAGATGATCACAATGAAAAAAGTAAAGCACCAGGTACACTTTTGACAAGTCACTGGTTTTACTTTTACCCAATTGCTTATGAAATAAAGAGGTGATTCTTATGTACTGCAGCTTCTTGGTGAAATAATGATGTATTTGTCAGAAACAATAAATAATAAAAATTGATTTTATAATTGTGATTTGTAGTATGATAAACCAAACCCAAAACACTGCATTGGAGTTGATTCCAACTCACAGCAACTCTATAGGACAGAGTAGAACTGCCCCATAGGATTTCCAAGCCTGCCTCTTCTTCCTCTCACTGAGTGGCCGGTGGGTTTGAACCACTGACCTTTCGGTTAGCAGGCAAATGTGTTAACACTGCCATGAGAGCTAGTCTTCTCTAATAATAGCATGTGCTTAGAGAAAAATTGTGTTCTTTTAGTCTGGAGAACCTCAATGACAATGGGCTTTCCCTTCACATGCTTCATTTCCCTGGTATTACTGGGGAGTGAAGTTTCCTCCAACAGAAAATCTATTAGAAAATTCATTAGAAACAAGAAAATCTATTAGTTCTGAGTTATCCAGAATGCAGAACTTCCCACCACTGATTCAGTCATTTATTCAGCAATGATTGTTAAACCCCTGCTCTATGCATTAGTTACTCTTCTGGAGTTGGTGACAATAACAGTGACAAGACAAGCAAGATTTCTGCTTTCATGGAACTTATGTTCTAGAAGAGGGCAGCAGACAATAGAAAGGAAACAATGAAAGGGCTTTTTCAAAAGCCTTTAAGTACTAGGATGTAAATAACAGAGTGTCGTGGCAGTAACTGACTAGCTGCTTTAGTCTGGAAGGGTCAGAGGAATCTTTGTGAATGCAGCATTTGAGCTTCACCTAGAGGACAAGAAGGGGTTTGCCATGTTAAGATCTGGGCAAAACATTCCTGGCAGAGGTTCTAAGATGGGAATAAGCTTCGCCCCTTGTAAACATGTTTTGGAGTATACATTTTTAGTGTTTACTAAACATAATTTTGAAAGTGGTGCCAACAGTTAAGTGCTCAAACCTTAAGGGTTTGGTGGTTTGAATCAACTCAGAGGCGCCTCAGAAGATAGGCCTGGTACTTTGCTCCTGAAAGGTCACAGTCTTGACAGCTCTATGGAGCAGTTCTACTCTGCACACATGGGGTTGCTTAGTAGGAACCGACTCGATGGCAGCCGACAATAACATGTTTAATCTTTCATTGATAATTCACCTCTGCTGTCCTTTGGACCGGGGGCTCTGGTGGCGTAGTGCCTAAGGCACTGAGTGCTAACCAGAAGGCTGGTAGTTCAAACTTACCAGCCACTCCTCAGAAGGAAGTTTGGGCAATCTACTTCCGTAGTGATACTGCCTCAGAAACCCAAGGAGGGGTCGCTATGAATTGGATCCGACTCGACGGCAGTGAGTTTGGTTTTGGTTTGGTCCTTTGGACCCTGTCTTCTCTTGGTGTAATTCTCTTATCTATTTACCATTACATCTCAAGGGGTCTGCCTCAAAGAACTCTCCATTCCTTCTTGTCGGAATAGTCCAGGAAGAACTGAAGAGGCCCAAGATATCAAATTTGTTCTATCAGAAGATTCATTTACACACACTCCAAGTAGGGATGCAGCAGCAAAGAGGAGGCTATGGGCCCTCACAGCATTAACTTGTGTGGCCCCTATTTCTTTCTCTTTGCCTTGAGGTCAAGGTCAGTGCCCAGGTATGAATCCAGAGGCATTGAGTTGATATCTTCCGCCTCCTGTCTCCCCATCTTCTCATGGCAATTCCTTTCACCCAGACTTTCCTTTTTGGTTTGAATATGCAGTGACTTGTTCTGGTTTGTTGTCCCAAATGGTTAATAGTTAAGAAGATTAGACCCATGTGAGTTGCCTCCGTTTTATGATACTGTACAGTCTTTGTCTTAGCACAGACCCTCTCCTAGATTTTTCTTCTTCCTTGGTCTGTTAAGAGCTCCTGGGTGGTGCAAATGGGTAAGCACCGAAAACCTGGTTGTTTGAGTCTGTCCAGATGCTCCTGGGAAGGAAGTTCTGGAGATCTACTTCTGAAAATTCAGGCACTGAAACCGTATGGAACACAATTCTACTCTGACACATGGGGTTGCCATGAGTTGGAATCTGCTCCATGGCTATTGGCTTGGGCTTTGTTTTATGTTTTTCTTTTTTGATCTGTTAAATTGGGCTACTATTATGGAAAAAAGAAAGAAAAGAAAAGAAAAGAAAAAGGGCTTGGGTGAGATTCAGGAATTTCAGTGTTAAGCCATAGAAGTCAACAAATTTATTCCAAAATTCACCATCAGTTTCCAATGAAATGTTAATGTTTGAAAGTTGTTAAAAACTCTGTCCAAGATCTTCTCTATTGTTGCAGACTGAAAGACCAATAAGATTTCCTCAATATTTTAGTACAGCAAACACAAGTCTGCTTGGTTCCTTAAATAATGCATAATCTAGTTGTGACACTGGTCCCTGAACTTTCCTTTCTGATGGTGCTGCCAGAATGTTGTACAGTTGACAAAAATACAGATCAATCAAGGAGATATGTATGTGTGAGGCAGTGAAGATAAATGATCTTTTATTTTGAAAATAGTCACTATTTCACAACTGAAAATCCCCCTCTTTTCCACACCCATTGGTCAAGCTTCTCTTCTGTTTAATATTTAAAATAAAATTATTCAGTTCTTCTGGGGCTTTGGGACTTCCCCACTGCCACCGGGTATAATATGTCTTTTCACACCTTTAGGCTGGGGAAACCCCACACTGGGCAAAGGGCCAATTTTAGATTCAGCTTAGCTCATTAAGGAGACTAAGAATCTAAGGAGCTGCAAAGAGACAATTATAGGAAGGAGACAAATAGTAAAGTTGGCACTTTGAGAAAAAGGCAGCCTGGAAATGGGTAAAGGATGTTAGTTCTCATACGTGGAAAAGAATTCCGTGGGTAAAAGTCTTTTGGACAAGAGGAGGCCATTTTTTTTTTTTTTTTTTTTTAATGATCCAAAATGGCAATATATGAACTGTGAGAGAAAATCTGACTCCAAACCCCATGCTCACACTTCATTGGGAACAAAACCAATCCATACTGTGCAAGGGGTTCTTAGACGTCATCTGGTTTATCCTCTGACCCAGTGGTAGTGATGTCTCTCAGAGGCTCCCTGACCAATGACCATTCGGCTTCCATCTAGCGCTTTTGGTGCTGGAACACCCGCTATTCTGTGAGGCAACCATCCCTGCATGGGATAGCGTGGTTGGTAAGAAAGTACTTCATGTCCAGATGAAATCTGCCTTCCTCTAACTTCAGCCAGAGTTCTTCCCTTTTCAAATTGACATAGAACATGTCTTCTTGTCTCATGACTCATTCCAAATATTTGAAGACAACCAATACATACTATTACTTCTAAGTTTTCTCTTCTGTTGCAATTACTTCAACTCTCCTCGTGTTTCTGGCTTTCACTAGACTGACTGAATTTGTAGAGGTCCATAAAACATGGGACAGGAAATAGAATAAAATCCTCTGGAGAGGATCTGAGCCACTGATTTTTTTTTTTTTTTTTTTTTAACTTTTTATTATGATTCAGGTGAAATTTTACAAAGATTAGGATTACATTCAGCAGTTCATATACATTATGTTTCATGACACTGATTATAATCCCCATAATGTATGTAACAGCTTCCTCCTTGTGGTTACTCTTTCTTTGTGTCCTTCTTGCCTATGCATTCCTGCCTTCCTAGCTTCCTAGCTTCCTGCCTGTGCAAATGCTGCCCTTCTGATCTCCCATGGTTGATTGTTCTAAGAAGTTGTACCACTCATAGGACTGTCTACTTTGACTGAGATTAAGCCATGGAAATGAGTCCAATTCCAGGCCTGAAGGGTGACTAGGGTTCATAGTCTTGGGGGTTTTTTCCGTCGTTATCTGACCAATAATCCTAGTCTTTAATATGGTTTTGAATTTTGTCTCACATTTTTTTTTTCTCCCACTGTATCCAGTATCTCCAATTCTGACCCTTTTCCGAGTAGTTGACATTGGCAGCCAGGCCCATGATGTAGGCTGAGTTTCCATGGTCCTTCAGTTCTTTGGATTAATTGTTTCCATGCTTCTTTGATTTTCTTCACTCTTCTTTGCTCTGGATGAGGAGAGACCAGTAGTTGCACCTTAGATGGTCACTTGCAAGTTTTTTGACTCGAGCCACTAAAATGTAAGAGAACAATTACACTATCTGTCTGTTGATCTGGATTAAGACTATTGGTCCTTTTAGATACCCATACTACCCTCGTGGCTTATATTAAACCTGTGGTCAAATAAGATTTATTTGTTGTTTTGTTTCATTTGTTTTTATGTTGTTGTTGTTGTTGTTAGGCATCATCAATTTGGCTCCAACTCATAGCAACGCAAAGCACAGCAGAATGAAACACTGCCCCGTTGTGCACCATCCACACAATCCTTGCTATTCCTGAGCCCATCTGTACAGCTACTGTGTCAATCCATCTTACTGAGGGTCCCCCCTTTTTTGCTGACCCTCCACTTTACCAAGGATGATATCCTTTTCCAGGGAATGGTCCCTTCTGACAACATGATCAAAGTAGGTGAGATGAAGTCTGGCCATTCTTGCTTCCAAGGAGCATTCCAGCTGCACTTCTTCCAGCATAGATTTGTTTGTTCTTCTGGCAGTCCATGGTACTTTCAGTATTCTTTGCCAACACCACAACTCAAAAGCATCAACTCTTCTTCAGTCTTCTTTATTCATCGTCCAGCTCTCACATGCATATGAGGCTATTGAAATGACCATGGCTCAGGTTAGGTGCACCTTAGTCTTCAAAGAGACATCTTTGCTCTTCAGCACTTTAAAGAGTCTTTTGCAACACATTTTCCCAGTGGAGTAAGTTGTCTGATTCTTGACTGCTGCTTCCATTGGTGTTGATTGTGGATCCAAGTAATATGAAATCTTTGATAACTTCCCCATGTATTTTGATGCTGCTTATTGGTCCAATGGTGAGGATTTTCATTTTCTTTATGTTGAGGTGTAATCCATACTGCAGACTGTAGTGTTTAATCTTCATCAGTGCTTCAAGTCATCTTCACTTTCAGCAAGCAAGGTTGTGTCGTCTGCATATTGTAGGTTGTTGATGATTCTTCCTCTAATCCTGATGCCACATTCTTCATATAGTCCAGCTTCTCAGATTATTTGCTCAGCATACAGATTGAATAACTATGGTGAAAGGATATAACCTTGAAGCACACCCTTTCTGATTTTAAACCATGCAGTATCCCCATGTTCCGTTTGAATGACAGCCTCCTGGTCTATGTATAGGCTCCTCATGAGCACAAAGAAGTGTTCTGGAATTCCCATTCTTCTTAATGTTATCCATAATTTGTTATGATCCCCACAGTCTAATGCTTTTGCGTAGTCAATAAAATACAGATGAACATCTTTCTGCTATTCTTTGCTTTCAGCCAAGATCCATCTGACATCAGCCATGATATCCCTTGTTCCATATCCTCTTCTGAATCCAGCTTTCATTTCTGGAAGTTCCCTGTCAATATACTGCTGCAACCATTTTTTAATTATCTTCAGCAAGATTTTACTTTTGTGTGATATTAATGATATTGTTCAATAATTTCCACATTCTATTGGATCCCTTTTCTTTGGAATCGTACAAATATGGTCCTCATCCAGTCGGGTGGCCAGGTAGCTGTCTTCCAAATTTCTTGGCATAGATAAGTAAGTGCCTCCAGTGTGGCACCCATTTGTTGAAACATCTCAGTGAGTATTCTGTCAATTCCTGGACAATTATATCTTGTTCTACATCTGCAATGAAAAATTATCGATGTAAATTATGTAGTATATAGGATATATAGGAGCTCTGGTAGTGTAGTGCCTAAGGCATATGACTGCTAACCAGAAGGCTAGAGGTTCAAACCCACCAGCCACTCCTCGGAAGGAAGATGAGGCAATCTACTTCCATAGTGATACTGCCTCAGAAACCCAAGGAGGGGTTGCTATGAGTCAGGTCCGACTCCATGGCACATAACAACAACAAACAACAAAATAGAATATATATTAACGTATGTATTGTTGCTTTTGAAATTGAAGTTAGGTTTTCAATTTTATGTTTAGCTTCATAATAAACATGCTTTTGCTATCTCCATTGCAATCATTAATACAGATATTTCAGTGGGAGCCTTGCAGCACACCACAGGGGACATCCACCATTAATGAGCATTTTCTTGCTATGACCGTTAAACTACCCAACTGTTTTCTATGCTCCTGGCTGTTACCAGCACCCCTGATGCATTTTTCTATCTTCTCTATAAGGATATCATCAGGTACTTCATCAAATTCTTTGCTGGAATAAAGATACACTGACTCTTTGGTATTTCCCTGTTCTTTTAGTTTATTGGAATGTCCTGGTGGTACAAATGGTTAATGTGCTTGGTTCCCAATTGAACTTTTGGGGGTTCAAGTCCACGCAGTGGCACCTCAGAATAAAGGCCTGCCAATTTCCTTTTGAAAAATCAGCCATTAAAAACCCTACTGAACACAGTTCTATTCTGAAGCACATGAAGTCACCATGAGTCATAATTGACTCCAACAACTGGAATTAGTTTATTAAAAGTAAATTTGCCATGACATTGTGGTTTCTGTTAGTCTCTTTCTGACCTCTTTGTCTCCTCGTGATCATCTCTTTCTTTTTAAAATGTTTTAAGAAACAAAAGGATGCAACCTGAGGTACTGTCTTGAATTCTCCATTAGTCCCGGTTTTTTGACAGTAAGCAAGTCAGTTTGTCTCTTTTACTCTCTCTCTTTTCTTTCTTTCCTTTTTTTTTTTTTTTAAAAACAAGTATGTAAGCCTGTGGGCTTGATTATTTCTAACATTCAATAATTTGGAGCCATCTATTAAACAGCCCACTACAGAATTTTTCTAGAATCAATGTGAAGTTTGTAGACTCCACTTTTCCTACTCCCTGCACCTTCCCTTTGCAATCAACAACTTTTACCTGACCCTAGTTTTTCTCCTTGATATTTTAAATGCCACTGACTGCGCTTCTCTGGTTACACCTGCAATGTTCTCCCTGTGTTTTTTTCTTTTCTTTCTTTTTTTTTTTCTTTAGGGGTGTCCATGGGATAAAATTCTGATGTAAATTAGTAATTATTCTCTTATTAAAATCTATTTTAGACTTCATTATCCTCTTAATGGTATCTACTTGATCTTTTCCAGTTTGAAAATTATTATTTTTGGTGGATAAAATGAATGTAAAACAGCACTAATCTAATTACTACTCACCCTTATTGACTGAATTATCCTTCAAATGATTGTTGGTTTCTTCAGTCTCTCCCGTCATTTATTTCCCAGAAGCTCTTACTATTCCTCCCCTCAAACAAAACAAACTTTTAAATAACAAAGATTCATCTCCGTTGAGGATATGCTAATGAACTTACTTAGGGAAAGTACAAAAGAGAAGTACTCCACGTTTTAAGCAATAGCAACTTCCTTAGAGTAAATGTATATTTGCACAAAGTAACCACCTAGAACCTATCCTGGGTGGAAACGTTTTGTTATATTTGTCTAGAAAACAACTGTGCTGTTTTCCTTTGACCTCACGGAATATCTTGAACAACAGTGTCTGAACATTCTTATATCTGGTCTGGAAAAACACTTAATTATTATAATATTGGTATCTAGCAGCAGGCCCCGTTTTCACGCTGTTCTCTCTTTCCACTAGCCTTTTGGATTTGAAGGTGGTGCTGAATGGACCAGACCTGATAGCTCTCATAATAAACTGTCCCTTCTTCCTGATCTGCCTGATTCCAAGTATCTTTGACAATCTCATTCGTTCTCAGGGACAGATTACCCAATAAGCTAGGTAAACATGTGCTTAGGGCATCAACAAAACAGGGGTACCAGTTATCACTGCAAAGACCCATCGATGGCAAGCAGACAGGACACAAGGAAAAGTAACCACCACAGTGGAAGGGCACTGGCAGGGCACTGAATAAAATTGCTACCAGCTCCAGTGCCTGAGAACGTGCTGGCCAGAAATAAAGTTCACGCATGGTCACAAGGATGCCCACAATTGAAGTTGTTTGAGCTATGAGACCCCTACCACTTCAACAATTTTGTTGGAGTCTGTTTCTTACGATCTCCTCCTTTGCAGTTGAACTCTCGGCAGGTCTCTTGGGAGTATACTATTTCTTTATAATAAACAAGAGTTGGAGGTGGGTGTACAACAATGATTCAAGAAAGACTCAATTCATTATCCTCATTATGTATGGAAGTAGATAGTGTTTGGCAGCTTAATTGTGACAAAATCATTGAAGAATCACTGAAGAATTCTTCAATGATATAAGAGCAAAGAATAGAAAGACATGTTTTTAAATTATAATGTGTTAGAGATGAAAAGATCTATCTGAAAATAAAATAATAGCAATTTATTGTAATATTTGTTTTCTAATCATTAAATTTTCTTTTATGATGTCATTTTCATTTATAATTATAGCATTTATTATGAAACCAGCATCAACATTGAAGTATGAGCCATTTAAAGCAAAATTGGTGAAAGTAAATTTTTCATTGTGGGAAAGCAACAGAATTTTACACTGATAATTGAAACAAACTCACCGACTCATTTTCTTTGTTGTAGAATTTGTGGGATATTATTTTTTGTAGAAAACGTGGTATATAGTAAAAATCTTGGTGCCCTACCTATAGCCACTAAAATTTTATAATCCAGTTCATCTCAACCTGTTAAAACTTTCAATTGCTAATATTATAGTCATATTTAAAAAGAAGTTTCATCATGGATAGCTAAGATACCCACACAAACACAAACGCGCGCGCACACACACACACACACAAGACTCATACCCCACTCGAATGTGTGAGTAAGCAGAGGAGGGGGCATCACAAATTATCCGTGTTTAGAGCCCTCACATGCCTGAAACCAGCTCTGTTTGGTCGCAAAGTTTTTGATCTAAAAACAGCTTTGAAATGTAAAAATATGAAATCACAAGTTTTAGAAGTCCATGAAAAAGTATGATATAATGATGAAAATAAAATGCTTTGCTCTATATAGTTAGGAATGTGGCCCTAAGACCTACTAATGCTAAGTCCTCTGAAGACTTGGTGTTGCCAGCTGCTGTCAAGTTGGCTCCAAATTGTGATGACCCTGGTCCTGCACCATCCCTGGGCTGGGCTGTAGATCAGACATTATGGTCCATAGGGTTTTCACTGGCTGATTTTTGGAAGTAGATTGACAAGCCTTTCTTTCTGCCTGATCTGTCTTAGTCTCGAAGCTGTGTTGAAACCTGTTCAGCATCATTGCAACATGCAAGTCTCCAGTGACAGACCTGTGGCAGCTCATATGAAGTGCATTGGCCAGAAATTAAGCCTGGGTCTCATGCGTGGAAGGCAAGAATTCTACCACTGAACCACTACTGTCCTAAGGTTTAGTAGGCATGATAAGTTTGGGACAGAAATTTGCAGTTTGTCTTTCCTGTGCCAAGGTAGAAAGTATTTATTTAGAATCGTTTTAGGGTATTTTCATGCCCTAAAATGAATTATTATTCAAGGGAATAAATGAGGGAGCATTTTAAAGCAGTCCTGGCACGTGGTTCAGAGAAGTCATCAGAATCCTTTGCAAGCTCACGGCCCACCAGGGGCATTGTCCGAGTCTAGGAATCCTGAGTATTAAGAATGACACAATTTTCTTTTACAAAGTTTTCCTCCATAACAAGCATACAGCTATGCGTGACAACTCTGTTTCTGGGAAAAACTAAGTGTGTGTTGTGTGTGTGTGTGTGTGTGTGTGTGTGTCAGTTGACATCTTAGACATTTACCCCCATTTTAAATCTTTTCTACCCAAAGACAAATTATGATAAATCCTTTACTAGAGCTAAACACATTTTTCAATTTATAATACATCTATATCTGGATATATATTTTTTTGTGTTCATAGCTTTCCCTCTCTCCATGTAATCTGTGCACACAAGATATGTTATATCTTGGTTTGTCTTGTTCAAGATAAAGATAAGGATTTTTATGCTAAGTATAGTATACGATTTTTATACTAAGTTTAAAAGCCCAAAATGTGGCATATTTCTGTAGACAAACTTCTTTTTTTCTGTCAGACTATTTCATTATTTTCCTAAGCCTTCCCCTCTAAGCCTCTGATGCCATATGCCTGTGACTTCAAAAAGAGAGTATGTAGCCCCTCTTACAGTTAATGAGGCACCTCTGGGTGGGCAGATTGTGGGTGGCGGAGAGGAAATAGAGAACCTTTAAGTGGTGAACCCAAAGAGTCTCAGAGCTTTCTTTCTCCACAGTTGAGTTGAATTTTCTGTCCATGTACACTTCAGAATATCTGGCTCTGTTAACCTGATGTGGCAACACAGAGTAGGATGTCAACCAGGTTGAGCTTGTCAAAGGGTAGCATTGTGTTCTACGGAAAACAGAATTGATAAGTGCTTGATGCTGCTACTGGTGATATAAACTTATGAATGAGAATTTAGATCATGGAACATATGCTAATAGAAGTGGTACTATGTAGATGAGAACTTTGGGCTCACAGAAAACAAATTATAAGTCTCTCAAACAAGAATTTATTACTTTAAGTAATAAGATGTCTAATAAGAGGTAGGGCAGTTTTAGGGCTGGTTAATTCAGTGATTCAGCAATGATGTCAAGGACCCAATTTCGGTTTTGTTATTCTCAGCATGCTGTTTTTTCCCAGCTTTATCTTTTTTATGGTTGCAAGATGGCTGCAAATGCTCCAGGCATCGTATCCTCACATACTTTCTCTGAGAGGAAGAAAAAGACAGTTTCTCCATTTGTCTCGTTTTATTAAGGATGAAAACTTTTCCTAGAAGACCTCAATAGACTTTCTCTCATGAGTTATTGGCCACAATTGTATTGCTTATTCCTAAACCAATTACTAATTTGAGTAATAGGATACTTACTATGATTAAATTAGATTAAGATTTAGCTCATAAAACTATAAAGGAGCCCATTCATTGAGTTATGTATGCTCACACGGAGGGTGAACAAGATTGTTGTTGTTGTTAGGTGCTGTCGAGTTGGCTCTGACTCATAGCGAGCCTGTGTACAACAGAATGAAACACTGCCTGGTCCTGTGCCAGCCTCACAGTCCTTGCTATGCCTGAGCCCATTATTGCAGCCACTGTGTCACTCCATCTCGTTTAGGACCTTCCCCTTTTTCGCTGACTCTCCACTTTACCAAGCATGATATCCTTCTCCAGGGGATGGTCCCTTCTGCAACATGACCAAAGTAGGTGAGACAAACTCTGGCCATTCTTGCTTCCAAGAAGCATTCCAGCTGCACTTCTTCCAGGACAGATTTGTTTGTTCTTCTGGCAGTCGCTAACACCACAACTCAAAAGCATTAACTCTTTCTTGGTCTTCCTTATTCATTGTCCAGCTTTCACATGCATATGAGGCTATTGAAAATACCACAGCTTGGGTTAGGTGTACCTTAGTCTTCAAAGAGATGTCTTTGCTCTTCAGCACCTTAAAGAGATCTTTTGTAGTAGATTTGCCCAGTGCAATACATCCATCATCTGATTTCTTGACTGCTGCTTCCATTGGTGTTTATTGTAGAACCTAGTAATATGAAATCTTTGAAAATCAAGCTTTTCTCCATTTATCATGATGCTATTTTTGGTCAGGTTGTGAGGATTCTTATTTTCTTTATGTTGAGGTGTAATCCATTCTGCAGACTGTCTTTAATCTTCATCAGTAAGTGCTTCAAGTCATCTTCACTGTCAGCAAGCAAGGTTGTGTTGTCTGCATATTGCATGTTGTTAATAAGTCTTCCTTATTGCTGTATGCCATGTTCTTCTTCATATATTCCCTCTTCTCAGTTTATTTGCTCAGCATACAGATTGAATAACTATGGTGAAAGGATATAACCCTGACACACTTCCTTCCTGATTTTAAACCATGCATTATCCCCATATTCTGTTTGAATGACAGCCTCTGGTCTACATACAAGTTCCTCATGAGCACAATTAAGTGTTCTGGAATTCTCATTCTTCTTAGTGCTATCCATAATTTGTTATGCTTTAATGTTTTTGCTTAATCAATAAAACACAAGTAAACATCTTTCTGGTATTCTTTGCTTTCAGCCAAGATCCATCTGACATCAGCAATGATATCGCTTGTTCCATGTCCTCTTCTGAATCCAGCTTGCATTTCTTGAAGTTCTCTGTCAGTATACTGCTGCAACCATTTTTTGAATTATCTTCAGCAAGATTTTACTTGTGTGTGATATTAATGATATTGTTTGATAATTTCCATATCCTGTTGGATCACCTTTCTTTGGAATGGGTACAAAGATGGATCTCTTCCAGTCAGTTTGCTAGGTAGCTGTCTTCCAAATTTCTTGGTGTGGATGAGTAAGTACCTCCAGCACAGCATCTGTTTGTTGAAACATCTCAATGGTTATGTAAGCAATTCCTGGAGCCTTTTTTTTTTTTGCCAATTCTTTCAGTGTGGCTTTGACTTCTTCCTTTGATTCCATTGGTTCTTGATCATATGCCACCTCCTGAAATAGATGAACATCAGCCAATTCGTTTTGGTACAGTGACTCCATGTATTCCTTCTATCTTCTTTTGATGTTTCCTGCATCATTCAATATTTTGCCCATAGAATCTTTCAGTATTGCAACTCGAGGCTTGAATATTTTCTTCAGTTCTTTCAGCTTGGGAAATGCCAAACGTGACCTTCCCTTTTGGTTTTCTAACTCTAGGTCTCTGCACATTTCATTATAATAATTGACTTTGTCTTCTCAAGCTTCTCTTTGAGATCTTCTGTTCAGCTCTTTTATCCTGTTGATTCTTCCATTTGCTTTAGCAACTCTCCATTCAAGAGCAAGTTTCAGAGTCTCTTCTGACATCCATTTTGCTGTATCTTCCTTTCCTATCTTTTTAATGACCTTTTGCTTTCTTCATGTATGATGTTCTTGATGCCATCTCACAATGACAAGATTAGGGTTCTATAAACAAAGAAGAACTGGGACAAATGTAAGGTAATGTATGGTAAATTGTTGTAAGGTCAACAACCAATACTATCTGCTCCAAGTACTTTATGTTTGAACAGCACATCTCTTATCTCATGTAATAAAATAATTCCATGTCAAGAGAAAGGATGATTAGCTTTATATAATACCATCACTGGAAACAAAATGGACATACTCTGAATGAAAAAGGTAGAAGTTATGTTTTTTATTTCTTTGTCAGAGCAAAAAGAAAATCTTAAGTTTTTCATCAAGATTTAAAAAAATGAAAACTAGGGAACATTGTAGATACTATTACTTAACTACTCAACTGCCATTTTCACACCCTTCACTCCTTCATTGCTAGTAGAACCTGGATTTCTTCTGGTGGTATTGTGCTGAGTGCCACAGGTTGAATCATGATTGATCTATGCTTATCAAAGCAGTCTCATTCCTAGATATAAGTAATTCCTTGCTGTTACTGGTGGCTGCATGATACTGTTCTGGCCAATAACTGGAGATAATCTGGCTGGGGAGGAGCTCTTGGAAAACTTGTGTTTTCTTGATAGAAGGGACAAGTGTTAGAAGAGAGCTTACTGATACTCTTTCTCCCCATTTCCTCCTGACATGAATATGAATGTTATGCTGGGTGCTAGCAGCTCTCTTGACAGCATGTGGCAGTAATCATGGGGACTAAAAGAAAACATGTTAAGGATGGCAAAATAAAAATTTAGAATGATCTTGAGTCACAAGACTAAACCTGGAACAATCTACTGTTATATTTCTGGTTATGTGATTAAGATAACATTAGCCTGTTTAAGTCACTGCAATTGGGCATTTCATTACTTACAGCTTGATGCATACTAACTGGTACAAAAATAGTGAACAATGTCTCATGGAGATACTACCAACACCTCTCTTCCCATCACATTTCAGTTGTACTTTGACTCTGAGTTAAAGAGGTGAGATAAGTTGATTAACTCCATCTCATTCCAATTAGTCCATTCTTATACAGTCTCAGGATCTATTTGATTTTGTACTTCTTTTCTATACCTATTCATGTTTTCTTCTCCAACTAGATCGGAAATTCCTTCTTGAGACAAAATAAATGAACATGGCTGGGTCTTTCACTCATCTGGTGTCCTTTGTACTGGGCGTATAGAAGACTCTCAATAGCCCGGAAGTGAATGAAACATGATGACATCTGTTCTTTATCCAGGATGGCAAGAAGGTAGGTAAGAAAATGGCTTATCTTAAGAAGTTGCAAACTCACTATCTTTTTGGCCTCTAAGTTGGAAAATGAGATCATGTCACATCTTATGGAGATTTATATTACATTACTAATCATCAGGAGTGGACATTATTTGAATTTTGGTTACATATCAATATTTCTGTTATATATGAACATCTTAGATGCAGGATTGAGTGGCATCTTTTAATGGTTAGCTTGAAACAGTATATTTTAGGGAAGCATCTCGATGCATTTGTGGTACAGCTGGCACCCGTGGAAGAAGGGACTTTACAAGTTTAAGTCTCTGTTGGACACTTTGCTTTTGGGGGCAGTTGGATTGCTATAACTAAAAAATTCCCTCCATATATTTGCCAATTTCAGGGGATTTTGATCATGATTCAGTGAAGTGGAACATTTGGTTGAAATAAAAATCTCATGGCCTCTGTGTATTTTCCCCCATAGCCAAGGGTGGAACCTTAGCTATATTATTGTGCAGCACTGACTGCACTCGTCCCCACTTACTGCACTCTCTCCCTGGATCATCTCCTCATACAAGGCCTCTGCTGCTATTTCTTTTTCTCCAAGCACAAGTGCCTTTTGTGGCCCAGGATATAACTCCAATACAGTGCTTTGTACCGACGGCTGTGGGTTTTCTTTAAGGTAACTGTGGGTGGCCCCTCCATTTATTTTCTTGCTTCCTTTTTGTTTCTGTAAATTCTGCCCTCCACTTTCCCCTGAAGCACATGCTGTTCATGTAATCTGAATGGCCATTTAGAGGAAAGATCAGAAGTTTGTTGTTTCATTACCAATATAAATCAAAACTTTGTGTTCGCACTGCAATCTGAGTGAGTCCAGGAATAGCTTTGGGATTGCTAAGTGTCTGGAGAGCACTGACTACACAGACATGTTTTGAAGCCGGCTATAATAGTTTCTACAGCTGTTAACAGTTCATAGAAGAATGGTAGCATTATATATCAGCGTTTAAAATGTGCATGACTTGCATTGCACAGAAGTCAGATCGGGATAGAATCAGATTTTTTTTTCTGAAACTCAGCCAGGAAAGTCTTCAATAACTAGAGAAATTCTTTTCACCACTGAAATCAACATGAAGGACATTGTGTTATTATAATTGCTTATAGCTCACCATGAAAGTTGTCTTTGTATGAGTGGATGTACGAGCTGTACTGTTTTGTTTTTATTTATTCTGCATTCTTTATTCTAATGTCCTTTCCTTTTTCCTGACCAGAAAGATTGTTATTGAGCCCTTCACAAAGCTGAAATAATGCAGTGTGTTAAAAAAAATGTTAACAATTCTAAGAAGTTATAAAAATTTATAAGTTGGCTGAATGCTTGGGAAATTTCTGCATATTTTAATATAAATAGGTAATGCAAATATTTGTTCTTTGCATTGAGAGGTGAGTCTCTGTTTTTCAAAAGGCCCTGTTATTTAAATTAGCTTCATCTGATTGCACTGAAGTGAGAACAACTTCCATGTTGAATGACGCCAATGATTAAATACCACAGTTGTTATCAAATACAAAGAACTTAGTAAGTTAGATGTGTTACTGCATCATGGGGTTAGACAGTTTCCAGAGATCAGTAGGAACTGCTTCATGATTAGAATTCTCATGAAGGTAACTTGCTTAAAACATTTTTGAGATTTCCAAGGACAGATTGAAGTTTTGTGTAGGAGGAGAACTCTCTGCGCCACCTCTTTACTCTGCTAGTTTTAATGTCCCTTTAAAGAATTAATTAACTTAATTCAAGGCAGACATTTTGGGCAAATATATATTTTGAGGGACCACAGATCAAAGGCCTTTGCAGAAGGACTATGAACTAACATCTTCGATCTTTCTGAAGGAGTGTGCCATGTCTTACCCACTGGGAAGCCAGACAAAAGAGTGGGATTACACAGAAGCAAACCCACCTAGTGTAATAATCTTTTTCCAGAGCTAATGTTGTGATATCCAGAGAACAAAGTCTACATCTGGGTTACCCAACCTTCCAGACAGCTTAGTAGTGAGCATGTTCTTGGGGTCAGGTAGGTAATCTGAGAAACCTCTGCATAGACTTCATGATTCCCATGGAACCAAATAAAACCAAACCAACTGCCATTGAGTTGACTCTGACTCATAGTGACTCTATACAAGAAGGTAAAACTGCCCCATAAGGTTTTCAAGACTATAAATCTTTTTGGAAGCAAACTACCTGCCATAGAGCAGACAATTTTTTGAGTGCTTACTATGTGAGAAAACTTGAACTAACTTGTTTTAAAACAGAAATGCCAGTGAGTAGCTTGACCAGCAGAAGGAAGTGTAAAAGTAGCTTGATGGAAGGTCAGACGTGAATTAGAAAGGAAATAGAAAAACTAGAATAAATCCCAATTTCTCCAGACAGTAGGGATCCTTAATAAATACGTTCCCTTCCTTACAGCCTGGTTATTATAAAATAAGATTAAATACTAGTCTGGAATATACACTTTAGATTTGTCAGTCAGGAAAATGGCCCCCGAGCAGTGGTTCTTTTGCCTTCGTAGACTCATGAAAACCATTTAGAATCTGAGAAGTGCTAAGAGCTCTCTTGCTAGAAAAATACATACATGTATAGGCACACAAAGTGTTGAGCATTGTTTCTGAGGTTACCCGATTCCCTTGGAGCCAGTCTTCTTATGTGGGTGGACCATGGCATCAGCAAAATCAGGTAAAGGCTATACTTGGAATTCCAGGCAGACAGGTTAGCTGGCAGGGAGTTCAGAGGAAGCCTAGCAGGGGGTTCCCAACTACAGGAGGGGGAACAAGCATGAATAATGCTTTATCCAGGTAGGGGCTGGTATTGGGAATGACTAGCTGTAGATGTCAGAGCCTGGGTATGGGGATGAGATTAAGAGGTATAATGTGCATCTGGAGACTCATAAAATACTGAGAAAGGAGCCGAGATAAGGCCTCAGGAATCATATGAGAGATTAATCATATAAGAAGAGGGCTAGGAGCTACAGGCTGGGTCACAAAGGAGGCCCAGTAACCAAAACCAGAGTCAGAGCTGAGTTGACTGGGCTCAGGATGACTCATCAAGATTTCCCTATCTATGGTATGGTTAGCTGGAGCCATGGCCTTGGGTAGGGCAACGTGGGCCATCTCTGAGAAACTGGTGGGAAGAGGGGAGCTGCGTGAAGAGCGTGCCTAATTATTGTAAATATGGGGATTAAAAAAAAAAAAAAAAACCAACTCACTGCATTGAGTTGATTCTGACTCATAGCGAACTCCATTGGGTTTCCAAGGTGGTAAATCTTTACGGAAGTAGAGTGCTCCATCTTCTTTCAGTGCAGTGGCTATGGGAATACTCTCCTTCTAAGCTTTAGTAATTTGGCCAAAGGTGTGTGTATGTGTGTAAATGAGTATGTGTGTGTTACCATTTAAATATCATCTTGAGATACTAACTTTAAAAAAAAAAATTTTTATTTCGGTGAACTTTTATAGAGCAAATTGGTTTTCCGTTAAACAATTCAAACACATTTTGTTTCCTGACATTGATTGCAATCCTCACAATGTAACAACACTCTTCTCACTTCCTCCCTGTGTTTATCATTTCCGTTTGTCTTTTTCTATCCCTTCCTGTCTTTATTCCTAAACAGTT
Source organism: Orycteropus afer afer (assembly GCF_000298275.1). NCBI lineage: Eukaryota > Metazoa > Chordata > Mammalia > Tubulidentata > Orycteropodidae > Orycteropus > Orycteropus afer. The sequence goes on along the minus strand of NW_006921603.1, from coordinate 10,068,180 downwards.
TTATCCCTGGTAAATGCTTCCCTTCTGATCTTATATGGCTGATTTTTCTAAAGGGTGTGTACCTCTCTGGAGTTATTGTTTACCTTGTAGACATGTGTATTGTTTGGCTGAAAGTTGAGCCACGAGGGTGACTTCAGTTCTAGGCTTGAAGGGTGACTAAGGGCCGTCATCTTGGAAGTTCCCCAGTATCTGTCAGACCAGTAAGCCTGGTCCCTTTTTTTTTTAAGTGATTTTGAGTTTTGTTCCACATTTTTTTTCTCCACTATATTCAGGACCTTTGTTTGTGGTCCTTTTCAGAGCTATTGGTAATGATAGCCAAGCACCATCTAGTTCTTCTGTTCCCAGGGTGAAGGAGGCTGAGATTCACATGGTCCATTAGTCCTTTAGACTGTTTGTTTCCATGCATCTTTGGTTTTCTTCACTCCTCTTTGCTTTGGAGAGAGACCAATAGTTGCACTTTAGATGGCTGCTTGCTAGTTTTTAAGACCCCAGTCATTACTCCCCACAACAGGATGTACAGCATTGTCTTTGTAAACTGTGTTATGCCAATTAAGTTAGTTATCCCTTGAGACTTTGGTCCTAAGCCCACAAGCCCAGTGATTTAGTACCTCAAAATGTTTGGTTATGGTTTCCAAGCTTTCATAACTTTGCCCCGTGTATGGTCTACAATATTCATGGATGTATTTGCAGCACATAAAAATACATATGTAGAAATATCCTCTGTCAAACCTGTATGGATTCGTGGGTGTAGTACCATTCCCCTTTCCATACCTGCTCAGCTTATGTGTCTAACTATGCATACACTGGTAGATTATTGTTATTGCAAAATTGTGTATATAATAGTATTTACCTTTGTTGCTTTTAACTCTTGTGTTCTTCCTAGTGTCTTCCTTCACCTTGATTATTTTGTGCTGATCTTCCTCTTATTGCATATTGCTTTTTCCTTCACCCAAATTAATATGTATCTACCCCCTAGTTAATGATTAACTCTCCCTTCCACCCCTGGTAACCTTCGAAGAACTTGTTTCTATGTGTAACCACCCCCCTTTTATTTTTACATTTTATACTAGTGGTCTCATACAATATTTGTCCTTTTGTGATTGACTAATTTCACTCAGGATAATGTTCTCCAGGTTCATCCATGTTATGAGGTGTTTCCCAGATTTGTTGCTTTTAGCATTGCATAGTATTCCATTATGAATATGTACCATGGTTTGTTTATCCATTCATCTATTGATGGACATGTAAATTGTTTCCATCTTTTTGCTGTTGTGAATAGTGCTATGATGAACATGGGTGTGCATGTATCTATTCATGCCATGGCTCTTATTTTTCCAGGATATAACCTAATTGTGGGATTGCTAGATCATATGGTAGTTCTATTTCCAACTTTTTAAGGAAGCACCATAGTGTTTTTCACAGTGATGGTCCCATTTTTTCAGTTCCACCAGCAATGTTTGAGGGTTCAAGTGTCTCCACACCCTTACCAGCATTTGTAATTTTCTGTGTTTTTGAACTTTTTATTAATGCTGGGGTGAGATATGTTGTTGTTGTTTTGACTTGCATCTCTCTAATAGCTAATGATCAGGAGCTATGGTAGTGTAGTGGGTAAGGCATTTGGCTGCTAACCAGAAGGTCAGTGGTTCAAACCCACCAGCTGCTCCATGGAAGGAAAATGAGTCAATTTACTTCCATAAAGATTTACAGCCTTGGAAACCAGGGGAGGGGGGTCACTGTGAGTTAGAATTGACTTGATGGCAGTGGGTTTGGTTTTGGTTTGTTGTTCTAATAGCTAAGGAGTTTCCATATGTGTTTGTTGGCTGCCTGAATGTCTTCTTTGGGGAAGTGTCTGTTCATATCCTCTGCCCATTTTTTAATTGGATTGTTTGTCGTTTTGTTGTTGAGGTGTTGAAGTTTTCTATATATTTACAGATTAGTCCATCTGATATGTCTGATTAGTCTGATATGTCATTGCCAAATTTTTTTTCCCCAGGCTGTAGGCTCTTTTTTTTTTTTTAAGCTCTTTTGGTGAAGTCTTTTGATGTGCATAAATGTTAACCTTTTAGGAAGTTCCAGTCATCTAGTTTGTCTTCTGCTGTTTGTGCATTTTCAGTTATGCTTGATATTGTATTTATACCATGTATTAAGGCTTCTAAGTTTGGCCCCATTTTTCCTTTGATGATCTTTTTAGTTTTAGGTTTTACGTTTAGATCTTTCATCCATCTTGAGTTGGTTTTGTATATGACGAGAGATGTGAATCCTGTTTCTTTTTTTGCATATAGATATCCTGTTTTGCTGGCACCATTTATTAAAAAGACTATCTCTTCCCCATTTAATGGGTTTCAGCCCTTTGTCAAAGATCAACTGTTCGTACATGGATGGATTTACTTCTGGGTTCTCAGTTCTGTTCTATTGGTCTATGTGTCTGTCATTGTACCAATACCATAGGTGTAGAGTAGGTTTTGAGATTAAGAATTGTGAGGCCTCTTACTCTATTCTTCTTTAATACTGCTTTGCTTATCCAGGGTCTCTTTCCTTTCCATATAAAGTTGGTAATTAGTTTTTCCATCTCTTGAAAGAATGATGATGGAATCTGGTTGGGATTGCATTATATCTGTAGATCACGTTGGGTAGTACTGACATTTTCAGAATGTTAAGTCTTCCAGTCCATGAGCATAGTATATTCTTCCATTTACATAAATCTCTTTTGGTTTCTTGTAGGAGTGTTTTGTAGTTTTCTTTATACAATTCTTCTGTATCTTGGGTTAGATTTATTCCTAAGTAGTCTATCTTTTGGGTGCCTCTTATACATGGTATTGTTTTTCTAATTTCTTTTTCTGAGTTCTCTTGTTAGTGTAGAGGAACCAGACTGATTTTTGTACGTTGATCTTCCACTCTATTACTTTGCTGAATTCTTCTATTAGTTCCAGTAGTTTTCCTACTAATTCTCTGGGATTTTCTATGTATAGGGTAATGTCATATGCAAATAGGGATAGTTTTACTTCTTTACCAATTTGGATGCCTTTTTCTCCCTGCTTTCTCGCCTTATTGTTCTGGCCAAGACTTTCAATACATTATTGAGTAGGAGTGGTAGTAAAGGGCATCCTTGTCTGGTTCTCATTCGCAATGGGAATGTTTCCAAACTCTCTCCATTGAGATAATGTTAACTGTTGGTTTTGTGTATATGCTTTTAATTATATTGAGGAATTTCCCTTCTATTCCTATTTTGTTTAGCATTTTTATTAGAAATGGGTGTTAGATTTTGTCAAATGCCTTTTCTACATCTATTGATATGATCACGTGGGTTTCTCCCTTTGTTTTATTTATATGATGGATTACCTTGATTGTTTTTCTAATGTTGAGCCATCCTTGCATGTTGTTGTTGTTGTTGTGTGCCGTCCAGTCGGACCCGACTCATAGCGACCCCTCCTTGAGTTTCCGAGGCAGTATCACTATGGAAGTAGATTGCTCCATCTTCCTTCCGAGGAGTGGCAGGTGGGTGTGAACCTCCAGCCTTCTGGTTAGCAGTCAAATGCCTTAGGCACTATGCTACCAGAGCTCCCACTTGCTCATGACTTTTTTTTTTTTTTTTCAGCGTGTTGTTAGATTCTATTGGATAGGAATTTGTTGAGAATTTTTGCATTTGTGTTCATGAGACATACCAAAAACCCACTTCCATTGAGTAGATTCTGACTCATAGTGATCCTTTAACTATAGGACAGAGTAGAATCGTCCCACAGAGTTTCCAAGGCTGCAAATCTTTACAGAAACAGACTGCCTCATCTTTCTCCTTTGGGTTTGAACTGACAACCATTTGGTTAACAGCCAAATACCTTAACCACTGTGCCATCAGAGCTTCTATCATGAGGATTCCTCTCATGAGGGATATCAGTCCATAATTTTCTTTCTTAGCTGTATCTTTGCCTAGTTTTCATAGAGTGAATTCAGAAGTATTCCATCCTTTCCTATGTTCTGGAATAGTTTCAGCAGAGTTGAACTCAGTTCTTCTCTGAATGTATGGTAGAATTTGCCAGTGTAGCTGTCTGGCCTAGGACATTTTTGTTGGGAGTTTTTTGTAATGACCTGTTTGATTTCTTCTTTTGTGATTCATCTGTTCAAATTTTGTACCTCAGATTGTGTTAGTTTGGTTGGTAGTGTGTTTCTAGAACTTTGTCCATTTCTTCTAAGTTTTCAAATTCATTGGAGTACATTTCTTCATAGTATTCTTTTATTATACATTTATTTAGTTGGTTCTGTTGTGATGTTGCCTATTTCATTTCTTATTCATGTTATTTACAGCTTCTCCTTCTTTTCTTTGTTAAATTTGCAAGTGGTTTGTCAATTTCATTAATACTTTCAAAGAATCAACTTGATTCTTTCTGTTTTTCTGTTTCATTTATTTGTGGTCTAATTTTTATTATTTCCTGTCTTCTGGTGACTAAGTTTTTTTTCTTTTTAATGTTTTTTTAACTGTCAGAGATGTTGTGTTAACTTACTGACTTTAGTTCTTTCTTCTTTTTGATGTGTGTGTTTATTGCTGTAAACTGTCCATTGCTTTTGCTGTGTCCCAAAGACTTTGGTATGTTTTGTTTTCATTCTTGATTCAAGAAATTTTTAATTTTATTCTATTACCCAGTAGTTTTTAAGCAGAGTGTTATTCAATTTTCATGTATTTAATTTTTCTTCCCCTTAATTATCCTGTTGTTGAACTCTAATTTTAGATATCCGAGAAGATGCTTTGTAGTATTCTGATGCTTTTTAATTTATTGAGGCTTGCTTTGTGGCCTAATATATGTTCTATTCTGGAGAATGTTCCATGTGAGCTGGAAAGGACAGAGTAGACTCATCCCACTGGGTTTCCAAGGCTGCAAATCTTTACAGAAGCAGACTCTGTCCTATATTGTGCTGTTGTTGGGTGGAGAGTTCTGTGAGGTATGAGGTCACATTGGTTAATTACATGTTTAGATATGTATTTTTGTTGAGTTTCTTTGTAGTTGTTCTGTCCTTCATCAAAAGTGATGTGTTGAAGTCTTCTACTACTATTGTGGAGTTGTCCATTTCTTTGATCAGCTCTTTAAAAATGTGATTTATATATTTTGGGGCCCTTTCATTGGGTGTATAGATATTTTTTATGGTTATGCCTTTCACTGGATTGACACTTTAACCATTATATCATGTCCTTCTTTGTCTCTTTTGCTAGTTTTTGCCTTAAAGCCTATTTTATCAAAAATTAACATTGCCACCTCTGCTCTTTTTTTGATTGCCATTTGCTTAATATATATTTTCCATCCTTTGATTTTCAGGTTATTTTTTCTTTGGGTCAAAGATATATCACTTGTAGACTGCATATTGACGGGCCATGTTTTCGTATCCACTCTGCTACTTAGTGTCAGTCTCTTGACTGGTGCATTTAATCTATTCACATTCAGTGTTATCGATGGCTATGAATTTAATGCCGTTATATTGCTGTGTATGTGTTTGTTTTGTGGTGCTGCTTGTTTATTTGTTCCACACATTTTTCTGTGCCAAGTTCATTTTGTATGCAGGTTTTCTTATAATCTCCTTTGTTGCTATTGTTTTAGTGTTTATTGAATCCTTATGATTTTCTTCTTTTTCATTTTGTTAGAAGGTTTATTAACTTTCTTTTAGGTTATCCTTAATTTATTATTATCTTCTGAAGTTTAAAACAGTCTGTTCTATCTTGATATCATCTTGAGTTCCTCTTGTTTTGGAATTTCTGTAGCTACACTATTTGCTCCATGTTTTTGCTTTGTAATTGTCATTTACAAATTGATGTCTCTGGTTCCCTATTTTCAGTCTTGTAGTTTTACTCTATTTTTGATACATGGTGTAGTGCCTAAGGCATTTGACTGCTAACCAGAAGATTGGTGGTTCAAACCCACCAGCCACTCTGTGGAAGGAAGACTGGGCAATCTATTTCCTTAAAGATTTACTGCCTTGGAAACCTAAAGGGGGTTGCGATGAGTCAAAATTGACTTGATAGCAGTGAGGTTTTTTTTTTTTTAATATATATATATATGGGTTAATTTCTGAGTGATGTTGCTTCGTGTCTTCATTCCAAGTTATTTCTGCCCTTGTTGGATCTTTTTGAAGGGTCTCCCTTTGGCATTTCTTGTAAGGTTGCTATATATATATATTTTTTTTTATGAATACTCTGTTTTTATCTGGAAATTTCCTTATTTTACCATGGTATTTGAGGGACAATTTTGCTAGGTACATAGTTCTAGGTTGGCAATTTTTTTCTTTCATGTTTTTATATATATCATCCCATTTCCTGCTTGTCTGCAGGGTTTTGGTCAAGAAATCAGAACTCAGTCTTGTTGGTTCTCTTTCGTAGGTGCCTTAGATTTTCTTGAGCTGCTTCCAGTATTCTTTCTTTGTCTTTGATTTTGTTTCATGCAGCTGGGTTGGAGAAATTTGTTATGCAGCTTTAGTAACTGGAATGGTAAGCAATGAAGCATTTTTTTTCTGGCTCATCTCTCTCTTTTCAGCAGGACCAGTTTAGCAGACAAGGCAGGGAGAGAGTTATCATTGTTAACAGGACCTTGTTGGATGATTTACATGTATTATTTCATTTAATCTTCCTAACAACACTATGAGATAAATATTTTGATCCTATTGTACAGAGAACAAAGCCTCTGAGAGGTTAAGTGATTTCCCTAAAGTCACACAGACAGAAAACAAACCAATTTTTCTGGATCTACAACACAAAAGGTTTTGCCTATCATGTAGGGCCTCCCTAGGCTGGGTGAGAGCCTTGCACTATTGTGTGAATGGTGACCTCTGTCACCTGGCTCACCTCTCTATCAGATGGCACACTCATTGATCACCTGCTTCCATGAGGTCCTGTGCCAGGAACTGGGAAGGAGATGAAAAGAGAGAGATGACCCCTGCCTTTGCAGTGATGATCATGGAACAGGCAGCTGCAAGTCCCATGAAAAGATAAAAGCAGCCTAAGGCCATGTCTGATCTGGGACTATAGAGCTTCACAGAGGAGAGGGTCACTATGGGGTCTTGAGCAAGTAGTTGATCTCCGGATGCTCTCCTTTCTCTACTGGTGAGAATTGGGGTGACCGTATGTCCCATGTCTACCATATCATCCTCATTTATACTGTTGTTCTAGTGAAATTATTAATAGCACCTCCTGTTAGTCTCACAAGTGTCCCATTTTAGATGAAAAATTATATGGTTGCCTTATAATTACATATATGAGTATATATAATTATATATATTACTTATATATAATTATATGATCTAATTATATACATATATATATAATTATATCTCACCATATATGGCGAGAGTGGTACTTCCAAATCGACCTTTTACAAGGGAATGAGGTGAAGCGCTATTAAGCAAATACGTGAAATGGCCTGAAGGCAGTGACTAATGACCCCAAGCAAGTAATAGATTCTGTTAATTCAGTGGAAAAGTTGTCCATTCACCATACAATAAAAAAAGTCAAGTGATGATTTTATTTAAAATAAAACATTGTTTGTTTGGTACCTATTGTGTGCCATATTAAATAGCTTTAAAATCTGAATTGACAAAAACAAACAATAAAACCTCCCCAACAGGCAAGGTTATGGTCATTGCTTGGTCACAGCCAGCTACCCAGAGGGACCGAGTAGTTGATCCTGCGGGCTTGGGACCATAGTCGCAGGGGACATCAAGCTCAATTGGCATAACATACTATACAAAACATTGTTCCACCTACTACTTTGGCGAGTAGCGACTGGGACCTTAAAAGCTAGGAAGCTGCCATCTAGATGCAACAACGGGTCTCTCCTCGTCAAGAAGAAAGAAGAAAACCAAAATTAATGGAAACAATCAGTCCTAGCGACTGGTACACCATCTGATCTGCAACCTATACAACCATGAGACCAGAAGAACTAGATGGTGCCCAGCTACCACTGCCATCCACTTGGAAGGGATGTGGGAGATCCTGCATAGAGAGGGAGAACAATGTGGAACAAAACTCAAAATCATTTGGAGGCAAAAAAAAAAAAAAAAAGGTGGGGACCAGGTTTGCTGGTCCAATAGAGCCTGGTGTAACCACTGAGACTATGGCCCCTAGCTGCCCTTCAGGTCTGGAATTGAACCCACAACTGTGGTTTCCAGCCAAACAAAGTACAGGCATGTGAGTTAAACATTTACCTCAAGTAGACACACGCCCTGGAGAGAACAATCATGGGAGAAGGAAGGGCTGCTTATGCACAGGGAGATAGCTCAGGGTGCAGAAGAGTATGAAGGGATGGACACTGGGAGGAGGTAACTATGGGGAGGAAGTGGGAGGGGAGCTGCTGCATTGTAAATTTTGGTCAATGACATGAGACAAAGTATATGTGAACTGCTGTATGAAAAGTGAATTTACTCTGTAAATCTTCACCCAAATCCTAATAAAAAAAAAAAAAAAAAAAAAAACTCCCAAACAAATAAAACAAACCACAATTGAGTTGATCACCTAAATTGACCTAATTGGTTTATGTCTGACCAAAAGGAGCAATGAGGGTAAATGAATCTGGTACAAGGAACTGTCTGCAAGTCTTTAAAATATGGTTTACAAACCATGGACATGAGAATTACATGGGGAGATTGTTAAGAATGAAGATTCCAGGGTTCCACCCTAGGTTCTGAAATCATTCAGAGTCGCATTTTTAGGAAGCTCCCCAGGTAGTGCTGCTACGCCCTAAAGTTTGAGGACTTCTGGGTTTAGTTGACTAGAACCAAGGAAGCACTAAAACCCAGAAGAAAGTTCATTGATTTGAGAATTGTTGTTAGTTGCTTGTTGTTGTTATGTGCCGTTGAGTCAGCCCCAACTCATAGCGACCCCTCCTTGGGTTTCCGAGGCAGTATCACTACGGAAGTAGATTGCCCAACCTTCCTTCCTTAGTTGATTTAAAACCATAAATACATTTAGTACTTGTACCAGAGAACTAACTACAGCAGCAGTGTTAACCTCAGTCAGCACTGTGGAAAAAGAATGCAGTTAGTCTTAATTCCAATCTGCTTCCTCACGTAAATTATAAACCCACTCACCAGGCTGGGGAACAAGTCACATCATTTTATTACAAGAAAAGAGGATGTGCTTGAACATCAGTCTTTTTCTCATTATTACCACTGTCACTGGGATTAATCTAGTAGCGAGTTTGCAAGTACTCTCTAATAACATTTAGACATTGTGGAGAAAAGAGCTCTGCTGATCAGCATGTGGTCCATTCTGGACAATTCTAACAAAGTTGGGCAAAGAGAGAGTAGTCCAACGATATGTTGTAAATTCAAGGTGGTATAGACTATCTCACTTGCCCTGGATATTTGTGCCTGCGTAAACAGAACTTGGCAGTGGAGTGAAGGAGCCTGAATATGAATGCTATACAAGATTTTTGAGGTCATCAAATCCAGCCTTCTTATTGTACAAATAGATGGATACACTACGGCCTACAAAAAGGAAATAGCTAGAATAAATCCTGGCTCTGCCTCTTCCCATCTGTGTAACCTTGGACAAGTCACTTGACTTGTCCCTCGTGATCTATAAAATCAAAGATAATAATAATGTCTGTTTTTTGTAGGTATTCTTGCTGTTGTTAGCTGCTGTTGAGTTGCTCCCTGACTCATGTCATGCACAACGAATGAAACACTGTGAGGTCCTGCACCATCTCCGTGATCAGCTGGAGACTGGATAGTTCATCTTAGTCTGGAAGCTCCACTGAAGCTCGTTCAATATCATAGCAACACACGTCTCCACTGACAGAGGGGCGGTGGCTGCACAGGAGGGGCACTGGCTGGGAATTGGAGCCCTTGGTCTCCCACATGGAAAGTGAGGATTCTATCACTGAACCACTAGTACTCCCTTTTGTACTTATTAAAAAACAAAAACAAAAAACAAACTCGTGCCATTGAGTCAATTCCAACTCACAGCAACTCCCACTGGGTTTCCAAGGATGTCCATCTTTATGGAAGTAGACTGTCTCATCTTCTTTCTGCAGAGTGACTGGTGGGTTTGAACCACCAATCTTTTGGTTACAGCCAGGTGTCTTAACCACTTTGCCATCAGAGTTCTTTTTTTTTGTAATTATACCAAAGAAAAAACAAAACAAACTCATTGCCATCCAGTCAATTCTGACTAATAGTGACCCCCATTAGGTTTTTTACACAGCAAATCTTTACAGAAGTAAATTGCCCCATCTTCCTTCTGCAGAGTGGCTGGTAGGTTTGAATTGCCAATCTTCTGGCTAGCAATCAAATGCCTTAGGCACTGTACCGTCAGAGCTCTTTTTTGTAGTTATAAGGAAGTTTAAATGAAATGAGAGAATGCTTGTGATGTACTTAGCATAGCACTTGGCACCAGTGTTAGTTAGCCCTCTTTGTCTAGTTGTTTCCTATTATTATCAACTAAAGTCACAGAGCTAGTTAATGACAGAGCCAGGCCCAGAACTAGACCTCTTGACTCCTCTGCATTTTCCGGAGTATGGATTTCAGTGGTGTCCTTGGAGTCCCAGAGATCAGTCACATGAGGTACCTGTGTGTCTCGATATTGTGAAATGCTATTTTAAGACCTTCTTTCAGAAGTAGCCGAGGATAATGAACTCTGGTTGGCTGCCTCTGGCTGCACAGTTTGTTCTCCAGGGCGTGCGCCTTCTGTGTTCCCGCTGCCTGTCTGCACCCCACAATACCCCACATGCCTGCCTCTTTGTAAACCATGCAGTGGTGGCATTGAGGGGCTGAGGCCTAGGTTGTTCCAACCACTTTATAGGAAACATGTTCTTTGGGAATGAGATAACCAGGAGGCTGTGGATGTTAAATGTGTGGATTCCAGAGGCAAACTGCCTGGTTCCACCAGTTACTAGCCATGGGATGTGCCCTTAAAAAACTCAGTTTTCTCATTTGCAAAGTCTTTAACAAGAATGCCTACTTCATAAGGTTGTTGTGAAGAATCTGTGAGGAAATTCACACAAAGCAAGAAGCCTGACCACAGTCTATAAATGATAGCTTGTTACGAATTTTGAGTTCTTGCATGGTGCAAATGGTTAACATGCTCGGCTATTAACTCAAGGCTGGAGGTTCAAGTCCACTTAGACATGCCCTAGGATAAAGCCTTGGTGATCTACTTTAGAAAAATCAGCCATTGGCAACCCTATGGAGCACAGTTCCCCTCGCGCACACACCAAAATTGACTGGGTAGCAACTGCTTTTAAAATTTTATTTTGAAAATGGAATGAAGCTTAATACATTTAGTAGGGAACTAGGATATATAGGCAGCTTCTCCATGGAAGAGCCAAAAGTCAGAACAGAGAATTATAATGAGTAATGCAGTAGTATTTTGAACAATCATAGAAAAATAAAACTGAAATTGAGAATTGGCTGAAAATATTCTGTAGCCTTTGATAGGGTAAGTCAAAGTAAGACTTAGTGCCAAGAGCTCCAACCAAAAAAACCAAATTCATGGCCGTCTATTTGGATCCGATTCATAGTGACCCCTCCTTGGGTTTCCAAGGCAGTATCACTGTAGAAGTATATTGCCCAGTCTTCCTTCTAAGGAATGGCTGGTGGGTTTGAACTGCCAGCCTTCTGGTTAGCAGTCAAATGCCTTCGGTACTGCGTCACTAGAGCTCCCACCAAGAACTCAGCAAAAGAAGAAAATTAAAGTGTCTTCTACCTGTTCCTTTCCTGCTATCCAACCCCTACCACCCCCATTCCCAGTTAAGGCTGTTTAACAAGTTGGTTTATAAATAAATGCATCAGAAGTTTCCATCCAAGTATAAAGCCCAAACTGTAGAAACTTGGAAAGAAGTTTTAATTAACAATAAATTACATTAACGAAACTCATTATATTTAATTAATATTAAATTAAATACAGAAGTCTGCTGACTACAATGTAGTTGGCAAGGGAAAATGTATTTTGCTAGGTTTCAAAATGAAGGGAAAAACCCTTACAATTCTCTTTAAAAGAATTGTGTTGTTCGTTTAATGAACACTGGTAACAAGTGATATAAAACTCTGGTCTCTTAATACTTCTGTGTTGGTGCATATTGACTGCATTAGTCAGGATAGGTCAGGAAATAGTGAGCTAACAAACAACTCTGAAATGCTCCATGGCTTAAAACAACATGTACATAACAATTCATCAGGACTCTGCTCCAAATTGTCTTCCCTCTGAACTCAGGCTGATGGGTAGACACCTTGTGACATGTTGCAAGTCACCATGGCTCAAGGAAACATGAGGATGGAGGATGTCCAGGCTCTTAAAGATTCCGCCTGGAGTGTCACATATCACTCCAGCTCAAATGTCACCGGCCAAAGCATGAACACTACTAACTTTAAAGAATAATTGAAATACAGTCCTACTGTGTGTTTAAGAGGAGAACAAAAATGTTTGGTAATGAGCATTAATATTGCCACGTTTACAAATATGTCTTGACAGCCATAAACTCCTTAAAGATAAAGTCTATGACTTGTTCATCTTTGAACTCCAGCATGATGTTGTTGTTGTTGTTGTTGCTGTTGTTATGTGCCGTCAAGTCTGATCAGACTCATAGTGACCCCTCCTTGGGTTTCCGAGGCAGTATCACTATGGAAGTAGATTGCCCAACCTTCTTTCTGAGGAGTGGCCAGTGGGTTTGAACTGCCAGCCTTCTGGTTAGCAGTTAAGTGCTTCAGGCACTATGCTACAAGAGCTCCCCCAGCATGATGTAGAAACTCGATAAATGGTGGGTAACCAAGTGATTGTAGAGCTTAGGACATGGCTGGAATGAAATGGAAAGTAGAACCAGATAAATTGTCTTCTCTTCTTGATACTTTTCTCATTTCCTTGTGCCAAGATTTTTTACTCCTCTGGAATGGATTATCTGGTGGATGCTGGACAACCATTTAGCTATGCTAAACCTCAGTTCCTACAGCTGGAAAATGGGGGATATTATTAAAAACCAGCTGCCACTGAGTCAATTCCAACTCATGGAGACCCTGAGTTTGTCAGAGTAGAACTGTGCTCCATAGGGTTTTCAATGGTAATTTTTTAGTACTCCCTAGTAAAAATTAAGATGGCATGTGTAAAAGCCTGGGGTGAATAAATGCTTAAGTCTCTGTCTGTTGCCCAGTGCCCTCTGGGAGCTCTTGGCTGCCTGTCACCTTGACTGAGCTGTGCCACTGAGGCCTGTTTTCCTCAGGCAAGGCCCCATGCACTCAGTCTCCTCTGATCTTCTTCCCACTTTTCTCCTTCAAGTTCCACATCAAGACTTACCAGCTTTATTTCATTTCTTCAGAATTCAACCCATGCTCAGAACTCTGAGGATGGGGGTGTCGTTTTGAAAGCCACTGATTCTAGACAAACTTTCTTGTCTTACAGAGAGAGGAAGTGACCCCAGAGCCCACAGGTATGCAATCTTAAGACTGAGATTAAAGCCCAGGTCACCTGAATGCTGGCTCAGGCCTTCCTGTATCAAACCTATTTGGAAAAAGAAGATGGGCAGGAAAGAAAGGACCTATTTCTGATGACTCATGGAATTTGCTAGTAGTCTAGGAGGAAAGCCAGTGTTTTGTTCTGCTTTTTCCCTCCTTCTTCTAAGGCCCTTAGTGACTCTAGCCAGAGATAATGAGATATAAAACTTTTACCTCTAAGTGACTGGTTTTAATGTAGTACAGGCTGTTAGGTATTCAAGGTCATTATTGTGTGATGAGTTATCAAAGGACTATGTGAAATGTGTGGGATTTTTATGAGATTGTTTTCATTGTGGTAGAATGTCTAAAGGCCCCTTGTGTACAAAGCACTTTGAAAACGCTAATGGAACCCCATAATCACCCACATAATTATGAAGGTCAAATTGTGCTGAACAAACTTGAGTACTATTTTTGCTCAAATTAGTGAATGAACAGAATATTTTTTAAATTTGCTTTTTGTTTGTTTGTTTTGTGTTTTGGTCCCTTCTTTCAGCTCCTGTGAGTGCAAAAAAATTACTCTTGGAGATGGAGAAAACCACCACTATAATGCATTTTTCCACTGTGAGTAAACCCAAGAAGGTGCCCCCCCACCCCGGGCTTAAGGCATAGAATTGGATAGATTATGCACCACTAGGTTTCAGGTAAAAAACTGGCTGTAGTGAGTCCTGAGATATATTTACTGAGGAAACTTGGCTCCCGCTTGTTTTGATCCCTGTCCCCATTGCCCCAGGGTTAACAGATGCCCCGTAAGGGCCTCACCGGATGTCCTTCTATAGTGACGCCTGCTGCTTTCACTTGCCACCCTCAATTTTCCATCTTACATTAGGAAACTGCAAGGTTAGAAAAACAATGGACTGTTTCCTTCCTCTTTCTTTAAACTAAGAGGCTGGAAGGAGGGCTTCTTATTCAATACTCACAGGCCAGACTTGGCCATAAAGGCCATTAAAGTTCAAATGTAAACAGCTGGGGGTCAAAATGGCTCTTGTCCTCTCTTTAGAGTCCTCTTCTTAACCGAAGATTTCCTTCAAGCTTTCTAAGTACTTTGGGTTGACATTTGGAATCTGAGCTTGCTAAAAAGAATGGGAGCTGGGGAGTATATGCAGTGGAGGAAGAAGCAATACAAAGCAGGCTCAATTTGGGAACAATCTACCCCTCCAGGGTCTTGACTCCTGGGCCATCACGTGTGTGATTGTCATTATTAATTGTGACAGGTGCACTTCTCAGAACCCCATATTTAAGAGGGATTCCTTGCTAGACAGTTCAGATGTTAGTTTGTTTTTCAATAGACTTTATTTTTAGAGCAGTTTTAGGTTCACAGAAAAAATCACACAGAAGGTATAGAGATTTCCCATATGCTTTGGCAGTGCAGTGGTTAAAGCATTGAGCTGCTAACCAAAATGTCAGAGGTTTGAACTCACTGGGTGCTCTGCAGGAGAAAGATGAGGTGGTCTGTTTCTATAAAGATTTACAGCCTTGGACACCCTATGGAGCAGTTCTACTCTGTCCTACAGGGTCCTTATGAGTTGGAAGTTACTCGATAGCAGTGGATTTAGTTTTTGGTTTATCACCATATTCAGCTTATCCTATTGTTAACATCTTGCATCAGTGTTGTACATTTGTTTCAACTGATGAACCAATATTGACTTATAAATACTGTATTCCACTACTCGTCTGTATTCTTTCACCATACTTATTCAATCTGTATGCTGAGTAAATAATCCAAGAAGCTGGGCTATATGAAGAATACGGCATTAGGGTTGGAGGAAGACTCATTAACAACCTGTGATATGCAGATGACACAACCTTGCTTGCTGAAAGTGAAGAAGACTTGGAGCACTTACTGACTGATGAAGATCAAAGACTACTGAGGAAACTTCAGTATGGATTATACCTCAACATAAAGGAGACAAAAATCCTTACAACTAGACCGATAGGGAACATCATCATGATAGATGGAGAAAAAATTAAAATTGTAAAGATTTCATTTTACTTGGATCCACCGTCAACACCCATGGAAGCAGTAGTCAAGAAATCAAACGATGAATTGCATCCAGCAAAACTGCTGCAAAAGATCTCTTTAAAAGTGTTCAAAAGCAAAGATGTCACCTTGAGGACTAAGGTGCACCTGACCCCAGCCATTGTATTTTCAATCACCTCTTATGTGTGTGAAAGCTGGGCAATGAATATGGAAGACCAAAGAATTTGTGCATTTGAATTATGGTGTTGGCAACAAATAATGAATATACAATGGATTTCAAAAAAAAAAAAAAAAAAGATCAAATCTGTCTTGGAAGCAAAAGAATGAACACATCTGTCTTGGAAAAAGTGCACCCAGAATGCTCTTTAGAAGCAAGGATGGAGAGAGTTCATCTCAACTTCTTTGGACATGTTATCAGGTTGTATACAGGGTTGCTGTGAGTCAGAACTGACTCTATGGCACCTAACAACAACAACAACAACAACAAGCACTGTACTTAGTTGATACATAGAGTGTTGGTGGTCAATACTATGCAGCAGCAGCTTGGAAGGTAGGCTGGGAGATCTGCTTGTGAAAGATCATAGTCTTGAAAAATCTTTGAAGCACAGTTCTACTCTGACACACATGGGGTTGGCATGATTGGAGCTGACTCGCCAGCAACTAACAAAAACAACATTATTAACTGAATTCTATAGTTTATATTAGGGCTTCACTCTGTGTTGTACAACCCTGTGGGTTTTGATATATGAGTAACGTCATGTATCCACCGTTACAATATCATGTAGAATAGTTTCACTGCCTTAAAAATGCCCTGAGCTCCACCTATTCATCCCTCCGCCTGAGCTCTTGAAACCACTGATCTTGTTATTGTCTCTATAGTTTTGCTTTTTCCATAATATCACACTTGGAATCACAAGTAACTGTAAATGGTTTTTCTTACCATTTTTATTTCCTCCCCTGTAATATTCTTTTGGTGTGTACTGTTTTCTTGTGACTAGACAATCTGTGGCCAGAAAAACCTTCTATGCCTGATGATACAGATGCCCCTGCACAGTCATGTTTCCTCATCACACTGAAAGGAAAAAGGAAACCACCTTTCAAACACCCAGTGTGTGCTATTTATGTTAAAAGCAGCTGTCATGATTTTAACAAATGAGACCTTCTTCTTGCACTTGACCACCAAAGGGGAGAGAGTTAGAAGTCAGAAAGCTGGCAACAGTGTGAATGTGGTGGAGGAGGGACAGTGAGTGAGGGTGGAACAGAAACTGCATCAGTAACAGAGAGACCCAGCAAATCCTGCACAGCCAACAGGCAGGGCCACATTAGGGCTTTGCTGGGCCTTAGGCATTTTTGCCTTTGGGGGCTTGTTTTGGTCACCTCTGTGCCGCTCTAACAGAAATATACCATAAATGGGATGGATTTATTCTCTTACAATTTGGAGGCATTAAGTCCGAGTTCAAACTCAACTCTAGGGGCTGGATGAAAGCCCCTCAACCTTGGGCCTCAGCTTTGCCCTCCTGCTCCCAGCCCACTGAAGCTGGAGGCTTTTCTTCACTCAGACAGCTGCTGACTGCAGAGGCTGACAAACCCAAGGTTGACAAGTAAAAAGGCACAGTCCCAGTGTTACCAAACCACACGGCAGGCCATTAATTCAAGTCCATTGGCAGTCCCAAGGTCGGCAGAGGATGCCAGGCTGCTGAACAACGATTCAGCAACATGCAGAGTTCAAGCATGACATAAGCTAGAGACCGCTCCCCAAGGCTTCTCCTTGTATACAGGAAGCAGACCACATCCCTAAGGCAGCTACTCAGCGGCTCACAGATTCCACCATGGAGTTATCAGTCTCATCATGGGGATTACTACATCTAACTCCCTAGACACTCAACCAGGCCCAGCCATGTTGACACACAGACTTAACTACCACAGGTCTCCTTCCTCTGATTAAAGAAAAGAAAGAAAATGAAAAAGAAAAAATATATTTTGACTCCCTTGTTTGAAAGATGAATATTAAAAAAAATAATAAAATAAAAATCTGTAGCTGTCAAGTTGATTCCAACTCATAGTGACCCAATAGACAGAGTAGAACTGCCCCCATAGGGAAGACTAAGCTTTATGGATGCAGATTGACAAATCTTTCTCCTGTAGAGTGGCTTGTGGGTTCGAACTGCTGACCTTTCTGTTAGCATCTGAGTGATTAAACATTGTACCACTAGGGTTCCTTAAGAAATGAATATACCAGTAGTATATAATCTGTAAGGAGCTCTGGTAGCATAGTGCCTAAGACACTTGAGTGCTAATTAGAAGGCTGGTGGTTCAAACCCCCCAGCCACTCCTGGGAAGGAAGGTTGGGCAATCTACTTCCACAGTGGTGCCACCTCGGAAACCCAAGGAGGGGTCGCTATGAATTGGGGCCGACTCGATGGCACACAATAGCAACAAATATATTCTGTAAGACCCTTGGGTAATGCAAATGGTTTGTGGTCATCTACTAATCAAAATGTTGGTGATTTGAACCTGCTCAGCAGTGCTGAGGAAGAAAGGGATGGCAGTTGCTTCTGTAAAGAGCACATTCAGGAAAACCCTGTGGACCAGTGCTTCTCTCTAACACATAGGATCACCATGAATCAAAATCAAACTGATGACAACAGGTTTTTTTTTTTGTTGTTGTTATATATTATGTATATTTTATATTATATATCAATATTATATTTTCTTTGCTCTGAAAGTTTTTTTTTCTTTTGATTTTTAAGATAAATTTAGACATTTTCATGGACTTCTAAAATTCTGTGGGTCCCAGGTACTGTGCCTACTGTGCCTGGTAGATGAGTCAGCCCTGCCAGTGTGAAGCCAACTCTTTCTTGGTGCAATTTGAAGAAGCTGAATACGTATGGACTACAACCAGTGCCTAAGGAGCTCTGGTGGTGTAGTTTGACATTTGGCTGCTAAACAGAAGGTCCATGGTTTGAACCCACCAACTGTTCTGAGGCAGAAGTGGGGTGCAGTCTGTTTCTGTAAAGATTTACAGCCTTGGAAACCCAATGGGGGTCACTCTGAGTGGGAATTGACTTGATAGCAGTGAGTATGTTTGAGGACCAGTCCCTGGAGAATGATATCACGCTTGTTAAAACAGAGGGTCAGTGAAAAAGAGGAAGACTCTAAATGAGATGGATTGACACAGTGACTGCAACAATGGGCGCAGACATGGCAATGATTATGGGAATGGCATGTTGTTGTTGTTGTTGTTGTTTGCCATCAAGTCGGCCCCGACTCATAGCGCCCCCTCCTTGGGTTTCCGAGGCAGTATCACTACAGAAGTAGGATTGCCCAACCTTCCTTCCGAGGAGTGCCTGGTGGGTTTGAACCGCCAACCTTCTGGTTTGCAGTCAAGTGCCGTAGCCACTATGCTACCAGAGCTCCTATGGGAATGGCATAGGACCTGGTAATGGTTCATTCTGTTGTACATAGGGTCTCTATGAATCTACATGACAATACCTAACAACAATAACAGGGGGATTCCATTTATATTAATGATAATACAGATTACAAATGGGTTTGGTTTACAAAATGAGAGATTAGTGTATACACATATCCACAAATTTAAATCCCACAATTAACAAGGACTTGTTTGTATGCAAGGACTTTGACATTCCAAAGTAATTTTTGAAACTTTGCTATTGGGATAAAAAACCATCGATATTATTGATACTGAGATGATACGGCCTTGGGTCAGGATCCTGTCTCCACTACTTACAAATTTGGATGAGTAATTTTACTTTTCTATGCCTTGGTTTCTTTCACTGTAAGTGAGAGACGATGACAAATATCCCCTCAGGTTTCCAGGAGCATGAAATGAAATTTAATTTATGAACTTAGTATAATGCCTAGGATACTGTAAATTTTCAGTAACTGTTGGCTATTATTTACTAATATTATTATTGCTGTACTTATCATAGCAAAATTTAATTGAATAGCCCACATACCAAAGTGATATAATTTCAGATAACCTCACAAAGTTAAAGCAGAGTAGCCAAACCAAACTTGTGCCATTGAGGCAATTCCAAATCATGGAGACCCCATGTGTTATAGAGTAGAACTGCCCCTAACCTAACCTTTTGAGCCACCCAGGAGCTCCTGCTGAGGCCCAGATGGTCTTAATTTGTCCAGATTTCACATTTTCTCCTGCATCTGCAGAAACACCAAACTCTCTGCTGTACAACCCTATGCAGCAGCATTCCACGTGGATATCATTGGCTATGACACCGCCTACCCTTCAGAGCAAGATCCGATTATAAGTCGTGTGAGACAAGTTGTGAATTGTCTTTTACGCAGAATACAGCTCACAAGTCTGGGCTTCAACTTTAAAACAACAACAAAAAAATTTAGTCCCATTTTAAAGAATCCATTAACCAAAATGACTTACCTATCTGTTAAAATAGCCCCAGGTTTCTGCCTCAGAGAGTTTTTTAAAAACTTTTGATTGTGATTTAGGTGAAATTTTACGAAGCAGATTCATTTTATACTCAACAGTTCATACACGTTTTGTTTTGTGACACTGCCTCAGTGATTTTTATCATAGCCTTTGTGATCCTAAATTTCTTTGAAGATCATGGGTTTGATAAACAATACATAATAATTTTGAGAAGTAACATTTTCTGTGAACATCCCAAATCAAGTTTAGAGTTCCAATAGCTCTCTTTAAGTGTATGGAAGCATTGTGTCAAGAATGCAGCTGGCCATTTGTTTTGTATTAGCTAATTGGAAAACACCTAAATTATAACCAGTCACCCCCGCAGTTCAGGGTTGATTAAGCAGCCCATGACACTTTTTCCTTCATAGACTGTCTTAGGAATGATTATTACGGCTTGCCCATTGGCTTGAGTTAATTGGTCCCCATTTTTTTCTAGTGATCATCTCTCTGCACATGCTCTAAAAATGTCTCACTATCTTGCACAAATCTTTTTTTATATTTCACAGTGGATGGGCACACATAACTGGAAAGTGTAAGCGATTGTTTGGTTTGGTTTATTTCTTTTAAAGGAATAGATAAATCATCATGCTTCATGATGACAGAGGAAATGACAGTTTTTATCTTTTATTCAGGTAGCCTAAATTTACATGAGACCACAGAAAGTTCCTGACAGGATGTTATTGATTGTGTTCACCCAATAGAAGGGGTGGTGGTGAGGGAGGGCCTGAAGCAGGTCTTCCTGCCACATCACAGGACATGCTCTTCCTTTCACTCTTGCCAGCGAATCAAATCCCAGGCCTTCAGATTCTCCCATGAAATGGTCAATTTTCAGAATAGAGATTTCAAGCCTCTTTGACACATTTCCATTACTTACTCTACTAATTCAGCCCCTTCCTTCAGAGCCAAGTACTAACAATATTCTATTGTTGAATGCCTTCTAGAATACTTGAATATAGCTCTGAGGAATTAAGTTAAGATCAAATGGGTGGTTCAAATGGTCATTGTCCTCAGCAGCTAACTGCAAGGTTGGAGGTTTGAGTCCACCCAAAGGTGCCCTGAAAGAAAGGCCTAGTGATTTGCTTTCTAAAAATCAGTCATTGAAAACCCTGTGGAGCATAGCTCTAGTCTGACACATGTGGGATCACTGAGTTGGAATCAACTCGATGGCGACTATTTAGATCCTGTTAGAAATGATTTATGTGTTTTAACTCATCTAATCCTCACAACAACTTTATGAGTGAGAGATTGCCTTTATCCTCATTTTACAGGTGAGGAACTTGAGACACACTGGCATGTGATTTCCTAAGGCAAAGCTGGCTGGCTGGCTTCCTTCCTTCCTCCCCTCCTTCCCTTCTTTCTTTCTTTCCTTTCCTCCTTCCTCCCTCCTTCCCTCCATGCCTCTCTTCTTCCTGGTTCCTTCTCTCTTTTCTTCCTTCCATCCAAACCAAAAATGTTAGTTGAGCCCTTAGTGTGTGCTGAGTGTGTTCTCAGCACTAGACATGGGAGGGAGCAAAACAGACAAACGTCTGGCCCCCATGATGCTTACATTTTAATGGGGAAAGAGAAATAATATCTAAATAATCAAATAAGTCCAGGAACCTGCACTTTTAACCACTGTCCTACAGCGCCCCAACTTATACATCCCTCCAAGGAGCTTTTCCAGATTAATTCCACCCAGCTTCTCACCCACCTAAATAATCTCAACCCATCTTCTGTTTCAATACACTTAAGTAATTAGAAAATTCAAATGGTCATATTTTAGCTAATGGTATATATATATGCCTGCTTGAAGCCTTTATATGCCATATAGGCAATGTCTGTCTTTATTATGTTCCTTAGGCATCGTGGTGCACAGCCTTGCCTCCTGAGAGTGGTCACAAAATTCAGTGTAACTCCTCTTTCCTAGACTATTTATGTTGGGGAGAGAGAAAGAGAGAGACAGACAGACAGACAGACAGACAGACATCTAGCCTACTTCAAAAAGAGATTGTATTTTATCTTATCTGATGAAAGCGTAAAAAAGCCAGTTTGATTTTCAACAAAAATGGTCAAGAAGCTGATTTCCCATTTCCTGAGTGAAGTTTACAATTTGAGAATGGAACATTTAATTCCCAAAGCCATGGATTATGCTAGTCTGGGATATTGGCCTGAGTTTTATTATTCATTATTTATTTACTTATATTGTATTATGATATTATATTATTTATTATTATTCACCCCTGGAAAATTTTTCTAAGTATTGTAAGTGCTATTTCAGTTAAGCTCACTGACTCTGCCTCTCAACTTTTCCCTGTTGCACTTTTTCTCATGCTAGGTGGTACACGGCTGGACATATATATATATATTTTTAAATTAAGGAACTCTGGTGGTGTAGTGGTTAAGGGATTTGGCTGCTAACCAAAAAATTGGTGGTTCGAACCCACCAGCTGCTCCACAGAAGAGAGATAGGGCAGTCTGCTGCTGTAAGGAATTTACATCCTTGGAAACCCAATGGGGGTCATTATGAGTTGGAATAAACTCGATGGCAGTGAGTTTGGCTTGGTTTTGAATTTGATTTTGAGAAAGTAGAATTAGGAATACACTTAGTATGGGTTTAGTGGGATATAGTCATGTGGTTTTGGGTCCTTCCGTGTATCATTAATCATCCTGGTATAAACATCGTTTCTAGCAAAGCTTCTACTGCCCACTGTGCCAACTCACCTAGCATCACACTACAAAGAATTCAGGGCAGAGGTTTTATATATATATATACATAAAACTAGTGTTATAACCAAGAACCCAAACAAATCAGTGGCTTTTCATATATATATATATATATATATACATATATATATATATATATACATAGTTGTTGTTGTTATGTGCAGTCGAGTCGGACCCAACTCATAGCAACCCCTCCTTGGGTTTCCGAGGCAGTATCTCTACAGAAATAGATTGCCCCATCTTCCTTCTGAGGAGTGGCTGGTGGGTTTGAACCGCCAGCCTTCTGGTTAGCAGTCTCTCTCTCTCTCTCTCTCTATATATATATATATACACACACATATGTATATGTATATATATATGTATGTATATATATGTATATATGTGTGTGTGTGTATATATCACACACATATATATATGCACCTCAATATAAAGAAAACAAAAATCCTCACAACTGGACCAATATCACAGCATCATGATAAATGGAGAAAAGATTGACGTTGTCAAACACTTCATATTACTTAGTTCTACAATCAACACCAGATGATACATTGCATTGGGCAAATCTGCTGCAAAAGACCTCTTTCAAGTGCTGAAGAGCAAAGATGTCTCCTTGAAGACTAAGGTGTGCCTAACCCAAGCCATAGTATTTTCAATCGCCTTTTATGCATGTGAGAGCTGAAGAATGAATAAGGAAGATAGAGGAAGAGTTGATGCTTTTGAGTTATGGTATTGGTGAAGAATGCTGAAAATACTGTGGACTGCTAAAAGAACTAGCAAATCTGTCCTGGAACAAGTGCAACAGGAATGCTCCTTGGAAGCAAGAATGGCCAGACTTCATCTTACCTACTGTGGTCATGTTGTCAGAAGGAACCATTCCCTGGAGAAGGATATCATGCTTGGTAAAGTGGAGGGTCAATGAAAAAGGGGAAGGCCCTCAATGAGATGGATTGACATAGTGGCTGCAATGATGGGCTCAGGAATAGCAGGGATCATGAGGCTGGCACAGGACAGGGCAGTGTTTCGTTCTGTTGTACACAGGATTGCTATGAGTTGGAGATGACTAGATGGTGCCTAACAACAACAAAAAAACAACAACAACATATATATGTATATATAATATTTTATTGTGTTTTTGGTGAAAGTTTACACAGCAAAGTTAGGTTCTCACTTGACAATTTCTATACAAATCTTCCAGTGACGTTGGTTATATTTTTTATAATGTCTCAATGTGGTCATTATTTCCATTTTGATTTTCTATTTTCATTAATTTAGCTTCTCTGCCTCCGATTACCATCTCATCTTTGTTTTAGAGTAAATGTTGCATGTTTGGTTTCATATAGAATATTTTTTTTTAAAAAAAGGAATGGAGTACTCACAAGTGATATTGTTTATGAGCCAGTCTGTTATTTAGCTGAAAGGTCACTTCCAGGAGTAGTTTCAGTTCAGCATTTAAAGAGTATCTTAGGGCAATAGTCTTGGAGGTTCCTCTAGTTACAACTGGACCAGAATGTCTGGACTTTTTAAGAATTTAAGTTTTGTTCTATATTTTCTATTTTTCTATATTTGTTCTATATTTTCTCCCATTCTATCAGAATCCATCTATTGTATCTAATCAGGGGATTAGAAGGGTCAGTAGTGGTAGGTAGCAGGGTACCATCTAGTTCTAGTCACAGGGTAGATGAGATTGTAGCTCATGTAGGATATTAATCCTGTAGACTAGTTTCATCATTTAGTCTTTGATTTTCTTCTTTCTCTTTAGCTCCATACAAGTGGAGACCAATAGTTGTCTTAGATGACTGCTCACAAGCTTTCTTTTTTTTTTTTTCATTTTTATTGTGATTTGGGTGAATGTTTACAGAGCAAATTCACTTTCCATACAGCAGCCAACATACACTTTGTCTCATGACATTGACTTCAATTTCCCACAATGCAACAGCTCCCCTCCCCTTTCTTCACCATAGTTACCTCTTCACTGTGTCTTTCCCTCCCATGCACTCCTGCCTCCCGAGGTATCTCACTGTACATATACAGCCCTTCTATCCTCCCATGATTGATCTCTCCAAGGAGTGTATCTATCTAATGTAAGTGTTCAGCTCATATGCCTGTCTTTTGTTTGGCTGGACCACAGGAATTGGTTCAATTCCAGACCTGAAGGGCTTCTAGGGGTCATAGTCCCAGGGGTTCCACCAGACTCTATCAGACCAACAAACCTGGTCTCTCTTTTTCTCTCTCTCTCTCTCTCTCTTTTTTTTTTTTTTTTTTAATGATTTTGACTTTTGTTCCACACTGTTCTCCCACTCTATTCAGGATCTCCTACATAGATACCCCTCTGAGTGGTTGACAGTGGTAGCCATGCACCATCCAGTTCTTTGGGTCTCCTAGTTGTATGGGCTGAGGATCCCATGCAATACCAGTTGCTTGGACTAATTGTTTCCATGCATCTTTGTTTTTTTTCATTCTTCTTTGCTTTGGACAAGGAGTGATCCATTGTTGCATCTAGATGGCCGCTTGCAAGCTTTTAAGATCCCAGTCACTACTCACCAAAGTAGGATGTGGAACAACGTTTTTGTGTAATATGTTATGCCAGTTGATCTTGCTCATAAGTTTTTAAGACTCCAGGCGCTGCTTACCAAGTTAGGATGTGGAACATAAACTTTGTGAGCTATATTATGCCAATTAGGAGCTCTGGTAGCATAGTGGCTAAAGCACTTGACTGCTAACCAGAAGGCTGGCGGTTCAAACCCACCAGCCACTCCTTGGAAGGAAGGTTGGGCAATCCTACTTCCGTAGTGATACTGCCTCGGAAACCCAAGGAGGGGTCGCTATGAGTCGGGGCCGACTCGACGGCACACAACAACAGCAACAACATGCCAATTGACCAAGTTGTCCTACAAGAATAAGAGGTTGTATCTTAATCCTAGCACTGGGAAGATGTTGAAGAGGAGGAACAAAGTTTGAAATATACAGAGCTGAAAGCTAGTCTGTAGATAATTTTTCCAAACCTTACAACTCATATATAGCAGAAACTTTGTAGAGATTTTCCCAAAGTTGACAATATGACCTCCAGTTATTCCAATTATGTCCTTTCAAAACCTGAATCCAGTACCCTTACCCAAGAAAAATTATGTAATATAAAGCAAAAATTAGTGTATGTGTGTGTGTCTGTCTGTCTGCATGTGAAAGTCACTAGTTCTGGACTTTTCTAGAGTCAGTTAGCCATTAATATTCTTCACTGTCAAATATCAAACTAAACCAAACCAGTTGCTGTTGAGTCAATCCTGACTCAGCAACCCCATTGCATGTCAGAGTAGAACTGTGCTCCATAGGGATTTCAATGGCTAATTTTTCAGAAGTAGGTCACCAGGGCTTCCTTTCTTCTAAGGCATCTCTGAGTGGACTTGACCTCCAATCTTTCAGTTAGCAGCTGAGCACATTAATCATTTGCACCCCCCAGGGACTCCTATCAAATACCAAAGAACACTGAAAACTGAAAATAGCTTCTCCCATCTCTTTAGCTTTTATAGGTATATACACTGTATCCTAGATATTGTGGCACAATGCCTAAGGCATTTGACTGCTAACCAGAAGGTTGGTGGTTCAAACCCACCAGCTGCTCTCCAGAAGGAAGATGGAGCAATTTATGTCCATAAAGATTTGTTGTTGTTGTTGTTGTTATGTGCCCTGGAGTCAGACCTGACAGGCAGTATCACTATGGAAGTAGATTACCCAACCTTCCTTCCTAGGAGTGGCTGGTGGGTTTGAACCGGCAATCTTCTGGTTAGCAGTCTAATGCCTTAGGCACTATGCCACCACAGCTCCTATGTATTAGGATAAACAACTAGTGCTATAACCAAGAGCCCAAACAAGTCAGTGGCTTTCAAATTAAAGTTTTATTTTTTTCATTCATTTCACGGACTGCTGTAGATAAGAAGGGAATCATTCAGGGCCACCTCCCCAGGCCCCTCTCCTCCTAGCTCCATCCATCTAGTGCCGTGGAGGCTTCTTGGCTCCTCTGCATCTGGGCAGCTAAACAGATAAGAGAAAGAACATGCTAGATTGTGAGAGTGATCATAGAGACCAGGCTTGGAAATAGTGTGTATCATTTCTGCCCATGATCCATTGGCCATAACTCAGTCATGTTGCCTCTTCTAAGGAGGCTAAGCTATTTCTAGTATGTATAGACAGGACAGGAGAAGCATACACACAGGTAACTAGAAGCATTCTCTGCCTCAGTCTTCAATAGATATGTAAAAGAAGACATATTTCTTGTAGATAAGAATGTTTTCACAAGGGCAAATCTATGTGCATTTGACTGGAGACTCTATTGTGCTTTAGTGAAAAGAATGTGGGATTTGGAATCAGCATTGCTGATTTGTATTTATCATAGCTCGTCACTTATTAACTATGTGACCTACCAAGAGACATCATCTTTCTGACAATCAGTTTCATCAGCTGTAAAATAGAGATGATGATAATATCTGGGTCACCTACCTCATAGGCTCTTTTCAAGATCAAATGGGAGAATTCACAGAAGAGTTTTTTGTACCCTTTGAAGTGCTATACAAATATTAGTGACCCCTCTCCCTTCTTCCTCCTTGGTCTAATTTGCACTCTGCTCTGCCAGGATGATATATTGTCTACCTGGCTATCAGGATTCCCTGGGTGGCACAAACAGTTAAGCACTCGACTACTAACAGAAAGATTGGTGATTCAGATCCATTGAAGGGTACCTCAGAAGAATAGCCTGGTGATCTACATCTGAAAAGTTGTAGCCCTGAAACCCCTGTGTAGTACAGTTCTCCTCTGCACACATGGTGTCACTACAAGTTGAAATTGA
The DNA here is from genome assembly GCF_000298275.1 of Orycteropus afer afer. Lineage (NCBI taxonomy): Eukaryota > Metazoa > Chordata > Mammalia > Tubulidentata > Orycteropodidae > Orycteropus > Orycteropus afer. Next base: position 10,040,739 of record NW_006921603.1, on the reverse strand, counting down.
CTTGACAGTAAGCAACTGGCTATAAGAAGCCTGATATAGATGTTAGTGCCTCTGTCACTAAAAGATTAGATATCCTTTATAGTCTTTGCTCAGAGACTGAATATTTATTCAGTACTTTTTTTAGTACCTGCATTTTTTTTTTTTTTTTTTTTGTGGAGGAAGGGGTACTAAGATAGAAGGTAGTCCTTTTAAAACCAGTGTTAAAAACAAGAAAGCAAAATGTCAGTACTCCTAGGTGTTGACTTATACCATCAGCCCTTAAAATTCAGTGTGAAAAGTCTTAACTGTCCTTAAGTCACCTCCTTCCTTTTACAGAAATGAGGCTTTAGAACAAGATGCCATATATGTGAGGAGTATAATTTGTTGAAAACTTTCTTTCAAGAAAAAAAAAATAGAGGATGGCTGTACTATCTTGAATTTTCCTTTAGTTGAGATCAGAGAGAAAGTAGTATATTAATAGAGTAAAATTTCCCTAATGAAGATATTTTATATTTTAAACATTTTCATCATATTTACTATTGATGTGTATATATATTTTTTCTAAATTATATATATATATGGTAGCTCTGGTGGGCATAGTACCTAAGGCAACTATTGATATGTCTATCTTTTTTTTTCTAAATTATATATATGTATGTATTTTGTGGTTGTTGAGAATATACATTTTTATGTATTGTTGTTGAGAATATACATATATAGATTTTGTGGTTGTTGAGAATATACAACTAAACATACACCAAATCACCACCTTCTACATGCACAGTTTACTGACACTGATTGCCTTCTTTGAATTGTGCAACTGTTCTCACTCTCCTTTGCTAAGTTGTTCCTCCCTCATTATCATAAACTCACTGCCCCCTAAGGTTCCTATCTAATCTTTTGAGTTACTGCTGTCAATTTGATCCCATACAGATAGTTTTTTTTTTTTTTTTTATTTAGGTTTTGGGGGAAGATTTACAGAGTAAATTCACTTTTCATACAGCAGTTCACATATACTTTGTCTCATGTCATTGACCAAAATTTACAATGCAGCAGCTCCCCTCCCACTTCCTCTCCATAGTTACCTCCTCCCAGTGTCCATCCCTTCATACTCTTCTGCACCCTGAGCTATCTCCCTGTGCATAAGCAGCCCTTCCTTCTCCCATGATTGTTCTCTCCAGGGCGTGTGTCTACTTGAGGTAAATGTTTAACTCACATGCCCATACAGATAGTTCTTAAAAGAACATAATGCTCAAGGCAGACTTTTTTTCTAGTTAAGTTAAATTATTGTTTGGTTTTAAAATGACTTCAGGGGATATTTTTGGTTTAAGGTTAAAAGATTATCTCAGGGTGATAGTTTCAGTAGTTCATTTACCTTCCATGAGAATTTTACATTCTGTTCTACTTTTTCCCCCTATTGATCAGGATTCTTCTATGGACTCTTTGATCAAAATGTTCACTGATGGTATCTGGGCCCCATCCAGTCTTTCTGGTCTTATGGCAAAGGAGGACATTTTTCATGGAGGCAATTATCCATACATTCCTTAACCTACCCACTGCCGTCAAGTCAGTTCCAACTTATAGCGACCATATAGAACAGAGGAGTAGAACTGCCCCATAGGGTTTCTAAGGCTGTAAATCTTTATGGAAGCAGACTGCCTCATCTATGCCACCAGAGCTCCCTGCACATTCTTTATCCTCCTCCTATTCCTGACTCTCCTTCCTCTTATGCTCCGGGTGAATAGAGACCAATTGTGCCTTGAATGGCTGTAAACTTTTAAGATTTCAAGCACTGTGAAATGAACTAGGAGGTAGAACAGAGGCACTAAACATGATATTAGACCAATTAACTGGGATGTCCCATGAAACCATGACCTTAAATCTCCAAACCAAAGAACCAAATCCCATGAGGTGTTTGGCTGTACATAAAAAGTTTCAGCAACTACTCTTTTTTTTTTTTTTTCTGTCATTTAATTATATCTATCCCACAACTTTTGCCAGTCCAACTTTTTACAGGTGTACAAGTTATTGCCAGAAATTACGATAATTGGTTCTGCAGCCCTACCCTTGATCAATGCAATTTTTCTATAACTTCCCTTTCCCCTCCTGCCTCCCACCCCAGTAACCACTAATAAACTTTGGTCTCCATACATTTGATGTTGTTGTTGTTATGTGCCGCCGAGTCAGCCCCTACTCATAGCGACCCCTCCTTGGGTTTCCGAGGCAGTATCACTACAGAAGTAGAATTGCCCAACCTTCCTTCCGAGGAGTGGCTGGTGGGTTTGAACCGCCAGCCTTCTGGTTAGCAGTCAAGTGCTTTAGCCACTATGCTACCAGAGCTCCTATACATTTGTTAGGTTATACAATACTTGTCCTTTTGTGATTGGCTTACTTCACTTAGCAAAATGCCTTTAAGCTTCATCCATATTGTAGCGTGTATCAAGAATTCATTTCTCCTATAGGCTGAGTAGTATTCCACTGTATGTATGTACCACGTTTTGTTTATCCATTTATCAGTTCATGGGCATTAAGTTGTTTCCCCCTTTTGGCTGTTGTGAATACTCCTTCAGTGAGCACTGGTGTTCAGATATCTTTTTTGAGTCTCTGCTTTCAAGTCTTTTGAGTATATACCTAGAAGTATATTTGTTGTTGCTATTGTTAGGTGCTATGGAGTCAGCTCTGACTCACAGCAACCCTCTGTAAAACAGAACAAAACACTGCACCATCATGTGCTACCCTCATAATCTTTGCCATACTTGAGCCCATCATTGCAGCCACTGTGTCAGTGTGTCAGTCCATCTTGTTAAGAATCTTCCCCTTTTTTTGCTGACCCTCTACTTTACCAAACATTATATTTTTCTCCTGGGAATGGTCCCTTCTAACAACATGTCCAAAGTAGGTGAGATGAAATGTGGTCATTCTTGCTTCCAAGGAGCATTCTGGCTGCACTTCTTCCAGGACAGATTTGTTTATTCTTCTGGCAGTCCATAGTGCTTTCAATATTCTTCACCAACATTGTAATTCAAAGGCATCAATTTGTCTTTGGTCTTCCTTATTCACTGTCCAGCTTTCACATGCATATGAGGCAACTGAAAGTATCATGGTTTGGATTAGGCATGCACCTTAGTCTTCAAAGTGACATCTTTTGCTTCTTAGCACTTTAAAAAGTCTTTTGCAAAGTAAAATTTAAAAGGCAAAGAGAAGATACAGGCTGATAGTTTGAAGCAGTGCTTCAACATGCCTGCAGCTCCAGAAGATGCCAGAAATTAAAAAAAAAAAAAAATCCCATCCCTCTGATGAATGTATGAGAGGGAAGAATGGCCTTTTGTGTTTATCACTTTTTAACATGAAAAATTAATAACTGCTACAAATATGAATCACCGCATGCTATTTTTCATTTCTTGTTCCTTGATGTCACATGACCCAAAAGCCTTTGAAGCGTGTGTGTGACCTATAAGATACCAGTAACCTGAGAACAGAGAGATGCAGACATTTCAGCCATGGATGCCATGGTGGCAGTCCCCAGGAACCAAAGAACATTGTCCATTGGGAGTCAATGTGGATGGGTGTCTGTGGCCCCATCACTGTATCAGTCGGTGTCTGTTCTGATGAATTGGCATCTAAACCACACTGAAGGTCACCTGGTTTCTCAATTGTTAGTACTTGGCTGCTAATCTAAAGGTCAGAGGTTGAACCCACCAGCCACTTCACGGGAGAAAAGTCTTGGCAAACCAATAAAGATTTCACCTAGAAAATCCAATGGGGCAGTTCTGCCCTTGTCCTTAGGGTCATTATGAGTTGGAATTGATTTGATGGCACACAACAACAGTAGTGTTACTAGAGTTGGTGTCACCTAGTGTGGTAACTCCACCATGGACCTCTTCCCATACCAGACCATATAGAATCTTTGTTGTTGTTGAATGTTTAATATCAACTAGAAGCATAGGATTGTTGTTGTTGTTAGGTGCCGTCAAGTCGTCTCCGACTCATAGCGACCCCATGCACAGCAGAACGAAACACTGCCTGATCCCGCGCCAGCTCCATGATCCCTGCTATACTTGAGCCCATCATCGCAGCCACCGTGTCAATCCATCTCGTTGAAAGCCTTCCCCTCTTTCGTCGACCCTCCACCTTACCAAGCATGACATCCTTCTCCAGGGAGAACCATAGGATAAAATGTGACAAATATAGTTGTAACTTGCTTAAATGTAGTGCTTCTTAGATTATATGAATAATAACAACAAAATTGTTTCATAAAATCTTTCTGCATTAAATTAGAATATTATTAGTAACCAAGCAGAAGCCTTTTTTTTTATTTTTCTCCTTCTTTTCCTTTAATTGATACTTCATTCTCAAAAAAGTTATTGATACAGGTTCACAAATGCTAATTACCATAATATTGTATCTAAAATGCCAGAATATTATAATATCGAAGCATAATTGTAATTGGGTAATGATGATAACTCTGACTGGAATGCATTAGAAGGTTCAACAAGTAAATTTCATAGAGTTTTAGCTTTGTAGGTATACTTCTACGTGTAAACTGGGCTTAGGAAGAATGTTTTTATTGTTGTCATGGGGATATTTAATAAATAATATTATTAATGATATTAATAAAGGATAATAGTATAAAATATTATTTTAATAAAACATGGTAAATTTCTGCTTAAGCACTGCACAAAAATTTTATAAACAGTCATTTTGAAGTCATCCTCTCTGACAGTGTTACCTGGTATGGCCCACAACTCCCACCTCCATCCAACATGTCTCTAGTATGTCTCTAGTGATACCCAACAACAACTACATACCATACTGCTTATTAAATATTCTGATGACCTTGACCTGATGCCTGTCACCTGAAGCCACAGAGTTGCAAAGTCCGCTTCCCCAATTTAAATCAAGTTACAGGAATAAGGAAAAAAGACCAGTACCAGTTGCCATGGAGACAGTTCTGACTCATGGCTACCCCATGAACAGAATTGTGCTCCATAGCATTTCAGTGGCTGATTTTTCAGAAGTAGATCTCCAGCCCTTTCTTCCAAGTACCTCTGGGTGGACTCAATTCTTCAACCTTTCATTTAGCAGCCAGGTGTGTTAACTGTTTGCACACCCAGAGACTCCTGAAGAAAAACATGGGGAAGTGGAACATCCTGAAATGACTGACGATTTACTCTCAAGGAGAATAGAGTAAACCAGTGATTAAGTGATTAAGTTTGCCTTGATTGTCCAGCTTAAGTTTCCACCATCAGTTTGTGAACTAATTTAAGTTTAGTTATGGTGAATAAAAGAGAGCTCCAGTTTTTGAACATATAAAATTCATAACTACTACAAATACAAATCACTGCATTCTAGATTTTATTTCTTGTGTGTGGATAGCAAATGGGCCCCAAATCCTCAAAAGCCATCAGACATTTTCTTGGGGAGATCTGAAGGAAACAGGTTCTTCTGCAATTTCGTGGGCTAGAAAAGTGGTTAGTGGTGGTATGTTACCATAGGACAGTCTGACTTACAAGCAGCCGTAGCAGAAATTGACCCTTTCTAATGTGTTGGAAACCCAGGGAAGGGTCGCTATGAGTCAGGGGCGACTCGACAGCAAATAACAACAACAACAACAATGTGTAGAGATTGAGAAAAGCTATCAAGAAAACCCCACAACAAATAAGAAGTTGAATGATATTTTTCTTTCACATGAGTTAAAATCAGAAGACCTGAATTTCAAATAGGGAGAACAACAAATGAAGGAAGAGTAAAAACCAAAAGAAAAACACTTGCAACGGAGAGCTGCTCATGGTTTGAGCAGCTTTAAGGGGCTTAAATAATCTTCTGGGGAAGGGTCTTCTAGCAAAGAATGTCTGGGGAATTAATTTTTCAAAGTTTTAAGAAGTAAATTGAGCCTGTGCATGAAAATAGCAGATCTATTCAGAGGTTTAGGTGTGGTCTTTGCAGAAAACTTACTTGTGTCTTAAAAATGTTTTATTTTCCTGGATAAACTAGGATGGCATCAATGTATGTTTCTGAGTTAAGACCCTGAGGAATGGGCAACTAGTTCAAAGATATTGTTCATTAGCTAAAGGATAAATACCTTACATAGAAGCAATGTGAACATTGTTTAACATTGGAATGTTTGGTTGAGGAGAGTGATAGGATGTCCTCAAGAAGTTTGTAAAACAAGAAACATTTTTCTTGGTTTATATGGGTTTACGACTATTTCAAGGTGAGAAGGAGAAAAGAAAGTGAAGCAGCTGGGTGAGTACTATCTTGGATTAGCAGTATACTAAGTCATCTTTAAATATGAACTGTCTTTATTTAAAAAGATTAAATTGTAGAATTTTTCACTTTGAATAGTGGAGTTAGAAAAAAGTAAGAATGGACAACATGGGAGAATGACTCATGTGGCAAAAAAGATGGTCTAATTGGTCTCTTAAGACCCACTTTGATTTTAAAACTCAACATAGTTTTCAAAAATTACATTGGAAGACCTTCCATTGGATTAACACAAAATACTATCAAATGAGTCTAATATAATATAATATAATATAATATAATATCATCACGACCTAGGAAGCATCCACAGAGTTTATTGCACACACACGCACACACACACAGAACTTGTGAATGTTACTGTTCATTCAGTATCTCCTGGGGTGATTCTCTTATGCAGGATTAGGGTTTGTTACAGGCTGTGAAAGGTCCTGGAACACACACACACACACAATTTTATTTTTAATTTTTACAGGGTTCCTGTCTATGTAAATGATTTGATTAGAAAGCATAGTATAAAATTCATGCACCCATGTGAGGTACAGCCATCTATCAAAGACTGTGTAGAGTAACAGGGAAAGAAGTGATACTTACATGCTTGTTTGTTGTCCAGTCTTGCCTGGTGTCCAAGCACCATCTCTTCCTGCCACATATCCCATTGCTGGCTGATTTAATGTCTCCCACGATGGGAAAATGGTAAGAAATACACTGTTACTCATAGTGCCATAGATCTTTGGTGCCTGCTTGTACTGAAACGATATAGATAGATCTTTTTATTTCTGTAGGATCCTGATAACCATTTTTTTTTTTTAGGGCTGGTTATATCCCTAGTCATGACAATTTATTGTCCATTGTACTGCCTGTGAATACTGGCTTCCAATGATTCTCTCAAAGGTTTTTACTGTGCTTCTTTGCTATTGACCACAAACGTAAGTCTTATCCAGAGTATGTAGAAAAGGAGAAAAAAAAAATCATTTTCTGGCCATGTTAAATTTACTGTCTGCAATTTTATAGCATAAATGTTGTTGTTGTTATGTGCCATTGAGTTGGACCTGACCCATAGCGACCCCTCCTTTGGTTTCCGAGGCAGTATCACTACAGAAGTAGATTGCCCAACCTTCCTTCTGAGGAGTGGCTGATGGGTTTGAACCACCAGCCTTCTGGGTAGCAGTCAAGTGCCTCAGCCACTATGCTACCAGAGCTCCTAGAGCACAAATGTAGAATAACAATTTTTTAACTATGTCTTCTCTTGAGTGCTATAGGCTCTGATCACTGCATGCCTCGTGGTCTCTTTCAGTGTTGACTACATTCCTCCCAGAGAGAGAATGGGAGAGAGTCCTAGGGTCCCAGCAAGAAGGATGGTCCCATTCCCACAAAGAGACTGACCTGGGGAAATGCAGTGTCACCTCATTGATCAGAGGTGAGTGCATAGCTATTGCAATGATCCATGGCCATTTGCGTGGTGAGCAACAGCCTCCAAAGACCTTGGAGGAGATAGGTGAGACTACTCCTGAGAGTCACCTGATGTGTGGCTCAGAGCCTAGGGGCCAGTGATAGAGGTGGGGATCATACAGCGTGACAAATACCTGCCACCAACCTGACTCCCTGGGGTTCTCTAGATCAGAGGCAGCCCTACTTTGGTAACACTGACAGGCCCACATAAGCTAGGCTTAAGCCCCAGGACAGGTCATGAACCCAGAGCCCTGACTGTTTTTGTGTCTGACATGAGTGAGTTACCTTGAACCAGCATATCAGCACCGCTTTGATGGCTCAATCTTGTGTGCTCCTACCAAAGAAACACTGAGCTGGCCAGTGTGAGTGGCTGAAACAGAGCCTGACCACACACCCTAGACAACTACAGAGGTACGAATCCAGGAGCTTCTTGGGTGTCTGGTCAGCCTCACACTGGGTCAGAGGTTTGGAGAATACCTCAAAAAGGAGAAATGGGGACTGACACCCTTCTGAGTCTTGGGCTTGGGATAAACAACCTGATTGGTGTTGCTGGTGCTGCCAAGTCCTAGGTATCCAAGGAAGAAAGGTTTTCATAGGATTTCCAAAGCACAGTTTCCCTGAGATGCAGACCAGGGCAGGTCCCTTACCTGGGTCCAAGGGTCATATTATTATGGCATTGCATTTTAGATTTGAAAGCATTTGAAGGATTATGTGTAGATGGCCATACTGTTGGCACAGGTTGGAGATACTCCAGCCCTTCACTTTGCAATGATTGTCAGAGTGAAGCTGTGCAGTTTTCTAAATGACCATCACAGCTAGATATAATTTGCTAGAGAAGTGCATGTATGTGTGTATAAATCCATAAAGCATACATGTATGCACATATACATATCTTTACATGAATATATATAAAATAATAAAAGCACATGTATCTGTATTATATATTTCTATAAGTTTGTATATAAATATCTTGTTGTTGCTGTTGTTGTTAAGTGCCATTGAGTCAGACCTGACTCATAGTGACCCCTTCCTGGGTTTCCGAGGTGATATCTCTACGTAAGTAGATTGCCCAAACTTCCTTCTGAGGAGTGGCTGGTGGATTTGAACCACCAGCCTTCTGGTTGGCAGTCAAATGCTTTAGGCACTATGCCATATTTGTATCTTTCACTCATATACCTTTCCTACTTGGTATAAGACACTAAGTTCATTCATTAATTTATTCAATTGTTTTCATTCTTGCAATCTATTTATTGCAAAGCAATCATTTTAAATTTTTCTTGATTTAATCAATCATTTCAATATATGAAGATTAAATTAAGATGACACTGCCTTCACTTTGTAGGCAGGATGGATAGTTATATTGACTACTGGGTTCAATTTATAACCATATTTTCTTTATGGTTGATACATTTTCACTTGTGTAATTTGGAAGATTTCTTTATAATTTCACCATGATTATCTAGACTGACTTTTTTTTTCAGCATATAGAACTTCTTGTTATATTTTCAAGAGAGTATTTTATAATGAAAAATTATTCAGCAAATAAAGGAAATGAAAACTCCAATGTATATTGTGCAAGAATAGAGTTGTACCATTGCCGATGAAATATTTTTTCCTATAAACAAAATGAGGAACCAGACAAGGGAGCATTAAATATAACTAAATATTATTAGGTCTTGGAAATTTAACTGTAAGAATATGCTTTGCTGTATGTATTTAAAGAGTGTAACTTTCTCATTCTCTACATTCACTGCACTTCTGTGAAGTGACACAAAGTATCTGCTTTGACCTTTGTGACCTCTGAACTCAGTAACAAAAGCAAGAGCACCTTGAAGTGTCTAGAAGCAGGGACAACATCTCAAGTATAAAGAGGGAGCACGTGGGCTTCATGGTGAGGCAGTGGTGAAATTAGGTCTTGAGGCTGGACAGTGGTTAAGAAATTGAAGTAGTGGATGTGGCGGCTGCTATCAAGGTCCCCAGTGGCCAAGATGATTAGCTGCTGACCCTCAACTGAGCCCCTCTCTGAGCACTGCCTTCAGCTGAAGGCAGCCCACCTCCAGTGACTAGTCAATGTGGGGTAGAAGCCCCATGTCACAATTTACAACAACTCTGAAGGGCCATCCCAGCTCCTGAAATTGGGTGGGAACTACTGAGTCCTCAATTGTGGTACATCGTGGTTCAACTTCTCCCTTGTTTTCATCTTGCTTCCCTGGCTCCCACACAAGTGGTGTTCCTGACAACTCCCCAGTAAGCCTCCTGCACACACACCTCAAGGTCTCATTATCTGTTTCCAGGATACTTGATCTCAGGCAGGGTCCAGGCTTCTCAGGCAGAAAGTGACTTTGGGAAATAGTGAGATGTCCAGTTTGGCTGGGTATTGGGTTAAATGTACGGACAAAAGGAGGCAGAAGTTTGGAGAGGATTTACTATGGTTGGCAAAGGGGCACTGGCTGGAGATGAGGAGGACTGATCATTTGGAGCATGGGAATAATAACATGGGGCAGCCATGTGGCCAGTTTAGGTCAAGGTATCAAAATTTTCTTTTTGGTGTCTCAGGGACTATATTATAATAAGAAAAGTAACTGAAAAAAAAGTAGGCTTATAATGCACTTTAGTATTTTATATTTAGAATTTTAGTATTTGATGCATTTTTGATGTAAATGACCCTTATCAGTGGGAATGTTTTTGGATTATTTTTTTCCCTAGAAGTGGGCATGCATCTGAGCAAATTGTCCACATGAACTATGTACACAGCATTTGCAAAGTACCTATAAGAGTTAAAGCTGCCACCTCTTTCCTTAACTACACTTGTTTCTATTTGTGAAAATCCTGTTCTATACCAGAAATTAGATGCCTTATCTCTGAGCCTCACAACAACCCTGCAGAGTTCCTCAATTTTAAGGATGGGGAAACTGAGGCTAGAGAGGATGAGAGACGTGCCTAATGAGAAAGGGGTAGAGATGGGCTTCAATCCCAGATTTCTTTAACTTGGAAGCCCCTGCTGCCCAAGTCAGATGAGCTGGTCCCATGGAGCCCATGATCTGGGCCTCGTGCTTCTGGGCTCTGACTCACCAGGCCTAAGTGGTGACTGGCTGTGTGCTTATTAACCCTCACTATGTCATCTGTTCAGCTAACTGAAGCAGCCATTCAATACTTATCAATTGTCCTGAGTGACTATTCCTTTTTCAATAACAATAGCAATCATAAAAGCATTTTCTATTTCTATAATTTGCAATGCCCTTTCATGTGTCAGGTTGTTTGAGGCTCACAACAGAACTGTGTGGTAAGTAGGACAGAGCATTATCCTCATTCTACAGCTGAGGGAACTGAGGCTCAAAGAAGTGAATGTGTTCATGTTCACAAGGCTAGAAAGGGCAGGGCCAGGCCCTGAATTCTGATGTTCTTTTAGTGCTCTGTGTTGATTCTCTTAAGCCACTAGTTTAGGCTCGTTTGAGGGAATAAGGCTCTAGGGAGAGCATACCTCTGACTTTCTTTGACCTTAGTTGAACCAAACTTCTCTGTCAATGCACCAAGAAATGGAAATAGCACATTAAATAAAAGTGAGGATTGATTTTACTGGGTAGACCCCGTTATTCTGGCACCTTCATAATTGATGGTAATTGTCTGTAATTATCATTCCACACTGATGGATACTTTCTACTTCTATCAAAACCTGATCTTTTCCCCCCATGTCACATGGAGGACCCATTTTCTAAACGCCCTAGAATTGTTGTTTAACAATCATTGCTATATCTCTCCAGCATTAAGTCTCAATGTTTGATTTTTCTGTATAACTTTTTATTGGCACTCTTCGCTTTAGTGAATTTTGAGTTTTCTTTAAGTTCCATCTACCTAATATCATCTCTCACCATTCATCTGTCAGTTTGGCGTACTGTGATGGCTTTCATGTTGCTGTGATGCTGGGAGCTATACCATTAATATTTCAAACACTATCACGATCATCCATGGACATGTTTCAGTGGAGCTTCCAGACTAAGACAGACTAGAATGAATGACCTGGCAATCTACTTCTGAAAATTAGGCAAAAAAAAAAAAAAAAAAAAAAAACCACTTGTGCATCACAACAGAACGTTATCTGACTCGTTTGCTTTGGACATGTCATCAGAAGGGATCAGTTGCTGGAGGAGGGCATCATGTTTGGTGAAAGAGATGGCCAGGGGGCGTGAGGAACATCCCCAGTAAGATGGACTGGCACAATAGCCACAGCGATGGGCTCGAACATACTAGCAAGTGTGAGGATGAATCAGGGCTGGGCAACATTCCATTCTGTTGTACTTAATGTCACCGTGAGTCTGAGTCAACTTGGTGGCAGCTATCTATTTAATATCAGCTCATCAAAACAACATTTTTGCTAAACACTGTGGTTTGTGCTGAGTTCCTAGCTCTGCGGTGTTTCTAGTATTTGTTAACATCACGATCCCATAGAAGAAAAGAAGTGAGAGATGAGGCCCAGTTTTCTAGCTGAGAAAAGTGGTTTATACTGAGTAGCTTGAGGTGGAAATGGGACAGTGTAGGAAGAGGGGAAGAGTGAGGAGGGACAGAAAGGCTTTCGTGAGAAAATTCTGCCTTTGGTCTCAGTCTGACATTGGAGCTTCTCTGTCGAGAGAAACTTCTCTTTTTTTGCAAACTCCATGAAAGTGAATTGTGTGTGAGGGAAAAATGACCTCACACATTACTTTGCTTTCCATGAAGTAAAAATCGTGGTGGAAAATTTACGAGGAAAACAATTTGATTTCTCTATTTCTCTTGCCATATAATTTTTAATATTACTCAACATTTGTGCAGTCTGTCCTTATTTTCCTCATTTGTATTTCCCCACAACTTTATTTAGCAGCTTGCTAATATAATGCCCCTCAGCCTGGGTCTGTTTTTAAACAGATGAAGAATGAGACAGGAAGTATTGGCATAATTTCCTGGAGTCACATAGCAAGTTAATGACAGATGACAGGGGTGAATATGAACTCAGACCAACTCTTTTCACAACTCAGCATAGAAGCATATGGGCCAACCTCCAATGTGAAGAATTTTATTAGAGGTTAGCAGTTTAGTCAAACAGAACAAAACAAAACAAAAAACCCAGTTATTGTTGAGTCAGTTCCAACTCACGAAGACCCATGTGTTGCACAGCAGAGCTGTGCTCCATAGGGTTTTCAGGACCGTGACCTTTTGGAAACAGATTGCCAGCCCCAAAAGTTAAATTCAGCAGCTCTATAGAAGTGAGTATGGAATTAAAGAAGACCACCAGGCTTCTTGTTCCCAATAATGTTACTCTAACTGCCCATTCTTGGGCTGCTAAGTTTGCAGTCTTACAATCATGAAAATATTCTTGGAAAGTGCCTTTTGCTTCAGATTAACCCTATGATATAGTTGTCACATTCTTGGCCATGATTTGAAGGAAATCCTAGAGTGAAGTCCAGTATTCAATTACTTTATTCAAATCAGTGACGGAAAGAGACCCATAGGCTGCTGGGCATATCTTCTACCTTGAGATCTAACTGGCCTTAAGTGTCTCTTCTGAGACATTAACCCCCTGCATGTCTGTCCTCAGCGTTTTCTCAAACAACACAGATAGATAATATGCATGGTATTTTCTATTTGCCTCTCCAGATCCCTTCTCCAACTTTCTCTATCTTGCTAGATGCCGTGGGAGGCTGAACCTATGGACTGTCTCAATGAACAACCTTGCTGTCACTTTAGAGGGCTGGAGGCTAATGGGGTGAGGATGTTGGTTCACATGACTCTTTCTTCCAAGTCACTGTAAGTTGACTGTGCTTCTCTACAAAAGGCCACAGCTTCCACCAAGAACCTTCTCCATACAGTTGTCCATTCTGATTCCAGTAAGTGTTCCCTTCCTTTGTTTCTCCACTTACATGTCAGGCTTTGGATAGTAATGGCTCCCCAGGCTTGCTTGGCATGGGATATGCATTATATTTTGTTGGTTTTCCTAAACACTGCCCACAACTTGATAAACAGGCATTTTATTAAATAGACTCTTCTTAATTACTTAGTTTGAATATGTCATATGTTTCATGTTGGAATCCTGACTGATACCCATGGGTCAAGCATTTTTTTTTTTTAAATCTTTACTTTTCTTATTAATTCACATTCACAATACTAAAGATGGAGAAAATGTGAATTCAAAGACATCACATATTTTGCTTTATCATACATTATAAACAACAAGTGCTACACATTCTGTAAGTAAATAACAGGTTTTGAAAATAAGTTATATTTTCTACTTACTTAATATCTTTAGTGAGTCTCAGGTATTAAACTCAAAACCAAGTGAGTTATTCAGAGCAATTGCTATTTCTTTTGCAGGCACAGATAAAATGGCAAAGAGCATAAACTTTGATGCCAGAAAAGTCTAGTTTTGAGTCTGAGTATTTTAAATTACTATTTTGTGGCTATGAGGTGAGTTAGTTACTCTCTCTCTGTACCTTATCTATAATATGGGAGTGACAATTCCTCCCTCACAAGATAGTTGTGAAGATTAAATGAGATAATGTTTACAACACACTAGTTTGTTGCCTGGCACATAATAGGATTATTGAAAATGACTATGTGATGCTTGTAGATACATCAATATGAATATGTCTGACAAATACCCTTGGCATGTAGAGTGGCATATAGAGCAATGCCTTCCAATAGAACTTTCTGTGATGATACAACTGTTCTACATTTGTGCTATCCAGTATGTGGCTATTGAGTACTTGATATTTGACTAACCAAGGAGCTGAATTTTTATTTTACTTAATTGTACTTAATTTAAGTTCAGGGTCTTGTGGGTACCATATTGGACAGCACAAGTCTAAAGAGTAAACATAAAAATAGCAAGTCGTTTTTCAATATCACTAATACTATTTGCACCTGTTAACACAAAAGCTATCAAATCAGAAGTTACAATATCAATCAGAAGTATCAACATAAACTATTCAGACTACCACAAAATGACATAAATTGAGTATGCAATATTCATGAAAAAATGTTATTGTACTATAAAGTGTAGATAGGTTGAGATTGTACATAGACACACACATACACACACATATGCACTTAAGAGGAATAGTTTGGTTAAATTTATATTTAGCCAGATTATCTGAGTTTGAGAAATTACCTCAATTCCTACTTTTCCTTTGGTTTCTTTAGATATTAAGATGAAGACTTCTCTACTTTTTTTTCCTAATGAAATCCACGGTAAACATGGCTTATCCAACAGAGTCACCATTCCTGCTGAGCCCATTACAGCCTCACAACCCTCAATACAATATTGCAGGCAGGTTTTGCCCATTGATTAGAACTGGCATATGAGATAAAACACATTTAACACCCTGAAGAAGACATATTCTATTAAGGGAGTAGTAACTGAGTAGTCAGGAAGAAAGAAAGAAACAAACAAAACAACAGGTTATGCAACAAAAAGGTAAATACATTTCAAGTTACAGAATTTTAGAACTAGAGGAGGCTTGACAAGATGTTGGGCTGCTGTGTGTCTTCTGATTACCCCTGCAGATCCAATCTCCACTCTTCACCCTGCTCTGTGTTCTGGCTTCCTTGCCCTGTTGGAATCGACCAGTTGGAGGCACCAGCAGAGATCTGGTGAGTATATAAGAATGAAATGTTGTTGTTGTTGTTATGTACCATTGAGTTGGACCCCACTCATAGCGACTCCTCCTTGGGTTTCCGAGGCGGTATCACTACAGAAGTAGATTGCCCCACCTTACTTTGGAGGAGTGGCTGGTGGGTTTGAACTGCCAGCCTTCTGGTTAGCAGTCAAGTGCCTTAGGCCCCTGACTCCCTTTCTTTGGGGACAATGTGGACTATCTGCATCCTTGTACCGAGATGAGTAAGTCATGGCTCTTGCCTCTGTTAGGCACACTCTCCTCACTATTCTCTCTCCCTTTGGAAACCACTCCTTCCCCTTTCCTCTTCAGGCCCAGAGATAGTAAAGCAGGCACTGCTGTTGATGGCAGCTCTGATCCTTGTGGTTTCCCTCCACCCTGAACACTTCTCTGAAAAGAATCTCTTTATTATAAATTCTCCTCATATTACACAATTTGAGTGTGCCACTGTTTCTGCTGAGACCTTGCCTGATGTATCTCTGAAATAGTATCTGGACACCCTCATTCTGGGCCTTTGTTCCTGGAGGCAATTGCTCCAGAGATGATTTAGGACCTTGCTTTTCAAAGAAGTTGTTTAATCTCACTGCCTTACTAGACACCAACTCAGACCCCTCAGGGTGAGTCATTTTGTTTGTGTGGGTGGGGTTAGTAAACTCTCCAAAGTGTAAGAAAGATTGTCTTGATAATAGTGGCAAAGAATTTTCTCAAAAGTCCAAGCGCACAGCCCAAAATAAAACTACTTAAAAAAAAAAAATCTATCTATGCATTTATATGCCTTGGTCAGTGACCCACAACTCAGCCAGTCCTTTCTGGGCAGGATGTGGTCAAATTACTATACACAGTCAAGAAATTTCCCTTCTGAGCCTGTTCATCCTGTAGTTTGGTGTGGATGAAATCGAGTCCAGGTAATACCTATAAATTGAGGCATTATGTGTGTAGAATTAGTAGAAGAATTTTGGAAAAATCAGGTTAGCGCATTAATTTTCTTCTGCTCCAGAGACTGTTGGGAGCTCTGGTAGCATAGTGGCTAAGACACTTGCCTGCTAACCAGACGGCTGGCGGTTCAAACCCACCAGCCACTCCTCAGAAGGAAGGTTGGGCAATCCTACTTCCGTAGTGATACTGCCTCGGAAACCCAAGGAGGGGTCGCTATGAGTCGGGGCCGACTCGACGGCACACAACAACAACAACAACAACCAGAGACTGTTAAAAATGGCTCTTGTCAGAACTCATTTCCTTTATTTTGGACACAAGCAGAAAAGGATTGGCGTTCTCTGTTGTGAAATGATAGTTGTTACCTACCTGATGGTTGCCTGCCCAGTGTCATGCTTATAAAAGTGCTAAAAGTCAGTCCCTGAAATACAGTTCTTCCCAGAAGTTCCATCAGAATTTCAGAAATTCCCACTATGAAAATTATACCTTAAGGATATTAGAGTAGTCTGTTTTACCTAGGCTAAGGCATCATGTTAAAAAAAAAACAACAACAACTCATTGCTATGAGATTCCAACTCATAGTGACCCTTTGAGTTTCCTAGGCAGTAAATCTTTATGGAAGTAGATTGCCCAGTCTTCGTTCTGCAGAGTGGTTGGTGGATTTGAACCACCAGCCTTCTGGTTAGCAGTCAAATGCTTTAGGCACTGTGCCACCAGAGCTCCTTAGGCATCATGTTGGAAGGTATTAATACATTTCAAGTTATAAATTTTAGAGCTAGAGGAGGCTTGACAAGATGTTGCACTGCAGCGTGTCTTCTGATTACCCCTGCAGATCCAGTCTCCACTCTTCTCCACCCTGCTCTGTGTCCTGGCTTCCTTGCCCTGTTGGAATTGACCAGTTGGAGGCACCAGCAGAAATCTGGTGAGTGTATAAGAATGAAATCAGTCAGTTAACACCTTGGCAGGATTAAGTGTGTATGGTTTAGCCTATTACCACCTGGTGTCATATGCTTGGAGAACGGGAATATTTGAATCCTGATTGGGAAGGAGGTGAACAAAGATGTGAGGCATACAGAATCACTCAGGAATCGCAGACCTGTTGGTTAGGGGCGGACCAGTGGAGTCACAGTGGTGACAGCAGAAGGCACTAAAGTGCCTTAGTGTGCCTGTGTGTGATTGACACTGTCATCAAAAATAACATTTTCTTTTTTAAGCTTTTATTTTAAGTTTATGCTGAAATATCAAAGTGCCATCTACCTATAAGTTGTGGCATTATGTGTGTAGAATTAGTAGAAGAATTTTGGAAAAATCAGGTTAGTGCATTAATTTTCTTCTGCTCCAGAGACTGTTAAAAATGGCTCCAAGCTTAATAAATGTATTTCCTTTCTATTCGTAATATAGCTGATAGCTATCCCAAGTTAACTAAGGACATGTCTGATCTTGAATAGCTATACCATTGTGATCAATCAGGAGCCAGAATTGTTCTCATCTGTCATGCTAACTCTGATTAAGTAGTGCATATAAAACCAAAAACCAAACTCACTGCTGTGGAGTCATTTCCTACTCATAGTGACCCCCCCCCCCTTGGGTTTCTGAGGTGGTGTATCTACAGAAGTAGATTGCCCAATCTTCTTTCTGAGGAGTGGCTGGTGGGTTTGAACCGCCAGCTTCTGCTTAGCAGTCAAAAGCCTTAGGCACTATACCACCAGGTCCCAGTGGTGCCTATGGGAAGTGGAATGCTGAAAAGGGTACCAGACAGCATCCAGCCACAGTGTATGAGAATGCCGTTATTGATTAGCAATGCCTGCCATGGGCTTGGAGGTTAGAAGATGTGACACATGTACCAGGTAATAGGCAGATCTAGCAAGAGGCCTCTCTCTGCTTTAGTCCATAAGGAAAATGTCATTTCTGGCTGTATAGGGGCTCCAGACTGGCTTCAGGAATCCCTGGTGCTGCCCTCCTGTGAGTCTGCTATCACTAGGTCAGTTCACAGGGAATATATGCATAAAACCTGTCATTTTTTCCTATAATTGTAATTTGGGTAAAATGCAAGTTAATGGTTTTCTCTAGGCTGAGGTCTAATGGACCAAGAGACTTTATCTTCAATAGCAGTGGCTTTGTTTCAAATGCTTTCCCCTCCCGCATTTCATATCTCTAAGTTAGATCAGGAGTCCCTGTGTGGTGCAAAGTATTAACACATACAGCTGCTAACCAGCAGGTTGGAGTTTTGACTCCACATAGGGTTACCTCCCTCCAAAGAAAGGCCTGGTGACCTACTTCTGAAAACTCAGCCATTGAAAACTCTATGAAACATAGTTCTGCTCTGACACACAAGGGTGCCAGGAGTTGGAGTAGACTCCATGACATTTTGTTTTTTATTAATTAGGTTAAGACTGAGAGAAACCTTAGGACTGATACTAGATTCTTTGTTCCCTCATACTCCCTATCCAACCTGTCAGCAAGACTGCTGAATATGACCACTTCTCTTCACCCCGCAGGCACCACTCCAATCCAACCCACTGCTGCCTCTTGCCTGGGCTGTTATAGATTCCTGTCTGAACTCCCTGCTTTCACTCTCGCTCCCTGCAATCTGTCCTCTACACAGGTTTTAAAAACATAGATCAGGCCATATCATTTGTTTGCTTAAAACTCCCCCAATGGCTTTCCATCACACTTGGAAAGAGATCAGAATGCCTTACTGTGGCCTCAGCTATCTACACAATCTAGCCCCTGCCTATCTTTCTGACCTCATATCCTGCTGCTCTCTTCCAGGCACTGTGACCTGCTTTCTGTTCCTCAGTCTTGCCAAGCTCGTTTCCACCTCAGCCTACTTGCCAATATGTTCTCCTCCCAGGTCTTCACATGGCTTTCTCTTTAACTGCTCCTTCAAATGTCACCTCCTTCTCTGACGTCTTTATCTGAAGTAATATCCCCTCTCCACGTTGCTCCATATTCTGTAGCCTTACTTTATTTATGTATTTTTTTAATTTATGGTGCTTAATAATACTGGATATTTTATATTAAATAGTCCCCCCCTCCCCTAATGTATAGATTTTCTTTTTTCCCTGCTAGGATGTAAGTCTCTGAAGTCTTACCCATTTACTGTTGGATTCCAGTACCTAGAAGAATGCCTGGAGCACTGTGGGTGTTAAGTAAATATCAGTTGAATAGATCAATGATTGTTCCAATGAAAGGATCTTTCTTGGGCCATGGGGTTGCATATCAAGTCCTATAGGGGCTCAAGACAGTGATGCTTATGGAGACAAGGTAGGAATCCTTAACTTGGAGTCTGGAGCCCAAGCCCAGGACCGGCCAGTTGCTGGGGAAGACTGATTCAGGAGCCATAGTCAAGAAAGCAGTCAGAAATCACACAGCTTTCAGGGAATTGTACATCGATGTCATAATCTAAGTGAATGATCATGACAGCAGACATTACTTCCTAGCACAAAGGACTTAACATTGAAGCAGTTTCTATTTCAAATGGGAAGCTTCTTAAGTGCTCACTGTAAGACAGAACGTTCAGTGTGGCCCGAATCAGATTCCAAGTTGAGCAGGATTCAGAGATGGTAAACTAATTGATCCAAAGAGGTTGGAGATAGAGACCTATCTTCTAAGAGGCCAGCCTAGGTCTGCTTAATTCTGAAGAGTCTATGGACAGACCCACGCCTTCCCAAACCAGCTCCCAACACACTATAACCTCCTCCTTGTAGATCCCCCAAAGCAATTCTTCAGGGGAGATGTCATTGTGCAGACAATCCCCCAGGGGCCCATGAGTTCTATGGCCCACTCACTTCTCAGGCCGGGGAACTCCACACAGCAGCAAGGGGCCTCTGTGCTGCTTGGGAATCCCCACTGCAGCAGCAATCTTTGTGGGCTTTAGCTGCAAGATACTTTTCAGATTTACCACACAGCCTTTTGAGGAGGAAAAGTTGCTGCTGGCTCTGATAAGAAACAAAGCCGGTGGTACCAAAACATCTGGGTATGAGAGGATTATTTCTAGAGTTGGAAGCAAATGTCCAAGCTGGAAGAATTGTAGGTACTGACCTATGTGTGTGCCGCTTTCTGTCCCCCTACCCCTAACCAAATTCAATTTCTACACTCCTAGGATCTGTGTGGAAAGAAGTACATTACTGTGCATTCATAACTCTGCTATCATTTGAGGGCAAGCAGAAGCAAGGTTTGGTGTGGCTTCTAGAGGAAGTAAGGTGAAGATCCTTCTCCCTAAACCTACTAGGTAAACCACTTAGACCTTTCATGACTCAGAAACCACAGACCCATTGCCAGAATGCATCTAGTCATTCTTGTCTACGAGTATTGGTAGGGCCTATTGTGTGGCTAATGCAGTGCTTAGAGGTTGAGAACAAAATGGTAAAGTAAGATCCATTCTCCCCCTGCAACAGAAGATAACTGCACTCTAGTATTGTACACTTATTCTATAATGTGGAGAGCAGTGAAATTGTAAGGACTTATAAGGAATGTGAACTGAGTTTTGCCATTAACTAGATGTGTGACTTTGGGCAAGTCCCCTCCCTTCTCTGAACCTGTTTTCTCAACTGTATCTCAGGCAAATTATCTGCCTTATTGGATATAATGCAGTAACACCTATCAAGTGTTTAGTTCTTTTGGCAAAAAAAAAAAAATGTTAGCTATGACTCTGGTTATGCCATGGGGCATATTTATATACTGAAACACCATCTTTTTGGACAACTGTGTATATGTTCAGGGCCAAGTCTAGAACAAATTTGAGTAATTAGCAATAGTGTTTTGTATCTATTCAAGGCTATCTCCTTTCCCACTTCCTAGCAGCCCTGTGTGCTCTAGATATCCTTTGACTTTCTTGTGAAAGCTGCACTTAGCAGATTGACAGATTGGAAGGGATTCAAGCAAGATATGCTCATCATATTGTCATCCAGTTAGAACATTGCCTTTCTGGAGGTATTTGCATCTCACCCAAGGCATGGTGTCATGTCGGGTATCAGTGAAAACTGCCTTCTCTGAAAGTAATGTCAGAGTTTGTGGGTACTCTTACAGGAAGAGAAGATACAAATAGATTCATGGAATAGTCCAAGAAACAGATTCATGAATGCATGGGAACTTGGTTCATAACAGAGATGGCAAAAGCAATTGGTGGAGGGAGGAGAAGTATTCATGATTATTAATTTTAAATGTGTGCAAGAAAATTTGCTGCAAAAGAACTCTTAGTGTTAAAAAGCATAGAAGTAATTAATTTGGGGTGCACCTGTCCTGGGCAATGAACAGGGAAGACCAAAGAGGAATTGATGTCTTTAAATTATGGTGTTGGCAAAGAATATTTAATAGACCAGGAGTGTCAGAAGTACACCCAGAATGCTCCTTAGAAGAGAGGATGAAAAGACTTCATCTCACCTACTTTGAACATGTTGTCAGGAGGGACCAGTTCCTGGAGAAGGAAGGACATCATGCTTGATAAAGTAGAGGGTCAGCAAAAAAGAGGAAGACCCTCAGTGAGATGGAGTGACACAGTGACTCAAGCATAGCAAGGATTGTGAGGATGGCACAGGAATGGGCACTGTTTTGTTCTGTTGTACATAGAGAGGGTCATTATGACTCAGAAACGACATGACGACACCTACAAACAACCACCTCACACTATTGCACAAGTAAATTCCAGATGGAATTAAGACCTAAATATGAAAAGGAAAGTTTAAAACTTTGAGAAGGAAATGGAGGAAAATTTTAAACAAGCCTCACAAGACATAAGAGAAATGGTTTACAACTTGAAATATTACACTTCTGTATCAAAAAAGACACAATAAACACAGTTAAAACAAAAGCCACAATGTGAACTGCTGTATGGAAAGTGAATTTGCTCTGTAAATCTTCACCCAAATCACACACACACACACAAAACTTATCTCTTAAATAAATTGATTTAAA
>NW_006921603.1:10017070-10018455 GCF_000298275.1 Orycteropus afer afer | reverse complement strand
TTAAAAGTGCCTAAGACACTTGACTGCTAACCAGAAGGCTGGGGGTTCAAACCCACCAGCCACTCCTCGGAAGGAAGGTTGAGCAATCTACTTCCGTAGTGATACCACCTCGGAAACCCAAGGAGGGATCGCTATGAGTCAGGTCCAACTCGACAGCACATAACAACAACAACAACATATCCAACAAAGAATCCATAATAAAATATTATTTTTAAAATTCCTACAAATTAATAAGAAAGATACATTGCAAAAAAATGGGCAAAGAATATGAACTGGACATTCACAGAAAAAGAAGAAAATCCACTCTCATTAGTAAAAAGGGAAATTCAAGTTAAAATCACAGTGCATTACCATTTGACACCCATGAGAATGGGGAAAATAATAATATCTGATAAAACCAAATCTTGGGAAGGGTATGGAGAGAAGAGCATTCTCACACATTGCTGTTGGTTGGTAGAACTACCCTGGAGAGCATGTTGGCAGTATCTATCAAAGCTGAAGATGTGTATATCCTAAGACCCAGCAGTTCTAGGCATATAGCCTCGATAATCTCTTGCACGTGTGTACAAAGAGATAGGCACAAGAATATTCGTTGTGTAAAGGCAAACAAGTGGAAACAATTTAAATACCATCAATCCAAGCATGGAGAAATAAGTTGTGAACTAGTCCTATAATGCAATAATGCCACATTAGTTAAAATGAATGAGATATAGCTACATGTACCACCATGAGCCAGTCTCCAAAAAATAATACTAGAGTAGAAATAGCAAAGTACAGAAGGATCTGAATTATATATGAAACATGTACACATTGTTTGTAACGTGGAAAAACTCAAAATCATAAAAAAAAAAAAAAAAAGAAAGAAAGACCAGGTTTGCTGGTCTGATAAATCCTGGTGAGACCCCCTGAGACTATGGCCCCTAGTTGCCCCTCAGGTCTGGAATTGAACTCACTCCTGTGCCTTCTCAGTCAAAAAAAAAAAAAGGACAGGCATATGGGGTGAATATCTACATCAGGCAGATACACTCTTTGAAGCAAACAACCATGGAACAGAACTTAGGGGGTGGGAGTGGACAGGAGGGAAGGATACAGGCAAGAGGTAACTATGGGGAGGAAGTTGGAAGAGAGCTGTTACATTGTGAGGAATTGCAGTCAGGGTCATGAGACAAATTTTGTATGAACTGCTTATGAAAAATGAATTTGCTCTGTAAATTTTCACCCAAAGCACAAAATAAAAAAAAAAAAAAGTGTAAACATACACAGCAAAACAGCAACGTCATCTCCATGTGTCAATTCAGCCACGTTACTGACACTCTTCACAGTGGGCAACCATCCTCACCATCCATCCCCGAGTTATCCCGCCTCCATTCACGTTAAAAACTTCA
>NW_006921603.1:9998079-10016065 GCF_000298275.1 Orycteropus afer afer | reverse complement strand
ATCTTCACCCAAATCCTAATAATAATAAAAAAAAGTAAGTAGAACACAATTGGTTCCTTTTTCTTAATGCTGAGATGGACCTTATGGTTTTTCCAATTAGCTCTGCAAGTAGAAAATAAGTGTAGGGGCTTATTTATTTCCTAGAGTACCTCATGGATTCACAACATATAGTTTGACTCAATGTCATGTTCTTATCTTTGCTGGAGACTGTCTTTGTCTAGGGTAGGGATGCCATGTAAGGATGTGTGGTCCCATCATTACATGATGACTGAAGGGGTAGAGAAGCCTGACATACAGTTTGTGCTCTGCTCACTATGCTATGCCTCTGGTGCAAGACCGTATCCTTTGCATGGCTATGTCCATCCAGAGGACAGTTTTTTTCTAATTCAGAAGCCAGAGGAGGAGCCTGATTCTCAATTACTAGAGGAAGACATCATGTTTGATGAAATGTAGAGTGCCAATGAAGGCAAGGGAGACCCTCAGTGAGATGGATTGGCACAGTAGCTGCAACAATGGATTGAACAAGCTGGCAATTGTGAGGCAATATTTTGTTCTGTTGTGGATAGTGTATTCATGAGCCAATAGCAGCTATCTTCCTACCTACCTATCTATCTGTCCAAGGACTCCTCACTTATTAACATGGTTAGTTTCCAAAGATCACATAATGAAGGGTGACTATATTATTACATAACTGCCAAATTACATCATTACCTAACTGCCAACCACTGAGAATCATGGCCTAGCCATATTGACACATAAGTTTAACCATCAACATCTGGTGTTATTCTCACCTTGCAACTCTACATTGTTACTGCAAGGCATGCATTGTTAATGCTTAAAAATGTCAGATAGTAGACTGTTTTAAATTCAAAATGTTGGACAATAAGATAGTCAATAAATGATGAATGGTTGTATTGGGAGCTCTCGTGACACAGTGCCTAAGGCATTTGACTGCTAACCAGAAGGTTGGTGTTTCAAACCCACCAGCTACTTCGCGGAAGGAAGATGGGGTCTATTTCCATGAATATTTACCACCTCAGAAACCCAATGGGGGGTCACTATGAGTCAGAATCGACTGATGGTATTGAGTTTGGTTTGGTTCTTTTTGGAGTCTTATTGGGAAGGAGCTCTGGTGGCATGGTGGGTAAGGCATTTGGCTGCTAACCAGAAGGTCATTGGTTCAAACCTACCAGTGGCTCCATGGGAGGATGATGAGGCAGTGTACTTCCATAAAGATTTTCAGCCTTGGAAACCTGATGGTGGTCACTATGAGTCAGAATTTTGTAGACGGCAGTGGAGTAGTCATATTGGGTTAGGTATTGTGTAGACCAGAGTACAAGATAGTGTCCAGGAAGCTAAAAAACTAGTGGTATTTAGTAAGAAGTCCCTGGGTGGAACAAATGGTTAAGCACTTGGCTAATAACTGAGAGGCTGGTAGGTCAAACCCACCCAGAGGTACCTTGGAAGAAAGACCTGATCTGCTTCTGAAAAATCAGAGCCATGAAAACCTCACAGAGCAGAGTTCTACTGTGACACACATGCGGTCATCATGAGTCAGAATTGACTGGACAGCAACTGGTTACTTAGTGAGAACCAGGAACACAGTACATTTACATAGTCACTTCCTGGCTTTGGAGAATGACAGTGATTACCTTCTCTCTTTATATTTATCTGTACGGCAGCAAGAGATAACAGATGAAAAATGACCTGTTTATTGTAAAATAAATAGGTATTTATATTCTATGCCTAAAAACCTCTAACAAATCTTTTAAGAAATTTGTATTGATACTACCTTGAAGATGGTACTTACTGGATCAATACATTATAATTGATTTCTTTTCTACAACTCCAAAATTTAAAGATATAGCTATAATTTAAAAGTCAATATAGTCCAGGTTACATAACGTATCAGATTCATTAATCCATCCATTTATGCATCCAACCAACCATCCAAGTAACACTTGTTGTATGCCCACTATGTGCTGGGGATGGAAGATTAAATAATATATTGTTTTTTCTCTCAAGGCAGTCAGTCACTCAAACAGATAATTACACTCCAATGTTTTAAGGGCAGTAAGAGGAGGAAACTCAGTGGGCTATGGGATACCTAACTCAGCAGCTGATGAGAGTATGTATTTGGATCAGAGAATGCTTCCTGGGGGAGGTGATGTTTGGACTGGATTTGAAAGGCTGAGTAGAATCTGAAGTGGGGAAGGGCATTCCAGGTAGAGGCAGCCTGGTCAAAGGTACTGTAAATAACATTGAATACTTTTTGTCTACCCAGATAGCATTTTTCCTTTTCTTGGATAACCCTTTGGGAACTCCCCTCTTCTGTTGGGACCAATCTTCATGGGGCCATCAGTTAAAGTACCCTGAAATTGAAGCCCGAGACAGTGCAGCCAAGCTAGGTTCACGAGACTCTCTCTCCCAGGAATTAGATTCTTCAGCGCAGTTATTGCAAGGAAGGAAAATGGTTGTTGTAGAGCCTCGAAAAGATTGCCCATAGTTTCTGGAATATGGATCCCTAGACCTGCTCTGGTTCTTGATTTTTCTGACTCTTCACTTTTCCCTTCAATTTTGTGAGCTATGTCATATCCTTCTAATAAATCTCTTTTACTTATCTGGAATCAGTATCTGTAGGTCGCAATAATGATAATAATAAAAACCTCTCTAGCTTACACACACAAACACACACACATACATACATCATGGAAGGTAGCAGTAGAAATCTAGGAAGTGTGCTCCTTAATTTATTGGCCAGAATTCTATGAGAAAAGTATCCAAGGCAGTTAGAAGTTTTTGTTTTGTTTTTTTTTAGAGTAAGTAAAGAAAGAAAGAATTTCCCATCATGCTGGATCGTGATATCTCCCCAGAGAGATGAGTAATAGGAAGGGATATTCTTGAGGATGGCTGGATTTGTGGGGGAGAGAGGTGAGTCTCAACATCGTTTGAACCTCTACTGGCTCACCTCTGTAGAGACAAAGCCACAGGGACAGTTGCTACATACTGTGTGCAAGAGAAAAGAAACTGTATGATGCTGGTTCCCACTGAACCCAGCAGGAATCTGACAGAGACCACTCTGCAAGGGAGCCAGTTTACCTCGTTGGGCCTCATGGTAGAATGTGGATGAAAAAGGGCCAAGAATGTCAGATTTTGTGACTGTAGCTGGCTGAGCTTCTTAGCTCCTAGCCAGGAAGCCCAAGGTCTATTACTGAAGTGGAGACAATGAAAACCTCTAGCTTTTTTACTGTATTGTGTTGCAGCAACATCTCTGGTATAAATTATGACTCATTTACTCTTCAAGGCAATTAGCATCTGGGCCACCACCACAGAAACCCTTCTTCAGTTGCAAAGTGGTAGCATTTGGTGTCCGCAGAAAGGCTAGATACTCCAGTTCTTGAAGGCGGATGGTTTGCTCAACTTTGGGGGTGGTGGTGAAGAGAACTAGAGGGGATTCCCCTTTTCATAGGTCTGGCATGCTAATGATCTCATTGAAAGTGCTTGGGCTGGGACACCCCCTGGGTTAATGCTGGCAGTTATAAGATGTCATTCTAATTATCATTATTTTATATATTATTTTTAGGATTGACCTGTAAAATAACAATGAGAGTTCAGCTTGCAGAGAAGCACCTTAAGAATTTAAGTGAAAGGGGTCAGCCTCCTTTTCCATTTCTCTGATGGGTGAAGCCAGTGGAGAATTTTCCTTGACAGATACATGCAATGCAATCAATCATAAATTCTGTAGTAGTGCTGAGAGAATCAGGATTTTGTCTCTTCTGGTGTGTACAGGCTCAAACACTCTCCAGAGTTGCCTCTATTAACACTCACAACTGTTGCTATTACAAGTGTCAAATATCCAGGCTTGAACAGGCTTAACTCTAAAATTTAAAGATACAGCTATAACTTAAAAGTCAAGATAGTCCAGGTTACATAACATATCAGATTCATTAATCCATCCATTTATCGATCCAACCAGCCATCTTACAACCATTGTCTGTGGTCCCTGAAAAGTCAAGTTGCTGATTTGGCCTTGATTTGATTTGGAGTTCAAGTTTCTCTCCTCTTGACTCTTGTGTTGGATTCATTTCCAGGCTCCACTTAGTACTCCAAGAAACTCCAGGTGTATCATGTTACAAGTCTAAACCCCAGAAGAGAGCCAATAATTTTTTAGAGAGTCAAGAAATTGCTGCCAATCCCCTGAGACTCACTGTGATTGGACTAGTTTAGGTCACATGCACATTCCTCAGCCACTCACTATGGACAGGGAAAGTGTTGATCTGATTGGCTTAGACATAAGGCTAAGGGTGGAATCTTATGATGTAGGACTGAGAATCAGAGAGGACAGATCACCACAAACAATCCAGCAAACAAACAAACACAATCCCAAGGCCTGCTGTAGGAGGAAAAGGGAATAGTTGGGGGAGAGGAAAATCCTGAATGTCCATTACACATTTTCATAGTTTGGGTCACCTCTAAGTCTCCCATGGATGGGAGAGAAAATAAGCCTCTGCCCTGATATGTTGCCTTCATTTTTTCCCAGTTAGTCCCAAAGATTCTTAAATACTTCTAATCCTAGACATCTGTGGTGAAGTGGCCATAGCTGTGGCCCTGTCGTGAAGTTGTAAAACCAAAAAAAAAAAAAAAAAAGCTCCCCAAATCAAACCAGTTGCTATGGAGTTGATTCTGATTCATGGTGATCCCATGTGCTGCAGAGTAAAATTGCTCCATAGTGAACTTTCAAAAGCAGATCATCAGACCTTTCTTCTGAGACACCTCTGAATGAATTCAAACACCCAATCCTTTGGTTAATGGTTGAGCACTTCAGTGTTTGTGACATGAGGGTATGAAGAGAAGTAAGCTAAAGCATAATTGCAGCTTTGTTCTAAAATAAGAGATCTTCCAATTACTTGCTGATATCCCAAGAGAATATGAAACAGACTTTAATAGGTATTTTCTCTGGTAGAATTCTGGTAAATAAAATTTTATTTTCTTATAGGCCCCTGAAAATAACCAGAAAGAATCCCTATTGATCAAAGACCTACTTATGTTAGGCTAGGTACTAGTTGCATGTACTGATTTATTTCTCATAATAGATCAGGAAGAGATAGTCATCTTCATAATCCAGACGAAGAAACTGCAGCTTAAGGAGGTTAGGTGAGTTCCACTCTGTGAAGAGTAGTTCTACTTACTCTATGTACATGAGGCTGCCATGAGTCAGAATGAACTCAATGGAAACTGGTTTGGTTTTTGGCTTTGGTTCCATAGATGACCAACAGAGTTGAGGAAATCATCCCTCCTTGCTGTTAGTAGGATTGTTATGCGTTTTATGATAGGAAAGGGGAAATAAAACTAAAAATTTTGGGGATATCAATTTGCTTTGGACCACTGAGTGTGGTGGGAAAAAAATCCCAAATAGCCGATTTGAAGATGGGTTTTCATTGAAGGAGAATATGATTCCACAGGACTCTTATAGACCCAGTTTAGGCACTGTGTAGTACACAGTCAACAGTCAATGCCAAAGAAAGTTGTCGAGGTCAGCAATAGCAGACATCACAGTTCTCTGCCTGCCTAGCAGCAACTCCCAAGCACTAGTGAAATGATGCATCAAAAAGCTGCCCTGACTCACTACTGTAGTCTGTCCACATCAGCCTCTGCCACCCCCACTCCACAGAGAACAAACTTACTAAGATTGCTGAAGATCTCCTCACACCTAAACACACAAGGAAATTCTTCTCTGTGCCTCTTTTTTGGTCTCTGTGGTTCTTGACCCGATAGAACACTCCTTGATACTCAATATCTCCTCCAACAGGCAGTAACATTGCTGCTGGGTTGTTCTCTTCCTCAGGACACTTTTAGGGTATTTCTCATAACAGGTAGGAGTCCCTAAGTGTTCCATCTGGGGTCCCCAACAGCATTCATGAAAAATCAGGGCCCATAACAGTTCCAATTGACTCTGTGGGTTCAACATCAGAAAGGTACAGCAGTAAATCTCCAGAATTTTATAAATGTCCTGACTTCTGCATAAAATTTCTCCAGCAAGAGTGGTTGACAAACAAATCCATTTATTAACCCCCCACATCCATCCACTGTAAACTTGCTTTAGATAGATAGATAAACTGCCATTGAGTCGCTCCCAAGTCAGCAACAGAATAAAATGTTGCCCAGTCCTGCATCATCCTCAAGATAACCAGCATGTTTGAGTCCATTGCTACAACTGTTGTGCCAACCCATCTCTCTGAGGGTATCCTTTGCTTTCGTTGGTCCTTCATTTTACCAAATATGATGTCCTTCTCTAATGATTGATCCCTCTTGTTGAAGCAACTGAGTCAGGCAATGTTCTGCTGTGATCCATGTTTTCATTGGCTGATTTTTGGAAGTAGATCATCAGACCTTTCATTCTAGTGTGTCTTAGACTGGAATCTCTGCTAAAACCTGTCCACCATGGACTACCCTGCTGATATTTGAAATAGCTTTCAGCCTGAGAGCAACATGAAAGCTACCACAGTCTGACAAACTGACAGATGGCTGGTGGGAAACCCACTAAAGAACTGTGTTTATAATATATTTTTAACTTTGATGTACAGATGTTTTGCTATTAATTTAAGGTAAGCATAGTATATCTTCCTTCATTTTCTCTCTAAGAACCTGCCACAGTCACAGCTTTTTGGTTTTGGTGCAAGCAGAGCACAGAAAGGTGGATTTAGAGCTGAGAGGTAAGTACTTAATAAATAACACACCCCTGATGAAAGCCCCTTTCATCCATATTGACCTTCTTCAATGAGCATCATTTGCCCAAAATTTCCATTCTCTAAACCTAATGAATCATTTTTCCTAATCATAGAGTAAAATCCTGAATATTTATTTCCTTCATAAGACCTCCCTGAAGTGATCCGAGAAGACAAGAGGGTTGTCCTTGCTCAACTTATTGGATACACTAATCTTCAGCCCTACCTACTGACTATTCACAAGAATGGAAATCCTTATTTTCCAGGTGTTTTTTTAGGAAGGTGGGAGGGAAGGGTTTAAGCATGTCCTGTATATTTGGTATATTGGTATGGTTGAATAGTCACCTTTCAGCTAAGTATACTTCTTTGACAAATCCCCTCTCCCACTTAGAAGAGCAGAAACTAAATTTAGTCCAAACTGTTAAATAAGATCTGATCTGAAAACTTTAAGTGACCTGTGGTTTAAAATAGTCTCATTTCAAGTGAGTATTCTATCCAGCTCAGGTGTTGATATAATTAGTCACTGTCCAGTTCACAACACCAGTCTTAATGTTGGTTTCTGCCCCTTTCTCAAGAGTTTTCCCTTCTGCCTTCCTGGACCTTGGGCTTGCCTATGTCCCTGCATTGTGGGGAGGGGGTAAGTCAAAGGAAATTGATCAGTTGAGATGGAGTCAAGTATTTTTCATCTGTTCTCTTGTTGGTCTGTTCTCAGGCACTGATGGTGCCTGCCATCTCAGGCACTAGTGGCTGCCTTAGCTAGGATGATCCCTGTTGATACTTTCATGGAACATGCTAGATGGCCATTGGGTGCTTGATGGACTCACTCTAGTATAACAGTGTCAGGGACCCCATAGGGTGGCATTGCTCCTTCTCCCTTGCCCTTGGAGAGTCTCTCAGAGTCCTACCATGCTTTTTCTTGTACCTCTGGAAGTCTCTGGAGTATGGCTAACTGGCCTCTGCTCTTCCGTTATCCTGGGCCAATCTTGGGCATTTATCTCTTAGGTTAATTTTTCATCCTTCCCCTGCTAGGCTGTTGTCATATGGACCTGACTCTTACAGGATATTGCCCAGGCTGCTGGGTCAGCTGGATTCAACAAACAAGAGGATTGCCAGGGTATTGGAGGTTGCAGTTGACACCCTGGGTATTTTCTGTGGCTCCAACTTCCACCAGGCATGTCCTCTGTGGTCTCTGGTCCCTGGTCCCTGCACCTGAGTACCCCACCTCCATCCTTTGTCTGGACCTGGTTTCCATAACTACTTTGCTTCTCTCTGTGTTGTCTCACAATCCCTTGTTTGACTCTTGGCTCTTTCAATTCTCTGCTGTAAAATACTTCTGTTAAAATACTTGAGTGGCTCTGTTTGCCTGGCTCCATGTGCTCAGCCTGGTGTAGACCAGTGAGAAACTTAGAAATCCTCTGCATGTCAGCTTGGCTCTACATGAAATGTGAAGGTGATCTCTGGCCGCTTCTCACTCACTATGCTGCTGTGTCAGGGCAGGTCAGAAGAGCCTGCCATCTAGCAAACCCCAGATGAGTAACTGACTCCAGTCCCTATGCTTAGAAAACCATCCCAAACTCAGGGGGGAAATGTCCAGGAATTGCAACTCCCTGCAAATAACAACAACAACAACAATCTCACTACTTGGTGGGCTCAGGGAAAGACAAAGTGCTGGTGATCCATAAATGCCCTTCTTCAACTCTCTCTTCCCAGAACATAAAGCTGCTAAACCAGTTCTGCCTTACTCATACCTTGATGGGAATTAGGGGATCTGACTCAGGGACTTTTCTCTTCAGTAACTGCTAACACTTCTGCCAGTGTATGGAGGGACGACAAGCCAGTTAGGATACCTGGAGGAGCACCAAGGGGCCCCAAACAATGTTTCATACCTCACGTAATATGTAAGACCTGCCCAGAGCCTAATGTTTTAGAGAAATGTGCCTAGAGGGATATAAGATCAGAGAAAAATTCCACTAGACTTAGAGATTGGATCCAATTAAAATAAATATTAAGGACAATCTTATAAGGGAAAAAGACATCATTAAAGGGAAACTTGCATCTTTGCTGGGAATATGGGCTTTGATGAGAGAAAAGAGGAAGGGTCTTTTCATTAATGATGCTGTATCCCTGGATTTTCCTAATACTTTCTGATGGAAGATGCCTCCTTTTCCTAATGACCCACAACCGCCATCACACTAACCTATGCTTCTCTGAGAGCAAAGACTACTCTATGGAAATTCCATTAATTTTTCTCATTCTTCACCTCCTTACCATTTAACCACTGAAGATACATTGAAAAACAGCCTCCATGGAGCTTTCAAATGGAATTGATTCAAAATAAAACAAAAACAAAAAACTCACTAAACTAAAAAACAACAAAACAAAATCCCATTAGTTCTAATTCTATATGTTATGCGACACAATGGATTAAAACTGTGACATTCACACTCATCAAGTCTGTACCTTGCCACAACTCCTTTGGTTTTTACTTTTATTGTTTGAAATTCTCCAACAATTCAATACCATTTTTTTCCTCCTTGGGGCCATTAATTTTCAGTGTTAGATAGAGATCAATAGTCATAGTTTGAAATTGGCATCTTTGGAGGAGAAATATGATGCGCAGCTGGACATAGATTGGATAGTGCTCCAGTTAAGAAAATGGTGTGCTCTTTCATGATTGTGTTCATTGACAGTACCCACGGTGTTATTTTATTCTGTTGCTAAGATTCTGACAGTCTCTTGTAGTATCTTATCTATCACAGAATTTTCTTTCCTAACCTTTCATACTTGGTCTCTGGAGTGGAACTTTATTTAAGAGGCTCTGACATGAGAAAGAATAGCTATGGCCACGCCATTCTCCTTGGGCACTAAGTGGCCAAATACCCAAGTCAAGGACTCAGTCCAGTGCTCTGCCCCTCAAGGGTGAGGCTTGTGAACTAATAAATCTCTTTTGGGGAACTATATTAAAATGGTAGTCTGATCTTGCAAAACCTTGGGCAAAGTTGGTAGTCATTTCCCTGAGTATGGCCACTAAGAAAGGAGCCCTCATAGTCTTTCACACGGGAGGAAGGAATTAGTTTCCTTTTCAATAAATATTTGTTTAGTACCATTAATGTGCCAAGTACTGTTTTATCTGCTGTTGTTAGATGACATCAAATTAGCTCCTACTCAGAGTGACCCTGGTCTTGTGCCATTCTCAGTCATTGCTGTGTTTGAGCCCATTGTTCCAGCCACTGTATCAGTCCATCTTGTCAAAGGTCTTGCTCTTTTTTGCTGACTCTCTACTTTACCAAGAATGATGTCCTTCTCCAGGGATTGTTCCCTCCTGATAATATCCAAAGTATGTGAGATGAAGTCTTCCCATCCTCGGTCCTAAGGAACATTCTGGTACTTTTTTTTTTTTTTTTTTTTCTTAGCACTTTTTTTAGTTCTAAGTGCTAAAACCACACAGACAAAATTGGTTAAAAAAAAAAAAAGTAATCCCTGCCTTTGTGGAAATTATATCTGAGGGGTGTGTGTGTATGTGCACACACATGTGTATGTGTATGCATGTAGACAGACAATTAAAAAAAACTCAGATATTCTCTCTCGTGCTCTCTCTCTAAGGTGGTGATAAATGTTATGGAGAAAAATAAAGCAGGAAAAGTCACATATATGTCAGCATATGTGCATTCGAGGTGAGCTGACATTTTAAAGGAGAGTGACCCAGGAAGGCATCCCTAGCAAGGTGACATTTGATGCAGGTATTTGGGAGAACAGTAAATACCTAGTCCCTGGGGCAAAATCATGCTTGACAACAAGGAGATCAGGGTGGCCTGAGCCAAGTGGTAAGGTATTAATATATCACAGGTTTGGATTTATTTAATCTTTGTTAAATTTCAGTACCGTTGACTTCTTTTCAACTCCATGTATTTTATTTTATACATTTAAGTATGATATTCTGAGAAGGAGTCTATGGACTTCAATAGTGTGCAAACAAATCTACATTACAGATAAGAGTGAGAATTCTCACAGTAGGACTTTTAAGCCACTGCAAGACTTTGACTTTTACTATGAGAGAACTATGAAGCTGTTGGAGAGGAATGAAATGATCATTCTGGTGTCTATGTTGAGTGTAGACTACAGAGGGAAAAGGGTGGTGGCAGGGAGACCAGTTCAAAGGCTGTGGCAATAATCCAAGCACAAGATGATGGTGGCTTGGACTAAAGTAGTAGCAGTGAAGATGGTGGGAAGAGGCTGAATCCTGAAACATTTTGAATATAGAGACAACAGGATTTGCTGATGGGCTGAATGTATGTTGAGAAAGAGAGGGAGTCAAGGGTGAGTATGGGGCTACGGAACTGAGCAACTGGAAGGCTGAATTTATTTTTTCCCCCTAAGATGGAGAGGTATGCAGTGGACCAGGGAAGAGGGCTAGGAGAAATCATATTTAGCTTGAAATGAAATGAAATGTACTTTTGACTATTACATACCCGAGTGAAAATGTCAGGTAGGCAGCTGGGGATCTAAATCTGGAACTGTAGGGAGCAGTCCCGGCTGAACAGGCGATGTTTAAGCTATGTAAATAGATAAGATTATTATCCTGGAAAGAGAATAGTTTTGATGACTGTGATCTGGGCAATCCAATGTTTGGGCTTGTGAGACGGAGAATCACTTAAGGAGACAGAACAGTCAGTGAGTTAGGAGAAAACCCAGGAGAGTTTGATGTCCCTGAAGCCAAGGGAAGAAAGTGTTTCCTGAAGTAGAAATGACATATTGGTGATAGGTCAAGTAAGATGAGGCCTGAAAATTGACCACAGATTTAAAAACTCACTGCCATAGACTCGGTTCCAACTCATAGCGACCCCTTCTTGGTTTCTGTGGCAGTATCTTTATGTGAGAAGATTGCCCAGTCTTCCTTCTGAGGAGTGGCTGGTGGGTTTGAACTGCCAGCCTTCTGGTTAGCAGTCAAATGCTTTAGGCATTGTGTAGTCAGAGCACCTTTCTAAATACATAAGAAACTAAATAATAAGTGTTAATCAATGACCATGACATCCGTATAAGAGACATCACAGATTCATCCACTTGGAAATGGTTGATGACCTGAAAGAGAATTTTGGTTAAATAGTTCTGAACAAAAGTATATTGAAATAGACTGAACTAAAAAATAAGGAGTTCTGGTAGCATAGTGGCTAAAGCACTTGACTGCTAACCAGATGGCTGGTGGTTCAAACCCAACAGCCACTCCTCGGAAGGAAGGTTGGGCAATCCTACTTCCGTAGTGATACTGCCTTGAAAACCCAAGGAGGGGTCGCTATCAGTCGGGGCCGACTCGACGGCACATAACAACATAACAATAACAACAAAAAATAAGGAGACAAGGATGAGAGACAGTGGGACTAGAAAACATCTTGGAGAAATTTTCCTATAAAGGGAAACACAATATTTAAATGATAGCTGGAGGTGGATATGAGGATCAAAAATTGTGCTTTTTTTTTTTTAAGTTTTTTAAGATGAGAGAAATTTCAGCATATGTAACTGTTAAGGCAATGATAATAAGTAAACCTGGAGCTCAAATCTTCAAGAGATGGATGGTGGTGGCAGTGGTGGTGGTGGTAACCAGGTGGTTTTAGATGCCTGCAACAAGTAGAAGAGTGTGAGATATAGTTGAAGGGCCTAAGATTTAAAGCTAGGTGGTGAGCTCTTGTAGCATAGTGGCTAAGGCACTTGACTGCTAACCAGAAGGCTGGAGGTTCAAACCCACCAGCCACTCCTCGGAAGGAAGGTTGGGCATTCCTACTTCCGTAGTGATACTGCCTTGGAAACCCAAGGAAGGGTCGCTATGAGTCGGGGCTGACTCGATGGCAAACAACAACAACAACGGTGATCTTCTATCTACCAGAGTCAAGGCAATGACAATGGTCTTCACAACAGATATTCAACTCCGTCTCCGAGTAACTCTATTAATCAAGAAGGTGGATGGAAAAAGTATCTTCTTTTTTTTTTCCAGGCAGATTTTATGTGTGTTCTTCACCTACCTCCCCTGCCCCAAATCTGTTGGTTTACCTACCTTTTCATTGCTCACTAGCAATGGAAGACACTGTTGATTGTCTGGTAGCCCATGTCCATAACTCCCTTTTACCTAATAGCCTTCTAACTAGTGGTAGCTATGTGACACTGTTCAGACCAATAGACTATAAGCAGAAGTAATCTGAGTGAGGTTTCTGAGAAAGTTTTTTCTTTCCTGAGAAGAAGAGTCACTCAGTAGTCATTTCCTTTTTTACTCTTTGTCCTTCCTATTTCTTTTCCTTTCTGGAAAGCAAGATGGACAGCCTCAAGGTGCCGCAGACGTCTTGTAACCAGGAGGTAATGAGTATGAGAATAAAGGATAACATAGTAAAGGTGGCATAACAGAAAGATAGAAAGGGTCCACATTGAAACACTGCCCCAGCCCAACTTTTGGAATTCTTGTCAAGGGAGGCAAGCAAATCTCTATTTCTTTCTGTTTTGGAAATACCTTTTATTGAAATATAATTTATGTACAGTGAAATACACAGAACTAGAGTGACATGGGTCAATGCATTTTTTTTTTTCTCTATTGCTTTAAGCCAAAACATTAATTAGGTGTTCTGTTATTTGTATCTTCTGCTTTCTTAATTCATATAGCTAGTTTCTGGTGGAGATAGAAATGCTGGTCCATTGTATTTAAGAGGGAATTTCACACTTTTTTGTGAGTAGCCTTATTTTGATACATCTGTCATCCAAAAATGTTTACTTGACCCTGCCTCATCCTCATATTATTGTCTAATTCTTATTCTTCACTTCATTACAGAGTAGACCACTCATGTTTTCTCCACTCCTTCACCTTCCATTCATGAGTCAGGTCACTAGAGTTGGTCTCTAGACCACTTCCACTGAAACTGTCATAAATAAGCTTACTGGTGACTGTTTCTTCTTTTCGGTCCTTATCCTTCCCGGAACATTTTTGTAAGGGTGGTCCAACTTGGCAATTTCCCCCTTTTCCTTCATAAGCTTCTGCAATACCACTCTTTCCTAGTTCTCAACTTCAGAATTGCTCCTGGTCATCTGCCTAACTCTCCCGTTGTCTGATCAGGTGCGTTCCCTTCAGCCTTCTCTTCTCCTGTCTTCTTCTCTTTCACTCCCTAGGTTTTCCCTGGATTATTTTATTCATTGTTGTTGTTGTTATGTGCTGTCGAGTCAGACCCGACTCATAGCGACCCCTCCTTGGGTTGCCGAGGCAGTATCACTATGGAAGTAGATTGCCCCATCTTCCTTCCAAGGAGTGGCTGGTGGGTTTGAAACCACCAGCTTTCTGGTTAGCAGTCAAGTGCCTTAGGCACTATGCTACCAGAGCTCCCATTTTATTCATTACTAGGTCTTTTATCTGCTACCAATAATAGGTCAGTGTTTTGTAAATTTATAGTTTTTGTCTAGACTTCTCCCTTGAGCTTTAGATTCATATTTCTAACTGCTTCTGGAACACCTTACTTAAAGCATTATATTTCCCCAACTGGAGTTAACCATCTTTTCTAGATATTCTACTATTCTTTTCTTTTACCCTACTCATCCAGTGCTCAATCAAGGACCTTCGAAGAAATCTTAGCTGTGCTTTCTTTGTAATTCTCCAGATGCACTTGGTGAACAACCCTTGGAAATATTTCTCAAATATTTCCTCCCTTCTCTTCACTATCGCCATTGCTGCTGCCTTTGTCCAGAACCTTGCCTGCCTGTGTATTCTCCCCTGGCTCTCCTCCAGTGGAGAAGGTTTTACTCTTTTAATTACCATCCTTATGCAAACCCAAGGAGCTCTGGTGGTGTAGTGCCTAAGCCATTTGACTGCTAACCACAAGGCTGGCCATTCAAACCCACCAGCCACTCCTCAGAAAGAAGATTGGGCAATCTATTTTGGTAGTGATACCACCTCAGAAAACCAAGGTGGGGTCGCTGTGAGTTGGATACGACTCCATGGCAGTGAGTTTTGTTTTTTTGATTTGGTATGAAGAACCAGCCTCCATAGTTCTATCTGCAACTTGGTCATCTATTGAGACACAATCACAGATCAGTTGGCAGCACATAGCAGCTGAAGAGCTTTATTAGTTGTGGCCCTTTCTAGCTTTGGTCTGGCCAGTTTTGATCAGAAAAGCAACATGCAGGGAGGATAGCTTGAAGGGCACATACAGTCCAAACCCACCCCTGTATCAGACCAGATCTGCAGAGAGCTAGCTAAAAGGAGGTAATCAAGGATGTGATTCATGACTTTACAGAACCCTTCTTTCACCTAGGAAAAGTTCTTGTCTTGTGTCAATACTGGGAAGAGTGAATTGTACGTCTCTTGAGCAATCAGTTACAACTATGTAGAGCATTTATTTTTAACTCTTCATTAGTGGCTCCACCTACTGTTTTGACCCTGATTTTTCATTTTTCTTTGACTCCACATTTATTTTATGCCATTTATATTTTACATATTATTTTATGCTGCCTTCCAGGTAGAGAATAAAAAACAAATAGTTCAGATCTTTAATACCTCTTGCCCTGGCTATTTTAATACTGGACTTTCAGATCCTTCCCACTTCAGATCTCTCTGTCTATATATCCTTTACTTACGAATCACTGCATTCTCCTGCCTAAAAGAATTTAGTAGCACCCTTTTTTGCTCCTTAGCAGGGTATATAAATTCGTTTCGAATCCTGCAACCGTCTTTTCCTGACCTAACTACACTACTTTCTCATGCCTCCACTGCAGTCACACCAAACTATTCTTTGCTCCCTTTGAAAGTGTTGTGTATCTTCATACTTCTAAATTTCATATGAGGATCTCTGATAGCATAGTACCAAGGGCATTTGACTGCTAACCAGACGGCTGGTGGTTCAAACCCACCAGCCACTTCTCGGTAGAAAGACTGGGAAATCTACTTCCTTAGAAATCCCACCTTGGAAAGCTAAGAAGGGGTTGCTATGAGTCAGACCCGACTCGATGGCAGTGAGTTTAAATGTCATATTGTTCGAAACTGTAAGTATACTTGTTTATATGTGCTGTGATTGTTACTTCACATGTGAGTTCCAATTTGTTCTTCAAGACTAGTATCAAATATGACCATCTCTGAGAATCAGTTTCTCATTCCTATAAATGAAATATTCTCCATCATAATTTCATTGTATTTTATTAATTTGTTCATATATATATTTTTCAATCATTTGTTTTCATTCATTTTTGTATTTTTTTTTTTTTGGACCTGACAGAGTAAGCACACAATAGTTTGTTTTAATTATGCAAGTGAACATTATAGTGTTGTTTGGTGGATGCTCTGTGGCTCATATTTCAACACTGCATGTCACACAGTGGTCATATGACATTTTGGCTTTGTGGGTTTTGCTCACTTATACCAGTAAATCACTTTTTTACTTTAAAGTTTTGATTCCAATAATAGGTTTATTGAGTGATAGTAGCCATCTCTAGATCAAAAGAACCAGATGACATAATATTCTGATGGGTCACAGTAACATTTTGGGTCCTATCAGTATCTTTCATAAATCATTCAGTTGATTTGTAATAAAATGTCATTGATTAAGAGGTCACTGAGAAATTAACAATGACTAGGCTTGTTGTTGAATGAAAAGTGGGAATAAAGGCTGTTACTGGGGATGTTGTGTTTATGATAGATTATTGGTGAACATTTTCAACTGAAAGGCAGATTTGGTGCATTTTATTAACTAATTGTTAGGCATGTATCTTAGCACTTGTTTGCCAACAACTTACTAGTGCTTGGAAGAGGCAAGTGGTTGGTGATTGCCTGCTAACCTAAAGGTTGGCAGTTTGAATCCACTCAGTGGTGCCAGGGAAGAAAGGCCTGACTATCTGTTTCCATAGAGATTATAGTCAAGAAAACCCCATGGAGCAATTCTACTCTGTAACACACGGGGTTGCCATGAGTTAGAATCAACTTGACAGCAATGTATTTGTGCCTTATTTTCTCAACTATATTGAAAGCAATCTAAGGCCAAGGACAACGTGTTATTCTAATCCAGGCTAGCACACTGATGCCAATACCACCTGACTCAATCTCATTCGAATATGCACATGATGTAGGAGTGGTTCTTACTGCATCATGGGAACACAAGCTGCTCTGAAAATAGAACATCCCTCTTCTTCCTCCTGCTGTAAGTCTTGGTGAGTTTTGTTTTGTTTTCTTCATATTTGACTTTGTGGGAAGACATCTGACTGTGGGCCCTAGGCAGGGAAAAATGAGCACATGAGATTTTAGGATTCTGATCCAGAATTTGATGGAAAACTCAACCAACTGATGGGCCTTTGATAAAGCAGGAAAGCCAGCCAATTCCAAAAATATTCCCAAGAAATGATACAGTCTCAAACGGCTCACAACAAGGACTTTCCTGACCCTAGCCCAAAGTAGTGGCTGCATTCATGCAAAAGGGCCTCCTGGAGACAAAAACCAGGAAACCCTGAAAAGAGATGTTTCTGTTTGGAGTTGGTACACACTTTCAAGAAGAAGAGTTGCCCCAAAAGTTAGGATGTGCTGTGAGGAGGGCTTGTCCTGGAAGCCTTTCACTGCTCTTTAGCTCTGGTATTGTAAGACATATCCAAGATTAAGTACATTCGCTGTATCTGTGATATCAGACAAAATGGAAAAAATTATAGATAAATACATAAAATCAATCTTCTAGTGTAGCAAGTAAACATGGAGAAACCAGGACAATGGAGTGGACAGTTTTGAACATTCTTTTTAACCTTTAATATTATGATGACCATTTGGCTCTCAAAGGGATCAAACAGTGTTTAACTAGTTCTAATTATGAAAAAGGAGCTCTGGGAGCATAGTGCCTAAGGCACTTGACTGCTAACCAGAAGGCTGGCGGTTCAAACCCACCAGCCACTCTTCGGAAGGAAGGCTAGGCAGTCTACTTCCGTAGTGATACCGCCTCGGAAACCCAAGGAGGGGTCACTATGAGTCAGGTCCGACT
This sequence comes from Orycteropus afer afer, assembly GCF_000298275.1. Taxonomy (NCBI): domain Eukaryota; kingdom Metazoa; phylum Chordata; class Mammalia; order Tubulidentata; family Orycteropodidae; genus Orycteropus; species Orycteropus afer. The sequence continues at coordinate 9,998,364 of NW_006921603.1, read as the reverse complement.
CGATGGCACATAACAACAACAACAACAACAATTATGAAAAGACAAGTATTTAGCAAATATTTTCTTCCTTGGTTCTAGGCGGAAGGCATCTGTGGGAAGTGGGAGTCAGATTGCTTTTATTCTTTCTGTTTTATTTTTTCTCTCTCTCTCTCCATACATGCGTGCATGTATATGTATGTATATATATATCATCAGTAGAGAGGGGATGTTGTTGTTGTTATTTGCCGTCGAGTCGGCCCTGACTCATAGCGACCCCTCCTTGGGTTTCCGAGGCAGTATCACTAC
>NW_006921603.1:9973887-9997979 GCF_000298275.1 Orycteropus afer afer | reverse complement strand
GGGTTTGAACCACCAGCCTTCTGGTTAGCAGTCAAGTGCCTTAGGCACTATGCTACCGGAGCTCCTAGAGTGGGGATAGGCAGGGTGAAAATAGCCTCACAGTAGTTTTAGATCATTTGCATAGCATTTTTAGAACATGATCTCTCTGTGACCTTTACGAAATGAGTGACTAGGGCAAGGAGAACAGGACACAAATGAGGCATGTTTGTGGGAATCTTCTAGTCTTTGCTGACATAATGCATCTATGAGGCATGTTTGAAATAGTCAGTTGTAGGATATGTCAAATGGTTGCTTTTCTATTTAATAACTATTTACACCAGACTAAGTTGTTAGAGAAAAAATGTCCAGTGTTTCCCTATAAGATGATGATAACATGGTTGAATGAAGTGCAATGCCCACATCTCTTGCAATAGGCTTAGTGTGCCACTCATCTTCAGAAGCAAGGCAATCTTCATTGCTTAAAGTACCAAGAATCTTATGGGAAGGTTGAATATGACAAAGCTAAGTGTTTAAAAGAAAGCACTGTTGTATTTTCAAACTATGCATTTATTCTGTTAATTTAAAACTAAACTCAATCAAATGCTTCACTTCTTGTTTTAAACTACTTAAAATACTTTTTGTTCTTTATTTTAGAAGCTCTAGTGGCATAATGCCTAAGGCATTTGACTGCTAACCAGAAGACTGGCAGTTCAAACCCACCAGCCATTCCTCGGAAGGAAGACTGGGCAATTACTTCCATAGTGATACCGCCTTGGATCCAAGGAGGAGTTGTTATGAGTTGGGTCTGACTTGATGGCAGTGAGTTCGGTCTTTTGCTTTTATTTTCCTTTTAAAGCTTTTAACTTCCTTGGCCAGTTGGTACAAGACAATACTGAAGTTTGAGAAGTTAACCCAAATGTTGTTGTTAGTCATTGAGTGCCTCCCAACCTAGGGGACTCATCTTGCAGCAGTATATGGGAGAATATCCTATTTTGATCCATAGGATTTTCATTGGCTAATTTTTGGAGGTAGATTACTAGGCTTCTTTTCCTAATCTGTCTTAGTCTGGAAGCTCCCCTGCAACCTGTCCACCATGGGTGACTCTGCTGGTATTTGAAATACCAGTGACATAACTTCCAGTATTACAGCAACACACAAACCTCCAGAGTGCAGTGCGAGGAACTTGACAGAGAAGTGGTGAAAACCCAAATATAGGACCTTTCAAATGCCTTAGTGCTTAAGAAAATTCACAATCACTAATGTGGTTCATGGAGCCAGGATGGCAGTAAATTGTGAACAAAATGGCAACAGGCCAAGAGTTACTACATTGCACATTGAAAGTCTGACCATCCCCACACGTCTGTTTAAATATATAGATAAATTTTTCTCTAACTCAAATCCCGCAATGCCAATCTGGTTTTAATTTTATTAAAATTTTGTCAAAGCTTTTCTTGGACTGGAAACTTGCTTGCTGAGTTTTAGCCCAAGGCAGATTTTAATGGCCAAGTTCCACAGGCATCAAAGGGAGGAGGAGTTAGCATGAAGGTGCTTCCTCTTCCTAGACAGTGACAGCCTGCTGCTCTCTTGTGAAAACTCCATAGACTATCACAAGTTAGGAAAGACTAGCATGTCTCTGACAGGAAGACTGGAGTTTAATCACTTCTCTCCCCTGCCTGATGCCACCCAGTGAAGGTATTTCATGTTAGAACTTTTTGAATACTTAAAAGTGGTCAAAGCTTTTGGGAGTAAGAGCTAATTTCACCTACATATATTCCTTCATCACAAGGTGTGCTTTTCATATATTAATTTACTTCTTAAAATGGGTTTGGCTTTGTTTTTTCATTCACTGTTCAGTTTCTCCATTTCTCTTTTCCCTGAATGAGAACCATGAAGACAAAGGAAATGGAACTGAGGTGTCTGAATTGCCTTGACAAATTCTGAATTATTGTGAAGACATCTGAGCTTTTTGCTAAAAATTTTTTAATGAGAAAACAATACATAGACAGGCCATGGCCAATATTTCACCTTCTCATTCTCCTTATTTTACAGTGGGCATCATTTAAATTAAGATAAGTTAAAGAGAGAGACCACCACTTGTCTGTCAGTTTATGTACCGTGGTAGCTTGCATATTGCTAGAAGCTATGCCACCGACATTTCAAATAGCAGCAGAGTCACCTATATTGGACAGGTTTCAGAGGCCCTTCCAAACTAACACTGACTAGGAAGAAAAGTCTAGCAATTTAATTCTAAAAATTAGCTAATGCAAACCTTATGGATCACAACAGAAAATTGTCCAACTTGCTTTCTTCATATACAATATCAAGAGGGATTAATCTTTAGAGGAGGACATTATGTTTAATGAAACAGAGGGATAGGGTGAGCATGATCCTTGATGAAATGGATTGGCCAGAAGCCACAATGATGGGCTTGAACATGCTGGAGATTTAGAGGATAATGCAGGACTGAGCAACATTTCATTATGTTGTATAGAATGTTGTCATGGGTTGAAGCTGAAGAAGTGACAGCAGTTGTCTATCTATGAACGAACAAAGTGACTTTATCTTATTAAATTTTCAAGGTGGTGCATGCTATGGATGCAACTAGACAAACGATGCTAAAGAGCAACTCCTCATTGGTGGGATGATATAGAAGTAGGGAACTCCTAATTAGAAAGTGGTTAACTAAGATTCACACATCAGTACTTCAGGCAAAGCTACCTAATGCACAGCTTCAGTGTTGGTTGATAGGTTTTCTCTGTTTAACCTCCTTGAACACAAGGAAGCCAAAGAAAGGAGACCCTCTAGAAGTTGAGGCTTCCCAGGCTTTAAGTGGCAATTTTTAACCCCTGTGTATATGGGAGGAGAGGTAGAGAGGGAAAAAGGAGCTAATGGAAATTGAGGCATGAGTTAGGTAACAGGTTGTTCTATTTGGAGAAAGGTCAAACAGTGTAAAGCCAATCACAGACATCTCTCCTTCTCCTCCAACCACCCACACTAAACAGCTTTGAGTTCATATATTTTGTAGGGAAAAATAACTCAACTTGGGCTTAAATACTCTATTCCTACAGAGCATTCATTACTTATACTCTCACTGCTTTTGTCTTAGTGGAGGTGCACTCAATAGCTGATTCCTGTATTATCAGGAGTCCTATTACTTGGCACAGAGTGTCTTGCAAAAAGAAAGAAAGAAAGAAAAAAAATGGTGGTGTAGTGCCTACGGCATTTTGACTGCTAATCAGAAGTCTGGCAGTTCAAACCCACCAGCCACTCCTTGAAAGGAAGATTGGGCAATTGACTTCCGTACTGATACCTCCTTGGACACCAAGGAGGGGTCACTATGAGTTGGATCTGACTCGACGGCAGTGAGTTTCGTTTTTGATTTGCTGCTACCCTAGATCAGGCCTCACCCCAGATCTATTGAATCAGAATCTCTGGAGATGGGACTTGTGCATTTGTGTTTTTAATAGCACCCAGGTGATTGTAATTTATAATCAGGACTAAGAACCAAAGAAAATAGCCTTAGACCTTTCTACACATGCTGTGGATGCAGAATGAATGCAATGACTGAAGAAAAGCAAAACTTGGACTGTTTTTCTATCTAATCCATACTGGATGCCTTGGATGCCCATCTATACAGACATTTACTAAGTGCAGTCATGTCTTAATTTATGTGTGTATGAGAATTACCTGAGAACCTTGTTAAAATGTAGATTCTATTTCAATAGGTCTAGGAAGGGGCTGGAGTTTTGCAATTCTGACATACTGAAGTTTCCCAGTAATGGAACTGCTGCTGGTCCATGGACCACACTGTGAGTAGCCAGACCAAGAACCTCTTTTCCTCTTTCTTCCAGCAACTGCTTATGTTCCCTATAGGGCTGACACAAGGCCCATTTGGAAGAGAGGTCTGCTTGCCCATCTAGTTCCCCTTTCTGCTTCCTGCCCCTCCTTCATTTTGCCTCCTCATGCTCTGTCTGTTTTCTTCCTGGCAAAATCTAGTCTCTAAGAGGATCAGAGGAGCTCTGATAGCGTAGGGCCTAAGGCTAACTGCTAACCAGAAGACTGGCAGTTCAAACCCACCAGCCACTCCTTGGAAGGAAGATTGGACGATCTATTTCTGTAGTGATACCGTCTCAGAAACTCAAGGAGGGGTCACCATAAGGTGGATCTGACTCAATGGCAGTGAGGTTTTTTTTTTTTTGGTAAGAGAATCAGTATCTAAGTGTATCTTATAAGGACAGCTGATACATTAACTATTTAAACTTACCCATTCCCCTTTTTAACTAGGTTATAACAGACTAAGCTGGTAAACTGATGTTTTAATGAAAATATTTCAGGCATTCCTGAAGCTGTCTGAGAGATAAATTTTAAGGAATGGAGCAGAGACAGAAAGGTAAAAAAAACAATGCAAAAAAACAAGCAAGTTGGCATGGAATTGACTCCAATTCGTGGTGAGCCCATGTGTGTCAGAGTACAACTGTGCTCCATTGGGTTTTCAATGGTGGATTTTTTGGAAGTGGATCACCAAGCCTTTCTTCCAAGGCACTTGGTGGACTCAAACCTCCAGACTTGGTTAGCAGGCCAGCATGTTAACAGTTTGTACCACCCAGGGAATCCACAAGAGGGTATACATCTTGACAAACCTCTAAGATCACACTATATAGGAACACACTACATAGGGAGAATAGATGATATTTATATCATTGTTTTATGCATTGACACCTTAACTCCCTCCTTGTAACAAAATTGTGACTTCAGACAAACAGGGCTTCTTTATTTAATTCCCTTTACATCACCTCTCATAATAGTTAATATTTATAATATTAAAGAGAATTTGAACATATCCTAAAAATAGAACCACCTATGCCTATCACTCAGCCCCAACAAACATCAGCCCTTGGCCAATCCGGTTCCATTCACATTTCCGCCATTCCCCCTAAGCCCTAGACATCACATCAGTTATGGCAAGCTTTTGCCGTGCTAGTTACTACCCTAATGATCTAGATGTGTTAACTCATTTAATCCTCACCAAGCTCCTCTTAGGTAGGTACCATTTTTATCCTCCACTTTACAGGTGAAAAAACATAGGCACAGAAAGATTAAGTCACTGGCCCAGAATGACACAGCTAGGAAGTGATGGAATTGGTACTTGAACGTGGGCAGTCTCTGTCTGGAGTGAACATGTTGATTATAGATTATAGATTATAGATTATACCCTGTTGATCAAGATTTGAGAATGAGCTTTTTTCTTTTCCTTCCACTAGGGCTTTTGCTCCCTGTGAGTGGGCTGGAACTAATCATATTTCAGCCTGGGATTAGTGCAACTTTTCTCATTCTACAATTTGTCTTGGACTATTCATAGTGAGCTGTGAGTCCCAGAGGCATCAAACTTCCTGGCTTCATGTTCCTCAGGGTTGTTTTATAGGTTAAGTTGACTATAATATTTATGGCATGCTACTTGAAAATGGCAGCTTACCAAAACAGGCACTATGATCCTATTTTTATGAAGAAAAATAGTATACAACAGTGTTTGTACACAGACACACACCAGCTATACACACAGACATAGACAGATGCAGACATAAACACACATGCAGAGACACAACTAGGTGTACATATTGACACCCACTAGGCATACACACACAGACAAGTGTGATACTATCTTTCTAGATAATTTTCTATGCTTTTACAAACATACAAAGTTAGTAAATAATCTTAGTTCGATTTTTTCTTCTAGTTGTATAAAAGTTATATACTCCATTTCTAGTTTCAATTGGTTAATTTTTTTACATTTCAGTGTTTATTACATGTATATTAACTTATATTTTTATAATGACACTGGTGGTGTAGTGCCTAAGGCATGTGACTGCTAACCAGAAGCCTGGAGATTCAAACCCACCAGCCACTCCTTAGAAGGAAAATTGGGCAATCTACTTCCGTAGTGATACTGCCTTGGAAATCCAAGGAGGAGTTGCTATGAGTCGGATCTGACTCGACAGCCGTTGAGTTTGGCGCTATTTTTTTTTTTTTCTGGTATATCTTTCTTTAGACCAAAACAAGAGACTCTACTTGTTTTTGCTTTTCATCTACTTTAAATTTCATATAATTCAGAATGTTACTTCTAAATTGCTATTAGAAAGCATTATTTAAAATAAATATTTATTTATATAAATATTCACTGTATTCTTTGCTAACTGGTATTTCTTATAGCCCAATACTTCTATTTTCATTTGTACCTTATCTGGAGTATATCCTGCAGTATTTCTTTAGAAGATCCTCTGTGGATGCTAAACCTTCTCAGTCTTGAATGTCTGAACATATTTTCATTTGACTTTCTCTCTTAAAAAGTAGTTTGGTGGCGTAATATATATTCACTGTTTCATTTTTTTCTAGTGTTGCTGATGAGAAATCTGATGTTAGTTTAAATTTGTTCTTTCACAGATAACTGACTTTTCTTGGGAAACGGTTAGTATTTTTTATGTATTCTTAAGGTTCTGAGATTCCACTTTGATCTATATTAGATTGAGTTAAAAAATTCTGTTGGATACTTATGGTTGTGTTGATGGCCCTCTTTCAATCTAAGGATGCATGCCTTTCTTTGATTCTGGAAGGTTCTTGGCCATAATTCCTTCAAACGTAGTTCCTTCCAATTTCTCTGTTCTCTTCTTGTAACAGTATACTTCCAACTATATCAACCTTTCACCCAATGTACTCTTATTACTTATTTTATTCTACCTATGCTATAAAACCTATGATACATTGTTACAATTTTTACTTTAAGTGTTTAAAAGTATTTTTAAAAAATTTATACAGACACCAATGTGAAATTTTTTTAAATTTTGACTGACATATTCCCTCTTTCTAGAGTTCTTCATTCTTTCTTGTAGTACTCTGCAGTTTTTTCTTTCCCCAAGACCAGAGCCAGATTTATTGTGTTACTAAATGAAGCTTAGGAGCCCTGATGTCTCAGTGGTTAAGTACTTGGCTGCTAACTGAAAGGTCAGTGGTTCAAACCCACCAGCTGCTCCATGGGAGAAAGATGAGACAGTCTGCTTCCATAAAGATTCAGTCTTGGAAACCCTGTGGAGCAGTTCTACTCTATCCTATAGGGTTGCTATGAGTTGGTAATGACTTGATAGCAGTGGGTATGGTTTTTTGGTTTAATGAAGCTTAAGTTTGAGAGGGCTTCACACTCAAGAGTGCTGAGCACATGACTCAAAGAGCTCTGTAGGCTTGCACAACGGCATGAGGCAAGCTTGATGGTCAATGTAGAGGATTTAGAAAATGCAGAGATGTAAATGAATATTACTCATCCTTCCTCCAAATAACTAGGGCTTATGTCTTGATGTGCAATATTTTTTATACACACATAAATACACACTCCATTGATATCATACTTCATATTCAGTTTTTAATCGTACCTTTTTTGTATAACATTACATTTTATGTATGTTCCCACATAGTGAAATACTCTTTGAAACACTATAATTCCCTGCCTAATAGTCCACTATAGGACTTTTCCTTTATTTATTTTATGAGCTTCTAATATTGGTTATTTAGTTTGGCACCAACCTAACATTGCATAGAACATGTCTATGCATATGTTTTGGCTCCAGCTTCTAAATATTTCCTTAGGACAGATTCCTAGAAGTGGAGTTATGAGTCAAATGTTGTGATCTTTTATTTTAAAGCATTTAAGGAATATCCTCAAAATAATTTCCCTGAAATGTAATTCATATACATGGACTTCTTTGGTCTCATTATACTTCCAAGCCTCCATAAAATGCTTTCAGTAGAGCCTGCGAGCACTTACTCAGGCTGCCTCTTCAGTTTCTGATAATTCTCTATGGTGTTGATTTGGTTATGTGGCTCTAGATCAGAATAAGAATTCACTCAAGACAATTTAATATCCAGACTAAATTTTGCAAAACCATCTCATTTCTCCACCCTGAAATGAAGCAGGCACACATGTCTGACAGCATTATAAGTAACTCAGATCAAAGTATTGATCAGGAGTGGATATGTTGTTTTCCAGTGGGAGGATGAGATTGAAGAAGCCAATCCATTATTGCCTCTATCAGCCATCTCACTGAAAAGCAATTGGGTTAATGATACCAACTTATAATTGTCAATTTATTTTAGCTAGAAAGTAAACAGTAACTCATTGTAATGTCATGGTATCTGTTAAGACGATACTGTTAAAGATAGCAGGTTCCAAATTCAATACTCTTCTTTTCTCATGTACTGTTTTATTTTTAAGAGAGAAATAAAAAATAAATCTTTTCTTTAAAGGAAAGTGGAAATGCTCCCTATCTTCTCTTCCTGACTCTCCCAAAATAAATATTTTGGCATTAGTTTGGAGTTCTGTTCTGAATACCTGATGTTTGCTGGTGTTCGAGCTCTAGCTCCTTAACTAGATTATATGGAATTAATAAGAAGCTAATTATGTGTCCTTGCTTTCATAAAATGGACTCATACAACCTTAGGGAACCTGAACACCCTTTGAAATACTTTAGTCCAAAGTGGTAAAAGTTTATGTCGACTTCAGGCTGAATCTGACCTATAGATAGGTTTAGTTTGGTTCACAATGTTTTTATGTCTTAGGAATAATAACAGAAGCTCTGGTGGTGTAGTGCCTAAGGCATTTGACTGCTAACCAGAAGGCTGGTGGTTCAAACTCACCAGCCACTCCTCTGAAGGAAGGTTGAACAATCTACTTCTGTAGTGATACCACCGCGGAAACCCAAGGAGAGGTCGCTATGAGTCGAATCCAACTTCAAGGCAGTGTGTTTGGTTTTTTGGTTTAGGAATAATAGCAGCTAATATTTGCTGCCACCATGAAGAAGTGTGTGGTATCAGGATTGGAGGAAGACTTATTAACAACCTGTGATATGCACACGACACAACCTTGCTTGCTGAAAGTGAGGATGACTTGAAGCACTTACTGATGAAGATTAAAGCCTACGATCTGCAGTATGGATTACACCTCATAAAGAAAACAAGAATCCTCACAACCTGCTCAAAAACAGCATCATGATAAACGGAGAAAACATTGAGGTTGTCAAAGATTTCATATTACTTAGTTCCCAATAAACTCCAATGGAAGCAGCAGTCAAGAAACAGACGATTTATTGCACTGGGAAAATCTGCTACAAAAGAACTCTTTAAAGTGCTGAAGAGCAAAGATGTCTCTTTGAAGACTTAGGTGTGCCTAACCCAAGCTGAGGAGCTCTGGTGGCGTAATGCCTAAGGCATTTGACTCCTAACCAGAAGTCTGGCGGTTCAAACCCACCGGCCACTCCTTGGAAGGAATGTTGGGCAATCTACTTCTGTAGTGACACTGCCTTGGAAACCCAAAGAGGGGTTGCTCTGAGTCAGATCTGACTTGATGGCAGTGAGTTTGTTTTGGTTTTTTGGTTTAACCCCAGCCATGGTATTTTCAATAGCTTCATATGCATGTGAAAGCTGGACAATGAATAAGGAAGACCAAGGAAGAGTTAATGCTTTTGAGTTGTGGTGTTAGCAAAGAATACTGAAAGTACCATGGACTGCCAGAAGAGCAAACAAATCTCTCCTGAAAGAAGTGCAGCGGGAATTCTCCTTGGAAGTGAGAATGGCCAGACTTCCTTTTACCTGCTTTGGTCATGTTGTCAGAAAGGACCATTTCCCGGGAGAAGGATATCGTGCTTGGTAAAGTGGAGGATCAGGGAAAAAGGGGAAGGCCCTCAATGACATGGACTGACACAGTGGCTGCAATGATGGGCTCAAGTATAGCAAGGATTGTGAGGCTGGCACAGGACCGGGCAGTATTTTGTTCTGTTGTACATAGGGTTCTATGAGTTGGTGCCAACTCGACAGCACCTAACACCAACAATATTTGTTGAGAATTTACTATATGCATTATCCTAAACTCTTTACATGTGTCATCTCATTTAACTTTGTCAATAATCCTATACAGTATTATTATTGTCTTTATTTTTCAGATGAGAAAACAAAGCATAGAAATGTTAAAGAACTTGCCCAATATTGAAATTTCTAAGAGGTAGAACTAGGATTAGAGCCCAGATAATCTAGGTCCAGAACCCATCTTTTTAATGTTATAAAGAGCAAGTTGCCAACATTGGGGGTGTGTGTGTGTGGGAAGAGGTTTCATATAATCATGGAATTCATGTCTTCTCTTAGATAACTGTCAGGTGGTGAGTGTCCACTGGAAATGAAAAGCATTTTCCTTTTTGATAGTATTTGTTGTTATTTGCCATCGAGTTGGACCCAACTCATAGCGAACCCTCCTTGGGTTTCTGAGGCAGTATCACTACAGAAGTAGATTGCCCAACTTTCCTTCTGAGGAGTGGCTGGTGGGTTTGAACTGCCAGCCTTCAGGTTATCAGTCATGTGCCTTAGGCACTATGCTACCTGTTTTATCTGACCTACTGGTTTATTAGTACTTGTAGTCTACTCATTTTAACAATTTGATCCTAGTAGGTGTTTGTGACTACTGATTTCAATGCGAGTGGGGAGTGGGGTGATTTCATGCCCCAGCAGATATTTGGCAATGTCTATAGACATTTTTGATGATCACAACTTGGGGAGAGAGAAGTGCTAGTGGCGTCTCGTGGATAGAGGCCAGAGATGCTGCTAAATATTCTAAATGCACAGGACAGCTCCCACAACAAAAAATTAACAGGCCCAAATATTAGCAGTGTTAATGCTGAGAAACCATGATCTAATTCAGCTTCTTCATTTCATAGATGAGAAAATTGAGAACAGAAAATGCATGACTTACTCCAGACCCAGAGCAAATCAGTGTCAAGGATGAAACAGCATCTACATCTCTCAGTTTTCCCTTGACTGTCTCCTGGTTAGGAGTTTTGTAGGCATAGATTTTTGTAAATGATATCTTTCTAGTGTGCATTTTTAAAATGAGAATAAGAGAGCTAAATATTACAGTGGTTTTGAAAAATCTTCATTGTCTACTCTATTGGATGGAAATTTTGCTAATTAAGAATCCTCTAATTAGCCTTAAGTGAAAAATTGTACAGTTTCAAAGCAGCTGCCAGGATCTAACTATAAATCACACCCTTTTCAAAGAATCTATAATGGTGTATTTATTATATAACAAGCACATGTTGGTTGGGAATATGATTGCTTTTTTCTCCCTAAAGAGTACAGATTACAAGGAAGAAGAGAGACACAACTTTCAGTTTTGATTCAATAAATAATGCCAGGAAATTCACAGAAAATCTCTAAAATGTGTCCTTTATTGTGGGTTTTTATGATTTTGTAGTCGAGTAAGGTAAGGTGGTAGTCTTAGCTCAAATCTGACTTTTTTGCTTTGTATAGATTCCTCCACTCAGACTGTTGCCATAGTTCAACTATCATGTTTTGAGACTGAGCATTTCTGAGAACTCTTGGAAGACTTGAAATGATTTCCATAAGCCAGTTGCCTTCATTATTAGCCTTTTTTTACTTGAAGGGCAGGGGAAAGACACAGTGTTGGGAGCTGTACACACATTATGAAAAATGTAATAATAGCTGAAGTTTCCCATATGGGAAGCACTGTTGAAAGTGCTTTGTCCAGGATTGGTTAATTTGGTGACTTAACAATGTAGGTAAGGACTCAGGTTCTTCTCATCTTTCTAGTCTGCCCTTCTTAGGGTGGTTGGATTGGTCCACAGGGGAGAGAGTCTGAGGTCAAAACATGGCTCCTGCAATTCTAGGTGTCACATCTCAATGCAACGAAGAGAAAGAGCAGTGTACTCTCTCTTTTTTTTTTACCAGTGCAGAAACCTTTCCTAGAAGCCCCACTGCAGACATTCCCTCACAGATGATTGGACAGAAATATGTCACTTTTCCACTTGTTAGCCAATCACTGGCAAGGGAAATGAGGTTACATGATGGATGTAGTGAAATACTAGATTGTGAGGAGGAGGGTTAGCTGAGCAAAATCAGAATTCTATTAACAGAGAGAAGAGGGAGTCACTGATGTGCAGTTAGGAAATCAACAGTATCTTCTACAACTATGCTAAATTGTTGGATTGAGTTCCTGTTGCTGCTGTCTTACTTCTAGGCATGATAAAACACTTCCCTGAGCAAATGGGTCAGATTTCATGCTGCAGGATTACTTATTTGAATTCCAGGGGGTTCAGGACAATAGTAAGGAGTGCTGGTAGTGCAATGGATAAATGTTCAGCAGTTAAATGAAAGGTCAGAGGTTCAAATCCACCCAGGGGCTTTGTGAGAGAAAAGACCTGTTGATCTGCTTGCATAAAGATTGTTGTTGTTGTTGTTATGTGCCGTAGAATCGGACCGACTCATAGCGACCCCTCCTTGGGTTTCCGAGGCAGTGTCACTATGGAAGTAGATTGCCTCATCTTCCTTCCGAAGAGTGGCTGGTGGGTTTGAACCGCCAACCTTCTGGTTAGCAGTCAAGCCTAAGAAACCCTATGGGGAAGTTTACTCTGTCATATACGGTCATTTTGGATCAGAATAGATTTGACAGCACAGAACAACAAAAAAAAAAAAACTCAAGAACACTGTAGTACCTCCTTCACACTAAGAAAGGACTGAAAGGACAGGTTACCTCACCTTACCTGCATGTCTAGAAACTAAAGTTCTACAGGCCAATGGTTGCTTGCCAGTCCATAGAATCTTTGCTCCAAACCATGACTTCATAAACTGACACTGAAAAAAGAACTAAACCCATATGTACTGTTGTCGTATAAGGTTCACTTCTCAAAAGCAAAGGGAGGCATGGAGATACCTCACCCATATTGGTGAAATCCTTTCAGACTAACTGTGAGATACATTTTTAATTTATTTCATCCAGATTAATGTTAATGAGGAATCCACTGATGAATGTTCTACTCTTAGACTCCACAATTAGAGTCTTTCTGTTGTTGTTGTTGTTATGTGCCATCGAGTCAGCTCTAGAGTCTTTCTACTGAGATAATCTAGATTTTTGGACATAAAATCAGTGTCCATGTTGGCTAAGCATGGACGTGGGAGTCCAAGTTTGAAGCCTAACTCCATAAGTTGCTAACTGAGGACGAGATGAGTTATTTAATTTCTCTAAACTCTACACTCTCCATCTATAATATATAGATAATTATAATCATAATAATACCTCTGTCTTATGGTGATTATTACCTATATTGACTAAAGGAGAATATGCACGTGAAGTGTTTAGAACAGGGCCTGATACATAGTAGGTTTCAGTGAACAGTTACTATTAACACTATTATTTAGGACATATACAAAATTCTAGAATGTTCCATAACTGACCAATTAACACACTGGCGGAGTTAGTACTAAGATCTACAATCAGACAAACAAGTTTCTTCTAATTCTGTCTCTGATTCTCTAAGCCTGTTTTGAAAAGTATACTGTAAATGTAAAATGAGAGGTTGTGAGAATTAAATAGTACACCTAGTGCTTAATATAACTGCTATTAATGATATCTCAATTTTCAGTAACAACTTACCTTTGCTTTGCCAAGACTAAGCTCTAGATTTTGGAGGTTTTCCTATCTCCCCCTATTAGTGTTTTAGGAGCCTAGTCTAGGCCTCCAGAGATTGTGGAAGAAGTTTATTGACCTTCTGATTTACAAACTGACTGTCTATGCCCTCCTCCCACAGTCTTCAAAGCTCTGGGCCTAATTGGGATGCAAATGTCTCCCCAGTAGCTGAGCATTTCTTCTGTCAAGAGGGGATGGCCCTTGGCCATCCAGGGCGGGACTGTGGGCAAGAAAGACCCCTCCCTGGGGCTGTTCATTTTTGTGGAGAGAAAATGATGATGATGTATGAGACAGCGTTGCCTTTGGAATCCAAGGAGGACATGACAGACGAGATAATATGGGAGGAAAATACTGTCTTCGTAATGGAGACGGATGGCCTTTGCTTGTCTTCCTGGCATTCTTAGGACTGGAGCTGAGCTGGGCCCTTTTCTGAGGAACTTCCTTCAGTGGCAGGTTTGGTATGTCGACCATACTGCCCTCAGTGGTAGCCTTCAGCCAAGGCAGGGGTGATGGGAGAAACAACTGGAGGGGATTTGTGGGGGCGTAGAGTGGAGGCCTCAATCCCCCCTCTTCTTTGACATGCAGGTTTGTCAGGAATGACAGTCGTGACTTGATCAGTTCATATTTACCTTTTCTCTCTCTCTCTCTCTCTCATCCTCCCCTTAACTCCATACCCCACCCCAAAAAAAAACAAAAGCACAAAAACTAAGTTAAACTGAAACTAAAAAAACAGATGACCAGCCCTAAATTATCCTCACCAACCTGCTCCTGTTCTCACTTCAGGCCCCTACTTGGCCGCAGGAAAGAAAGCTTAAAACTAGAGTAGGAATGTCATCTTTAGAAATCATCTTTTGAAGCAGTTTTATTAATTTCACTTCTCAGTGGTTACCACATGTTTGGGGAAGACAATTGATTTCACAGATCTGTGTGGGAGGCTGAAGATTTGGCTCTGAGGCATCGGAGAAAACCTACAGCAAGAACAGCCTCACTAATTGACATACAGCAAAGACGTTCTTTAAGGAAACTTTTCACTTCGTGTCTGCTTTTAAAAAAAATTAATTTTTGAATTTTATTTTATATTTTTAAAGAGAGGCTCTACTTCCTTCCCCTTCCACCTCTTTATCCTCCCCCTACTTCCAACACACACACACCTCACCCTACTCCAAGATTTCCTCTTAGGAAATTAAAAAGTAAACTGGACCAAGTGCTAAGGCATGATTTGAGTTTCAAAGGCCATGCCAATGGCTACCAAAGTGGCCGAGGCTCCAGCAGAAATGACCCCTCACTGCCCAGGAAGGAATCTCTGCTTTGGTTTGAGATGCCTGAAATTGAGGTCTTCTTGGTCTGAATAGTCATGCAAGGTAAGGAGAGGCAGGTGATTCTGATCAGTCCATGCACCTTCTTGGAATTGGGACAAGTCTACCTACAGCTACGGAGGTCACTGTTACAGTCTCTGGATGGTATTTTTTAAGAGGGAGGGGACTGCACTGCTGAATGCTTTGAGAGGTCAACTTGAATGACTGCATCACCCAGAGAGAAGTCAGTCCTGATTCTAAATAAATAATAGGCTAAGCTGGGGGAGGGGGCGTGTTGGGGAGAGAAACTCAATTACTAAATCTGTGGGTGGTGGTGGGTGGGTAGCGCTGTTTTAGAACTTTAAATGTGGTTTCCTCGGCATTAGTTTTATTTAAAATAGAGTGGTAGCTCTTCACGCCCTCTGAAAAGTTAATAGCCCACCTTACACTAGTTGGTAGCCGGCAGTGTTTTTATGTTACTAATTATACTGCCCTTGTAGGAAAAGTACTTGGTGTTGTGGAGAACTCACAGAAGACAGGGTTCCTCCCTAAACATCTTCCATGATGATGAAACAGAGAAGAAGTTGATCTTTCGGGCCTGATGTGGAAGAAACGGGTGGAGAGAAGGACTTATGTCCTTGTCCAAACATTCAGGAAATCTTTGAGCTGGTCACTCTGAGATTGCTGAGGCTCAGCTGTGGTCATCTTTTTTTTTTTTTTTGGCTTTTCATTTGCTCTGTCTTCTACTTCTTTGTTCAGTGCTATCAGATCCAAATTGCAGTGGGGGAATTTTCCCCACCATCATGGTTCTGCCTCAAATCATCATGGTTCTTTCCTGAGTGGCATGAAAATGACAAAGTAGGGCAAGCAATCTACCTGAACTGGTCAGGGACACAGACTCTGAATAATTGGCTCCATGAAGTTATGGGAAGGAAGGAGGTACCTGAGAGGGCTGGGAGTGGGTGGGAGGCAGATCCAAGTTCAGATGATGACAAGAGAACTGCTGTGGGGCTCATCGTCAACTCCTGTGGCCACTAATTGAATCCCAGCTCTGTTGTTTCCAACCTGCTCTGTGACCTTGGCAGAGACCAGTACTCTCTGAATCTCTATGTCTTCCCCAGAAAAATGGGGGATATGTTATATCAGCCTGCCAAAAAGTGGTACTCTTTCAAACACTAAAGCATTATATTATTATTATTTTTTTTTTTTTTTAAGTGAGACCCAAGGGAAGGAAGGAAAAGGGGGCTGTGAGTGGAAAGGAAGTGACACGTTTCATGAAATTGGAGCTTTTTAAGATTGTTTTGGGCACAGTTTCAAGAGGAAGTGCCGGTTATTAGACAAACAATCACTAATCTAATCTGTATCAGGAGGCATATTTAAGTTGAAGTACACATTCTTTGACTCTTCTGGATTTTGCATTTTCAACTGAATGGTGTAATATGAGTGTAATTCCAGTTAAAGAAAAACAGTTTAAAGAAGAACCATTTCTGATTTTTGCTACATGTAATGAAGTTAGAGAAAATTGATTAGTAATTAAGAACAATCTAATTGTTCTGGGCCTCTGCTTAAAAACCCCTTCCCTAGTTTTAGTTACTGTTCCTTTAATTAATTCCTTCTTCTTTGAAGGCTTTCCCATGCTCCTGCTCTGGTCAGGCCACCCTCCTCCAAGTTCCTACAAAAGCTGCTTCCCCCATTCCAGGTATGCCTCCATAGAGAACATTTGACACTAGGCTGGAATAGTTTGGTTACTTGTCTTTTCTCTACTAAACTGGTTTCTTGATGACTGGAAACACGTGGCTCAGGTCAAGTGCCCAATATACATCAGGTCAGTGTTGAACGTAGATGGAAAAAGATCATCCCTGTATTCATTTGCTATTGCTGTATGACTAATGACCACAACTTTAGTGGCTTAAAACAATACATGTTAATGTTTCACAAGTTCCGTGGGTCAGGAGCAGCCTAGCAGGGTCTTCTGCTCAAGATCACAGAAGGGTACAATCAAGAGGTTGGCCCTGGCTAAGGTCTCATCTGAGGCTTGATTAGAGAAGGATCCAAGCTCATTCAGGTTGTTTGAAGAACTCATTTCCTTGTAGTTATATTATAGAGGACCCTAGCTTTATATTGGCTATTTGCATGTCCTAGAGGCCACCAGCAATTCACAACATGTGTATTTGCTTCCTCAAGGCTTCTTCCACTCCAGTTGGCTAAGACAGAGTCCAGATAATGACATAATCACAGGATGGACATCCCATCATCTTTGCCATATCCCATTGTTTAAAGTAATCCACAGGTCCCTCCACACTCACGGGGAGGGGATTATACAAGGGCATAAATCATTGGGGGTCACCTTTCAGTGTGTCCTCCTCAAGCTCTATTCACAACTGATTTGCGTATCATAAGTACATTCACTCCCCAAAGTTCATTTGTTTTTTTCTTGAAGGCTTGCAGTAGAGTAGCTTAAATTTCTAGTCTGTGCTCCACTATCTGAAACAGTTTTATATGAAGTGGTTGTTTGTTAAGAAAATAAATTGAACAATCTGACATTTCTCAAATTTTGTGTTGTGTAAAAGTATTCATACCAGCTTTTAAGCCATCGGTTCTCAGCTCCAAATCTACTCTATTAATACTGTCTTTGTGATGCTTGGTCTCTGCAAACTATGTTTCTCCTTTGCTGGCTAGCTTCCTGTTAGGTCCTTCCAATAATGGCAATAGGTCAGGAAGGCAAGAGGAGAGGCAAGGGTACTACTCTCTTCTTGCTATTGGGCAATTCATGCCAGCATCACTTCATCAATAACCCCTCACTCGTAAGTAACAGCTGCTTCCATTTGGTTAGTTCCAGTTCACCTTCTTCTAGCACTCCTGGAGCCAGCCTTAAGGCACCACTCCAGAGAGCAGCGCTAGCTGCACAGTATACCCTCCAGAGAAGTCTGAGCTCCGGCTCCATAGGACACCACCACCAAACTTCCAGGTTCCGATAATCCAACTTTTTCTCTGTTCTCCTGAGGATAGGTGGTAGGTGACTTCCTGCAATTATTACCGTTGTGTTAGCTCATTGTTCTCATTTTGCTTCCTCAGTCCTCCAACATGTATTTAGCCAAATCTCTATAGTCTGTTCTTTCTGTTAAAATGCCTAGTATGGTTTATTCTCCTGACTGGACCATGACTGATACAATTCTATAATTTCCAGCTGTGGAGAAATTGTAGCATTTCAGTAACTATTTTGGGGATTTTATAGGCCAAAGGAAGGTCCCTGGGTTGCGCAAATGGTTTGTTTTCAACTACTAACCTAAAGGTCGATGGTCTGATTTCACCCAGTGGTACTATGGAGGAAATATGCTGACAATCTGCTTCTGTAAAGATTACAGCCAAGAAAAGTCTATGGAGCAGTTCTAGTCTGTAACGCAGAGAGTCACTATGAGTTGGTATCAACTTGATGACAATGGTTTTGTTGGTGGTGGTTGGTTATTTGTTTGTTTGTTTTAACATACCAAAGGAACTGACAGATTAACCCTGTCTTCTGGTTTTCAAGTTGATGCTTTTAGAATCTTGGGCCCATTTTTCACTTAGCCAGTCTATTCAAGGCTTCCTGGCTAAGTAGTAATAGATATAAATAGGCTCACAAGGAGTGATTCATTCATTTACTCCCAAGATTACAGTGAATCATGAGTTGGAGACTCCAGCCCCTGAGAAACCCAAACTTAGAAATCAAAAACTATTTGTGGGAAGTTATGGAATATACCCAGATACCCCATTTTACAGATGAGGAAACAAAAAGATTAATTTCCACTGAAGGCTTTCTTTTCAGCAGAAACTTTAGAATTGAGCATTATAACTCAGATGTCCTCTTGCCTGTCCCCTTAACTGGTTCTACTTCCTGTGTTTCCTAACTTTTTTGTGGCTTATGTGACCAAATTGAAAATCTTTGAGTCATCAAAAGATGACTCCCCCTTCTTCTTCTCCCCTTAAATTAGGCCTGATGAACTCTCTCCAAAAAGTTTCTTCCATATGTCCCCTTCATTTGTTTTCTACAGTCTCTTGTTTGTGAGGCCCTCACTGTTCTTGCCCAGGCTGTTAAAATAGCCTCATGGTAGGTCTTTCTGCAGTCAGGACACTGCTATCAGAGAAATGAATCTAAAATATAACTCACGGAATATTACTACTCTACTCAAAAACTTTCAGTGACTCCTTATTGCCTATAGAACAATGCTCAAATATCTCAGCTGGGAAGGTAAAATTTTGTATAACTTTGGTCTCAAACTCTATTCCTAGACTTATCTCTGTTTCTCTGTTATACCCTTCATACCAAATAAACCTGCCTATTGGCCTCAGGAGCCTGATCTGCACTCTCTTTCCTCCTATAGAAGCTTACACATGTCCTTATCATGGAATCCTTCTCTGCCAGCCCCATCCTCTCCCTGAAATCCTACCTATCCTCTCAGATCCAACTCAAATTCCACCCCTTCCATCAAGCCTTTCTTGATTCTCCTAAGTTGAATAAGCTCTTCCTTCCACTTTCTGTGGGAGCTCTGGTGGTGTAGTGCCTAAGACATTTGACTGCTAACCAGAAGGCTGGCGGTTCAAACCCACCAGCCACTCCTCAGATGGAAGATTGGCCAGTCTACTTCCATAATGATACCACCTTGGAAACCCAAGAAGGGGTCACTATGAGTCAAAATCACCTCAACAGCAGTGAACCACAAACAGATGATGATGAGAATGACAAGAGTAGTGTAGCTGATATTTAATGATGGCCTAGTCTATCTATCTGTTCCTCAGCCCTATGCTATGCTCTTTGCCCACATGATCTCATTTAATCCTCACTGAAATCCTGTGGGGTAGGAACTCTCATTGTCTATGTTTTAGGAAGCAGACATAGTGAGATTTCATAAATTGTTCAAGGTCCAAGGTTGGATACCTCATTTTGTGTCATATTTATTATTTGTATGCCTTTTTATCCCTCCTCCAACTGGATAACTCACTGAGAACAGGGAGCATCCCTGGTTCAGGTATGACCCCTATTCTAAGCTTATGAAATTTCTTATGTGTGGCAATAAATCCCCAATTCATTGAAAAATTTCAGAATGTACAGCTTTTGCTCTGAAATTATTTTGCCTTATTCTTTAATGTTGGATTTTAATATATTTTTTTGGCTCTATATTAAGCATATATGTTCTATGCAATGTAAGGCAATGTAATTATTTAGAAATGTAAATATTTCTAAAAAGTTTGGGATAAATTGATTCCTGCTTTCCTTTTGATATCATTTGAGATATGGTCTCTATTTGACAGTGGCTCCTGGAATCTTTACTTTAAGGTGTCACAAATAAACACTCAAATTCAGGAGCACTTCTGATTTATAAAAAAACTCTACAATGAATTCTCTTTATCATGTGAAGAATTTTTTGGAATGTTTAGTAATGATTGTTTTGTTTCCTAACTTTGAATTTTTGTTTATTGACTTTTATTTATTTATTTATTTTTGAAGCAGGGTGTTGCCTGACATGCAATGAGGGAGGCTTATTTATCTGAAACAACTGAATGAAGTTGGGGCTAAGGTTGGGATTATTTAAAAAAACTAGTCAAACAACTTATTAAACAAAAAGTGAAGAGCATAAATCTAAGGTCATAAGTTAGAATCTTGGGATTAGAAAGAGCTTGGTTCTCTTGGAAACAATAAGGCTGACCTTTGAAGAGGGCAGCTTTGTGGATGGAGATGGCCATATAGATAACACCTTGGGATTCACATGTGGAGGGAGATATTTTTGGCAACTCCATGCATTTGCCTTTGCTCTGACTTCAGAGCTGCAAGAGCTGTGGGAACAGCTCTCAGATACGAGATGGCTTTCAAAGAACCAAGGATTCCTTATGCAGCCTGACTTCCGGATGGCCATTTTGTATTCCTGTGAGGTGCCCAGGGAACAGAGATGGAAGTGTCTAAGATGTGGGGGAGGAGAGAGGAAGTTCATGAAGGAGGCTAGGGTGACCAGGCTGTTTGTCAAGCAAGGGAAGGAGGCGTGGGGAAAACGGCCATTCGGCATTTCTCTTTTTCTTTTCTGGGTACGTTATTCAGGACCCACTCCTGTGGCCCTTGAAGAAGGAAGGTGGCTGTAATGAGGTGCTTCCCCGTGTGCTTAAAAGCATCACAAATGGTCTGTCCATGGTGGGTCCTGGGCTTGGGGAATTTCCAGCACTGGGCATTGAATCCTGTTGCTCTTCTGCCTCTCCCCAGTATCCTGGCTTCAGTTAGAGATGTTCTGGGGTCACAGACTAGGGCAGGTAACTAGTCACCCAGAAATCGTAGCCTTCTCTCAAGTCTTATTGTGCTCAGTGCTTTGATTGGCCCTATGCTAGGCTGATTGGACATGGACATTTGAACCTGCTCAGGCAACTACTCTGTTCTGGTCTGGTAGCTGTTCAGACCTGAGCCTGAGAAAGCTTGAAACAGTGATCTGCCCAGGACAGCATGGGACAGGGAGACCCTGAACCCTTCTATCACAGGCCCCACATATAAGCTGAGTGGTACCACCTATGTAATATTGTTCAAAGAATGCTGCAAGGAAAGGCAATCATATAATTCATCACCCACACTGTATTGCTTTTGAGAGAGAAAAGGGCAATAATTAATCATTATGTTTCAGCAACAGGCAGAAACTGGGTCTGTCCTAGGCAAATCTGGAATCACATAACAGATTCAATTCAATTCAACAAATATTCTTAAGCAGACATTGTCATCTTCCTTAATTGGGTATCTCGGACTTTTGTGTGTTCGTTTTTTAAAGCAGGGCTTTGCCTGACACAGTGAGAGAGGCTTACTTATATGAAACAATTGAATGCAGTTGGGATTAGGGTTGGGTTTATTTAAAAACTACTCAAACAACTTATTAAACAAAAAGTCAGACTCATAGATCCAAAGTCATGAGTTAGAATCATGGAGTTAGAAGGAGCTTGATTATCTTGGAAACAATAAAGCTGACCTTTGAGGAGGGGAACTTTGTGGAGATGGCCATATTATAGTTGGGTATAGACATGTCAGCAAGATGTTTTAATTGGGCTCAGATTTATCTGAGACTGACACTAGAGCAAGAATGATTTAACAGAGTGTAAGCTATAGTTATTCATTGTCACCCAGGAGAGAGCCAAATTTAACCAAATTTGGAGGAAAAGGTCATTCATGGGGCCATGGAAAAGTTATGTATAGCTGCTCCCCTGATGGTGGTAATCCCAGCAACAGACTGACTTCCTGGAACATAGTAGATGCTCGACAAATGTGCACTAGTCTGAGGTTGAATCACTTAGAGCCCTGGCAGAAACAGATGGCACATGCAAGGGCTTTAGTTAAAGGCTGTTTAGTGAAGAGACTGTTACAGAAGTGAAGACAGTGTGAGTGGAAGCCATAAGGAATGATGAGGCACCCAGGGACTAGCAGTGACAGAAGCTGTCCCCCCTTCCCCTAGGTTTGAAGGTGAAAGAAATGTGCCAGTGAACCCAGAGAGAGTCACAGCCATGAAAGAGGGTCTGGAGTTGGAAAGAAATTCACCCATAACTGAAGCCAAAAGCTGGCATGGAGGACGAGGGGTGTGGATGGGGAGATTGGTGCTCCCATTTAGTTGGCTCTGACTCATGTTGACCTTATGTACTACTAAACAGAACATTGCCTGGTCCTGCACCATCTTCATGACTGCTGGTATGTCCGAGCCCAGTGTCATGGCCAACTACTTATCTTGAGTGCCCGACAACTTATTGGACTCATCTTTCAGCAATATACCATACAGTATTCTGTTGTGATTAATAGGGTTTCATTGGCTAATTTTCAGAAATAGATTGTCAGGTCTTTTTTCTTAGTCTATCTTAATCTGGAAACTGTGTGGAACCTATCCACACCATGGATGACCCTGTTGGTATTTGAGATGCCAGTGGCATAGCTTTCAGCATCATAGCAACACAAAAACCACCACAGTAGGACAAGCTATGTCCTACTGTGTATGGGAAGGAGAATGAGAGAATAAGTACTCCAACTTCTCACTCCCATCCTCTGATCTTCTGCCCATGTCTCCCACTGGATGATCTCAATCAGAATCCCAAGAGAAGGGGAGCCGAGGGTAATGCTGTGGGTAGCCACCACCTTCCTAGTTCACAGAGCCAGGAAGATGAGGTCCTCTTTCAGATTTTGTTTAGTTTTGCAGAAATTGAGTTTAGTCACATTTGTACTATTGGATTAAGTTAGTAGCATTACTAAAGTACTTGGACAGACAGATTGTTGTTTAGCTAAATAAATGTATATGGTTTAGCATATTCCTGTGACTAGTTATGAAGCTCCTAACATGTGCCAGGTACTTTACTTTGAGTCATATGCAGAGAAGACTAGAGAATCTCCCACAGACAATGCTATACTTGAGCATTCTTGGATGTAAAGATTTTGAGTATTCCAGTTGGATAGATTGCTAGAAGTGGAATTGTTGGGCCAAGGGAAATTCACAGTTTACATTTTTGTATACATTGACAAATCACCTTTCCAAACAGACTGTACCAATGTACACTCTCCCTAACAGTATTTGAGCATGCTCATTTTGCCATATTTCTTCCCTGGTCATTGGAGAAGTTAAACATCTTTTCATGTGTTTATGCTCTGGTGGTGCAGTGGATAAAGCATTTGACTGCTAATCAGAAAGTCAGTGGTTCAAAGCCACCAGCTGCTCCATGGAAGGAAGATGGGGCAATCACAATCTACTTTCATAAAAATTCACAGCCTTGGAAACCCAACGGGATCACCATCAATCGGAATCGACTTGATGGCAGTGAGTTTTGCAATTTTTCTTATACAAGTGTAGTGGTTTAGAGATGAAACCAGACTATTGGGTGGATTAAAAACAAAAACCAAACTCACTGCCATAGAGTCAATTCCAATTCATAGTGATGCCCCCTCGGTTTCCAAGGCTGTAAATCTTTATGGAAGTAAACTGCTTCATCTTTCTTCCATGGAGTAGCTGGTGGGTTCGTACCACTGATCTTTGCAGTTAACAGCTAAATGATACCAGATTACTGGGTGGATTCATACCCTTTCTTCGCCACTTATTAGCTAAGTGACCTTGAACAAGTTATGTAACCTCTTGGGACCTCCATTCCTCATAGTCAAGTGCATATAATAATGTTAGATATGTCTTGGGGCTTTGTAGACTGTGAAGTGCTTAAACAATGTTGGGCACATGTTGTTATGTTCTTGTTGTTAAGTGCCGTCGAGTCGTTTCCGACTCATAGCGACCCCATGCACAGCAGAACGAAACACTGCCCGATCCCGCACCAGCCCCACA
>NW_006921603.1:9947859-9971097 GCF_000298275.1 Orycteropus afer afer | reverse complement strand
AGCAAATGAAGGTCTCGAAAGCTTTCTCTTTTCCATGAGTAAGGCTGGGTTTACTCAGATGTTGCAGCTCTTTCCCAATCCTATTTTGCGAGCCTTTTAGCCTAAACGGACTATTCCTAAAGTTGCACGGTAATGTACCAAACAGTGTTTCTTTGGTGAGCTCCATATAATTGAGCAATTGTAATATATGCCCACTTTTGCCCATTTTTCTCTCTAGTGGTATTCAAGTACAGCCAAGGCTAAGGACCACCTAGCAGGAAAAAAACCTATTTCTGTGACTTTTGCTTTGCTTCTGAAATGTTCTGCTAGTCCATGTGACATTACCATGCACTGAGAGGGTGACACTTTGTTTTTCTAGCTGAACCATCCACGAGGGTGTCTTTGTGAGAAGGGGAGAGGGTCCTCCTGGCATCTTCAGAGTCATGGCCTTCAGTATTTAATCAGAGTTTCTCCCAGAGTCAGTTTTGCCCAGGGAGAGACAGCCAGCCTCTCTGAATTCCCTGCTCTGGGCAAACCCTGAGGCCTTTGAGTTGGCCAGATGTTGCTCCAGTGGCCACCAGATGGAACTGCTCCAGCACTCTCTGTATGCATGAGACCAGGTGCTCTTCAACCTCTCTTGCAGCAGGTTGAGGGCTGTGGTTGTGGCTGCCTGGGCTATTGCTGCCACTGGGGAGATCACACACCCACAAGGGGAATGCCTCAAGTTGCTGAAAAAAAAAAAAAGATAATAAAAGGAGGGGAAAAAAAGCTGCTTCCTTTATAGGCCAGCCTCACCATTACGCAACTCTGACTGTACATTTTCAGACTTTCCATACAAGTGAAGGTCACCTTAAGATAGATTGAAATGCATGTATCATAGTCACAGGAAAGTTCAAAGGTATGAATGTGTTTTAGGCATTACTTAGGAATGAATGTGTCTGTAGAGTTCCTACAGTGAGACCAAGGCTTACATGGACAACAGAAGGGAGTCACCATCATCCCCCATCGCCAGCACCCTCAGCACTACCAGCACCACCAACACCACCAGCACTACCAGCACCATTAGTACCACCAACATCACCTTCCTTTATTGATGCTTGCTACATGTATGCCAAGAATTGTCTAATGTACTTTATGTACATTAGCTTCAATTCTCCTAAAAGTACAGTAAAGAAGATAATATTATCCTTATTTTATTGAAGAAAAAACTAAAATTCAGAACAAGACCCATCAGCTATGGTGAGAAATCAAGTTATAAAAAGAAATCTTTCGATGTCAAAGTTTATGTTCTTCCCACCACCAAAGTACAGAGTTGCAGAACTTAGAATTGGAAGGGTCTTTAGAGTTTATAATTTCTCTGTGCCTCAGATCACAAAATTAGTTAATAGAATTCAGATAGAATTTTCTTTCTCCTATTCACGTACCATATTTTTTTACACAAATAGCATGTGCATAGTTGTCTTTGTATACTGCACAACCCCTGCATGTTATTTTCATAAGTGCACTCACTATACCAGTATTTTTACATGTTGCTTTTTTTTTTTTCTGTGTAGTAGATTTAACATTAAGTCCTTGTCTTGATCCTATTGACATGGAGGTTTGGTTACCAGCTGCAGACCCTCACCAGCAGACCCTCACCAGCCTACCGTCTGCATTTTAAAGCAGCCCTTCTGCCAGCAGAATTCCTTCCCTGATCTGTAAACTGCTTTGTCCAATGCAGGGAAAAAAATCACCTTTTCTGCCCCAGAAACAGCGCTTACCAGGGTAGCCAGCCACTGTAGCCATGCACATTCTCCCCACTGTCCAGCTGGCTGGTCACCATGCTGAGCCATTTGAATCTTCCAGGCCTGAAAGCCATGGACACAGAGGGGCCGTGCATCTCTTACTTGAATGAGATGGATTTGACTGGCTGCCCAGGGGCCCTGTGGGGTTGAGTCAGTGTTCACCCATACACACACTATCTTGCCACCTGGCTTCACATGTGGCTTGTACCTCAGGACCTGGGCTTGTGGGGGCAACAGCCCCTGCCAACCACAAGACCAGCTCATGCTCAAGCTGTGACAGTCCCTCGTACAGCTCTCTGCCTGGTCATCTGACCATCTCTGGTATTATGTACCTGAGCACAGGTCAGCTACAAGCAACCCTACCGTTCTTAGGCCCAGCTGTGAACTACCCCAGAGCAAATGCACAGTGTCAATTGTTTATTTTCCAGTTACCAGGATACTATCAAACTTGACTGATGACTTCTTGACTATAGCTTATACCTTTATTATGCAAATATAATCAAAAGTTACATTTTAGGACTACTGGATGAAAGTGAATGTGGCCAAAATTCATTTTGGTAAATGTTATGAGATATGTGTGGTGTAAGCGTGAGTGTGCTATGCCAGAACTTTTTTACATACTTTGTCATTTTTTCCTTTTATATGTGTGTGTATGTTATTTACATGAGCATGCTATTTGTGGAAAAAACACGATGCTCTTGACAATTTTATTTCATAAAGATATTAATTAAAAAGTAATTGTAAATGAATAAATACCATGTAACATCTAAGAGGTGGGGAAGGTGGAAAGGAGTTACAGGATATAGATTCAGATTTGGGCTTTCCTGCTTTCTGGCTGTGTGGCCAAGGTGTGTAACTTAGGTGACCCTCAGTTTTTCATCTGTAAAATGGCAATAAGAATATTTTATGAAATAAAATTTGTTGATATAATATGTATGATATATACCAAAAACCAAATGCACTGCCATCAAGTCAATTCTGACTCATAGTGACCCTCTTTGGGTTTCTGAGGTGGTAAATCTTTACAGAAGTAGATTGCCCAGTCTTCCTTCCATGGAGTGGCTGGTGGGTTTGAACTGCCAATCTTCTGGTTAACAGTCAAATGCCTTAGGCACTGTGCCACTAGAGCTCCTTTGTATGACATATAGAAGGTATTTAAATGCGCTATATCTAGAAGAACTATGTTGAAATAGTTTTTATTATAGGTTAAATTATGTCCCCAAAAACTATGTGTTGTGAATCCTAACCCCTATGCCTGTGGTTATAATCTCATTTGAGAATGGGTTGTCTTGTTATGTTAATGAGATAGGATTCATGAAGGGTGTGTCTTAAGTAAATTTCTTTTGAAATATAAAAGAGATTAAACAAGCAACCAAAATAAGCAGAGATGGAGGAAGAGAGATGGCAAGCCATATGAAGACTGCCTAGGGGCAGAAGCTCAGAAGAGAAAAAGACCTTCCACAAAGCAAACAGAGAGAGAATGCCTTCCCATAGAGCTAGCACACTGAATTAGAATTTCTTGCTTCCTAAACTGTGAGAAAATAAAATTGTTTGTTAAATCCATCCACTTTTGGCATAGTGCCTAAGCCACTTGACTGCTAACCAGGAAGCTGGTGGTTCAAACCCACCAGCCATTCCTTGGAAGGAAGGTTGGGCAATCTACTCTGTAGTGATACTGCCTCAGAAAGCCAAGGAGGGGTCATCACTATCAATGAGTTTGGTTTGGTTTGGTGGTATTTCTGTTATAACAGTCCTGGGTAACTAAGATAATTGTGCATGCAAGATTCTTTTAAATTCCAGGAATCTTGAAACTGGGATCTGAAAAGGCAGGGGCCATTTGTTGAAACTGGAAGCTGTGTAATGCTTAGGTAAGAATACAAGCTTTATAACCAAGACTCTGTGCTTTAAAATACCAGTTCCATTACCAGTTAGCTATGTGACCTTTGGCAAGCCACCTAACTCCTCCCTGCCTCACTTTACTCATCAGTGGCTGGCATTTACTCCATAGAAGTTATTCTTTGGACTGTTGTTGTTATTATGTACCGTCAAGTTGGACCCGACTCATAGCGATCCCTCCTTGGGTTTCTAAGGCGGTATCACTACGAAAGTAGATTGCCCCATCGTCCTTCCAAGGAGTGGCTGGTGGATTTGAACCGCCAGACTTCAGGTTAGCAGTCAAGTGCCTTAGCCACTATGCTACCAGAGCTCCCTTGGACTGTATGGTATTGTATTTAAAACCCTGTCAGGGGAAGAAGATCATATTCTCCAATTGTGTTGCTCACACTGTGCCTGCCTGGATAGCAGGGAAGAGGGAAGGAGAGTTCCCAGCAATAGACTCCGAAAAAACCCAAAACTCACTGCCATCGAGTCAATTCTGAGTCATTGTGAACCCATTGGATTTACAAGGCTATAAATCTTTATGGAAGCAGACAGTCTCATCTTTCTTCTGTGGAGCAGCTGGTGGTTTTGAACCACTGACCTTTTGGTTAGCAGCCAAGTGCCTTAACCACTCTGCCACCAGAGCTCCTTAGAAATGGACTGGGACTGACAGAAGGTTTCCATAGCAAATCATAAGAGTGGCAGATTGCCTCCTCAGCCCATACTCAATTCCCCTCTCTTAGCTCTCTTTACCCCCCCCACCCCCACCCCCTTGTGCCTCTTTCCTATACAATCAGCACTTGGTATCTGTGGGTTCTGCATTCATGGATTCAAACAACCACGGAACAAAAATATTTCAGAAAAAAAACAAGCAATTAAGTGATCAAAACAATCCCTCAAAGGTTAGGAGGGAATGTAAAGTGCTATTTACATAGACTTACATTGTTTTAGGTATTATAAGTAATCTAAAGATGATTTAGGAGCTCTGGTAGCATAGTGCCTAAGGCACCTGACTGCTAACCAGAAGGCTGATGGTACAAACCCACCAGCCACTCCTCAGAAGGAAGGTTGGGCAATCTACTTCTGTAGTGATACTGCCTCGGCAACCCAAGGAGGGGTCACTATGAGTCGGGTCCGACTCGACGGCACATAACAACAACAACAAAGATAATTTAAAGTGTACAGGAGGATATGTGTAGGTTCTATGTAAATACTACACCATTTTATATAAGTGACTTGAGCATCCGTGGATTTTGGTCTCCATATGGGATCCTGGAACCAATTTCACAATTACTGAGGGGTGACTGTACTCTATCTTTATAAATCCCTTTAAGGCCAGAGAGCACACATTAAACTTTTCACTGATATGAACCAGCTACTGCTGTGCCTTGCACGCACATGCCCCTCTTTACTATTACAATAAATGGATAAGCAGAGAGACTGATAGAGACTCTCACATTGGGTGTAATATTAAGGGGTGTGAAGGAACTCAAAGGAGCTGGGTACTTGGTATAAGGAGAGGCTTCTGCCAAAGATGCAGGCTAGAATCCAGCTGTGCTATTTACTGCTTGTTCTCTGAGCTGACTTTCAAAAGTAAGCTAGCCACCATACCTCAGGAAGCCTGAGGCCTACCCTCCTCACCCTTCCTCTCATAGCATGTTTCCACATAGGATATTCACTCAGACTGGCCCCCAAAATATCCACAGATCAACAAGATTTTAACTGAGTCAAACTTTTATGATAAACAAAACAATGCTTATGGGATCTTGGAATTGTCTATTAAATAATGATTTTGTAAATACCAACCAATCAGAATTTTTTCCTTGTAAGTTCCTGGATTTGCTATACTTAAATTCTGTGAAAATTTCTGCTCACTGGCATACTTTTGTGAATCCTCATGAAATTCTACCTGATCTAGACCATACTGTTCTTTCAATAAAACTCTGCTTTAATTTTAATAGAAAATCCAGTTTGCTCTTTGACATTTCTTGGTGTCAGAAGTAGGGATTGAAGGTGTATTATTTACAGCCACTCCTGAGGACTCAGGACCAGTCTTCAGTACCAAGCAGGGCTGTTTAGGCTCATAGCTCCACAAAGTTTTCAGGAGTTTCACCAGGTAAACAACCTCTTGAATCTTGAGCTCTGTCTGTGTAGAGCTTTTTGAGGTTAATGAAGGGTTCTGGTTTCATTTTGTCCTTGTCTGTTCTTGTTTTGTCTTATCTATTTTAAATCTGGTCTTACAAGAATTTTTGCCAAAGCTTGCATCTGCTACTGCCAGTAGTGTGAGGTTCTGGTTCTGTCTCTCGTAAGAGTTTATTTGCCTCTGCTGCTAGCACTAGTATGAGGTTCTTGGTAAATTACTGCCTTAGAAATTTTCAAGTTTGTGGAATCTTGGGCTCTCTAAGTCACAAAAATAAAGGGCACAGAATGGCTAGTAAAAGCCAATGGGATGGTTAC
This sequence comes from Orycteropus afer afer, assembly GCF_000298275.1. Lineage (NCBI taxonomy): Eukaryota > Metazoa > Chordata > Mammalia > Tubulidentata > Orycteropodidae > Orycteropus > Orycteropus afer. The sequence goes on along the minus strand of NW_006921603.1, from coordinate 9,964,999 downwards.
ACACACACACACACACACACACACCAAAAAAAGGAAGAAAAAACAACTAAAGACTCCTATGTCAGGAGAAGCTGGTTCAAAGGATGGGCTCTAGGCTGCCCACTGGCCAAAAGATAATGCCTCTGTAACTTTTTGATCCACGTGGTTTGAACAATGCACTGTCCAAACATCATGGTACTCTCTATCAGGATTTTACTGAGCCTGATGATCCTAAATATTGAACAACCTTGAACCTTCTCTGAAAATAGGAATGCTACATCTGGGAACAATGCAGAGTTTCCTTACGGGACTCCTGTCCTATATATAGACAAGCACTATGGCTCTGCCCCTTGGTTGTAGGTTGTACCTATCTTCTTGGCATAGTTTCATTAAGGACAGGACAGTCTGGGGGAGATATATATATATATATATATATATATATATATATATACAGCCACTTTGGGGTTCTCTGCACAGTAAATTAGAACAGAATGGCTCCTGAATTAAGAAGCTTCTAAGGAACATCAAGAAAGCAGAGTTGCTTTCCTGTAGGTTACTGTATCTAAATGAACAACAAAACAGAGAGATACAATGTAAAAACCCTACTTTTATCTGCCGCTTTTAAAACCCATCTTAGTATGGATACTGAGGTCTTTCCAACTACAAACACTAATATGTTTAAAATAAAAGACTAAGCCTCTATCTGGCAAAATGAATTAAGTTCAGAATGAAACCAAGCTTTACATGGCTATTGTAAAGGAATCCCAGAGGATCAGCTCCCTGCTAAGAATTTTATTTGAGCCTGGGAAAGCAAAATTTCAACCTAATTCTTAACATCCTTGATAAATGAGCCTGGATTTTCCCCTTAAATGGGGTTTCTATTTAAAACTGAATATAGATGTTCAAGAAGCTCTGGTGGTGCAGTGGTTAAGGCATTTGGCTGCTAACCAAAATGTTGGTGGTTTGAACCCATTAGCTGCTCCACAGAAGATGAGACAATCTGCTTCCATGAAGATTTACAGCCTTGGAAACCCTATGGGGGTCACTATAAGTCAGAATTGACACAGTGGCAGTGGGTTTAATGTAGAAGTTGAGTGATCACTTTGAGAAAATGAGTTCCCATTTGTGTCTGGAAAGCTTGTTTAATGCTTGTGTTGTATGGTGTTAATTAGGTCTGGATTTTGAGCTAGCCTCACAAATCGGTGAATGTATTTTTTGTCTTATTTTATATTTCTGCCTTGTCTCAGGAAGCCATGATTAACAATTACTAGATTTTTCTTTTGGGAGCTCTGGTAGCACAGTGCCTAAGGCACTTGACTGCTAACCAGAAGGCTGATGGTACAAACCCACCAGCCACTCCTCGGAAGGAAGATGGGGCAATCTACTTCCGTAGTGATAACTGCCTCGGCAACCCAAGGAGGGGTCGCTATGAGTTGGGTCCGACTTGACAGCACATAACAACAACAACAAAAGATTTTTATTTTCTCATTAAGCAGTCTTTTCAGTCTTATGAGTCAGAATTTTAGTAGCTACATAAAAAATTTGATATATATTGGTCCATTTGAAAAGTACACTGGAAAAAGGATAAATTGTTTATTTTTGATTGATATAACAAGGTTTAAAAGAGACAAATTCTTCTAAATTGCTTCTTTAAAGGATCCTATAAAGCATGCAAAGAAAAGATTATGAAAATATAATAATTCTTCAAAATACTTACTCTGATTAGTTTAATGATAAATAAGCATTTAGAAATTTAGTAGTGACATAGTGCCTAAGGAATTTGACTGCTAACCAGAGAGCTGGTGGTTCAAACCCACCAGCCACTCCTTGGAAGGAAGATTGGGCAATCTAACTTTGTAGAGACACTGCCTCAGAAACCCAAGGAGGGATCACAATGAGTTGAATTGACTCCATGGCAGTGAGTTTGATTTTTTTTTTTTTAAATATTCCCAAGAAAATTAGAATAAATAGAGGTAATTTCATTCTGACAAAGGATTTTATATTTTTCACTATACCAACCTTAAAAGCAGTTTCCTAAAAAAGCAGTCTTTCTGAGTAACTTTGGCTAGATATTATACAACATGTGTTTTATTGATGGAAAGAATAGTAGTTTTATCCTGAAAAGAAATTGGTTCCTGAAAAATACAATGTCTTTTGCCTTTCAAATTACTCAGACCAAGCCAAATATATGTAAAAAAGCTGAGATTGCTCAAATGTTCTTGACTCTGAAGCAGAAAGATGTTGGAGGAAAGTCTGCTCCATGACTCCACACTCACAGCTGTAGATTGCCTGTGTAGCTCTAGGAGAAGTACTTTGAAAACAATTAAGCGGCCTTTTTTTTTTTTTAATGTTTTTTCAAAATATAGAATTCATTTTGTAGTAGTTTATTTTTTAAATTTCAGATACAACAAAAATTTGTATTTTATTCTTTTTTTTTTCCCTGTAGTTAGCTGTATAAATACTTAATTATTTTATCATGGATTAGATTTTTTGCATAGCTGTTTTATCTTATGCCGCTATTTTTTTTTTTTTTTACTCACTTGATAAGATTTTATTTATGAAAGTAACTATTATGTGGTGACTTCCCTATATCATAAATTATTTAAGCTTTTTATGTTTTTAAAATTAGAATTTACTTCATATGTTTTGTTCATGATATTATCCTTCATGGTTATGATTGTGGAAAATAATGAAATAACCCCAGAAGAGTGAGGAAAAATAACCTGTAGCCAGTTACATTCAAGAATAACTACTGCAAAAAAAAAAAAAAAAAGGACTACTGCAAATGAATATGTTAAGAAACCTCCAGTTTTTGTTACTTGCCAATCCTAATTTAGTTACAACAACCGATAGACTCTCCTACATGATATTTGGCAAAGTCTCCATCATACAGGCGGCAGAATAACTCAGAGCATGTCTTGAAGATGCTAGGCATCTACCACCACTCTCCTTTATCTCCACCCTACTCTACAAGAATACCACAAATGGTACATGTTCTTCTGAGTTGGTAAAGGCAGTGCATTCACCCCAAAGTCCTAAAGGAAACATCAATGAGAAGGCAACTACATCACCTCCCTATTGGATACAGAGAAGCTCAATTGTATATAAATTAGCAAACTTTCTTGTAAGCCTGTTCATATAGCATATCATTTTCTAAGTACAGTTTTTTTCACGTTGGGCAGAGGAGACATAAATTGTGATTATGTAATCTTAGTCTTTTATTTTTTTATACCTGATTTTCAATAAAACATACAACATAGATGTTGAGCAGTGAAAAATAGTGCAGCTCCTGACAAACATATATTAACTGTTTACATTTTATATTTGTAGAATTATTACTCTATAATTGAATTGTTCCTAAGTTAAATTTCATTATCTCTGAAGTATATTGTCTTTAATGACCCTAGGAACCTTTTGTTATCTTTGGAACAGGAGTGATTACTTAAGTCAGCAACCGGGTTCTGGGCAGAAAGCTCATTGAATGAGTGACGAGTAGAAGTGAGAGCAGGTACAACTCAACTTGTGATGTCAGAAGGATCACTTGTCATGAATTCACATATTGACTATAAATGTTAATGTGCAATATTTAAGATTAAAACACATTAACCTTTTTATATGTTTTTAAAATAGTATATTTGTTTTTGAGTTTAAAGCCATGAGTAACAGCTTCTTTTGAAGTTGTCAGTCTTTTTATCCACCCCTTCCCTACTCAGACAACATGGTGCATTAGTTTTTTTTTATGCCAATTAGAATTTTGAGACTATAACACCTCTTGAATTGAAGCACAGGATTGGATTCATGATTTTAACAAAAACTTGAGCATGAATGTGTTCTTAATTTATATTAGCATCACAATTGATGAACTTTATTTTCTGTAGAATAGATTATCTCACTATTATACTTTAACAAATAACATGCTTTCAGAAGATTCCATATCTTATATTTGATTGTTGATGAGCCATCTCTATTGATAGAGATTTTAGTTAAACAAGGAAAACTAGGTGTTCTTATAGTGTCATTTGTTATAAATGCCAGCTGTCACTTGCCAACCATCATGTTTTAGTGATTGCAGACAAAATGAACCCTAATTTCTTAGAGTAGACTAAAATATTTATCAAATTATATCCTGAAAGCAAAGTATTTTGTTAAATGTTATATGCCTTAGGTTTTTAAAGTATTTGCATTTTGAGTCTTTAAAGCCTCTTAAACATTATGTTATTTTAAATATACATAGTAATTATAAATAAGGTTTATATCAAGCAGTAACTTATGTAAAACCACCTTGCTCAACTTATAATTTGGTTTTTCAGTTTTATACACTTGATCTAATAATCATTTTACTGTCAAAATTATTTTGACTAGTATTTATTTTTCAACTTTGTAGGTTAGGGAAGGGGCACTTTAATTCTTCCTATATACATCTTACTAGTTACTGATGTGGAGCTCTGGTAGCATAGTGCCTAAGGCACTTGACTGCTAACCAGAAGGCTGGCAGTTCAAACCCACCAGCCACTCCTCGGAAGGAAGGTTGGGCAATCCTACTTCCGTAGTGATACTGCCTCGGAAACCCAAGGAGGGGTCGCTATGAGTCGGGGCTGACTCGACGGCACATAACAACAACAACAAGTTACTGATCATTTGCCCTCTGTGTATACTGACCATTTGTAAAATGATTGTGTGGTTGAGGTATCTTAATTATTATACACATAAAGAGAGCAATCTCAACTCTTTACATAATTGTTCCTAAACAGTTCTCACATACACACTTGAATGCACTTGTGGCTGCTGATACTTCCTGGTATATGTTCTTCAGTGGTAAAGACAGTGCATTCACCCCAAAGTCCTAAAGGAAACATCAATGAGAAGGCAACCACATAAACTCCCTTTTGGGTACAGAGAAGCTCAATTGTATGTAAAATAGTAAACTTTCTTGTAAGCCCGTTCATTTTTCTGTTCCATTCCAATACTGCTGGGTTGTCTAAAAGGATGAAGGTAAAGAGGACATCATTATCTAAGTGAAATCAGCAGCATGAAATGAAACTGTTTCCTGAGTTACAGGTAAATAAGAGTTTGCTTAATTGACTAGTATCAGCTACATACATGAAGATTTAACCGTTGGTGTTGCCTAGGCTCAGGCCTAGGCAACATTCTGAGACATCTATCTCCATGACCCATGATAATTCCTGACAATTTTGAAACTTCATGAACAGTCACAGAAGATTTGTTACCACCTAATAAAGAAAAAGATGAAAATATAACAATAAAATTTTGTGTATTAAGTTATATGAAACATGTTGTCAAATCTGGAGCAGTGCTTAATTTCTCCTTGGGTTAAAATTTATATGTTAGTATTTCCTCTTTTGCTTTTGTCTGATATTAGACAATGAATGTTCTTAACATATCCTGGCTCTGTTCTTGAGCATATCCTGGCTATATAATATTAAGTCTTAATATTATAATATGTTATGTCTGAAATTCTTTGAAAATAAGGTTACTCATTATATTTAGAAATATATTTTGTTTAAAGTTTTTTTAAATGAACTTTATTAGTCTCTGCATTAATTTTGTAATTAATTCCCATCAGATATTTCACTTTTACGAAATACCATAAGTTAATCACGGCCATATTAAGTTTTTTGTTTGCAGATAAGCTTTACTTTGATTACTTGCTGAAAATACTTCACCAAAATATTTCAACAAAAATGACTATGTCACACAGTTCTGGTTACCTAGTGCCACTCTGACAATATACCACAAATGGGATGGCCTTAACAAACAGGAGTTTATTCTTACAGTTTAGAGGCTTTAAGTCCAAGTTCAAAGTGCCAGGCTCTAGGAGCTCGGTAAAAGCCCCTCAGCCTTGGGCTTCAGCTCTGCCTCCAGCTTCCAGCCCACTGAAGCTAGAGGCTTTTCTTCACTCAAGACAACTGCTGCCTACTGAGGCTGCCAAGTGCAAGGTTGACAAGTAAAAAGGCACAATCCCAATGTTACCAAACCACACAGCAGGCCATTAACTCAAGTCCAATGTAAGTCCCAAGGTCAGCAGAGCATGGCAGGCTGCTGCTGAACAATGACATGGCTACATGCAGGGTCCAAGCATGCCATAAGCTAGAGATCATTCCCAAAGCTGCTTCTTATATATGGGAAGAAAACTACATCCCCAATGCAGCTACTCAGCTGCTTGTGGTAGATCCCACCATGGAGCTGATTGCCAGTCTCATCATGGGGAATAACTACCACCAGCTGCCCAGCCACTCAACTAGGCCCAACCAAGTTGACATACAACTTTAACTACCATACACACTTATGAAGAGGACTATAATATTTCCAAAGTGGATGTTATCCACAGAAACTAATAGACTGCTCTTGATCTAGAGCTGTTTGGAACCAATATTAACTACATAAGACTGAGTAAGCTAAAAGAATTACTATAAAATTTTTATAAAAAATTATTGATGTTCAGTGTTCTATTTTCTAAATATAAGAAACCATTTTTAGTTTCCTTTCCCTGTTTTGATATAAGAATTATATCAAAGAATTATATAAGAGTTATTGCAATAACTAATACTATGAAACTACAAATATCCTGTAGAATAGAAGATATTATGGCATATATAAAAGTTCTGACTAAATATATTCAGGATGACTTAAATGATTCTGCCTATGGACTTCAAGAAATGAATATTGAAATGACTATTATGAGAGAAATAGTTCTTCAAAATCAAATGACCCTTGACATCCTTAATAGTGCATGAAATGACACCTATACCATTATTAAAACTGATTCTTATCACTGCATTTAACAATTCTGTTATTTCCTGATAAAAGTAATTGAGTTTCCTCCTAATCTTTCTCATTTTTTTCTGTTATTATAAGTTAATGTTGCATCTGCCATATTTAATAACACTGTGAAATAGTATTTTTTCACAGGTTAAGGAAACCTTTGATGACCAGAAGTTAGAGTCCTAAAATCAGCCTAATATTGCCCAAGAAAGTATATTGGAAAAGATATCCATTGAAAGACTCCTTAGAAGCTCACTAGAAAGATCCATACTTAGTTCTTCTTATTAACCCATATGCTGCTAAATGACAGGGAGTTAAAACTTGGAGTTACCTGTCTTAATTGAGAAAGTTTAAGTATCCCTAGACTGTTTAATCTATTTAGGATTTAAACTGAAGTTCAAATGCCCTTGTAGCCAGAAAATAATGGCAGTAGACAACTTCTCTCAATATCAGGGAATGAGTCTTTATATAACCTCTTAAAATTACGGAAGTTTGTTTTTGAGATTGCCGTAATTTAAAAGGTTGAGTTTATTGACTGGTAAGACCTTTGTTTTTATGGCAGCTGTTGATATTCTTGTGATTTGCTTTTTACTCATAGCCATCCTTCTATTGGTTGCTGTACTACACGTTGTTGGTATCATCCCTGGTTTTCAGTACTTGTGCTCATAGTGCAATACTACTTACTACACAAAAGATCATGTGTTTTGGAAGAAACAGCAATTTCTTAGAGAATAGCTTGGCTCTTCACTTTGGCCACTGCCCTTTTCTGCCAAGTATTCCTATTAATTTAGACTTTCTCTTACACAACCCTTCTTAAAAACCACAGGAGCAGATGTTTAATCTATGGCATGACAAAGACATTGACAGTGGTGATGGCTATTTGCATGATAGTCACCAGAGTCTTAAAGACTTATCAAGGTAAGTGACCACCAATACACAGATGGTGCCTGACTATAAGTCTGGATTCTTAAAAGTTTACTTTAAGCAGGCAGCCACCTAATCAAGGAAAATAAGTCCATACAGAAGAGGACAATCTTATAATAATGCTCAGTGAATTTCTATAGAAATTCTTGATCAGAAATGGGGATTGTGAAGGAGCTCAAAAGAACTAGGTGCTTGGCATAAGGTGAAGCTTCTACTGAAGATGCAGGCCACACTCCAGCTGTGCTATTTAACTGCTTATTTTGAGCTGACTTTCAAAAGGCAGCTAGCTAGCTTACCTCAGGAAGCCCGCAATCTCCCCTTCCCCCGCTCTCCTCTAAAAGCACGTTCTCAGGAATGATATTCAGTCAGGCTGGCTCCCCCTCAAAATATCCATATATTAACAAGATTTTAATTATGGTTAACAAAACAATGCTATCAGGATCTTGGAATTGCCCAGTGTTTATTAAAGCATGATTTTATAAATGTCAACCAATCAGAATTTTTTCCTTGTAAGTTCCTGGATTTTCTATACTTAAACCCTGTGAAAATTTCCTCTTGCTGGTGTAGTGTTGTGAATCTTCATGAAGAGCTGCCTGATCTAGATCATACTATTCCTTCAATAAAACTCTTTGCTTTCATTTTAACAGAAACTCCAGTTTGCTCTTTGAAGGGGTCACCATAAGTTGGTGGCTGTCTCAGTGGCAACTAACAACAACAACAGTAGCAAAAGGAATTAAGGGAAAGGCAAATTCAAGAGTACTTAAAAGGAAAATAAAAGACCTTGGTGAAGGATGAAAAGGAAGACAAACTCTGAATGAAACAATTGAGTTTGAATCCCAGCTCCCCCCATCCCCCTTTTTTCCATTTCGCTCTACTTTTAAACCTCAGGCAAATTCTTTAACCCCCTTTAAGCTTCATTTAAAAATGGAGACAATATTTCTACATCTTTCTTTTTGTGAAGATTCAATGATGCAAGGTGGTATATTACCTGTTGGTACTTTTGGGATAGTATTCTATTTAGATTAGTTTCCTTTTTACCCTCCAGGGTTTTGAGAGCATGGTTGATGAAGCAATGGAGGTGCCTGTCAGAGAAGTAGGGAAGCAGCAAGCCAGCTTATTTTGTGGGTAAATGATGAGTTTCACTTTGCAAATACTAATTTTGAGGTGCCAATAAGATAGCCAGTTGGAAATATCTATCTGGTAACAGAAGTGAAGCATAGCATGCATTTCAGAATCATCTTCATAATTTATTCCCATTATTATGGGAGTAGATAGGAGGAGACAGTAGCTTTCAAGAGAGAGTATGGAGAGGAAAAACAGACTTTCCAGTTCAAGACTTCAGAAGGGCAGTTGAAAGTTTGATACATCATCATGAGTGGATGAAGTTGGGTGAAGGTCAATGTTGACAAAGTTAAGGAAGTCAAGAAACTAAAACCTACACTTGTTTTTGCATGAGAAAAAGTTCTTGACACTCTTCAACATAATCCATCTGCCAGAGCCAAGATCTTCCTCTGCACACACCTCTGCTGTAGCCCAGCTCCATTGCCCTTGTGTCTAGGAACATGCCAGGCACATCACCTTTCTACACTTCTCCTTAACTTCCTCTATGAAACTTTATTGAGATTGAGGCCATTCTTTAAGGTCCAGTACAGGTCTTACCACTGAGACAGTCTTCACTTACTACCCTTTCCAGCCCACCATGATCTAAATCTCCTGTTAGTATCTGCCCTTTGTGACTAGGATGGGACGTGAATTTCACCCCCATCAGCCACCTCTGGTCAACTCCCAATGGCTGCTCAGAGAAGAATTATTCCTAGACGTTTTCCAAACCTAATGGAAAAAAAGACACGTCCGGTTAGCTCAGTCGGTAGAGCATGAGACACTTAATCTCAGGGTCATGGGTTCGAGCCCAATGTCGGTGTCTTTTGAGCTCTAGTGCCGCAGTGATTAAGGTATTTGACTGTTAACCAGAGGGTTGGAGGTTCAAACCCACCAGCACTTCCGTGGAAGGAAGACGGGGCAATCTACTTCCTTAACGATTCACCTCCTGGGAAACCCAGTGGGGGTCACTATGAGTCGGAATCCACTGGATGGCACTGCGTTTGCCTTTAGGAGCTCTGGTAGCATAGTGCCTAAGGCACTTGACTGCTAAGCAGGAGGCTGGCGGTTCAAACCCACCAGCCACTCCTCGGAAGGAAGGTTGGGCAATCCTACTTCCGTAGTGGTAACTGCCTCGGAAACCCAAGGAGGGGTCGCTAGGAGTCAGGGCTGACTCGATGGCAAATAACAACAACAACAATGGAAAAAAATTCATAATCAATATGTATGCCAGCGAATGGCATTGGCATAGAAAGTGGTGGCATGTGTGCTGATAATGATAAAATCTGTCTTAGTTTGGGTTCCCCAAAAGAAAATCTTGGGTGCAGGTAGCTTTTTGAGGACATGATGCCTGGAAGTACAAGTGACAAAGTGGGGAAAGTGAGACAGGGAAGGGAGAAAAGTCTGTAAAGTGTGTTAAAGTGTAGGTTACCACTAGAGGCTGGTCCTTTGAAGACTATCTGGAAAACACTGTGTAGTGAGCTTCAGAATCCTCCCATTAGAGTATAGGAGGGTGGGCATGAATCCACCTACTCTCTCTCTCTCTCACACACACAAGCACACCCAGTGGTGAGGGGTGTGCTCAGTGGTGCCAGAAAAAGCCCTTGGGCAAAGAACAAGAACAATACAAAGCCACCTGAGTGGCTAGCTGCCAATGTGTTATAAAGGGTCTCTGGAAGATGAACTCAGGTGAATACAGGGCAGGGCATTGCCAGGTCTGCCACAAAGACATTGCCATATTATCTTTTCACCTTATTTTCTGTTACATGTTTGAAGGCAGAGCCCAATGGAAAACACTGGCACAGTGGCTTACACTGAAAAGTGATTTGTAAACAAAACTAATCATTGGCAATTTGCCTGTGAAGAAAGAAAAGGGGTTAGATTCATTAACTTAGGTTCTTGTTTAAAGCCAAAGATTGGGCTGGTTCAGCTAGCTGCTATGAGATCCAGCTCTTCGGCTAAAGAAATAACTTCTAATCTAGGTCATTTTCATCATACAGCTGTAAGATAGAAGGTCAGAGAATAATAGCGGCACCTTGTTCTAGGGAGAACAACTCCAAATTCTGAGAAATAAATGAAGGATGTTCCCCCCCCCCACACACACACAAATCAGTATGAATTGCCCCAAAAGCTATTGAAAAGGCTTTGTTAAGACCATGCCTTTTTTTCTGTCTCTGCTCCCCTCTCCCTCTCTCAGTCTCCTCACCTTGGGTTCTCTGGGTGATATGTAAGATACCTGACTATTCTGAAGCTGCTATATTGGCGAGATCACATGAGGAGACATCATAGGAATAGAGAGAGATGACCCAGCAGCCTCAGCTGTTCAAGTTGCCTCAGATCAGGTGCCAGATGGATGAGTGAAGACGCCTTTGAGATGGCACCAACCACAGCCACCTATGACGGCAACCATAGCAGAGCCCCTGAGCCAGAGATGTGCAATTGTGCTAAACCTGAATTCTTGATCCACAGAAGCCACAAGGGATAATAAATGATTATTGGTATTTTAAGACGCTTCAGTTTGAGGTAATTTCTTATGTAGCCATGGTAACTGGGACAATGCTTGATAAATAAAATCTCATCTCCTCTACTCACAGCCTCTCCTAAGATAGGAAAGGAAACCTTCACATTCTGAATTTCATATTCCAGCAGATGATTATAACCCAAACTAACATTTATCTAAAAGGTCTTCACAAGGTTGAACTTTTTAATGTTCATTGGTTTTGTGACTGGATACTGTGATGATTTCCTCGGTATCCATTTTGTTCCTTTCTCATTTAATAGCAATGAGGTTCTTCTATCACCCACTTCTCGGTCCAGAGGTAGGCCCTGAATGGTCCGAGCCATCAGAGAATCCCAGTCCTCTTGCCACGATGATTGGACCATACAACTAGGCATAAGACCATCAGCACTTGGCTTTCCTCTAGGATTGGTTAAACCAGTTGCTGAAGAGTCCATTCTGACTCATGGCAATGCCATGTGTGTCAGAGTAAAATTGTTATCCAGAGGGTATTCAATGGCTAATTTTTGGAAGTGGATCATCAGGCCTTTCTTGCAAATGTCTCTAAGTGGACTGGAACCTCCAACCTTTCGGTTAGCAGCTGAATACATTTTTAATTAGCACCATGCAAGACTTTTGCGGGGGACCCTGAGCCATAGAAGTACTCTTTCTCTGGGAAGTGTCAGGTTCAGACCTGAATGTTGGAACCATTGCAATCACTTTGCTACCATGGGGGAAAAAACCTGATGGGATCAACCCACCAAAGAAGCAGGACTGAGAGAATCAAAGAGAAATTTGTCCAGAGCCTTGACCAAACTGTGCCTAAATCCTCAACTATATCAGCATTTTCAGGTGTGGGAGTTGAGAAACTCCCTTTATTGTTTAAGCTACCTTGATATGGATTTTCTAGTTGGCCAAAAAGTGAACCCAGGTATCCTGCTTGGAAGGCAAGAATCTACTACTGAACCACCTATGCCCTTTTGGGTTTCCTATTACTTATAATCCAAAATAGCCTAACTGATTCAGGCATCAACACATAAACACTGTCACTGGAACTAATCCATTTCTGTTCTCTAGAGGTAGAAAAGAGAAAGAATATTTAACATATATTAATGTTGTTCTCATGCTTTCATTGGATATTTTTTCTACAAACCCTTGACTTTTGCTAAGAAAATAACCACCATTTTTTTTTTTTTTTGGCTACTTCTCAAATATAAGTGTGCATACATTCAGTGGGGTAGATGAAATGGCTCTAGAGTATGTACATGGAGATGACAAAATACCAGATGTTGTTGTTTGTTATTTGCCATCGAGTTGGCCCCGACTCATAGCGACCCCTCCTTGGGTTTCCGAGGCAGTATCACTATGGAAGTAGGAATGCCCAACCTTCCTTCTCAGGAGCGGCTGGTGGGTTTGAACTGCCAGCCTTCTGGTTAGCAGTCAAGTGCCTTAGGCACTATGCTACCAGAGCTCCTAAATACCAGATAGGGTAAGTTAAAAACAAACAAACAAACAAACAGAAACTCAAGCTTTTAATTCTTGTAGCTGTCCAAGTGTAAGAAGGCTGAAGACCCTGCTTTGAATGGTAGAAGAATGAAAGGCACGGGGCTCCCACTGAAGACACTTTCTCTGCCTTGACACGGTGATGGAGATGAAAGAATCAGAGCCAGGTTCATGAACACATATCCTGTGTTTACTCTTCTCTAGCCTAGATGTTTTTATTACAACAATCTCTGTTTTGTTGGGTGCTTTTTTTTTCAGGGAATACACACAAAGATTTGATTTATATTATTCTCATTGCATACAACTGAATGAAATTTATGAAGCCTTGTGCACAGTGTGCTCATTGTTTGGATTAGGATAATTGAAGTGTCAGGAATATTTGCTTATTGAAAACAGCCCAGGAGGGCCCTGTACACCAGTCAGGCCAGGGCCACATGGCCTGCCACATTCTAGATAGCTGTGTCCTAATGGTATTCACAACAGGGGCACCTTCCCAAATAAATTCATTTCACACTTGGGGAAAAGCACTGGGGTACGAGTCAGAAGGCCTTATTTCTAAAATAGACTCTGCCTCTCACTGATGTGTGACTTTGGATGAATCATTAACTTTTTCTTGGTTTCAGAGATAAATGGACATAAAAAAAATATGGTCTTATCTACTTCACAGGGGTACCCAGGGGCTACACAGCTCAGAAGGAGGGGATGTTTGTGAAAACACTTTAAAAAGCATAAAATACTATATAAATATTTATCCTTAATGATAAAACCAAAAAAACCAAACCCACTACTTTTGAGTTGACTCAGACTCATAGTAACCATATAGGACAGAACAGAGCTGTCCCATAGGATTTCTAAGGCTATAAAACTTTACAGAAGCAGACTGCCACATTTTTCTCCCAGACAGTGGCTGGTGGGTTCAAACCTCTAACCTTTTGGTTAGCAGCTGTGAACTTTTAACCACTACACCACTAGGGCTTACCAAGGCTCATTTTCATCAATGATAAAATGAATAATTTCTACTTTTGCTCAAAGGATGACATTGAACTAAGAACCATAATGGGCCAATGGTCTGGTTATTCTCCATTTTCTACTTAAGATCCTTTCTTCACTCTTGTCTGCCTTGCTCTGTGCCCTGGAAGGTTGATCAACACCAGTTGTATTACCCAGACTCCTTTACTTTCTGGCTTCTGATTTGATTAGCCAATGAGATGCACTGACAGGAAATGGGGAGGTGGAAGGGGAGAGAATGTAAGGAATTTATTCCTCTTCCTCTCTCCCTAACTCTCCAAGGTTTTAGCAGTGGCTGTGTTCTCCTGTATCCACAGCTCCTATGGAACAGCTTCTTCCTCCACTTTGGTCCTTTCTGGGCTTCAGAGAACATCATTTTCTCTTCTTGCCTTCAGGCTGAGGAAGATTTAATTTAATTTGTGTGACTGGATTAAGGCACATAAGGGCTCTAAATACTGATAATCTCTGTGCCCATTCCCCTGTTTACTCACACATTTGAATGGGATATATGAGATATCTCTATCTCTATCTATCTATCTATCTCTCTCTCTATCTGTCTATTCATGTGCATGTATTTGTGTGTGTGTCTTAGCTATCTATAATGTAACTTCTTTTTGAATTGAGCTATAGTATTAGTGATAGAAGGCAAAAGGGATACATGCCATATTAGTGGAATGGGATGAACTGGATTGTAAAATTTTTAGTGGCTGTAGGGCACTAAGATTTTTACTATATACTACATTTTCTACAAAAGGAATATTCCACATATTCTATAACAAAGAAAATTAGTCAGTGAACTTAGTTGTTTCAACAATCAATGTAAAATTCTGTTCATCTCCCACAATGAAAAATTAACTTTCCAATTTTGCTTTAGCACAGTAATTTAGTTTAGCTCATACTTTAATTTTGACCCTTGTTTGTAATTAATGATATAATCATAAATGAACAAATGAAAGAAATGTCATGAAGGAAAATATAATGATCAAAAAATAAATATTGTAACAAATACTCTATTTTACATTTAGATAAATCTTTGCTTTGGACAACTGGTGACCCTGTTTTGTTGATGCCCTGAGCATGTATTTACTTTGGGTAATCTGTCCCTGGGTTTACCACTGATGGCTATTTCTTTAAATGGTCTCTGCATCATCATTCTTCAGTGAAACTCTTTAAATGTTCTGTTTCCTGTAGACCCCTGAGCAATGCCTCCATCATGACCATGGTGTGGACAACAATTCAGGTTTTTCTGAGTGAATAATTGTCTCTTCTTTTTGGGAAGGACTGGATGTTCTGTTGTGCTTGACCATTGGACCAATCTGCAAAATAACTAGGAGACTCAGGTTCTTCTCTTACATGAAAAAGCATCCTTGGATCTTGATGAACCGTGAGGATGTAGAAGTCTTTGCTGTTTCCTGTCTGTGAACTGGATGCTTTCTTTAAATTTACTGGCAGTCTAGAAGTTTCCTTTATTATTTAAGCCAATTTGATAGGTCTCTGAGTGTTCTTTCCTTGATACCTCTTAAGACTCCTTACACGTGGGTGTTCCCTGATTTCAGAATTCCCTTCTCTTCCACTGTACTGCTACCAGCCATCAGAACAGGCTACCATCTTTGACCCTCATCCCTTGACTCTGTGTCTTCAGTGGCACTCACTGAAACTCAACATTTCTAAGATAGAAAACAACTTCTTTTCCACTTCTCCACTCCACTTTCTTATTTTGTTCAAGCTGCTCTAGCTTAGAATCTTGGTTCATCTTTAGCATTTCTCTTTGCTGCCCTTCAAAATAATCTTGCATTCTTCTTTACATTCCTGTTGTCTCATTTCAGCCCTCTCTATACTTTTTAAATTTCTGGGACAGGATTTCCATTTGGCCTTACTTTCTGCAATCTCTCCCAACTCCAATCCAGCCCATAGACTTGCCATATTTTTTCCTGAAATTTGGCTTTCACTATGCCCCTTTTCTGTAGGGGTACTGTCAATGGTGCTCTGCTGCCCACAAGACAAAGTCTGAATTACTAATGCTGGCATGCAAAGCCCTAGACAACTTGCTTCTTGACCTATTATTGACTGACAAATCTGCTTTGCTCTCCTCTCTCCTTCCTGACTGTGAGGGAGGGAATTGGGGGGAGGTTTTTCAGCCTCTGGCCCCTTGTTCATCTCAGTACCCTGCCTTAAGAGTGACACTTTCTACCTCATCATGACAATCCTAGCTGTTCTTCAAAGCTGAACCCCAATACCACCTGTTCTCTGAAAACTTCTTTGATCCCTACAAGCTATAGTGATAGTTCCCTCTTTTCAGCTCCCTTCAGACATTTCAGGACATATTTGCTGAACTGAATGAAGTTCAGCTTCTAAGAACTGAACTTCAACTTCCAGGAACATTATTTACACTAGTCATTTGAGGGTTATAATTGGCTGTCTTGTATTGATTTAACTTTAGAATACACTTTGACCAAATGTGCCTTGAATAATAATAAACCCTCACTATTTATTGAATGAAAAAATAATATGTGAAATACATTTGCTTATACAAATTGCAGATTCTTTAAGGGAGTGGGCTCTCATTTGTGTTTTGCATATCAGTGGGTCTGTAGCCCTAAAGCCACATGTGTACTCATGTTGGTTCAGATCTAAGAAAGAACAATGATGATGCTGAGGATGATAATGACAATAAAAATGAAAATGTCTACCACTTATTAAGGACCTACTGTGTGCGAGTGCTTCACATACATGATCTCTTTTTATTCTTATAATCAATATGAAATAAACATCATTACTATTTCTACTTTATTAATCAGTAAACAGAGGCTCAGTGAAATTAAGTTAATTGTTTAAGATCATACATTTTGTGGGAGGCAGAGCTGAATTTGAACCTGAGTCTGAAAATGTTAAAGGCTGTCCTACTAATCAAACACAACAGACAGTTTTTGGAAGTACTGCAGGCTGCATACTACAGGTACGCACTCAACTACATGGGGTGTGATATATTCGGTGTGTAAATACATACGCATGCATATGCAGTACTATGACTATCTCATCTTCCTTGCAGTCAGGGCAGGGATCCTATCTTAAAGCTCGTTGTACTTTTACAGTGATGCCTAAGGCAGCCCTTTGCACGTAGTCAGAATTCACTAAACCAAACCATAAACCAAACTCACTGCAGTCAAAGTTGATTCTGACTCATAGCGACCTTATCTAAAACTCACTGCTGTGGAGTCAGATCCGACTCATAGCAACCCCTCCTTGGGTTTCTGAGGTGATATCACTATGGAAGTAGATTGCCCAACCTTCCTTCCAAGGAGTGGCTGGTGGGTTTGAACCGCCAGCCTTCTGGTTAGCAGTCAAATG
>NW_006921603.1:9944229-9947759 GCF_000298275.1 Orycteropus afer afer | reverse complement strand
CCAGCCTTCTGGTTAGCAGTCAAATGCCTTAGGCACTACACCACCAGAGCTCCTATACATACATATATATATATATATATATGAGTAAAACTGCCCCCATAGGGTTTCCAAGGCTGTAAATCTTTACAGAAGCAGACTGCCACATCTTTCTCCTACAGAGTAGCTGGTGGATTCAAACTGCTGACCTTTTGGTTTGCAGATAAGTGCTTTAACCACTGCATCATCTGGACATTACAATTTATTAAGTGATTCCCAGATCTAAAGCACTCCGTATCTGGATTTCAAGTATTTCTCATAAAAAGATTTCACTAGGGTTGCACTCTGTCCACTTCACCCATATCATAAAGCCTTTGGTTTGTGTAATTGTCTCTGTGGTTCTCCATAGACTTTATGCTATGTCGATGTAGCAAAGCTGTAGCTGCACCCCAGAATAACCTCTCCTGCATGGTTCCTAGTTAGGGCTGACCACAAGAGAAATTTACATTGGGCTGGGAAGGCAGAAGGGAAGCAAAGGCAATGTTCTGGATATTGGTGTAGGGTGCCGGGCACCCCCTTATCTCCTAATGATGGAAAGGCTCATCCTGGTAGGTGAAGCAGCACCTGCACCTGTGGTTCCTCCAGCTCCCTCCCAGTCTCCTCCTTCAGACTCTCTGAGTCCTGAGCTTGTTGTTTGGGCACTTCCATGAAGAAGGTGCCAGGTTCTTCTTCAGGTCTCCTGCACTGAAGGCAATAAGAGCAGACATAGATTCCAGTGTGTCCTCATTGGTTCCAGTGTTTTCCATACTTCCAAATTGTGCTTGCTCTCCTCAGCTTTAAGTCCTTCCTGATTGTTAAGTCTACTGACCTACAGAGACTTCAGGTGCCTCTGGACACAGAGACAACAGTCTGCCCTCCACTTCTTCACCAGCTCACACATTGCACAGGGTCCAGGCTTTATAACCAATCCCTGCTCTGTATCACTCACAGGGGCTCTGCTTCTCTGACAGAACCTTCCCTAATACATCCCTCTTCCCCGAGGGCGCCATTACTTCAGGATATGGTGCCCATGGTCATGTGAGCATCCCGAAGAAATTTGTTCATAGTAATTGGACAGTCACTGTCAAATTGGGGGAAACTCTCATACCCTCTCTTTTTTCCTCCCCACAAAACTGTGCTGTTGTTTCTGGAGGCGGGAAGTAGATCGGATCTGACTTGTAGTGAAACCCAATGTAGGTTGCCTCAGAGTTACTCACAACTTTATCTGCCCAAGCAAAACTGAACTGAATGCAGCTCTGATGTCACTGCTTTTGGAAGTTGTGTGGTCACTCCTACTCTTTCGTGGTTGCTGTCAGGTATCACTGGCCCCCAGGGCATCTGTGCATAAGATTGGGCTTGTGGTTAATCACAGACAGACTAGAGTAAGGGGTCACGTAAATATGTGATCCCAGAGGCTCTGGAGAATGATACTCAGAGGTATTTGTCTTCAACCAGGTATCTTAATATCTTAAATTTCACCATTAGAGAGTTACTCCTTTGGATTAATCTTCCTGATGTTTGTTATAAATGACAAACTCATGTGATAAAGGGATCATCTTTAGAGTGTAGTGGAAAGAACTGAAATCAGGTAGCTCTGAACTCAAATCTTAACCTCTGTCACTTAAAGTAGCTGTGAAACTGCAGTAATATAATTATGTGCTCTCTTCAAGCTGCACTTTCCTTAGATACTAAAATAAGAACAATATTATCCAGTTTAGTATACAAGCCAACACATGAGAAACTACCCAGCACAATGCCTTGCACATAAGTGCTGCTGAATAAATGTCAATTTTTACTCCCAATTCCCTTTCCTTGAGCTGAGTACTACATTCAAATTCCTAGTAAGGTGCTGTGTGTGTGTTGGTGCTGTTGTGTTCTCATTCTAGTTAGTATCTAGTGGATGAGTGAGCAAGGGTCTGGTGTGAATGTGTGTATGTGTATTGATTGGGGAAGAGAGAAGAGAGAGAGAGTTTTAAAAGAGAGGAGACATCAGTGGAAGAGGAAATAAGACAGTTTGGAAAAACTGGCTGATTTCCATCCATCTTTCTCTACTTCCATTGCCATCATCTGTGTTCAAGCTGTCCTCTCTTTCCTAGATTACTTCAGTAGTTCTAGCTGGTCCTCTTGACTTTTTTCATATACCTTTCTAGTTTATTCTCTTCTTGGCAGTCAGGGTGGTCTTTTCAAAATGTAAGTCAGATCTTGCTTAAAGCCCTTAGAACATTTTGACCCTTCCATTATACTTGGCATTTGATCCAAACTCCACTCGTGGTCTGGAAAGCTCTCCAAGTCCTGGCCCTTATCTATGTCCACTCCACCCAACTTCATCTTCTTTTTCTCCCTCTCATTTACTATGCTTTAGCCATGCTAAAATTCGCCCAGCTCCTTGGAGGAGTGAGCTCATTTCTCTCACTCTGATTCTCATTCTCTCTCTATCTCTCTCTCACACACACACCCTACTCTGCTATTAGTGTATTTCCACGTGCACTTCATTCTTGTGACTGACTCCTATCTAACCTTCACATCTCCATTCCAGTGTGATTTCCTCAGGAAGACTTTCCTGCCCTCCCAAATGAAAGCATGTCCTACCACTTACTCTTCCTTATAGAAGATCCTTTTTATGTGTTTCTTCTTATAGCATATGTCAAAATTATAGAACTAAGTGTGTAGCTTTTTCTCTGAAGTGTGACCTCCTCCAGTAGAGTGTGGGGCATTATGGCCTGTTCCCTTTGTATTGCCAGCAAATAGCACCCTGCTTGGCACGCACAGGCCTTCAGTGATGCTGGTAAATGATGAATGGATACTCAACAATGTAACCCAGGTCCTGTGTATCTGAATGGGAATCACATTTTCTGTCCTCACACAGGAGTCATAGTTCTTAAATTTATGATCACAGAGTCTTTTGAAAGCCACCTAGAGCACACAGATCCTGTTTATGTCTGTATTTAGTTTTTTGGTTCTTTTTTTCTTTCTCTTTTTTTAAATTGAGACATAAATTACACAGAGTAAACTGCACAAATCTTAAGTGTACAGATGTTATTTTTTTTATGTGTATACACCTATGGAACTACTCCTGCTATCAAGAGCTAGAACATACTAGCATCCAACAGGTTCCTTGGTGCTCCTTCCAATTTCATAAGCCTCACCCCTACTTGCACCAAGGTAACCACTGATCTCCATCTCCATAGATTAGTTTGCCTACTTCAAAATTTCACGTAAATAAAATCAAACAATACATATTCTTTCGACCTGACTTCTTTTGTTCACAAAAAAGCTTGACATCCATTCAAGTTCTGTATGTAGTGATAGGTTTTGGATTTTATTTGTTCAATTGCTGGGTAGTATTTCAATGAATGTATGTTGTTGTTGTCGTTATATGCCGTCGAGTCTGACCTGACTCATAGCGACCCTCCTTGGGTTGCTGAGGCAGTATCACTACAGAAGTAGATTGCCCAACCTTCCTTCTGAGGAGTGGCTGGTGGATTTGAACTGCCAGCCTTCTGGTTAGCAGTCAA
>NW_006921603.1:9907038-9944129 GCF_000298275.1 Orycteropus afer afer | reverse complement strand
TATTTATTATCTACGTATGTGACAGCAATGGCATTTTTCTAAAGAAAAGCTATTTATTCTTTCTCAAATGTTGTTGTTGTTATGTGCCGTCAAGTCAGACCCGACTTATAGCAACCCCTCCTTGGGTTTCTGAGTCAGTAACGCTACAGAAGTAGATTGCCCAACCTTCCTTCTGAGGAGTGGCTGGTGGATTTGAACTGCCAGCCTTCTGGTTAGCAGTCAAGTGCCTTAGGCACTATGCGACCAGAGCGCCTAATGAACGTATATACTACAGTTTATCCATTCTAGTGGTGTCAGACATTTAGTTGTTTGCCAGTTTAGGCTATGACGACTAACACTGTTATGAGCATTCTTATTCATGTCTTTTGATGGATATGTCTGGGTACAGAAGCAGCAGTAGAATTGTTGAGTCCTCTGTCTTTAAACCAATTCCTTATCTTTTGTCCTAGGGTGCATCCTTCAAAAAATTCTGGCAATGCTCAATCTTAACTTACAAATGACACAAGTCAAGGGTGATGATCACACCATAATAGGCTTCTTGTCTGTTGGAAACTCTGCTTTCCTTTAGGAACATTTCTTGGCTTGGATTCAAGGTCATTTAAGTATTTGATACTGAGGCTATGGTGACGATAGCCAGAGGAGGCACTGCCTGTTGAAAATTAGTTGGGAACCATGACAAACCATCTTTAAAAATGACTATGTGGGCTAATGAAAAACATTTTATTTAATTTATATCATTGAACTACAGACAAATTTCCAGATACATTTTTTCCCATTATAATGACCTTAAGGTGACTGCTTTGGTTGTGCCATAAGGGAGCTCTGGTAGCATAGTGGCTAAGACACTTGCCTGCTAACCAGACGGCTGGCGGTTCAAACCCACCAGCCACTCCTCGGAAGGAAGGTTGGGCAATCCTACTTCCGTAGTGATACTGCCTCGGAAACCCAAGGAGGGGTCGCTATGAGTCGGGGCCGACTCGACGGCACATAACAACAACAACAACAACAACAACATAAGATGCTATTGCTGTTCTTGATGTATCATTTATTCAGCAATTTAAACTGCTTCCAATAATGCTATTGAACATTTGCTATATCTCACTTATACTCTAATATAACTGTGTAGTGATTTTCTTCCTTTCTACAGGAACATATAAGGTTAAAGGTGTGATCTTTAAACAACATTCACCAAAATCTGTCGGCTCTTTTCCCCAAAATTCAAATACACCGAAAAAACAAAATATATAATCCCTGCAGCTTCTCTTGCTAAAAAGTCTCCTTGTCTATAAAAGATGTCATTTTAGGTTCTTACAGAGAATTTACAAACATTTCCCTCAGTGCCCTCAGGAGGTAAGGAAGACTCACAGTTTCTACCTCAGGGAAAGTAATAGATGTGGTGAGAACATCTTTCACATTTGAGGCAGTGGCCATTTGTCACCCTAAACCACAGATAAGACCAACCTCTCTGTGTCTGCCCCTCAAGCTGGAGAGGCTTATTAGCTTAGGGTTGGGACCATCAAGACGAGAAAGAATAGAACTTTCAGCAGAGGGATGGAAACAAGTGGAAAATATTTGGATCCCATTTTGAGTGGAAATACAGAGACAACCACACCATTTGGAGATCCATCTTCTAGTGTCTTGAAGCACAGTTCTCACTGACATGCAAAGTTCCCAGGAATGGGAATCAGTTCCAGTGTTGGCTAAATTCTAAAACACTAAATGATCTTATTTAACCCTTATAGTTTATGAAGCAGATATTATTATTATCCTCAATTTAAAAATGGGGAAACTGAAGGTCAGAAAGGTAGAGTATTTTGATTTAGGTCACACAGCTTCTGAATGTTGGAATGAGAATCTAAACCCAGGCAGTCCAACAGCAGAGTCTGACAGGGTCTGGGGAAGAGCAGGTGCCAAACCAAGGTGACAACCTCCCTATCCACTACTGTACCTTTTTAAAGCTTCTTCTGAAAATATCATACAAGGTCACCTTTACCACACAGAAGAGATGAAAAAAACAAATAAATATGGGGGAGGAGGAAATGGAAAATAAAACTCCCACTGGGGTCTGGCTATTAATGTTTCTCCCCTATTCTGACACATGAATAGGTCTAGTTCTGAGTCTGCTACTGAAAAAGAACCAAAAATGACCTTGAATTGAAACTCCTGTATAGGAAGGTACCATGATGAGCTCAGAGAGACCACAGCACATCTCTGCAAGTACCTCGAGCGCCATCGTCATGGTTGCTTCCAGTCTGCCCCCGGGAAGGTGGTTTCCGGCTCTGATGAACTACCTGACTGCAAATGCTGAGCTTGGGTTTTCCTCTCGACAGGATGGAGAGAATGGAAGACTACATGGCTTTTCCAAAGGGAAGTCTCTTCAGCAGTAACTTCTTTGAAAAATAGCAGTTGACATGAGTAGACTCCAGCTCATGGTGATCCCATGCGTGTCAGGGTAGAACTGTGCTCCATACAGTTCATACAGTTCAAAGTCTTATTTTTTGAAAGTAGATCATCTAAACTTTCTTCCAAGTTGCCTCTAGGTGAACTCAAACCTCTAACCCTTGATTAGCAGCTGAGCACATCAACTGTTTGCATAACCCACGACTCCAGTGGCTTCTTACAACTTGTTAAATTTGTGAAGTCAAAACCTCTGTTAACACTGACTCAGAGAAGGGTTTTTATTTTGCTTTGTTTTCAGCAAGTAGCAACATCAGCCAGAAACCAAAAAACCAAACTCACTGCTGTGGAGTCAATTCAACTCATGGCGACCCCTCCTTGGGTTTCCGAGACAGTATCACTACGGAAGTAGGATTGCCCAACCTTCCTTCTGAGGAGTGGCTGGTGGGTTTGAACTGCCAGCCTTCTGGTTAGCAGTCAAGTGCTTTAGCCACCATGCAAGCCACTACCGTACATCAAACTGACAGACAGGTGGTGGATTCTTGTTTTAAGGGTAAAGAAACTAAGAGAGTAACTCGTTTAAGGTAAGTCATAGAGCCTGGACTTGAACCCACGCAATCTTATCTTCAAAGCCTATGTCTTAACCACTTCACCATACTGCCTCCCCATGGAAAAGAGACATAATTTATATAATGCAGGCATAGAAAAATCAATTCAAGTAGTGAAACTCTATTTTTACAAATTCTCACTTGTAAACTAGTGGGATGCCTTCATGGATCAAACATGAAGTTAATTCAATTCTAAATAAATTGGAGTATTTAGATAATGGCCAAACTGTATTTAAGTCCAGGTCATGGAAGATATCTTTGACCACAAAATGCTATCAGTGAGAAAATATTTGGAAACTGTGTTTTATTTAGTCACAGTCTATGTGAACAAAAATACATTTACATTTTTAAATAACGAGCAGTGTCATTTAGTTTCCAAAGCACAGTGGAAATAAAAACTAGGGCCATATAGACACACCCTAAACCCAGCACCTGCTTTTTGGGCTGCCTCAAGTATTATTGTCCTGTTTTTCTCATGAATTGGCTTCGATGACTTGTGATTCCTGTGTATCTAGCATATCTCATAACCAACAGTCTTCATAGTCTATTTTAAATTTAGTCATTAAAATGTGAGGTTACACTCATGATAGCCAACTCAGTGGGGCCACTTCTTCCACATATGTGCTGATTCTACAAGTGACTGCATACCTAACAAAGACACATGCACACACAAACTCTCCAAATTATCTTTAAAGTTTTCAGTTCCTTTTTTTCTTTTTTTGGTTTCTATTGCCTTCCCAGTACTGGCCAAGACACTGCCAGTTTGTTTCACTTCTTTTGATTTCTCCTGAAGGCCTTTATGTCTCAGGAGTTCAGTTGGAACAACATTTTAATTTCCCACTGGTTTTAATCTGGTTCGTTTTGTTGCAAGGAACAAAAAGCCAACAAGGAGCTTTAATGTATTGTATTTTGTCACAGTATTTTACAATGATAAAGGAACATTCATGGAAACGCAAGATCAGGAGCCGTATTAAGTCTTGGCCTTAAGTGTCTAGAACTAAAAGGTGATTCTAGATTCAAGGAGACCTCCAGGTTCTTAGCAGTAGGAATTATGGACCTTCAGTTTCTATGATTAAGCAATGCAGGGCATGTCTACTTCTGGGCCTTGTGCCCATGGATTAATGCTTGGTTCACGTTCAGAAGGTTGGTCTAGTGATCCAGTCTTTTAGGGAAGTACTAGACCTTCCTGGACAGGCCTATCTATTGTTTTCTACCTTCAATCAGGAGCTAATGCCAGGACCAATCATCTGTCGATAGAGGAGGTGGGGCATCAGCTACTAAACATGGCGCCTGGGCCTGCCCCATCAGCAGGAAGTGGGCAGGGTGGATCCCCTTAGAAGAGGCTGTGGGTGATGTGGCACAGTTGACCTTTCCAGAATACCATCTTATAAAAGACCAATGTGGTAGCCAAATGATATACTAAAGTAAGATGATGCCACACTGACTAAGATTCAGACGCAACTCAGAAAGATACCTAACAAGCCATATACATTCATCTTTGTAATGGCACACTTAAAACAAGAAATAAATTTCACTACTTTTTGGCAACATATTTTATCTATATTTTTTTAATCTTTTGTCCAATAAGTCTATCTGCTAAAGCTCTGTGGCTTTCTCAGGCAGGACCATCAACTTTGGGCAAGCAGATTCCATTCTGCATGATTTTAGCCAATGCTATTCACAAAAATTTTAGTGTGATAACAAAACTGAAGCTGAATTAATCTTTGTGGTTACCCACCCAGTTAGTGAGGCTTTATTGTGATTGAGCTGGTTAAATTCATTGATTTATTTAAAAACAAAACAAAACACCAAAAATCCCACTGCTATCAAGTTAATTCAGATTCATGGTGACCCTGACAGGACGGAGCAGAACTTCCCTAAAGGGTTTCCAAGTTTGTAAATCCTTACAGAAGCAGACAGCCACATCTTTCTTCCATGGAGTGGCTGCTGGATTTGAGTTGCTGACATTTTAGTAAACAGCCATATACTTTATCCAATGTGCCAGCCACTAAATATCCAAAACACCACTTTTAAACAAAGGCAAAATGGATTAATACAAATGTGACTTCAGAGAGGAGCAAATGTTCCCTTGGGTCAAATATGTGACCCATGGTACTGGTGGTCTTTCCTTTGAGAACTGGTCCACTGCCACCCAGGGGCTCTGATGAACAGGGGACATAGGATGGGGACATTTTGGTTATGATGGGAGGTTAAACAGCATGGTTTGAGATTCAGATCTAGATGCATTGCTGCAATGGGTGTGGGAGAGTAGTTGGGATAGAGCTGATTTAAAGCCCAAAGGCATGACAACCTGCATTACAATTCTGATGAACACAACCCTCCTGGACAAAGATCACATGCTAATGCTCAAATAATTGTACTGCCATAAGATGAGTTATTACACATGGCAGGCATTGGTGACCTATATTTCTATGAGGTGTACTCTTTTTGCTTGAGTGACTGGAATAAATCAGTTTCTTGGTGTCCACACACTGCCTAGCTATTTCTCTTGTGGCCCACATCTATTTCTACCTGTAATTAAAATCACTACCTGATTTTCTTCTATCTCTGGATGGAAATTTATTGTAGGACACAATGAAGGTCTATTCATCCTGGTGTCCCTGCCACTGCTTGGAACATGCTGGACATTTCATAAATATTTGTTAGATGAATGACAATAAAAACCTAAATTGCTGTTTGGGTTACCAGATCAACCATAATCCCTAATGATTCGAGGTTCTGCGCAGTGATGGTATTTGACACAAAAAGGATTCGGAGATGGGATTATTGTTGGTTGAAGAGAATTTCAGTGCCCAGTTTATTTTAATTTTCAAATGTCTCTAATGGTACTTTGAAACACCATCCAGATAGCTATTAACATTTGGAAGTGTACACAGGCACGGGTGATTACCAGAATGAAGATGGAACTCTTAGGGCAGATCATGAAAGCTCTTTGAGTTCAGAGAAGGAGAAGGAGGAAGAGGAGAGTAACAGCTATAACAGACTTATGGAGAAAGTGCTAGTATTTATCCCATTCTAAAGATGAGGCTGGTGCATAAGAGGGCAGGTTCCCTTTGCTTCATACAGTCAGCTTTGTTGGACTTCTAGCTTTCCTTTCTTCCCTGCTTTCTGCTTCTTTTCCTTCTCAGGAAGCCTTGGGTGGTCAATTTGGAGATGATCCTGCCTGACTTCATCCTAGGTTGACTTCATTCAGCTAGCTTTTAACTGGCTTCTCTGCAGGAAGCTCAGGTCATTACATTCTTCAAAATTGAGTGTCTATAAGATGGCAAATCACTTCTTGGTGATATTTAATACTCCTCAGAGCAAAACTCAAAGTCAAATAAAGCTCACGTTCACAGGTGTGAGAATGGGGAGAGACGAAGTGAGAGAAGGGGTCAGACAGCCCATCCTGCTACAGTTGTAAGTGTGACCACTTCAGCAAACACCAGGCATGCCCGAGCAGACCCATTGTCCCAGTCCCAGCAATGTAAGAGACAACTGCCTTGTATTGACTCTGACTTTCAAAGACATTACTCTAAAATCTCCAATATTATTTGGCTAAACAATTTCCTACTTCCCAGGAGATCCCTTTGTTCCCCCTTTGTTTTCATTGTTATCATTTGGGTTGGTAATAAATCTTCAGTAGAAGCTGAAGGTTGTGCTAAGATCAAGTTGTTAAGTCAAATAGCAGAAAGGTTTGACTTGGTCCTAACAGAGGAAAAAAGGTCATCCCATCAGGAACATAAGTATTCTGTGTCCACACTGCCTAAAACAGAGTAGAGGTTGCATAATTCTTCAGGTGTTTTTAATGTAGTCACCCAAAGTAGGGAGTTTAGGTAGTACTCAGAGTCTATATGTTCTGGTTTGGCAACATAAATACTTCATAATGCAACATTGCCAAGCTGAGCTCTACTTTGTGTAGTCTAGCTACAACCCCATGAGTAAGCTCCTGGAAGAGTGGACCTTTTTCAGACTTTGTTTGGATTAAGTCAACACTTTCTAGCCAATGGGAAAGTAAGGACTTTGTTCTATAAGCAAAAAGGCTTCTTAGAATCACCAACTATTAGAGATCATCTTGCCCAATCTACTTTTCAGATGAAGAAACTGAGCCTGCAGAGGTGGCTGACTAGTCTTGAGCAAGTCAATGATGAAAGTGAGATTAGAACCCTAAGCATATTTTCCCTTTTCCCATTGCTTTAGTTAGAGACCCAGCAAGAAACTTATGGCACACTCAACCAGGTAACTGAGGAGGTTTTAATTAAAAGAAAACAAGCAAACAAACAAAACCTGTTGCCATCAATTTAATTCCAATTCATAGCAACCCTACAGGAAAGAATGGAACTTCCCCATAGGGTTTCCAAGGCTGTGATCTTCCCAAAGCAAACTGTCACACCTTTCTTCAGTGGAGTCGCTGGTAGGTTCAAACCACCGACCTTTTGGTTGGCAGGTAAACTCTTAACTCCTACATCACTAATGCTCCTTGAGTTTAATAAATGGTCTGTTCAAAAGGTGTGGGCCCAGTCCAGGAAGACCAGCGAAGGAATTATAGCCTCTAGAACACACAAAAATGGGTAGCTTCTAGACTTAAGGGAGGCAAAGGAAGAACTCAGATAGAGTAGCGGTAAGAAGAAGGCACTCTACAGGAATGAGGTTGGAAGTGTGTTTCAATAGAGACACACAGCCAATCTACAGTGATACAGTAGCAATAACCAAGATCTAGGGAATAAATAGCCCAACTTCATTCTTTTCCCAACTGAAAATCAAAGGTGAAGAGAGCTTGTTGATATTGTTCAAATAGGTCAGGCACAGCAGGATAAGGAAAGGTGGAGAGTGGATCTGAAGGGGCTGGTAGAAAAAACCCAGCACACTCTCCTTCCAGAGGGTAAACTCAGTCTTATTTCTGACCTCACTTCAGCTTCAAATCAGTAATTCCCTGGGCAATTGAAGTTACAGTTTAAAAATTGTTATTATACAAATAACACATATTTAGAGTAGGAAAAGCCAGAACATTCAGCTCTTTAGAGAGATAATAACGACTTTCAACATTCACCATTCATTCCTTTCTAAACGTTGTTCTATTCATTCATGCATTCATTCATCCATTCATCCATCCATTCCACAAATACTTATTGAGTGCCAATGTGTGCCAGACTATTCCAGGCTTGTGGATATAGATAAAAATTATTTCCCTCAAGGATCTAACACTCTGGTGGTGAAGAGTCACAGTCAGTGAGATAAGCAAAATGGTAAGATTGTGTTAAGTGATAAGAGAAAAATAAAGCTAGGGGATTTACAGGGGGAAAGAGGAATAAGAAGATATAGGGGGAGGTATTGTAATTTTAAGTGAGGTGGCTAGGGAAGTGTGTGTGTGTGTGTGTGTGTGTGTGTGTGAGAGAGAGAGAGAGAGAGAGAGAGAGAGAGACAGAGAGAAAGAGAGAGAGAGAGAGAGAGAATGCAGGATGGCTGTTATCTGGAGGGCTTTTCCTCTGGCTAATTGCTGAATGTTCAGGTAATGGGGAGTGTAGGTGGTGTGACTTCCCCCCATCCCTCGCAGTTTCAAAATGTCTCTTTTTAGATTTTTTAAAGGGCAAAGCTTTCTCTACTTCTTATTTTAACGGTTAAAAAAAAAAAAAAAAAAGTGCCATGGGGAATCCTCTCAGTGCAAATTTATTAGCCAAGTTCTCAGTGTGTGTCAGATTCCAGGTTCTGTTCCTTTCTAGTTGGGTGACTTGTGAAAGTGATCATTTTGGTGAGGATGAAAATAAATGAGGTTAGATCTGTGAGGAGTCTAATGCCCTGTCAGAGTTGTTGTTAGTAGTTGCTGTTGAGTGGATTCTGACTCATGGTGAACCCATGTGTGCAGAGAACTGCACCATAGGATTTTCAAGGCTGTGACCTTTCAGAAGGAGATCACCAGGCCTGTCTTCCAAGGTGCCTCAGAGGGGGTTTGAATTGCCAACTTTGGGGCTAGTAGTTGAGTGCTTAATCCTTTGTGCCACCCAGGGACTCTTAAAATACATAGTGTTCACTAGATGTGACATCTTTCTTTTTTTCTGGGCAGAGCTGAATAAGAGACATGTTCTGGTAAAATTGTGGAATGAAGACCCACAGAACTGGAGAATTTGCTGGTGGTCTTCTTGACAGCTTAATAACAGTGATAGCTGGCATTCACTAAGCAGCAATGTGCTACCCAAGCCCTTTATATGTGTTTTCTAATTACATCCTCACATTTTAAGAGGAGGAAATGGAAGCATAGAGACTCTTTGCATAGCTAGTAGGTTGCAGAAGCAAGACTTGAATCTAAATCTGGTTGACATCAAAGACCGTACTCTCTTTATGGAGCTCTCTTTAAGGCGCTATAGTCTTCTCCCATATCCTGCCCCCACTATTATGAGGAAAAGTCACAGTTGAATAAAGACAGAGTGGAAGGAAGGATTTTGTCACAATTTGAAAGCCCATGACCACATCCAGACAGCTAGGATGGAGTTCTTGGATGGTACAAATGGTTAACAAGTGAGGCTGCTAACCAAAAGGTTGGAGGTTTCAGTCCACCAAGCAGCACCTCAGAAGAAAGGTCTGCTGATCTAATTCTCCCAAATCAGTCATTGAGAACCCTCTGGAGCACAGTTCTACTCTGACATATATGGATTGCCGTGTGTCAAGGTAAACTTGATGGCTTCTACAATGACAGTAAGAGAGAACTTGTCAAAAGCATTTATCATTCAGGTAAATGACCATGATTGTCCTGGAAAAGTTCTGAAAGTGGGATGCCAAGCTGGTTGCCCATGGAGCACTTGGGTAGGCTTTTTTTTTTTTTAAAAAAAAAAATACAGATGGCAGGAATTCTAGTTGAGGAGGTCTATAGTAAGGCACTCTTTTTTTTTTTTTTTTAACTTAACACACTCTCAGGTATTTCTGATGTACAACCAGATTCGGACAACACTTCCCTAGGGTTCAAACTATTAATGCATCTTTGGAATCTTCTGTTCCCTTCTCCTGGTTGCAACTAGGATCATGAGGAACATGAATTATGAACTCTTCCCAATTGTAGCGAGTTTTCATGCAAGTCTTTGACAATATTCTTGGAATAGAACAAGGTAAAGTTGCCGTGAAGCATTAACATGACAGGCCCCTTTCTGGTACAACCACCTAATCCAAACCTTCTACAATGACAGTAAGAGAGAACTTATCAAATGCTTTGCTGAAATCAAGGTATACAAAGTCTATAGTACTCTCTTTATCCAATGCTCTGTAGGCCCAATTAAAACAAAGTTATGCAATGGTTGGCTTAACTTTTAATCAGTGAACCTGTACTAGCTGCCAGTGATAAATTCTTTCTTTTTCAAGGTTTTGGAAGTCTTTTTTTGAGAAATAAAATAAACTACTGTCTTCTTGGGTTGGTTTCCACAAATGTGAGCTGAAAAATTGTGCTATAAAATCATTTTGGGCCTCGAATAGCCTCACTTAGGTCTTGAAGTTGTATTTCTTTCATAAGCAAGGGCTCAGAGCATTGGTGTGTCTGGGGACTCTGATGCTGGAATAACTCTAGCATAGTGATCTTGGAGTTGTAGTTACTACTTTTCTTTGATAAGTAAGAAAAGAGAAAACTTCACAGTCACATTAAATGTAGATCATTAAGCTAGTCTACATTGGAAACCTCAGAGCCTCACTCATCCAATCTCTTCCTTGAAGAAAACAAAGGATCTGACTCCTCCCTGCTTCTACTACAGCAACCATGGAATTAATGTTTCTAATTACTAGGCAGATGTTTTGAAATTGGTTTTTGAATTCATTCTTTATTTTTTAGAAGAGTTCATCTTTTCTTGCATTTGGGTCTAGGGTGGCTTTCAATTCCCTGAATTTCTGAATTTTCCACCTGACATTGAGAGTAAATTTTGTTCTCTTAAGGATAAGACTTACTCAATACTGCCTGACATATCATATGCCTGTACCTCTGGTGGCATAGTGGATAAGGAATTTGGCTGCTAACCAGAAGATCAGCCGTTCAAACCCACCAACTGCTCTGCTGGAGAAAGATGAGGTGATCTATTTCCATAAAGGTTTACAGCCTTGGTAACCCAATGGGGTTTGCTATGAGTGGTAATTGACTTGATGGCTGTGGGTTTGCTTTGGATTTATACTACCTTTTATCTTACTGATCATGGTTCTGGACCCTCAATGAAATCCTTCATTTGGCTTATTTACCCTAAAAGTGAGACCCTGTGAATGAAAATCAGCATACTGAAAAGTTATAGTATGAATATCATCTTGAGGAATTATACTTTGCCGTAGTAGAGGATTCACTATGTGATCATTTAAGCAATAATAGCCAAGAAAATATATGTAAGTCTATGATAACTGTTTGTAGTTTTATGCTTTATAAAAATTCAGTCTTGTCATCATCCATTAGATACTTTTCTTTCTCATAAACTAACAAACCCACATATTCTTTGTTTTAGTTGTAAATTAGGATTTATGTTTACAGAGCAAATAAGTTAAAAGTTATCCATTCAACAATCCATACACATTCAGTTTTGTGACATTAACTGCAACCCCCACAATGCAACAGCATTGTTCCCACTTCCTCCTCATACTCACTCCTTCCCTTTATTCTTCCTTCCCATCCCTTTCAGCCTTCCTAGGTCTATCCCTGAGCAATTGCTGCCCTCTTGATCTCATGTAGTTGATTGTTCTAATGAATGTGCACTCTCCTGGTATTACTGTTCACCTTATAGACCTGTCTATGGATTGGCTGGAAGGTGAGCCATGAGGGTTCAATTTAGTTTCCAGCTTAAAGGGTGTCTAAGGACAATAATCTTGGGGGTTTCACCATTCTTCATCTGATCAGTAAGCCTGCCAGCCTGCCCCCCTTTTTTCATCATTTTAAGTTTTGTCCCACAATTTTCTCCCTCTCTCTCTGGGACCTCCTATTCTGATCCCTTTCAGAGCAATCAGCAGTGGTAGCCAGGCACCATCTAGTTCTTCTGGTCTCAAAGTCTTGGAGGCTGGTGTTCATGTGATCCATTAGTCCTTTGAACTGATTGTTTTTATATATCTTTGATTTTCTTCACTCTTCTTTGCTCTGGACAGGGAAGGACCAATAGCTGCACCTTAGATGGCCACTCACAATCTTTTAAGACCTCAGTCACTACTTACTAAAGTAGGATGTAGAAAATTGTCTTTGTGGACTATGTTATGCCAATATGTTATTTTTCTTAACACTACTTTATAATGAATTGTTAAATGTAAAATTTTAGAAGAATAATAATTCTAATCACCTTCTATTGAGCACATTTATACAGATACTGCTCTTTAAATGCCATACATATATTTAATTTTTAAAACTACATATTAAATTATAGCATTAAAGTAAAATCATTATCCTCTCTTTACCTTCAGCTACTTTATTTTGCTTCCTCAAATATCATCTTAAGTGTCATGACTCAGAGAAAGCTACTTTTTCTTCCCTTGGGGGGGGGGGGGAAAGAATTCTAATACATTAATAAAATGTTTTTTGGTTGCTCTTTTGGTTTCTTAATTTAACTTGAACTAAATTATTAAATTAAATTATTACTAGAGTCAAAAGTGGAATTTAAAGATGGCAGAGGGTTCCTATCCAAAACCCAGTTGCCATCGGTTAGACTCGGGCTCATGGTGATCCCATGTGTGTTAGCGTAGAACTGTGCTCCATAGAGTTTTCAGTGGCTGACTTTTCAGAAGCAGATCTCTAGGGCTTTTTCTCCAAGGTGTTTTGGGGTGGAGGTGAACCTCCAACCTTTTGATTAGCAGCCAAGCATGTTAACACTTTGCATCACCAGGGACTCCAGAGGGTTATTATCCATTCATTTGTTCATTCTCATAATAAGGATTTGTTTTACACTTACTAAGATGCCAGGCACTATGGTAGGCATTAGAGATACAAAGATTAACTCATACCATTTAAGACTCTCCTTCAAAGTTCACCACAATGAATTACCTTAGTACAGATTCCTTTCAAGTCATTTGGCAAATATCTTGATTAATTTTGGAGGTAGTTTCCCTCTGCCCAGTACCGACACCTGCTTTCCTGATCTTCCCTGATCTGTATATATGTATAACTCTTGAGTGCTACCCCAGTTGTTATTGGAATATTTCATGTTCTGCCACGTGGTCTGAATCAGAAGCTCTTGGGGGCACACAGTCTGTATCAGCATTTAACACTCCAGTCCTCTTTAGAGTAGTCATTTTTTGCTAAATAGATCCTTCATGTCTCATGCTCTTGAACTACCTGGTCTTTTAGAGATAGAAGGGATTTTTAGCTAGAGATGATTAACTGACCAGCAGACATTAATTAAACCATAGTACTGTGACCCAGTCTAGGGGCCATGACCCTCTCTTGGGCACTCTTTCTTCCAAACTGGGCTGAAGGTCCAGCCTTGTGATTTCTCTGAAATTTCTTATAACTATGTATTTTGTCTCTCCAGCTTCCTTCTACTGTGCCATTTGACCCAATGCTTTGCGACTTAAGTTGCTGGAGCTAATTCTTGTAAAATAAGAATGTCCTACTTAGACTCTGATCTAGATGTAGGCTAGATTTCCAGCAACTATGGAAATAATTGAGAGACAGGGGAAACAAAACCTCAGAGCAGCCACGAAGGCAATGTGCTAAAGTCCATGCAGTTTTCTCTGTTGAACAGATTTCTAGGCCCAATGCATTAGTTTCTTATTGTTACCACTTATTGTGGTAAACATTACCACAAATTTGATGGCTTAAAGCAAGACAATTTATTCTAGAGGTCAGAAGTTCCAAATGAATCTCACTGGGCTTAAAATCAAGGAATCAGCAGGGCTGTGTTCCCTTTTGGAGACTTATGCTGTTGTTGTTATGTGCCGTCGAGTTGGACCCGACTCATAGCAACCCCTCCTAGAAGAATCTATTTTCTTGCCTTTTCTGGTTTTTAGAAGCTGACCAACTACCGTGGCTTGTGTACCCTTTTTATCTTCAGAGTCAGCAATGGCCTGTTGAATCTTTATCACATAATATCACTCTGCCTGTGACTCTCCTGCCTCTATCAATAAGGTTCCTTGTGATTACATAAATTCCTACTCATGACCACCCCAAGTGTGTCAGAGTAGAACTATGCCCTGTAGGGTAATCCATATCCAATTTTTTGGGAAGTAGATCTCTGGGCCTTCCAAGATCGCTTTGGGTAGACTTGAGTCCTCTACTTGCTTGTTAATGTTTGTAGCACTCAGGGACTCCAAATCAGGATAATCTCCATATTTTAAGGTCAAGTGGTTAGCAACCTTAATTCTCCTTTGTCATGCAAAGTAATATATTCATGGATCTTGCAGATTTAGGATATGAACATCTTTGGGGGAGGTGGGCATTATTCATGCCTTTTCCACTTTAGTTCAAATCTTTAGTTACAAATTTTTAGTTCACAGTAATAAAACTATGACTATTTGGTGCATGAGCCGTTAGGTACTGTAAGTGACAGACAACTGCCTACAATAGGAAATGAGAGCTGGGAGGCTAGTGTCAAAAGAAGAGAACAAAACCAAAAGTCAGCCACAGAACTTGTGAATCTCAGGAGTCTGAGGTCACAGAGACAGAGGAAAGTTATCCCAACCCACTGCAGTGGCCCCTGGGAGTGTTCTATTTTATGGCACAAAACCTTGAACACTGCTCAAAATTATGACCCCAAGTCATTAAGAAAGTGTATGTTAATATTAACATTAAACAAAAAGCAAGCAGAATATCATATTTTTAAACAAAAGAATTATCAAAATAAAACCTTAACCCATTGAGAGGAAATTTAGTAAATATTCATCAGATTTCTGAATAAGAAAGAATTTTCAAATTACAGAAACAGAGGAAGAAATAAAAAAGAAGATCAATATATTTTTGTTTCCTAACTATTGTGATTTGGGTGAAAATTTACAGAGCAAATACATTTTCCATACAGCAGTTCACATACACTTTGTCTCATGACATTGACAACAATTTACCACAATGCAACATCTCCCCTCCTACTTCCTCCCGACAGTTACCTCTTCCCTGTGTCCATCCCTCCATGCACTCCTGCACCCTGAGCTGTCTCCCTATACATAAGCAGCCCTTCTTTCTCCCATGATTGTTCTGTCCAAGGAGTGTATCTACCTCAGGTAAATGTTCAACTCATATGCCTGTCTATTGTTTGGATGGAAGCCACAGGCGTGTGTTCAATTCCAGACGTGAAGGGCAGCTAGGGGTCATAGTCTCAGTGGTTCCACCAGGCTCCATTGGGCCAGCAAACCTCGTCCTCCCCCTCCCTTTTTTTTCCCAGATGATTTTGAGTTTTGTTCCACATTGTTTTCCCTGTCTATCCAGGATCTCCTACATACACTCCTACACAGTTCCAAGTGGTTGCCAGTAGTAGCCGGGCACCATCTAGTTCTTCTGGTCTCATACTCACATAGGCTGCAGATCAGATGGTGTACCAGTCGCTAGGACTAATTGTTTCCATGAATTTTTGGTTTTCTTCATTCTTCTTTGCTCTGGATGAGGAGAGACCCATCTTTGCATCTAGATGGCAGCTTGCAAGCTTTCAAGATTCCAGTTGTTACTCGCCACAGTAGGAGGTGGAACAATGTTTTGTGTAGTATGTTATGCCAGTTGAGCTTGATGTCCTCCGTGACTATGGTCTTGAGCCCACAGGTTCAACTACTCAGTCCCTCTGGGTAGCTGGCTGTGACCAAGCAGTGACTACAAACTTGCCCCTTGTCAAGAGCAATATTTTTGTATAAATCACTCATTGCCTTCGAGTCAAGTCTGACTCATAATGACCCCTCCTTGAGTTTCCGAGGCGGTATCTCTATGGAAGTAGATTGCCCAATCTTCCTTATGAGGAGTGGCTGGTGGGTAGATACTAATATTTTCATATCAAAATCATAAAAGTAAAAGATAAACAGCAAAGTGTGATCATTGTTTGCCACATATATGAAAATAAGTAGCCTTAACTGAGTTCACCCAAATCAATGAGAAAACATTAAGGCCACAATAAAAAAATGGTCATGTTATATATCATGAACTCACTTCAGTTGAGTTGATTCAAATCATGGCGACCCCTCCTTGGGTTTCGGTGGAGGTATCTCTACGGAAGTAGATTGTCCTATCTTCCTTCTGAGGACTGTGTGTTTGAACTGCCAACCTTCTGCTTAGTAGTCAGACAATAGAAAAATGGTCATGTTATATATCATAGGATGAGAAAATATTGGTGGCAACTTAGTATTTATAAAGTTTTAAATTTATGGATGATAAAAAGCAAAAACAATTAAGACATGGTTGTTATAATTTATAAAATTAACACAGACTTTTTAAAAATGATGATATTTAATGTTGGTAGAGGAAATGCTAAAATTTCATTCAAATTATTGTTGTGTGCTTTCAAGTCAATTCCAATTCATATAACTCTACATGACAAAGTAGAACTGTCCCACGAGGTTTTCTATGCTGTAAGCTTTACACGAGTGGATCACAGGTCTTTTTTTCCCACAAATTGACTGGTAGGTTTAA
Organism: Orycteropus afer afer; assembly: GCF_000298275.1. Lineage (NCBI taxonomy): Eukaryota > Metazoa > Chordata > Mammalia > Tubulidentata > Orycteropodidae > Orycteropus > Orycteropus afer. The sequence continues at coordinate 9,927,587 of NW_006921603.1, read as the reverse complement.
ACCCCAGACCTTTCAGTTAGCAGCTGAGCACTTAACCATTGCATTACCAGGACTCTTTCATAAACTATTGAGGTATATAAATGGTACATATCTTCTGGAAGGCAATTGGAAAATATGTATCAAGTACCTACAAATTTTTATATTCTTTATTACATTAATTCCACTTATAGGTATCTATGCAAAGGAAATAGAAATAGAGACAAAGATTTCAGTAAAAAGATGTTCATTATGTTTTATAATAAAAGCAACTGATTGTTCAATGGGGCAATAGTTATGTAATGTATGATACATTTATATTATAGAGCATAATAGCAAACAAACAAACAAAAAACTACAAGCCCATTGCTGTCGAGGTCCAACTCATAACAACCCTACTATATAGAACAGAGTAGAACTGCCCCATAGGGTTTCCAAGGCTGTAAATCTTTACGGATGCAAACTACCACATCTTTCTCCTGCAGAGTGGCTGGTGGGTTCAAACCATTGATTTTCGGTTACCAGCCAAGCACTTAACCACTGCATCACCAGGGCTTCATAGAATATGATAGAACCATCAAAGACATATTTTCAAAGAATGTTTATTTCAAAAAAATGTTTATACTTATGTTCAAAGTGAACTGTGGCATTTATTTTATATTTCAACAAGGCTATGATTAGGCCTTAGAAGGCATGAGACTCTTGAGTGGTAGCTAACACCTTGGGAAGGCTTCATGATGTTTTCCCAGATTACAAAGTCTCCTCTCCCACATCTCACCACCAGCCCCAGAGTTTCCTGAGCTGCTAAAGTCTTTTCAAACATATCCTACTCCATTGGGTTGGCACTTTTTAGGCAAAGGAGCTGAAGGGGGACCCCTTCTCCAACTTCCTGCCCTAGATTGGAAAATAATGTGCTATCCCTTGGTCACATCTGTACCATCTGGGATGGTGTGGTGGTAAAATCCATTGCTAGAAAGTCAATCTTATGTGAGAAGATATTGAATGCACTTGTACTTTCCAGAGAAAGGTGCAAACGAGGTTTTCCTTGTCTCACTGAGTTGCCTGTGAGTGCCTTCTATCTCTGGCCTTTTGTTGTCTTCTTCTAAGGTCCTTTTTAGGCTTTTTGGTCCTTTCGGTCCCTTTGGCCTTTTCTCAAAGTTCAGGCAATAGGTTCCTTTTGGAGCTGGAAAAGCCATGCCATGATCTTCAGCTCCACCCAAGTGAAACAATGTTTTTTTTGGCTAATATTGGTGTCCTCAGATAGCATTTGCTAGATGTCTTATTATACTCCCAGGGCCTCTGGCTCTTTCTCTGGCTTTACCAAACTCTTTTAGGAAGAGGTGGAGGTGGACAAAGAGAGAGGACGAATGTGGTGAGAAATCTATGCCATCCTGCTTCAATTCACAGATCCACACAACACTAAGGTAGGATGGGAGTGCTGCAAGTTGTCTCATTCAGTGGCTTGGTGGAGAGGCCACTGGTGGTTCAGTGATAGAATTCTTGTACCATCTGTTATTGGAGACTTATGAGTTGCTATGATGTTGAATAGGTTTCAGTGGGACTTCCAGACTAAGACAGAGGTGATCGCCTTCCAAAAATCAGTCAATGATAACTTTATGAATCCCAACTCTGATTTGCAACTGATTGATGGGGCTGGCACAGGACTGGGCAACATTTTATCCATAGTACATGGGGTTGCCATGAGTCAGGGCCAATTCAGCAGCAGATAACAACAACAACAAGGTTTGGTGACCCCCTATTCAAGGGTTGCCACTGGACAGAGGGATAGCAGGGAAGCCTCCAGATCCCTGTTCACTACTTTAGTAACAGCAGCTCTGTTTTTCAGTATATTGGTGCTGTAGGTAAGTCCCTGCAGATGAAAGAAACAATAAAAACCAAATGACTCAATCCAGCTTCATGCACAAATCTGTGACAAGTAGTTATACAACTTCTTGTTAGACCCCTCCAGTGACAAGGAGCTCATCACCATTCCATATTTGGTTGTATATTGTATAGAACAGAAATATGCTTTGCCAGGACTCCTACCCTGTGTCCCAGTTCTGCTTTCTGGAGACAGACAGAAATAGTTTAAAGTGATTTCCAGCTTAATGCTCCACTAGTGCAGGGACTTTGTCAGTTTTGTCCTTTGGTGTATCTGTGGAAAAATCCCCCCATAGATACACCAAAGAACAAAACAGCACCTAACAACAACAACATGGACCAATGCCTGGCATGTAGTGGGAGCTTAGTAAATGAGTATTAAATAAATGAATGAATGAGGACTTTCATGTATCTGTCGTAGCGTATAAATTGAATTTTTAAAATTGGCACACCTACGGGTCCATGTGATGACAGCCTCCCCACCCCTGTCCCTTGACAGAGGACAAAGGAGTTTTAGATACAGTGGCAATATGCTAAGGATCTTTGGCCATGGAGTGAGGAGTCTTGAGATTTAACTTATTCAACCTAGAGTTACTGGAAAAGCTGCAAAACAGGCACTGCATAACAATGAAGAATGTTGCTTGAATGGTCCAGGACTGAGGTAAGAACTAGGCATGAGGATCATGTTCATGTGTCAACATCATAGGTGGATACCAGTGTAGTAGACTTGAGAGATCCTGGAAAGTCCCAGCTCCCATGATAAAAGCATTCACCATTAGAGAGTCACCATTTGACAGTTATTAGAGAGTCATTCCTTGTCCCCCTTTTAATGTAAATACATTTTGATCTTACTGAATTACCAATAGCTTGGAGTGAATTAGCTGATCAGAGTTTTTTTTTTTTTTTTAAATAATAGGAGTCCCTGAAGATGTTGGGCCCTGGAAAAGAATTGTATCAAAGAGAGAAGGGGCAGAGGCAAATGAGCTGGGGCCAATAGAAAGTACATTTTTGTTTAATTTGATAAATATGCAGTAAAATGATTTTTGGGGGAGGTGTAAATCCTTTGAAATAGCAGACCCGTCCACTCCCCCATTTGTGAGTCTTTTAAGTGACTGAGTACACTCAAACACATTAGAAGATGGGTGCTGGGTGTGTTCAAATGATTATCAGGTTGACAGGGAAGGTGTCCTAGCTTCCCTGGGGCCATCCTTTCACCACAAAAGGGAAAAACCAATCCCTGACAAGCACATGGCTGATTATTAGCCGTGTGATGAAGTGTTACTTCCTGTGCAGGACATTTAAAATTCTTGAGAAACTCTTTCTCAATCAGTGTGAATGACAGCTTTAGAAAATGAAGGCCTTTGTTTTCTTCCTCAATGTTTGTGCTCCTCCTTCTCTTCACTTCCCCCAAATCATACGCCTTACCCTAGAGGGAGGATTTCTTGTGGAAGTATGTGTGCCCACATGGGTGGTGGAGGGCGGCCAATTAGAAAAAAGCAATTTACCTGCCTTAGTAGAATTTGAAGTACATCTCTTCCATAGTTACTGAAGACAAATACTGCTTTTCTTTCATTTTTTCTTTCCAGATAATGCAACTAATATCATTATCCATGTGGGGGTGTGTTTACTATTCTAAGATCACATTAACATTAGTCATTTAACAATCTGCAATGTTTTGAAACCAACACATCTCACCAGATCTCAGTGGGATTTTTTTTTTTCTTTGACGGATGCTTTTTGATAAGGACCTCTCATGACCATGACCTTTAAAATGCTTAATCCAAAGGGTGTGGGTATGGACAAAAAGTGGCAGAGGCCACCTTATCAGTGGGATCACTGTTAACTCCCACTCAGCAAATGACTGGTGCACCCTTCGTTGCAGCTTTGATGTTTCTGAACTGGTGAAGGGCTCAGGAAGCTGCTCTGAGCTACCCCAACTGAGCAACTGAGACTGAAACTGAAGGTGGCTTATTGGGCTTATTGGTTGATTTGAAGGATAATAGGGTGCTGTGTTATTTTATTGATCACCCATGGAACAAATGCCTGTTTGATGGCAGGCACTGTGCACATAAATGAGGATAAAGATATCATCATCATCATCCTCACTTAAGGGGTTTTTAGTTCAGCAGAGACAGACATGTAAATAAGTGTGGTAGATGCCTTACAAAGATATGCTGTGGCATGTCAGAGAAAGTAGTCAGCTCTCTGGTGGAGTGGAGGAGTGATATGGATGGGGGGGATGGGGAAAGTTAGAGAAACAGACAAAATAATGCTTAGACTGGGGCCTTCAAGAATAAGTAAGCACTGTCTAGGTGAAAGGAGCACTGGTTGGAGCATTGGGCCACTTACCAAAACATTGGTGGTTCAAACCCACCAGCTGTTCTGTGGGAGAAAGATGAAGCAGTCTGCTTCCCTAAAGATTTATAGCCTTGGAAACCAGATGGGGTGGTTCTACTCTGTCCTTTAGGGTCACCATGAGACAGAATCAACTCTATGACAGGGGGTTTGATTTGGTTTGGGGCCTAGGTGAGGGAGATCTTCGGTGGTGCAAATGGTTAACACATTCCCTGCTATCTGAGAAGGCATGTGTCTATGTCTTGGAAGAGAGGTCTAGAGATCCACTTCTGAAAAATCAGTCATTGAAAACTCTATGAAGATAGTTCTACTCTGAGGCACATAGGGTTTTTATCAGTGTGAATCAACTTCACAGCAACTGACTAGGTGGGACGGAGATGCAAATGTAAATGCTTTGGGGTATGGAACAGCACAATGCTTTGGGGGAAACTTGAAGTTTGATGGCCCTGGCATGAATTGGATAGGGGCAAGAGAAATGGGCAGAGATAGAATGTCTGGGCCACATCACAGAGCCCCTTGTAGCCCCTAAAACCAAAAAACCAAACTCACTGCAGTTGAGTCGGATCCGACTCATAGCGACCCCTCCTTGGGTTTCTGAGGTGGTATCACTAAGGAAGTAGATTACCCAACTTTCCTTCAAAGGAGTGGCTGGTGGGTTTGAACCACCAGCCTTCTGGTTAGCAGTCAAGTGCCTTAGGCACTATGCTACCAAAGCTCCCTTGTAGCCCTGCAAAGGGGTTTTTTATTCTGGCTTATAAGCAATGAGAGGCCACTGGCTAGGCTCTAAGTAAGGTAGTGAGTTATAAGACTCATACTTTGGAAAAGTCACTAGGGTATCATGTAAAGAATGGATTTGAAGGTGATAAGATAGAAGATGGGAAAATTAGTTGAGAACCTATTGAAATATTTTAGGAAAGATGTGAGAGTTGCAAGAAAGGCAAGAAAGGAGTGTGGAGGGATTAGAGAAATTTTTAAAAATTTGATTTCCAAGGCTTGGTGGATGTGTAGTATGGGGAGGCATTTGGGAATTAAAGGGAAATGAGGAATGACAGATGACTCCAATGTCTCTGGATTGAGTGCCTATAGGTAATATGGTGAGAAGTGTGTATAAGAGATAATTCATTCAGTTTTTGTGTGTTGAGTTTGAGGTTCATGTGGGACACCCAAGTAGCGACACCTGGTGTGCAGTTGATTATGTGGATTTGATGTTCAAACAATAGGTCTGGGATGAGGAGAAAAATATGAGAGTTGTGTTTGTATAGGTGGTAGTGAAAACCACAACAGAGTGTGGCCACATCTGATAAGAAGGCCAGCATGCCAAGGATAAATCCTCAAATCATCAGCTTGAAGCAGTAGGCAAAAAAAAGTGGGGTCAGAAAGGGAAACTGTGAAAGAGAAGAGAGAAAGCTGTGTCACAGAAGGCAGGGAGGAGGGTCAACAGAGTCAAATTCTTTGGGGAGGGCCAGTGAGTTGAAGACTCAAAGCTGTCCACTGAAGCCAGCAATGGGTGTCTTCATGGAGCGTCAGTCTGGCAGCAGGTGTGGTCAGATTGGAGTAGGTGGAAAGCATGTGGGTGGTGAGTAATTGGAGACTGTAAGTGTTGACTGTGCATTCAGAGGGGTTGGCTGTGAAAAGGAAGAGCTTCTTAAAAATATTTAAGCCTACTGATTTTGGCTGAAAATTATTTCACAGAAAAAAAAAAAAAATGCTAGAGCAGCCTGATAGCAGAAAAGGTATGGATTTTTAAACCATTGAGCATTTCTCAGGCTGGGTACTTTGTCAGTATAGTCTTTTGTTTGTTTATTGTGCTAAATATATTTATTTACTATTTCAACATGTTTTGAAGCATTTGCCATTTCAACTTTTTTACATGTACAATTCAGTGACATTAATTACATTCACCATGCTGTGCAACCAACACCACTATCCTTTTCCAAATTTTTTCCATTACCTTTAACAAAAGGTCAGTGACTCCCTTTTCTCTTGTTCTTTCATTTTCCTCCATTTTTTTGGCTGCCTACTCTCCCCCATTGGTTTCATCTCTATTAGAACTTAGCTTACTCCTTGAGGACATGTGAGGTCTAGTGCCAACCTTAGAAATACAAGACAGTCTCTTAAAGAACAACTTAGAAAAAAAATGCTTTTAAAATGGAAATGAGGTAGAGTCAGCACCATATAGAGGGTAGTAAGCAAACACAGAAGCCCAGGATGGTGAAATGTGTGTCAGCTGTCTGAGGGTTTCACAGGACGTGGTGATTCCTGGCACCCATATTACAAAGCTAGCCAATTCTCAAGTTGTTAGCAGCATATCCTCTTTGACATATAATGCATCCTTGAAAAACATGAGAATCAAAGATATGGATATCAATTGTATAATTGTAGAGTCATAATCACTTATTTCAAAGAGTTGGGAGACTCAGATAACTGAAAAATCAAAACGAAGATGTGACAATGACACAGGCAACACACCTTCCTGAGTGCAGAGATGATGAAATGAAAGAAGTAAAGGGCGGAACAAGTGTCAGGATTTCCAACTTCTCTAACTTGGAAGGAATCATTAGGTGAATAAATAGCACACTCCCACTCATAGCAGCAGAAGCCAGAATGACCAAGTGGGTAGATCAAGAGTAGTAATAGAAGTTCTAAGTATTTCCGCTTTGAGTTTTTAATAGAGCTTACGATCTTAGTGGGGCCCTAGACAATTTGTTAAGGAGGTGAAGTTCAGTCTTTCCTATTTGTCTTCTTCTTCTTTTTTTTTTTTTTTAATAGCATCCTTCTTCTCTCCCAGATAATTGTTTCAGTATAATAAGTTCAGAATGATTACTGGTCACTGGACATCAAACATACACTCTCATTTGCTCTTGCAGTCACCCTGTGTGGTAGGTACTACTGTTATGTCCATTTTACAGATCAAGAAACTGGGGCTTGGAAGCTTAATAACTTAATCAAGTATACATTGCTAGGTAATGGCACCTAGGACTCATATCTCTTATAGCTATGCCTTTAATTACTTAACAGTGAGGCTACAACCAAAATATGATCTCTGAGTTTTGTTTTCAGTTGGCTGTTAGTTCCTCTTAAAGTGTTACTCTTCCAAAAGTGTTTTGGGACTGGAAAAAAGTTTTTTAAGACTCTCTGATATGGTGCAAGTTACAACGTGCTTTGATACATAATGCATTCTTGAAAAACACGAAAATCAAATGTATGAATATCAAACAAGAGACTTGCATGGTATATAGTTAAAGAGTGGTAGCTCACTCAGACAGATGAAAAATAATGATAAAAATGCTAACTATGCTTTGCTTTGGATACTGTATTCAACAATACAATCCTAGAATTTCACTGTGCTTTTTAATTTGTTCTTTTTCTTTATAATTGAACACATAATCAACCCATCCTCCATTAGGCATCCAATTGAGGCTCAAAACTCAACAACATTTTCAGCACAACTAACAATTTCTATTTTTGTCTTAATGTTATTAAATTGATGAGCCCACTCTGCTTATTTTCATTAATGTCAGCACTTCTTTTTCTGTTTCCCACTCATTTTTGTAAAATGCAATCAAATAATCAGACAATTGCATGACTCTTCTCATACCAAGATGGTGCTGATGTCAAAACTGAACAGTTGGGCAGTTCCACTATAGGAAAACTCCTGATGTTTCTTTGTCAGGCAATGAATAAATATCTGAATTGTGTGTGAAAAACAATTTAGGGGTATGTGTGTCTAAGGAATGGAAGTGTGAGCTGTAAGAAAGTCAACCATAGGCAACTCAAGTGCTATAAGTAAATCACTTTATCAAATATTTAAGTAGGGCTTATTGTGTGTTTGGACTTGTACTAAGCCTTGTGGACACAAAGAATGACTCTACCACTCCCTGTTTCTGTTGAATGGGGCAATTCATAGGGGAGAATCTTGAGATTAAAAGGGATGGCACTAAGTTTCTCTGGTAAAACTTCCTGAGAGGCCACCACATGAACTCTTTGGAATGATGCTTTTCAACACAGGTTTATTAAGAGTCTATTAGGGGCTAAGAACTAGTCTAAGGGCTGAGAATAGAGAGACATGGTGAAGATCTCTAAAGAGAAGATGTTGGTAGAATATAAATAGGTGCTAGCTCTGGTGGTACAGTGCCTAAAGCATTTTGACTTCTAATTAGAAGGTTAGCAGTTCAAACCCACCAGCCGCTCTGTGGAAGGAAGAAGGGGGCAATCAACTTCCATAAAGATTTACCACCTTTGAAATCCAAAGGGGACTGCTCTGAGTCAGAATTGACTCAATGGCAGTGAGTTTTTTGTTTTTTGTTTTCAGTTATTATTGAAACATAAAAGGAGCTCTAGTGGCATAGTGGGTAAGAAATTTAGATACTAACTAGAAGGTCAGAGATTCAAACCTACAAGCAGCTCTTCAGGAGAAGATGAGTCAATCTACTTCCGAAGAGATTCACAGCCTTGGAAACCCAATGAATGTTGTTATAAGTCAGAACCAACTCATTGGCAGTGGGTTTGGTTTGGTTGGTATTGAAACACAGGGAAATGCCCCTAGCCTTTCTGAGAGCTCAGGAAGATCAAACTCTTCCTGGAAGAGACTTGAAGAATAAGTAGGTAGGCAAGTGTGAAGAGGCAGAATGTATCAGATAGAGGGAACAACATGAGCAAAAGCACATAGATCCATCTGGGGCTGCAATTTTGAATCTCTACAAGTCAAAAAGTGAAAAATCAGGCTGGAGAGTTATATATAGAGGGACCAGTTAATGGAGAACCATGTTCACTATGATAATTGCCATGAAAGAAATCTCAAGTCACTCTATCAAGTACTAAACCTTGTAGAAATGATTCCTCATCCATTATGTGTTGCAGAAATACTGGAATAATTTGATTTTCCCTCAAATATAACTAAGACCACTTCCCCCAGAGCCGGGAAAGGGAGGGAGCACCAGGGACCACAAAGTGGCAGGATCCTGGTAGGAATTAGGTAAAGGGAGGGCAGAGAGGTCTCCAACAGCTAGGGGAGACAAACTTGTCTGTCAGTTTGTCATCCTGTGGGGCTTGCACATTGCTATGAGGCTTGAGGCTGTGCCATCGGTGTTTCAAACACCAGCAAGATTGCACATGGTGCACAGGTTTCAATGCAGCTTACAGACTAAGAAAGACTAGGAAGAAGGAAGAGGCCATCACTTCTCAAAAAATTAGCCAGAGAAAACCTTATGAATAGCAGAGAAACACTGTCTGATACATTACTAGGCAATTTTTCGAATAGCTTGCAAGCATTGTTGGAGACAGTGCAGGAAGATGAGCCCCTTGGGTCGGAAGGCACTCAAAATAGGACTGGGAAAGAATTGCCTCATCAGAGTAGAACCAACCTTAATGATATGGATAAAGCAAGTCTTTCAGGACCTCCATGTGGCATCACTTAAATTGAGGAAAAACAGTTGCAAACATCCATTAATAATCAGAACATGGAATGTATGAAGTACGAATCTAGGAAAATTGGATTGTCAAAAATGAAATGGAACACATAAAGATTGATATTCTGGGCATTAGTGGGCTGAAATGGACTGGTTTTGGCCATTTTGAATCAGATGACCATATGATCTACTATGCTGGGAATGACAATTTGAAGAGGAATGGTATGGCATTCATCATCACAAAGGATATTTCAAGATCTGTCCTGAAGTACAATGCTATCAGTGATAGGAGAATATCCATATGCCTACAAGGAAAACCAGTTAATACTATGATTATTCCAATTTACGCACCAACCACCAAAGCCAAAGATGAGGAAATTGAAGAATTTTATCAGCTTCTACAGTCTGAAATTGACCAAACATACAATCAAGATGTGTTAATTATCACTGGTGATTAGAATGCAAAAGTTGGAAACAATGAAGAATCACCAGTCGGAAAATTTGACCTTGGTGACAAACATAACACTGGAGACTGCATGATAGAATTTTGCAAGACCAACACTTATTCATTGCAAATACATTTTTCAACAACACAAATGCTGGTTATATATGTGGACTTTGCCGGATGGAGTACACAGGAATCAGATCAACTACATCTATGGCAAGAGGTGATGGAAAAGCTCAATATCTTCAGTCAAAACAAGGCCAGGAGCTGATCGTGGAACAGACCATCAACTGCTCATATGCAAGTTCAACTTGAAGTTGAAGACAATTAAAATAAGTCCATGAGAGCCGAAATATGACCTTGAATATACCCTCTTGAATTTAGAGACCATCTAAAGAATAGATTTGATGCATTGAACACCAGTGACCAAAAACCAGAAGAATTATGGGATGACATCAAGATCATTATCCATGAAGAAAGCAAGAAGTCATTAAAAATACGAGAAAGGAAGAAAAGACCAAAATGGATGACAGAAGAGACTCTGAAACTTGCCCTTGAGTGAAGAGTAGCTAAAGCAAATGGAAGAAATGACAAAATAAAAGAGCTGAACAGATTTCAAAGAGAAGCTTGAGCAGACAAAGCCAATTACTGCAATGAAATGTGCAAAGACCTGGGGTTAGAAAACAAAAAGGGAAGAATGCTCTCGGCATTTCTCAAGCCGAAAGAACTGAGGAAAAAATTTAAGCCTTGAGTTGCAATATTGAAAGATGATGGAGTGCCTAAGGCATTTGACTGCTAACTAGAAGGCTGGTGGTTCAAACCCACCAGCCACTCCTCAGAAGAAAACTGGGCAATTTATTTCCGTAGAGATACTCACTCCCTCAGAAACCCAAAGAGAGGTCGCTATGAGTTGGGAGCGACTCAATGGCAGTGAGTTTGGTTTTGAGTAGAAGAGAAACTAATCCCCAAGGATCATAATGCATAAAGTGAATTTCTAATTAGGCTTCAGAAAATGAAAAGAAGTAAATTTTCCCATAGCTGTAACCCTGTCACAGGAGCTGACCAGGCTCAGTTTTTAGATAGAATCATTTTCCTGGTAATCCTGATCCATGATCTCCACTGGGCTTTTACAGATGGTGGTCGGGGGAAGTATCCATCTCATTTCTTTTCCAGAGACTTGGTCTTTCCCAATGAGCTGCATGAAACCTCTGCCTGGAACATGTTGGCCTTCCTCTCAGGGGAGCCTTGATCTCCTGTTGATCTGCATTTTCTGTCTCACTGTTCTGCATTCTTAACTTTTCTGGTTTTCCACAGCTCGGCTCTCCAAATGTATCACTGCTTACCTTTTTCTTTTCTTTTTTAATAGTTTTATTGTGACATAAGTCACATACCATGTAATTTACTCATTTATAGTTGAAATTTGTTGGTTTTCAATATATTCACAGAGTTGGGCATCTATCACCACAATCAATTTTAGAAGATTTCTCCCACTCCAAAAAGAAACTCCACACCTCTTAGCCATCAAATCCCAAATTTCCCATTTCCCCAGCCCTAAGCCACCATTAATCTGCTTTCTTTCTCAAAAGATTTACCTACTCTGAACATGCCATATAAATGGATCATACAATATGTGATCCTCTATAACTGGCTTCTTTCGCTGTTTACCTTTTTGTTTAATGCTTGTTTGACCTCAGAACTCTTCCTTGGTCTCTTCCAGGTATTTATCTCTTGCCTTCATGCCCTGGCCCAAATGCTCTAAACAGCTTGAATAAGCCGTATTTAGCCTGTGATCAGAGCAGATGAACTAGATAAATAAGAACAAAGGTAGGACATGACAGGGGCACAAAAGGTAAAATTGGACAAATCCCCCTAAATATTGCAGTTTCTCTTTCCCACTACTTGACCTTCTACTGCTGCTACCCAAAGGCTTAGGGTGAGGTTGGGAGGTAGGTAAGAGTGCCCTCCAAAGTTTGTACCTTTAAGGTAACAGCATTTTTCATTTGCAATGATTTTTATGCTATTGGTGTCTCAATGATACAATCCAAGCTCAACAGACTGGTTAGAATTAGACCTGCTTGAGTATTTGATAACCACATCATCTGCTCAGAGTGGATCCTTAGGATGTAACCAAACTATTCTCTTGGCACATCAGAGAATCAAGAGAAAAGCTGGAAGAGGTAAATGCCACCCTCCCTTTACTGGCCAAGAGATTACAGGTACCTCTGGGAAACCAACAAAAAATGCAGCTCTTTCATTTAAACGAAATATAACAATTTACTGGGCTCAGTGTACTGCTCATTCCACTGAGTTCCCTCAGGGTTCATCACTTGAATTAGACTCATGAATCCTCTTTACACATTTATCTGCAAGGACTGTGGAAAATGCTTTGTCATCACAAAAAGGAAATCTTACTTGGACTATCTATAAAGAAGGGGTGCAAAAACACTTTCTTGGATGCTGTATTATTTCTTTTAAAGAAGGCATTGGCCAGATAGGTTGTGACTTAAGTTTTCATGTAGAAGCAGAATGCCTTGAAATCTTTCAAGTCCCCAGGTCACTTTAGTTTAGCCAAGAAAATAGCAGTCACTGGAACATAAGCGACCTTACGATGAGATTGTGAGTTCAGACACTCCCAGTGTTGGCTTGTGCAAAGAGGAAACCAGGAGGAGGAACTGTTCATCAGTACTCATCGAGAGAGCCTCCTCACCCACGCATCTATAATTACCAACAACAGTTGCAGCGCAACCCAAAAACATAAACACACTGAGTTGGCCAAAGCCCAGGGCTCTATTTATAGCCTCTTTGTACCTACTAATAGCATAACACCCTCTTAGAAACAGACCCCAAATTAGTAGCAGAGCACAAAGGGGCAGTATCAGTTGTGAGATGAAGCAATGACTCTATCCTTTTAGCTTAACATGGCTTATGTGTGAATGGCCACCAAAACCACTCAGCCATTTTCATAGTCACATCTCAAAATAAGTGTTTTTCTGGGCAGGCCAGACAAGAACACAGAGCCAAAGGATTTTCAACTCAGACTTGGAAATTATAGGGTTTAATTGGGAGGTGTGACAGTGACACGTCATCTTCTCTTGGTTGTTTGGCCTAAACTCTGTTTGTTCAGGCAAGACAGGAAGTGGTCAAGAAGAAGTATGACACAATGGAAAGAGCATGAGATGGGGAATCATCATTTAGCTCCTCATTCAGCTGGGTAGCCTTGAGCAAGTTTCTTGACATCTTTGAACCTCAGTTTCCTCTTCTCTAAAATGGGAATATGAAAAAATACCAGCTCATAGGGAGATCTTAAAATCATATATGGCATGCATACTCTCAAATGGGAGTTTTTATAACCTTCATTAGTAATAAAGCATAGTGCCTAAAACACTTGACTGCTAACCAGAAGCCTGGCAGTTCAAACCCACCAGCCACTCCTCAGAAGGAAGATGAGGCAGTCTCCTTCCTTGGTGATACTGCCTTGGAAACCCAAGGAGGGGTCGCTTTGAGTCGGGTCTGACTCGACAGCACATAACAACAACAACAACAATATTATTATTAGTAAAGGCACTCTGGTGGGGCAGTGCCTAAGGCATTTGACTGCTAACCAGAAGGTTAGTGGTTCAAACCCACCAGCCGCTCCATGGAAGGAAGATGGAGCAATGTACTTCTGTAAAGATTTACTGCCTTGGAAACTCAGTGGGGATCACTGTGAGCTGGAATCGACTCGAAGGCAGTGGATTTGGTTTTTTGGTTTTATTGTTAGTAGTAGTAAGTCTTGCCCCATGGAACACACAGTGGTTAATTGGGTCATGTCTTTGAGATGGTCCCTATTATTAAAACAAGCAAACCAGCTAAAAAATGATTAAAAACCTTAACGGTTGAATGATACTTTTAGAGATTCTTCTATTCTTCTATATAATGTTAAAACTATTTCAGAAGTTGAGAAAAGAAATGATTCTACGTTTTCAATATTTCAAGATAATCTCTATTTACAAAGTATATGTGAACTGCTATATGGAAAGTGAATTTGCCCTGTAAATCTTCACCCAAATCACAAAAAAAAAAGATAATCTTTAGTGTAAGTTTTTTTGCCCATTTTAATATGGAGCAGCCCATTTGGTGGGACTGATTTTAGATTGAGCATAGAAATTTTATTTATTATTAAAGTTAAAGAGGATCGTAGAGACCATTGCATACAATCTCCCCCAAATGTCACCTATATTATCCTTGCCACATGATCACCCAGCCTCTGCCTAAACCCTTCAAAAACTGGTGACACACAGCCAGTCCATTCCATTGTGGGGGTGGCTTAAATGGCTAAGAAGTTCTTCTTGCTGTTGAACTCAATTCAGTCTTGCTATTGCTCTCATTTGTCAGTCCTATTAATCCCTTGGGAGTGATAAAGAATAAACTCCTCCATCTGCATGATGCATCGCCCATCATACTTTGAAGAATAGATGATGGTTCTCCATGTCTTCTCCTCTGTAGGCAAACATTCTTGTCTCTCATACACAGCCATAAGAAAACTTCTGATCTCTTTTTCAGTTAAGCCTCCTTTTTTGTTTGTTTATTGTCATTGTTTAGTATTATTAGTCATTCCTCTTCTTTCCTTCTATTTCTAGATGCCTTTGATTCTCCATTTGCGGACTGCATCCAAGTTTGTAAACTACATGCAATTTTGTTTTTTTCCTCTGTCCCTCTACTACTTTTGGACTACTCCCTTTCCTTAAGTGTTTAACAAATGTAGGTCTAATTATGCTTTTATATTAATCTGATTTAAAGGAGGTTTGGAGATAAATCTGAAGCAAAAAATCATGTAGGACTGTCCACGGCCAAAAAAAATTTAACTTTTTATTTTCCAGCTTTGGGTTTTCTATGTGAGTATAGATAATTACCCATGTGTACCTGAGCACATCACACACATTTGTACATAAGCGTACACAAAACTGCTAGTCACAAAGTTTTATGTTGCTGTTGTTAGGTGCCATCAAATCAGTTCCTAGGCGGAGCAACCCTATGAACAACAGAACAAAACGGTGCAGTCCTCTGCCATCCTCACAATCATTGCTAGGTTTGAGCCCATTGTTGCAGCCACTGTGTCAGTCCATCTCCTTAAGGGTCTTCCTTTTTTTCCTTGACCCTCTCCTTTACCAAGCATGATGTCCTTCTCCAGTGACAGATCCCTCCTGATAATATGTCTAAAGTACATGAGATGAAGTCTGGCCATCCTCACTTCTATGGAGCATTCTGGTTGTACTTTTTCGAAAACAGATTTAGTTTTTCTTCTGGCACTCCATGGTATACTCAATATTCTTTGACAACACCGTAATTCAAAGGTACCAATCCTTCTTTGGTCTTCCTTATTCACTGTCCAGCTTTCACATGCATAGGAGTTGATTGAAAATACCATGGTTTGGGTCAGGTTCAAAGTGACATCTTTGCTTTTGAACACTTTAAAGAGTCTTTTGCAGCCAATTTTCCCAATGCAATATGCCATTTGATTTCTTGACTGATGTTTCCATGGGTGTTGATTATGGATCTAAGTAAAATGAAATCCTTCAAAACTTCAATCTTTTCTCTATTTATCATGATGTTGTTTACTGGTTTGGTTGTGAGGATTTCTGTGTTCTTTAAGTTGAGTTGTAATCCACACTGAAGACTATAGTTTGTGATTCTCATCAGTGAGATCTTCAAGCTGCTTGCTTTCAGCAAGCAAGGTTGTGTCGCCTGCATACCACAGGTTGTTAATGAGTCTTCCTCCAATCCTGATGCCAACACCACTCATCTGTCATTTGTTGTACTGTCATTTGTGTGTTGTTGTGATGCTGGAAGCTATACTACTGCTATTTCCAAATACCAGCTGGGTCACGCATTATGGTCAGGTTTCAGTGGAGCTTCCAGACAAAGATAGTGTAGGAGGGAGGTCCTAGTGATCTGCTTCTGAAAAATTGGCCAATGAAAATTTTATGAATAGCAGGGGAACATTGTCTGATATGGTATCAGAAGATGAGTCCTCAGGTTGAAAGGCATCAAAATATGACTGGGAAAAATCTGCCTCCTCAAGGTAAAGTTGACCTTAAGGACGTAGATGCATTAAAACTTTCAGGACCTTCATTTGCTGCTATGCCGTGACTCAAAATGAGGAGAAACAGCTGCAAACATCCATTTGCAATTGGAACATGGAATGTATGAAGTATGAATCTAGGGAAATTAGAAGCTGTCAAAAATGAAATGGAATGCACATCGTAGGCATTAATGAGCTGAAATGGACTGATATTGGCCATTTTGAATCAAACAAACATATGGTCTTCTTTGCTTGGAAAGTCCTATAGTGCTGTCATTACACCAGCACCAAGTTGATACTTAATTACAGTTCTTCTAAATTGATCCTGTACATATAATAATAATGATAACTAATTTTTAATACAAAAACCTACATGATAGGTATTATCTTCCTCATTTGCAGATGAGGGAAATCAAGGCTCAGAGAACTGACATAACCTTGCCCAGGGTCCTAGGATGAGTAATCGTCCAGTCAGGGTTATCGCCCATGGTTGTCTGATCCCCAAGTCCAAGTAGCTAGATTTCAAGCAGCTGCTGTTTAGTTGAAGGAAGCACAATAAAGACAGTAGGAGCAGAAGAGTATTACAAGGATTCACTAAAGTATGGACTTAAAAGAATGTGTCATTACCATGGCCAGCTGGAAGTAAGTCAAGGCATCAGGGGCAGAGGCTAGGAGTCCCCTGGACACCACGACAGGGTACCTGAAACAAATCCAGAGAGACCTCAGTGAGGAAAGAACCAAATGAAGAGAGGTATTCATTTGCCCAGAACATGTGCATACAGATGTAAGTTAAATGCCCTGTAACTGTAGCATTTACAAACTGTTGTCAGTTGCGGTCAAGTTGGCTCCAGCTCATGGTGACTTTGTGTAGAACAGAATGGAACGTGGCTTGACCCCGTGCTGTCTTCGTGGTTGTTGGTGTGCTTGACTCCATTGTTGTGGCTTTTGTGTAGAAGCTCCCAACCTAGGAGGCTCACCTTCCTTCCACCACTATGCTGGACATATTCTGTTGTCATCCATAGTGTTTTCATTGGCAAATTTTCTGAAGTAGGCTGTCAGGCCTTTATTCCTAGTATTCCTGTGTCTGGATGCACCTCTGAAACCTGTCCTCCATGAGAGAAGCTGCTGGTAATGAAATACTGGTAGCATAGCTTCTGGCATCATAGCGATCCACAATCTACTACAGTACAACAAACTGACAGACAGATGGTGAACTTACAAACTAGAGAATTGATAAACCATACAGGATCAGTTACAATTCATCCTGTTGATCTGTAAAACCTAGTTTGCCTGTATACCCTGGAATGCTAAGCATGTACCTGGTGTGCTGCAATAACTTTGCTTTTGCAAATTGAGTACAAAAAAAAAAAAAAGTGAATTAAATTACATTTAAAACTAACAAGATGGGTACTTAATCAGACACCATTATCCATAATTTTACACAGTGGTAAAGTATTGAAAAATCATCAAATTTCTCTTTTAAGTCCTAAATATAAATTTTCAGATGTCAGGTTATCTCTTATTCATTTCACAGAAATTTCCATATCTACATCAAGCACAGTAAAAATAATATGCTGGCAAAGAGGGACAAGAACCCCTTGATAATAATTTGCATTGTAATGTGTTTTCTGTTTCCAGTCTCTTTTACATGTGTTCTCATATCTGATCGGAATTTAGTAGTTCAAACTAATAGAGGCAGAATGTTTTGCAGTTTATGAAATTGTTCCCTTTCTTCACTCCTTTTTAACAGAGAAGAGAAAATAAGATTCAGAGAGAAGTAACCTCACAAAGGTCACCCAGCTAAAAAACGGTGAAGTCAAGATTTTAATCCACTTCTTTCAAAATCTGGCATGTCATACAACTTCTAAAGCTCAAACACTAGATGATTTTTGAGCTATTTTGAGGAAAAGGGTAATTGACATTTAAAGATATCATGTTTCTTAGCAACCACAGGAGTTTCATGGAGTTCATTTGATCTTCAACAAGATTCACACCCTGAACCAGGCTAGCTAACATTAAACTGTTGTTGCCCTATCAAAGTTTCAGGGGCCACTGGCAGGCGACACAGCTTATTTTGCTATTTCTGAGCAGAGACAGAGAGGAGATAACTAATAGCATGCCATCAACCATAAATGGATATAGAATTTTTGCCCTTTCCCTGATTCTGAACTGACCAGTGTACTATCACACCACTAGAAGGGCAAGAACAAACTGGTTCACAACCCCAAAGGGAGGAATAATGAGCATATCAGGAGTTTTCTCTTAAACACTCTCATACCCAGGCACCATGTTATTCTTAATAATCATTCTTCTCTGTGCAACCAGAAAAAGGGAATTGCTTGCTTTTTCAATAACAGAAATTTAGATATTTAAGCAGGTTGTTTGTTCCTTCCTCCATATTCCATCTACAGTATTTTAAATTGCTTCATGTATTTACATATTTACCTTTGTACCAACACAATAAGCATGTGAAAGACAATTTTTCTAAAATAGAAAATGCAACTCTAATCTCACTATTCTAACTCATCAACCATTTCCCATTTTTAGAGTTTTTTTTCAGCTAGCTAAGTGTGAACACATGATGCTTCTGTAATTGTAATCATTGTGTAGACACAACGTGGTGGTCTACTGTTTTTTGTTTGTTTGTTTGTTTCTGCTTAATATATTGATGCAAAAATTTCCGTGCTTTGAGTATGCTTTCTAATACCTTCTCACTGATCCTAAAAATGTAAAAACAATTTGCAACAATTTTAGGAAGATGGGGCAATCTACTTTCATAGTGACACTGCCTCAGAAACCCAAGGAGGGGTCGCTATGACTCAGGTCTGACTTGATGGCACATAACAACAACAAACAACAATAATATATGAGTTACTGACACAAGGATAACTCAGGGAAAACAAAATATATAACTAGGTGATATTGTTCACTTGATCAGGACATGTAGTACTCCCTTCTCCACAGTGACAGACTATACAGTACTGGTATGGGGTCAGGCACAGATGGAGGGTCCTGAATATAAAAAAAGCACATTCAGTAATCAATATAAAAGCCCTGTTATGTGCCAGGCAGTGATATGCACAACCAAAACCAACTTGTGAAAGACATGTTTTCATGTTCTCAGGAAGTTCAGGATCTAAAAGTGAGGACAGATGTTGAAATTAATTCTGAGACATGGTCCAAGATGGTGGTACAGTCAGACATCTCATAGCATCCCTCTTACAACTAAGATCTGAGAAAATAAGTGAATTGAAGGTAGATGACAACTTTGGAACTCTGAGCATCAAAGGCAAGGCTGAAGAATTGGACTGAAGCCAAATGGAAGGATGTACTGTACATAAACATGGACACAGAGAATTATGGATCACTGGTGCCCTGCCAAATGAACCTGTACATCACAACCACATTGAGATAAAGCAAATAGTCTTCCCAGTGGAAGCCCCCATCACCTGGTACAGCCAAGCAAGAATGACTCCATGTCCATGTCCAGAGCCAGGAGGAGTGATTCCCACCTACCTACCCATGTCAGGGGCTTGTGGACTGACAGCACAAGTTTCTAAGACCAGTCACCTGAGCTGGGGTCCATGGACCAGAAGAAACTTCTGCTTCTAAACCTGGCTGCTGGCACCAGGGGTCCAGTAACTTGTGACACCCCCTCTTTCACTCAACCAACTATACTGGAAGCCTGAGGACTTGTGGCTCCTGCCCCTACACCCTGCTACCCTCATTGGGGGCTTATACAATGCTGGTACTCACTGCTCCATGCAGCCACTGGCTCCAGGAGCCTGCAAACCAGAGACACACACTGCTATGCCCAGCCACTGGTACTGGGGCTTAGAGACTAGTGACACTGCCTACTCCCTCCAGCCACCTGCTCTGGGAACCTAAGGACTGGTGATGTACCCTTCCTTGTCTCACACTTGGGTGGACAGGGACATGCCCTCCTAGTGGACACTCATATATTGGTGACATCCATCTTGTCTCATCCTCTTCACTGCCCCTCCTCTGCAGCTAGAGGCTTATTCCCTCTCCAACCATCCCTGTGCAGCCCTGCCACCTGGGACCAATGGTGAGAGTTTTCATACCACCCACCCAGCATCTAATGATATGGGAACTCTTGCCCTGACCACTTAGCAACCAGCAGTGTGCACACACAACCTCCAACCCAGTGACCAGTGAGAATGCACCCTGCACCCACCTCAAGTGACCAGCTGGACAGACATATTCCCTCACCAGCAATGCCAGCTACATCCTCAGCTTCTACAGAGACCCATGATCACACACGTAGTTCCTGCCCCACCCATCTAGGGATAAGTGGGACAGTTCCAGTGCAGCCAGACTAGCGACCAGAGTACTAGGGCAAATGATTCATCTATTTGGATATATCAAAACAAAATGAAACCAAACAAAAAATAAGAACACA
>NW_006921603.1:9894200-9906912 GCF_000298275.1 Orycteropus afer afer | reverse complement strand
TATCACTGGTGACTTGAATGTAAAAGTTGGAAACAAAGAAGAGTTACCAGTAGTTGGAAAATATGGCCTTGGAGATAGAAATAATGCTGGAGATCGCATGATAAAATTTTGCAAGACCTATGACTTATTCATTGCAAATGCCTTTTTCAACAACATAAGCAATGCAATGACTATACACATGGACTTCACCAGATGGAATACACAGGAATCAGATTGACTACATCCATGGCAAGAGGTGATGGAGAAGTTTGGCCAAAACAAGGCCAGGAGCTGACTGTGGAACAGAACAGCAACTGCTCATAAGCACATTCAAGTTCAGGTTGAAGACAATTAAAATAGTCTACAAGAGCCAAAGTATGACCTTGATAATATCCCTCCTGAACTTAGAGACCATTTAAAGATTAGATCTGATGCATTGAACACAAATGATTGAAAACCAGAAGAACTGTGGGATGACATCAAGAGCATCATCCATGAAGAAAGCAAAAGCTCATTGAAAAGATAGGAAAGAAAGAAAAGACCAAAATGGATGTCAGAAGACACTCTGGAAATTGCCCTTAAATAAAGAGTAGCTAAAGTAAATGGAAGAAATGACAAGATAAAAGAACTGAACAGAAGATTTCAAAGAGCAGCTCAATCAGACAAAGCCAATTACTATAATGAAATGTGCAAAGACCTGGAGTTAGAAAACCCAAAGGAGAGAACACAGTCAGCATTCCTCAAGCTGAAAGAACTGTGGAAAAATTTAAGCTTCCAGTTGCAGTATTGAAATATTCTATGGGCAAAATATTGAATGATGCGGGAAGCATCGAAAGAAGAGGGAAGGAATACACAGAGTCATTGTACCAAAAAGACCATCCATTTCAGGAGGTGCCATATGATCAAGAGCCAATGATATTGAAGGAGGAAGTTGAAGCTGCATTGAAGGATTTGGCGAAGAACAAGACACAAGGAATTGATGGACTACCCATTGAGATGTTTCAACAAACAGATGCCCGGCTGGAGGCACTCACTTGGTTATGTCAAGAGATTTGGAAGACAGCTACCTGGCCAACTGACTGGAAGAGATCCATATTTGTACCCATTCCAAAGAATAAAATTGCCTTTATTTAAGGGCAATTTCCAGAGTGTCTTCTGACATCCATTTTGGTCTTTTCTTTCTTTCCTATCTTTTCAATGAGATTTTGCTTTCTTCATGGATGATGCTCTTGATGTCCCACAGAATGTGGAAATTACTGAAAAATATCATTAATTTTGCATGCAAGTAAAATCTTACTGAAGATAATTCAGAAATGGTTGCAGCAGTACATTGACAGAGAGCTTCCAGAAATGCAAGCTGGATTCAGAAGAGGATGTGGAATGAGGGATAGCATTGCTGATGTCAGATGGATCTTAGCTGAAAGCAAAGAATACCAGAAAGATGTTTACTTATGTTTTATTGACTATGCAAAAGCATTCAATTGTGTGGGTCATAATAGATTATGGATAACATCGAGAAAAATGGAAATTTCAGAACACTTGATTGTACTCATGAGGAACCTATGCATAGATCAGGAGGCTGTCATTTGAACAGAACAAGGGATATGCATGGTTCAAAATCAAGAAGGGAGGGTGTCAAGGTTGTATCTTTCACTATACTTATTCAACTTGTATGCTGAGTAAATAAGAAGCTGGATTATATGAAGAAGAACATGGAATCAGGATTGGAGGAAGACTCATTAACAACCTGTGATATGCAGATGACACAACTTTGCTTGAAGCACTTACTGATGAAGATTACAGACTATAGTCCGCAGTGTGGATTACACCTTAATATAAAGAAAACAAAAATCCTCACAACTGGTCCAACAAACAGCTTCATGGTAGATGAAGAAAAGGTTGAAGTTGTCAAGGATTTCATATTACTTGGTTCTACAATCAACACCAATGGAAGCAGCAGTCAAGACATCAGACAACATATTGCATTGGGAGAAATCTGCTGCAAAAGACCTCTTTCAAGTGATGAGAGCAAAGCTGTCTCCTTGAAGACTAAGGTGCACCTACCCCAAGCTATGCTATTTTCAATTGCCTCTTATGCATGTGAGAGCTGGACAATGAATAAAGAAGACCAAAGAAGAGTTGATTCTTTTAAGTTGTGGTGTTGGAGAAGAATTCTAACAGTACCATGCTCTGCAAAAAGGACTAAAAAAGCTGTCCTGGAAGAAGTGCAGCAAGAATGCTCTTTGGAAGTGAGAATGGCAGACTTTGTCTCACCAACTTTGGTCATGTTGTCAGAAGGAACCATTTCCTGGAGAAGGATATCATGCTTGGTAAAGTGGAGGGTCAACAAAGAAGGGGAAGACCCTCAACGAGATGGATTGACACAGTGGCTGCAGTGATGAGCTCAGGTATAGCAAGGATTGTGAGGCTGGTGAAAGACTGGACAGTGTTTCATCCTGCTGTGCATAGGGTCACTATGAGTCAGAGACGACTTGATGGCACCTAACAACCACCACCACAACAATATATAATATAACACCTTAATGCCTCAGAGACAACAAACAATATCAAATTTCATATAGAAGCAAGACAAGCTGACTCCAGCAAGTTACCAAAACAATCAGAAAATCTTCCAGAAGAAGAAATAGCTTTGGAATTATAAGACTAATCTATAGGGTTCCTGAGAGATGAAGAAAGAACCAAAGAGAACAGAGACAAAGCAATAAAAGAATTCATGAAAACAATACAAGAATAAAATGACAAAATAAATAGATAATTATAAACCATACAAAAATAGTAACTAGAACTCCAAAAGATTAATAATAAAATTTCACAAATAGACAATTCAGTAGAAGGACAGAGGAGCAGAATTGAATCAATGGAAGACAGGATCCAGAAAATAAGCTCCTGGCCACCAATTTTTTTAAGTTAAAATAAGAAAAAAGAATGAAGAAAGCCTAAGAATTATGTGGGACATAATTTACATGTAATTGGGATTCCAGACCAGAAGGTGGCTAAATAAAACCAACAAAAACAACAACAAAAAAAAAACAACTGAATTCTTGAAGATTTGTTGGCAGAAAACCTTCCTAATATTATGAAAGTTGGGAAGATATAATTCCAAGAAGCTCAATACACCTCACGCAGTACAGACTCCAAGAGAGAGCTGCAAACACATGTCATAATCAAATTTGCTAAAATCAAAGACAAAGAAAGAATCCTTAGGACAGTTTGGAATAAAATGACAAGTCATCTACAAAGGGGAACCAGTAAGACTAAGCCCTAATTAGTAGGCAAAAAACACGTAGGTAAGAAGGCAGTGGAAAGATATATATAAAACCTTGAAAGAAAAAAATGCCAACCAAGAATTATATATCCAGCAAAACTGTCTCTCAAATATGATGGCAAAATTAGAACATTTCCAGATAAACAGAAGTTAAGTGAATTTGTAAAAGCTATACCAACATTGTAAGAATTACTAAAGGGAGTCTGTAAAGTAGAGAAACAACATCAGGCAATAACCTGAGATAAGGACACAGGACAGCATCAGCCAGATACCAATCCAGATAAAGAATTCTCAAATATAAAACAAAGCTAAAAGACTGAAACAGGGAACCAGAGATGTCAATCTGTAAATGATAAAAATGTCAAAACAAAAAATAGGAATAAATAGTGTAATTGCAGAACTTTCATATGGAGAGGAAGTCAAGGTAATATCAAGAAATAAAAAACTGTGGTAAACTTAGAAAGATAAAGGTAAATTTCAAAGTAACCACAAAGAAAGTTAATGAACATACTTATCAAAATAAAAAAGATGAAAAATATGAAGACTCAGTAAACATAAAGTCAACAACAATGAAAGAAATTAAATGAAAATCCAGACATGAAAGAACTCAGCACAGAAAATTAACAAAAAAACCACCTACATCACTAAAAAGAAAAAGCCTCAATAAAATGACTGCAGTAAACTCATACTTTCAGAGAATCAACCATAAAAGATAAAGAAGGACATTATATAATGATTATAAGTTCTATCCCCCAAGAGGGCATAACCACAATCAATATATATAGGCTTCAAAAATACATAAACCTTAACAGCACCAAAAAAAAAAAAGAAAGAAAGAAATAGTTCCACAGTAATAGTAGGAGATTCAACACACCACTTCTGGTGAAAGACAGAACAACTAGAAAGAAATTTAAAAAAGATACAGAATATCTAAATGCCACAATCAATGACCTTGACCTCATAGACATATACAGAGCATTCCACCCAACAGAAGTTAAGTATACATTCTTTTCCAGTGCACATGGATCATTCTCCAGAATAGACCACATTTAGGCTACAAAGCAAGCTTCAATAAAATCCCAAACATAAAGTTAATACAAAGCATTTCTCTGATCACAATACAAAAAAGGAAACCAGTAATAGAAACAGCAAGAAAAAAAAAAAAGAAATATGGAAACTGAATAGCACCTTGCTTAAAAACCACTGATCAGTAGGAGAAATAAAAGATTAAATAAGAAAACTTCCTAGAATCAAATGGGAATTAAAACACAACATACCAAAATATTTGGAACACAGCAAAATCAGTACTCATAAGATAATTTATAGCAATATATACACACATCAAGAAAGAAGAAAAGAACAAAATCCAAACTTTAGCCCCAAAAAAACATTAACCACTAGAAAAAGAGCAGCAAAAGTATATCACAGTGGCTGGAAGAAAAGAAATAAAGATTAGAGGAAAAATGAATGAAACAGAGAATGGAAAAGCAATAGAATCAGAAGACTAGAATTTGGTTCTTTGAAAAGATAAATAAGATTGACAAACCACTGGCCAAACTGACAAAAGAAAAGCAGAAGAAGCAAATAAACCAAATAAGAAATGAAATGGGTGACATCACAACAGAACCAACTGAAATAAAAAGGATCATACTAGAATACTAAGAAAAACTCTATCCCAACAAATTAAAAAACCTGAAGGAAATGGACAAATTTCTAGATACATACCACCTATTTAAATAAACAGAATTGAAGGCAGAAAAACTGAACATAACCACAGCAAAAGAAAAGACTGAAGAAATAATTTTTAAAAAACTTCCAACACACAAAAAATCTCTGGCCTGGATAGCTTCATTGGATAATTTTACCAAACATTCACAGAAGAGTTCATGCCAATACTGCTTAAACTATTTCAGAGCATAAAATAGGAAGGAATACTCAAATTCATTCCATGAAGCCAGTATAACCCTGATATCAATGACTGGCAAAAACACCACCAAAAAAGAAAATTACAGATCAATATCCCTTATGAGTATAGATGCAAAAATTCTCAACAAAATCCTAACCAATAGAATTCAATAGCATATCAAAAAAAAAAAAAAAAAAAAAAGCACATCATGACCAAGTGGGATTCATACTACGTATGTAACAATAGAAAAATCAATGTAATCTGCCAAATAAATAAAAACAAAATTGATAATCTCAGTTGGTGCAGGAAAGACATTTGATAAAACCCAACAACAGTTCCTGATAAAACTCTAAGCAAAATTGGAATTTTTATGTGCTTCTAAAGACTTCTCCAAAAGAGTAAAAAGAGAACCTACAGATTGTGAAAAAATATTTCCCAACAACATATATGACAAGGGACTTATTTCTCAAATTTATAGAAAGCTCTAATACTTCAACTACAAAAAGAAAAGCTATCCAATTTAAAAAATGGGCAGAAGAATCGACACTTCACTGAAGAGGATATTCAGGCAGCCAAGAAACACATGAAGAAATGTTCATGATTATTAGCTATTAGAGAGATGCAAATGAAAACAACAGTGAGATACCATCTCACCCTAGCACTAATAGCAAAGTTCAACAAGACAGAAAATAACAAATGCTGGCAAGGATGTTGAGTGATTGGAACTCTCATATGCTGCTAGTGGAACTGTCAAATGATACAACCACTGTGGAAAGCAGTATGGCGATTCCTCAAAAAGTTGGAATTAGAAATATCATTTGATCCAGCAATCCCATCACTAGGGATATATCCTAAAGAAGTGAGAGTCAGGACAAGAACAGATATATGCATACCCATGTTCATTGCAGCACTATTTATAATAGCAAAAAGATGGAAACAACCTAAGTGCCTGTGAACCAAAGAATAGATAACCAAACTGTGGTACATCCACACAATGGAATACTATGCAACCCCAAAGAATAACATAGAATCTGCAAAACACTGCATAATGTGGAAGAACTTGGAGGATATTAGGCTGAATGAAATAAGTCAATCACAGAAGGACAAGTATTGTATTAGTCCATTATTGTGAAAAGTCAGGGAAAGGTTTATATATGGAAGGAAATTTTCTTTGTTGGTTATCAGGGATGTGAGAGGAGAGGAGGGAACACTGTTAGATAGGTAGAGACAAGTACTGATTTGGGTGAAGGGAAAGGCAGTGCACCAAATGTGAGTGATCAACACAGTGGCATTGAGGAAGACGAAGACATAGAGAGGTACATGAGAGATACAGACAACAAAGATGAATTCTTTAGCACATACAGTACTGCATTATCAGTGATGGCAAACATTAATCTATGGGCAATGGATGGACAGACTGAATGATCAGGTATGTCTAGGCAGGGGGGAGTGTGCCCATGACAATGTTTAGGGTTGGCAGATGATGTTTCTACAAGTATATTTGTATGTTCTGTAAGAATGTCGAGGTATATAGTAGAGCTGACAAGGGATAAGGTTGCAGTGACTTCTCGGCCACAGCCAGCTACCAGAGTGAGTGAGTAGTTGGACTTATGGGCTTGTGACCATGATCCCTGGGGATATCAAGGTCAATTGGCATAACATACTACACAACAACACTGTTCCAGATCCTACTTTGGTGAGTAGCAACTGGGATGTTAAAAGCTTGCAAACAGCCATCTAAGTGCAATGATGGGTCTCTCCTTGTCTAAGCAAAGAAGAATGAAGAAAACCAAAGACACATGGAAACAGTTAGTCCCAGGACTGATAGACTTTGTGATTCTCGGCCTATATGACCATAATACCAGAAGAACTAAATGGTGCCCGGCTACCACTGTCAACCACTTGGAGGGGGATCTGTGTAGGAGATCCTGGACAGAGTGGGAAAATAATGTGGAACAAAACTCAAAATTATATGTATATATATAAAGACCAGGCTTGCTGGTCTGATAGAACCTGGTGAAACCCCTGAGACTATGGCCCCTAGCTACCCTTCAGGTCTGGAATTGAAATCCTGTGGCTTCCAGCCAAATAAAAGACAGGCAAAAGGGATGAACATTTACATCAGGCAGATACACTCCTTGGAGATATCAATCATGGAAGAACAGAAGGGCAGTGTACACACAAGGAGACAGCTTGGGGGGGGGCAGGAGTGCATGGGAGGAAATGACATAAGGAAGAGCTAACTATGGGGAGGAAGTGGGAAGAGAGTTGTTACATTGTGGGAAATTGCAGTCAATGTCATGAGACAAAACGTGTATAAACTGCTGTATGGAAAATGAAATTATAAACCTTCACCCAAATCACAATGAAAATAGAAAAAAAAAGCGGGGGGGACTGTACAAAGAAAGGGAGCTCTGGTGGCGTAGTGCCTAAGGCACTTGACTGCTAACCAGAAGATTGGCAGTTAAAACCCACTCCTTGGAAAGAAGGTTAGGCAATCTACTTCCGTAGTGATACTGCCTCAGAAGCCCAAGGAGGGGTCGTGATGAGTCAGAGACCACTTGACGGCACATAATGACAACAACAACATACAAAAAAAACTACAAAACGCTACTACAAGAAACCAAAAGAGACCTACATAAATGAAAAAAAAAAAAAAAAGTACTATGGTCAAGGATAGGAGGACTTAACATTGTGAAAATATCAATACTATCCAAAGTGATCTATAGATATAATACAGTCCCGATCCAAATTCCAACAATATTCTTTAATGATATGGTGTGAAAAGGGTGTGGTGGAAGTATCTGACCTTTTCTAACTTAACAAGGGGGATGCGTGAGAATTAAGGTAAACAACAGCCCAAGACTGATTCCTGTGAAGTGGAAGTCAGACATATCTCCACCCTCTAACTTTTTACTAAGTCTGACATCAAACATCCCTCTCAAGGCACTCTCTACTTTTCTGCTGGGTCACACAGAACTTACACACAATATTTATGATTATAAGATTTATTAAGCAAGTAATAGGTTACAATTCAGGATCAGAAATCGCTCAGGATACAGTTCTTCAATCAGGACAGTCTATTCTCAGTAGTGCCTGTGGGCATGCCTCTCTCTGGCCTTCAACCTCTTGACCTTTCATCCCCTTGGCTTCTGCCCTGCAGAAGA
Source organism: Orycteropus afer afer (assembly GCF_000298275.1). Classification (NCBI taxonomy): domain Eukaryota; kingdom Metazoa; phylum Chordata; class Mammalia; order Tubulidentata; family Orycteropodidae; genus Orycteropus; species Orycteropus afer. The sequence continues at coordinate 9,898,574 of NW_006921603.1, read as the reverse complement.
AGAGAAGAGGGTTACACAACTTTTTTGACTCTGCCTATGTAAGTGTCTAGAAGCACTCCTTCCACCAGTAAGCCTTAGCCTAAAGGTGCTCAGCTCTAGTTCCATGGGTCTGCAAAATTAGTTCCACCAAGTGCCTGGAGGCACCCCACTCCACCAGCAAGCCTCCTGCCTGAAAATGCTCAGCTTTCTCGCTCTGTGGGCCAGAAGCCTACTAAGCTGTCTCCTCCTAGGTCTCTTGCTGGTCTCCTGGTTCTGCTGCCACTGCTTCTATGCCACTGCTTCTCTCCATCTCTTGCCATCTCAGCGAGGTTTTACAGCTCTCTATGTCTCCTGAGCCAATGAGGTTCAGCACAGAGATCTCAGGCCAAAGTATGTGTTTCATTTCTGGCTCTTGTTTCTTGATGGTACTGAGATCCCATTTTTCCTTGTTTGGGATAGCTTATGTTAAGCCTAGCAGAATGGCAAAACTGACCAATTCCCACATTAGGGTCCCATATGTCTTATTTGCATGGTCTCACCCCATAAGGGTTCCATGAACCTTATTTACATTATTAGCAAGCTATCTAATCACCTTGTTGGCCCACAAACACCTCCTAGGAGCTCTGGTGGTGTAGTGCCTAAGGCACTTGACTGTTAACCAGCAGGCCAGTGGTTCAAACCCTCCAGCCACTCCTCGGAAGGAAGGTTGAGCAAGCTACTTCCACAGTGATACCTCCTCAGAAACCCAAGGAGGGGTCGCTATGAGTCGGGTCCAACTTGATGGCAAATAACAACAGCAACAATTCAGTCAGTTGGTGGGAGATACAAAGCCCATGCCCACAGAGGCCATGCTAAGTAATTCACCGATGAAAAACCTAATCACCAAATTTATATGGAAAGGGAAGAGACCCCAGTTAAGTAAAGCATTATTGAAGAAGAAGAACAAAATAGGAGGTCTGTCACAACCTGATCCCCAAACCTACTATGTAGCCATAGTAATCAAAACAGTTTGGTGCTGGTACAACAACAGACACATAGAACCCAGAAGTAAATCCATCCACCTAAGGACAATTGATCTTTGATAAAGGGCCAAAGTCCCTACATGGGGAAGAGACAGTCTGTTTAACAAATGGTGTTGGCAAAACCTTACAGCTATCTGTAGAAAAATAAAACAGGATTCATACCTCACACTACACACGGAAACTAATTCCAAATAGATCAAAGACCTAAATATAAAATCTAAAACTAAGAAGATCATGGAAGAATAAATAGGGAAAGTGCTAGGGCCCTTCATATTTGGCATAAATAAAATATCAAATATAATTAACAATAAGCAAACAGCAAAAGATGAACCACATAAATTGGGCCTCCTAAAAATGAAACACTTATGCTCATCAAAAGATGTTTCCAAAAGAATAAAAAGAGAACCTGCAGACTGGGAAAACAATTTTGGCAATGACATATCTGGCTACAGCCTAATTTCTAAAATATATAGAAAATTTCAACATCTCAACAACAAAAAGACAAACAATCCAACTAAAAAAGTGGGAAAAGAGTATGAACAGATACTTCACCAAAAAAGACATTCAGACAGCTAACTAACACATGAAGTAATGCTTATGATCTTATCCATTAGAGAGATGCAAATCAAAATTACAATGAAATACTTTCTTACCCTTAATTAATAGCATTAATTAAGATAAAACAGAAAATAACAAATGTTGGCAAGATTGTGGGGAGATTGGAACTCTAATACACTGCTGATGGGAGTGTCAAATGGTATAACAACAATAGAAAATGATACAGCACTTCCTTAAAAAGCTCGAAGTAGAAACACTATATGATTCAATAATCCCACTCCTAGATGTATATCCGGAAGAAGTAAGAGCCATGGCACAAATAGATATGTACAGACTTATGTTTGCTATAATATTATTCACAATAGCAAAAAGATGGAAACAATCAAAGTGCTCATCAATGGAATGAATGGATAAACAACCTGTGCTATATGCATACGATAGAAAACTATGCGACAATAAAAAATAGTGATCAATCTGTGAAATATCTTACAACATGGGTGAATCTGGAGGACTTTATGCTGAGTGAAATAAGTCAATAAAAAAAGGACAAATATTATGTGAGACCACTATTACTTAAAAAGTAAAAATACAGGGTAAGATTTATATTTTAAAAAATTGATGGTTACCAGAGATTTGATGGAGTGGGAGAGGGAATTACTAACTAGATAGAAGACACATGTTAATATTAGTGAAAACCAAAACCAAACTCACTGTCTTCAAATCAATTCTGACTCATAGCTACCGCCACTGGGTTTCTGAGGCTTAAATCTCTATAGAAGCAGACTGCCTCATCTTTCTTCTGTGGAGCATTTGGTGGGTTTGAACCACAAATCTTTTGGTTAACAGCCAAATGCCTTAACCACTACACCACTAAAGCTCCTTAATATTAGTGAAATAATACACATATGGTAGTGGTGGTGGGGGGAAGTCAGCACAAGGTGACCAAGGCAAAGGAAGACACTGAGAAGAATGCAAGGATAAAGGGAAACAATGGTAATTAAATCATCACTTCTTCCATTCTCTTTAGCTGCTCTCCAAGAGCAAGTTTCAGAGTGTCTTCTGACTTGCATTTTGGTCTTTTCTTTCTTTCCTATCTTTTTTTTTTTCTTTTAAATGCATTTTATTGAAATATAATTTATGTGCAGTGAAGTAACAAAACTAAAGTGACATGGGTCAATGCATTTTTGTTTTTTAAGTGTTCCCTCCACTCCCCTCCCACCCCTGGCAACCAACAAAGAAAGTTTCCCTCCATATATAAACCTTTCTTTGACCCTCCACAACAATGAACTAATACTATATTTTTCCTTCTGTGGTTGACTTATTTCACTCAGCATAATGTCCTCCAAGTTCATCCATATTATGCAGCATTTTGCAGAATCTACATTATTCTTTAGTGCTGCATAGCATTCCAGTATGTGTATGTACCATAGTTTGGTCATCCACTCCTCCACTGATGGGCATGTAGGTTGTTTCCATCTTTTTGCTTTTGTAAACAGTGCTGTGATGAACATGAGTGTGCATGTATCTGTTCCTATCCTGGCTCTCACTTCTCTAGGATATATACCTAGTAATGGGATTGCTGGGTCAAATGGTATCTCCAATTCCAGCTTTCTAAGGAATCGCCATATTGCTTTCCACAGTGGTTGTGTAACTTCACAGTCACACAAGCAGCATATAAGAGTCTCAATCTCTCCACATCCCCACCAGCATTTATTATTTTCTGTCGCATTGAACCTTGCCATCAGTGCTGGGATGAGATGGTAGATCTCATTGTTGTTTTGATTTACATCTCTTTGATGGCCAATGACTGTGAGCATCTTTTCATGTATTAGCTGACCACCTGAATATCCTCCTTGGTGAAGTGTCTATTCATGTCTTTTGTCCATTTTTCAATTGGATTGTTAATTCCTTTATTGTTGCGATGTTGGAGTTTTCCATCAATCTTAGAGATAAGTCCCTTGCCAGATATATAATTATCAGCAAATATGAATTTGTTGCTGTAATTTTTGTCAGGTGCTTTTTAATTGTGTCAATTTCTTTGGTCCATATAATTTTCTCTGTGATGTTATCATCATTTTGTCTGTGATGTTATCATTTCCTTTACTCTGTGATGTTATCATTTCCTTCATTGCTATTGTTTTAGTATTTGCTGAATATTTATGCTGTTCCTCTTTTTTATTTTGATGTGAAGGTTTATCATTTTTCTTTGAGGTTACCCTGTGATTTATAGTTTTTTTTTTTTTTTTCCAACTATAGAACAGTCCATTCTATCTTGTAGTTGTCTTGACTTGCCTTCCATCTAGAAGTTCTGTAATGACACAGATTTTTTCCCTCTTTTTGGTTTGTAGCTGTCTTCATTTGTTTGTTGGTGTCTCTGGTTCCCCATTTACAATCTTGTAGGCTTATTTACTTTGGATACTTCCATAGCTGGGTTGGTTTCTGGGTTATATCACCATGTGTGTTAATGGTCAGTTGTTGTTAGTTGTTGTTGCTTCTCTGTCCAAAGGGCTCCCTTTAGCATCTCTTGTAAGGTTGGTCTGGTTTTAACAAATTTCATTAATTTCTGCTTATCTGGAAATGTTCTAACTTCACCATCACATTTGAGGGACAGTTTTGCTGGGTACATAATTCTTGGTTGGAAATTTTTCTCTTTCAGAGTTTTATATATACTATCCCACTGTCTTCTCACCTGCATAGTTTCTGTTGAGAAATTCAAGTTTAGTCTTATTAATTGCCCCTTGTGGGTAACTTTTCATTTTTTTCTGTGCTGCTCTCATGATTCTTTCTTTGTCTTTGGTTTGGTGAGTTTGATGAT
>NW_006921603.1:9892343-9893846 GCF_000298275.1 Orycteropus afer afer | reverse complement strand
TGTTTCTCCTGCTTTATCTTGCTTCTTTGTGTGGACTGTGATGCTCTGTTGTCTCCGAGGCATTGTGATGTTTTTGTGTTTATATTTAATTGGTGATTTTATGTTGGAGTGATTTGTCCACAGTTTTCATTTTCTTTGTTTTGTTTGTATGTTATCTATACAGGCAGGGTACTGTGCTGTACTCCTCTGTTCACTAGTTGACAGCACTTATATACTCATCACCTGTCTCCTTTCCTGTTGTCAGCCTCTTGTATGTGCATGCCGCCCCTGGCAAACAGAGCCTGTTCTTAGGTCCCTGGAATCCAAATGCGAATGCTATCACTTTAAAATCCAAAATGGTTACCACTTGTAAACATTCAAAATGGACATACCCTCAGTCACTTTAAATATCCAAAATGGCCACTGATTGTAAACATTCAAAATGGCTGTGCTGTTGGTCATTTTAAATATCCAAAATGGCTGCCACATGTAAACTATCAAAATGGCTGCACCCTCTGGACAGCAGGAAATCCACAGCTCAGGTTGTCTCCCTCCTTGCTGTTTCCCTTCCTAGTCATAGGCCACCAGAGCAGTTGTCCCTGCAGCCCTTGGTGACCAGGACTGATATTTAGGTCAATTCTCAGGTCCCAATACCACTTAGATATATTCAGGCTGTTGGTCTTGTTAGAGTAGCTGACAGTCCACAGCTCTGACTGTCTCTGTACTCACTGTTTTCATTCAGGTTTTTTCACTAGTTGGTGCATAATCCACTTCTGTATAGTTCCTTTGAAAGCTCAGGGTTCCAGGATTATCTTCTGTATCTCTGTCAATTGCTTTTTTTTTTCTTTGTTGAAGACGGTCTGTGTCGCTTGTCTGCCTATTCCTCCATCTTACTGGAAGTCCCCTTTCCTGTCTTTTTAATGACCTTTTACTTTCTTCATGTATGATGCCCTTGATGTCATCCCACAACTCATCTGGTCTTTCGTCACTGGTGTTCAAGACATCAAATCTTATCTTCAGATGTCCGCTAAATTCATGTGGGATATACTCAAAGTTGTATTTTGGCTCATGGATTTGTTTTAATTTTCTTTAGCTTCAACTTAAACTTGCATGCAAACCATTGATGGTCTGTTCCATAATCAGCCTTGTTCTGACTGATGATACTGAACTTCTGCATCATCTCTTTCCACAGATGTCAATTTGATTCATGTGTATTTCATCTGCTGAGGTCCATGTGTATAGTTGCCATTTATGTCACAGTCATTAAATCAAATGTATTGCATTGGGAGAATCTGCTGCAAAAGATCTCTTTAAAATGTTAAAATGGCGTTCAGGCAAGATGATGGACTAGGCAGAAAGACTGCACAGACCCTCTTCAACAAAGAAAAAGGAAACCAATTAACACAGACACAGAAGATAATCCTGGACCCCAGAGTCTTAAAGAGAAGGATATAGAAGTGGACTAAACCCCAACTAGCAGAAGAATTTGTGTGAAAATACCAAAAAAGGAGACAGATGGAGCTG
>NW_006921603.1:9885540-9889802 GCF_000298275.1 Orycteropus afer afer | reverse complement strand
AATGTCATGAGACAAAGTATATGTAAACTGCTGTATGGAAAGTGAATTTGCTCTGTAAATCTTCATCCAAATCACAATTAAAAAAAAAAAAAAAGAGGAAAAAAAAAGAGTAAAGTGTTAAAATGCAAAGATGCACTTTGAAGATTAAGGTGCACTTGACGCAAGCTGTGATATTTTCAACCATCTCATATGCATGTGAAACCAGGACAATGAGTAAAAAAGATGGATGAAGAATTGATCCATATGAATTGTGTTGATGAAATATGTTGAAAATACAATGGACTGCTAGAAGAATGAACATATTTGTCTTGAAAGAAGTGCTGCAAGAATACACCTTGGAAGTGAGAACGGCCAGTCTTCACCTCTTGTACTTTGGTCATGTTATTCAGTCCCTGAAGAAGCATATCTATCCTGCTTGGTAAAGTAGAGGGTAAGCAAAAAACGGATAGACCCTCAGTGAGACAGATTGACACAGTAACTGCAATGATGGGTTCAGGCATAGCAACAATTTTGAGGATGGTGCAGGACTGGGCAGTGTTTTGTTCTGTTGTGCATGGGGTCACTATGAGTTGAAACTGACTTGATGGCAACTGACAACAATGATAAATACTTCAACACAGATGATCCTGCAACAATAGTTTTAACAAACAATAATTTACAAATGGATACATGGGTAGATAGGTAAGCTGAAGAGGTGTGGAAGGGTGTAAAGGAGCACACTCACCTGCAGATATATGTTTGGTTGTGTATATTTCTATGTACATATTTGTAGGCCCTGCATGTATATTAATTTACACAATAGAGCACAAGACCTCTCAGTCATGGAAACATCTTAGACATAATCAAATACCTCACAGGACAAAATTCCTAGGCTCAAAGGCAAAGGACTATAGATTTGTGGAGCATCTATGTCAATTGTCAAACATAGTTCATAAAGACAATGTTCTGCATCCTACTTTGGTGAGTAGCATCTATGGTCTTAAAAGCTTGTGAATGGCTAAGATACAGCTATTGGTCTCTTCCTGTATGGAACAAAGGAGAGTGAGGAAAACAAAAGTTCCAAGGGAGTAATTAGTCCAAAGGGCTACTGGATCACATGAACCATAGTCTACACGCCCCTGAGACCAGAACTAGAGGTGCTCAGCTACCACTACCAACCCCTGTGACTGGGATCACTACAGTGGGTCAGAGTAGAAAAAAAAAATGTAGAACAAATAATTAAATTTATAAAGAATACCAGAATTGTTGGTCTGACAGAGACTGGAGGAATCCCTGAGACTATGATACTAAGATACACTTCTGACCTGGAACTGAAGCCATTTCCAGATATCACCTTTCAGTCAAGCAATAGGGCCATAAAATAAATTTAATAAAATAATAGTGAACAATCAATTCCAAACCAAACCAGATTCACTGCCGTCAAGTTGGAGCTGACTCATAGCGACCCCTCCTTGGGTTTCTGAGTCAGTATCACTACGGAAGTAGATTGTTCAATCTTCCTTCCAAGGAGTGGCTGCTGAGTTTGAACCTCCAGCCTTCTGGTTAGCAGTCAAATGCCTTAGGCACTACACCACCAGAGCTCCTTTGAACCTCAGTTATATGAGATCAAAAGGAAAATGTTTGCCCCAAAGTCAAGATGAGAAGGCAAGAAGGGGTAGAAAATCCAGATGAAAGGAAACAGAACCCAGAGCAGAAATGGGGACAGTGCTGACACATTGTGGGAAATGCAGCCAGTATCATAGAACGTTTTATATACAAACTATTGATGGGAAACTAATTTTCTCTGTAAACATTTATCTAAAGCACAATAAAAGAAAGAAAGAAACTAATCATTCTAATACAATTAAAAGACTATGAGAACAGAGGACTGCAAGGGGGCTATGGGTTCTTAGGGAAGGGAGCAGTGATCCAAGGGAATCCAGGATTCTCCTCAGAGAACCAAGCAGTTGGAATAGTTTGTTTGAATATGGGTATGCTGTCTACTCTAAGATTATTTTCCTAAATAATGTCTTTTTATTTCTCCATTCTATTGTCTCCCAGTTTGTCTCTCCCCACGACCCCTGCCCTTATGACTTCTTATCTCTGTTAGGGAAAGTTGCCCTTGCTTCACAGACGGGTGGAAAATAACAGTCTAAACAGTAGACCATCTGCCTAAAATACTGTGTTTCCCTGGCTTCTACTGTCCCTGGAGACACATTAAGTTGTATTATTAATTTTTTTTCCAAAGCCTTTTTCCTCGAGTTCCCGTTGGCCATGAGCTGTAAACAGAGGCATAGATAATATCAATACAGTAGTCACAGAAGCCAAGTGGGTGATATTGTCCACAGTAAATTGAATGTAAAATTGCCATATATATGTATATATGTGTATGTGTGTGTGTGTGTGTGTGTGTATTTCCAAGTACTTGACTCATTTGCTTTGCCCTTTGAGAATTTCTACCTTGAAAGGCCAGAGAAGATAAATTTGATATGCACTTTCCTACTTGGACTCTAGAGGTACTTGGACTGTAGAAATACATGACTCTGCAAAAACCAGTCTCCAGCCAGGACACAGCTGTCCTGAAGGCAACCAGGTGTTCTTTCATTCTATTGCACAGCTGTGGGAAGGTCACCATGTATCTGAGGAGACAGCAAAGCCTAGACATTGAGTCTGAGAATGTTTACATTGGCTCCTTGGTTTTGCCCTGGCTGCTTGGTTTTGCCCTAGTCCCATTTCAGATTCTTCTCCCCATGCTTAGGCATCCATTAACACCCTATGATAACTGCGCTCCACATTCCTTCCTTCCAGTTACCTCTTTCCTTTGATAGCTTTTTCTCTCACAAAACAAAACAAAATAAAAGTTTGGTTTAACCTATCTAGAAGCACTGGGCAGTGTTTTGGTTCGTTATATATAGGGTTACTATTAGGTGGAACTGACTCAAGGACATCTAACAACAATAAAAACGGGTATCTCCCTATAGGCAACTAGGAGTTGAGAACAACCCATTTGTACCTATAGATGCATCTATTTGCAAGAGAAAGCAATTCAAATTTGTGACTCTCAAAATATTGCTACATGCAACTCTTCCCACCCCTCCCGCCATACTCTCAAACATTCTTTAAGATGCTCCTGAATTACTGAAACTTTAAATGTGAAGTTTTCAAGTGGAAAGAAACTATTGTCTTGCTATCTTGCCTCACTCCAGTTACTTTCCAATAACTTCCCTAGGTCGGCCTGCTGCCTTGGAGCCTGCTCTGAGCTAGTTTTCCATCAGAACTCTGAGCAGAAAAATTCACAGACAAGATTTGATGGCTCCACTTGTGCCCTGCTAGTTCTTTCTGTTTAGTGGTGACAAGCTGGGAGAAGTTCTGCAACATCTTCACATGCCTCCTCCCATGTTCCACATGTACAAAAAAAGTAAAATATACCTCCATTGTTTTAAAGTATTATTAATTCTTCACATACACATCAAGGGCTCTTTTGAATGCAGCTCCATGTATCATGTAAGACTTGTTGTTGTTGTTGTTGTTAAGTGCCATTGAGTTGTTTCTGACTCATAGCGACCCATGCACAGCAGAACAAAACACTGCCTGATCCAGCACCAGCTCCACAATCCTTGTTATACTTGAGCCCATCGTTGCAGCCACTGTGTCACTCCATCTCGTCGAAGGTCTTCCCCTCCTTCGTCGACCTTCCACCTTACCAAGCATGTTATCCTTCTCCAAGGAATGGTCCCTTCTGACAACTTGACCAAAGTAGGTGAGACGAAGTCTGGCCATCCTTGCTTCCAAGGAGGATATCAGCTGCACTTCCTCCAGTACAGATCTGTTAGTTCTTTTGGCAGTCCATGGTACCTTCAGCATTCTTCACCAGCACCACAACTCAAAAGCATCAACTGTTCTTTGGTCTTCCTTATTCATTGTCCAGCTCTCATGTGCATAGGAGGTGATTGGAAATATCATGGCTTGTGTCAAGTCCACCTTAGTCCTCAAGGAGACATCCTCGCTCTTCAGCACTTGAAACAGTTCCTTTACGGTTGACTTTCCCAATGCTACACGTCGTCCAATGTCCTGACTGCTGCTTCCATTGGCATCGATTGTAGAACCAAGCAACATGAATTCTTCGACAGCCTCAATCTTTTCTCCATTTATTGTGATGCTACTTATTGGTCCAGCTGTGAGGATTTTTCTCTTCTTTATATTGAGCTGTAATCCATACTGCAGACTGTGTTCCTTAATCTTCATCAGTAAATGCCTCAAGTCATCCTCACTTTCAGCAAGCA
>NW_006921603.1:9842349-9868768 GCF_000298275.1 Orycteropus afer afer | reverse complement strand
ATATGTGAACTGCTGTATGGAAAGTGAATTTGCTCTGTAAATCTTCACCCAAATCAAAATAAAATAATAATAAAAAAAGATCTGACAAATCTGTTCTGGAGGAAGTACAGCTGGAATGCTCCTTGGAAGCGAGAATGGCCAAACTTCATCTCACCTACTTTGGTCATGTTATCAGAAGGGACCATTCCCTGGAGAAGGATGTCATGCTTGGTAAGGTGGACTGTCAACAAAGGAGGAGAAGGACCTCAACAAGATGGATTGGCACAGTGACTGCGGTGATGGGCTCAAGTATGGCAAGGATTGTGGAGCTGGTGTGGGACTGGGCAGTGTTTCGTTCTGCTGTGCATAGGGTCTGTGTGTGTCAGATACAACTTCCCAGCACCTAATAACAACATTTTGTTGAAACATCTCAATGGGTATTCCATCAATTCCTGGAGCCTTGTTATTTGCCATTTCCTTCAGTGCAGCTTCAACTTCTTCCTTCAATACCATTGGTTCTTGATCATATGGCACCACCTGAAATGGATGAAGATTGACCAGGTCCTTTTGGTACAATGACTGTGTATTCCTTCCCTCTTCTTTCGACGCTTCCTGCATCATTCAATATTTTGCCCATAGAATCTTTCAATATTGCAACTCAAGGCTTAAATTTTTCCCTCAGTTCTTTCAGCTTGAGAAATGCCAAGGTGTTCTTCCCTTTTGGTTTTCTAACTCCAGGTCTTTGCACATTTCATTATAGCAGTTGGCTATGTCTTCTTGAGCTGCTCTTTGAAATCTCTGTTCAGCTCTTTTATCTTGTCATTTCTTCCATTTGCTTTAGCTACTCTCCACTCAAGAGCAATTTCCAGAGTGTCTTCTGACATCTATTTTGGTATTTTCTTCCTTTGTCATCTTTTTAATGACTTCTTGCTTTCTTCATGGATGATGTTCTTGATGTCATCCCATAATTCTTCTATTTCTGGTCATTGGTGTTCAATGAGTCAAATCTATTCTTTAAATGGTCTCTAAGTTCAGGAGGGATATATTCAAGGTCATATTATGGCTCTTGTGGCCTTGTTTTACTTGTCTTCGACTTCAAGTTGAATTTGCATATGAGCAGTTGATGGTTTGTTCCACCATCACTCCTGGCCTTGTTTTAGCTAAAGATATTGAGCTTTTCCATCACCTCTTGCCACAGATGTAGTCAATCTGATTTATGTGTACTCCATCTGGTGATGTCCAAGCTTATAACCCTTGCTTGTGTTGTTGAAAAAAGATATTTGCAATGAATAAGTCATTGGTCATGCAAAATTCTATCATGCAGTCTCCAGCATTATTTCTGTAACCAAGGCCAAATTCTCTGACTACCGGTAATTCTTCTTTGTTTCCAAGTTTTGCATTCCATTCACCAGTGATAATTAACACATCTTGATTGCATGTTGTCAATTTCAGACTGCAGAAATGATAAAAATTTTCAATTTCCTCAACTTTGGCTTTGGTGGTTGGTGTTGAAATTTGAATAATTGTAGTATTAACCAGTCTTCCTTGTAGGTGTATGGATATTATCCTATCACTGACAGCATTGTACTTCAGGGCAGATCTTGAAACATCCTTTGTGATGATGAATGTCACACCATTCCTTTTCAAACTGTTATTACTGGCATAGTAGATCATATGGTCTTCTGATTAAAAATGGCCAAAACTGGTACATTTCAGATCACTGATGCCTAGGATATCAATCTTTATGCATTTCATTGCATTTTTGACAACTTCCAGTTTTCCTAGATTCATACTTCATACATTCCATGTTCCGATTTTTAATGGATGTTTGCAGTTGTTTCTCCTCAAATTGAGTTGTGCCACGTCAGCAAATGTAGGTCCTGAAAGCTTTATTTTATCCATCTCTTTAAGGTTGGCTCTACTCTGATGATGTAGGTCTTTCCTAGTCATATTTTGAGTGCCTTCTGACCTAAGGGGCTGTTCTCCCTGCACTGTATCAGACAATGTTTCAGGGCTATTCAGAAAGTTGCCCAGTAATGTATCAGTGTTTCTCTGCTATTCATAAGGTTTTCCCTGGCCAATTCTTTGAGCAGTGGATGTCCTCTTCCTTCTTCCTAGTCTGTCTCAGTCTGTAAGCTGCATTGACAACCTGTGCACCATGTGCAACCCTGCTGGCATTTGAGATACCAGTGGCAGATCCTCAAGCCTCACAGCAACATGCAAGCCACCATGGTATGACAAACTGACAAACAAGCTTGTCTTCCTTAGTTATGCGAAACCTCTCTGCCCTCCCTGCACCTGGATCCCATGGCTCTATTGTCCCTGTTTTCTTGCACCCTTCCTGCCTCTTGGGTGTGTGGCATGTCTCCTTCCCCTTATTTGGATCCCACGGCTCTGTCTTGGCCCATCTCCTTCCCTGCCTCCCATGTCTGGGTGCTTGGCCTGTCTGTCCACACTTACCTGGGTTCCTGCAGCTCTAGATAAAATAGAAGCTTAAGAAATGGTAAATTTGGTGGAGGTGGAGAGAGAAACAGAAAGAGAGAGAGAGGGAGAGAGAGAGATTGAAATAATCCTGCAAAGTAGGAATATCCTGCTGTTAAAAACAAGATAACTGAGGTTTGGAAATTGTAATTAATTTGTGAGAGCAAATAAACCACGAAAGTAGATAGTACTGGGAAATTTACTGGCTCTATCACTTTCTCGTTATATGCTTTCAGTCAAGTTGCTTAATTGTTTGCAGCCTGTTTCCTCTTCTGTAAAATTTATCCTACATGGCTATATGGATTAATAAGGTAATGCATGTAGGAAACTCAGAGCAGTACATATTACTTGTTTTTCTTGTTAGGTGCCAGCGAGTTGGCTCCAACTCGTAGTGACCTTATGTACAACAGAACGAAACACTGCCCATTCCTGTGCCATCTTCACAATCCTTGCTATACTTGAGCCCATTGTTGCAGCCACTGTGTCAATCTATCTCATTAATGGTCTTTCCCTTTTCTGCTGACCCTCTACTTTACCAAGCATAATATCTTTCTCCAGGGACTGGTCCCGTGTATTACTACAAAAGCTTAATAAATATTGTTGGCCATTATTATCACCATGGTTCACATAGGTTGTATATTCTGCATCATGAAACCAGTGTTTGTGGCCATGTTTAAATCCATACTTGTCCTTGTTCTACCCATATTCTTCTTTCCAGGGTTCAGTTCTAGGAAGTGGAGGTGTCACTACCTACTGAATCTCTCTGGACAGGGTCCAGCTACAAAAAAACATATGCTTCCATGTCTTTGATTTGCCCTGGTCTTGCCTCCCGACAGTGTAGGAGGAAGCTGACGATGTTCATGGTCCTTGCAACCAGGATTGCTAAAGAGGGATCCAGCAAGGAGAACAGGGGATGCTCCATGCCAGGTTCCAGCACAACAGGCATCTGACTGGAGTCTATGTGGAATGGGGAGGTAAGGAGCTCCATATAAAATAGCCCTGGGAGAAGGAAAATGGGAAATGTTTCAGAGGAAGACCAACAAAACAACCTAAACCATGGGCAATGTATATCTTCTTAATCCACCTATGGTAACCATTAAAGAAGTCCAAGGATCTCCAGAGATACAGATAAAGGCAGTGAAAATGATCAAGGTGCTTGAGAAGCTAAACAATGTGAATCTCAATCTCTTAACCCAAAAAGGTAGTGGCTGATATGGCTAAAAATCTGAAATAAATAAATATGAAAAAGAATTGGGTATACAATCACAAATCTCATCACCAACTGCCAGAATATTAAACCTAGAGTACAACCTCTTAATATTCTAGCAAATAGTTATAGAAAAGATAAGAAAATGTCAAATTATGAAATATGTAAGAAAGGAACAATGAATTTATTATTTTTAAAATATTCTTTGTTATTTATACCCTGTCTGTTTTCAAGCAAAATATTTGAAGCTATAGTTTGTTTTTTGTTTTTTTGTAAATTTTGTTATGTGTATTTTACCACCAAGAAAACTCTCATTTTGTGAAAAAGAAACCACAATAACATTCAATGAGAGCCTGTATCCAAGGGCAGATCTAGGTTCTATGGGGCCTGAACAGTATACAATTTTATTTTATTTTTGCCTGCGATGTTGTTTGTTTTGTTTATTGTCATTTGGGTGATTCAAGCTGCAGTTTGAAATGAAAATTTGTTGGGAAAAGCAAAATTAAATGTTTGTTTACAGTGCCATCTTGAAGCGTGAAGGGCGTTTTAATCATTGCAGGTTAACCTGCATTCTGCCCCCCAACACACAGGTCCCTACATTCCCAGATACCACAAAACTGAAACAAAGCTTGGTAATATTTCCTACAATCGCATTTTACAAATGAGACTGAGTGAGGGGAAGGAGCATTCTGAAGAGCACAGATTTAATATGTCAGTAAGGGTCCTTCTGATAACATATAAACAGCACAGAGTTTCTGAAACAGAGAGAATTGAACACAGAGCTATGGTTATGCAGGTAATATGGATGTAGAGAGCAGGTCCCCAAAGAGCTAGTGAGGCAACTGGAGATTACTGACAGGAAGCTACTACCACTGCCAGGCTGGAAAGGAAAGGAGGAGAAGGCAGAATTGCTGGAGCTCAGGGGATAGCCTCTTCTGGAAGACATTGGAAGCCCCCCCACGCCCCTTGTGGATTTGGTAGGACGAGGATACGGAGTTGCAGAAGGGAATGCTGCCTGAAGCAGAAAGGATGGAGGAGAAACACTCCGGATTTTCCCTTCCTCCTGACCTGTAACTTCCTACCAGTACTTCCCATTGATCAAACAAGCAAGAGGCTAGGAGACATAGTGGGAGATATGATGTAGACCATAGTAGGAAACAGCAAGAATGGATCTGAGAGGACAGGTCTGGGTCATACAGTCTATCAATAGATAATCATTCTTGGACACTTTTCCAGACAATGCTAACTGTCCAGCAACGACTGCATTTCCAATCAAAGAAAAGTAAAAAGGCTTCCAAATGGTAAATATTTTCTTAATGTATTTGTTTAGATTTCCATATACTGAGGCTTTTTTTTCTTCTTCTTCTTCTTTCTTTCTTTGTAGGTAGCCTTCCTGGAAAATGGCGTCCTAAATCTTTAAACTTAGAATGGAAGCATTACCAAGAAGTGGTTAATGATGAAAGAACAAAAGCCCTCTTAAAATACTCATTAGTACTCCAAAGCTATCCCAGATACACATACCATCTAAGTCAAACCCATGAACTTACTACACAAATGCAGCTTCAAGACAGGCCTGCAACCTCTATCTTCAAAATAGATTATCATCCCTAAGACCTTTGTATATGAGAACTCTAGAGCTGCCACTTACCAAGCAGCAGGGGCAAAATTTGGAATGGTTGCCAATCTGCTGACTACAGCCATTGACCAATCAGAAGGCTGGGTTGGTACCAGAGCATTGTCCTGGAGACCTCTTTGTTTGGATTTAATCCTTTAGTTGCTGAATTTTCAGGATAGTAGTGAGGGGATGGGTGTGGTCAGGGCAGCGATAATTTGCCAACCAATTCAGAAAGAAGTATTTTAATAGTTTGATTACCCTTAAGGCTATACTGGTGCATACTGGCTGAATATCAACATTGTCATAAAGCCCTTTAAATGCCTTCTAACAGCGTAAAAACAAACCCAAACCAGTTGCTGTTGAGTCTATTGCACTCATGGAAGGTTCCGACACAGATCACCAGGACTTGCTTCCAAGTCACCTCTGGGTGAGTTTGTAGTTGAGCACTTAACTGCTTGCTCCCTTTTTGTGTGTCCCAGAGCACCTTGTCCTAACTGCTAGTGTTGGGGTTGCCTGTATACCTCTGTGTTCTCCTCAGAAGTCAGC
This sequence comes from Orycteropus afer afer, assembly GCF_000298275.1. NCBI lineage: Eukaryota > Metazoa > Chordata > Mammalia > Tubulidentata > Orycteropodidae > Orycteropus > Orycteropus afer. The sequence continues at coordinate 9,862,940 of NW_006921603.1, read as the reverse complement.
AATGCCACTAACTTGTGTTTGGGTATCAATCCCAGCATAGTGCCTGGTCCACAGAGGGATGGTGTCCAGGTGATGAAACTCACCACAAATTGTAGTTGAATGAATGAAAGTTTGAGAAGGTCTCCCTCCCTCTCTGCCAAGGTTTCTTCTTCTTCTTCTTCTTCTTTTTTTTCTCTCCAATATTTTCCAGAAAAAGCAGAACCTTTTTCCAGACAAGGCAAGTGTGTCACAAAGTTCTGCTTTCACTGTGTGTTAAGCGGAAATGATTAGGCAAGCCAGTAAGTAGTAAGAGATTCCTCTCTGTTGACTTGGAGGGGTTGATATTTGATGGAAATGATCACACTGGTTTCAAGTGCCTATGGCTGACAAGGTTCTGATTGTGGACTTTAGAGGAGAGTCGGACCTGGGAGAGATTCAGTAAACTTCTGACCCTGTGACTGTGATAACTATCTTCACCACCACTATCATTGACTGAACATTTACTCTGTGCTAAGATAAGCATTGTACATCATCTGATGTAGTTTATGGCCCTGTGAGATCCCATTGTTCCCATTTTACAGGTGAAGAAACTGAGCACACTTTCCCAGCTCTGACTGGGGCATACCAGTGACCCAGCTGCTGACCTCTGGCACTGCCCAGCTATAGTGGCTAGAATACTAGATAAAGTAACTGTTTTGGTTGGTTGAGCTTCAAACTAGGAACTGGTACATCTGATTCTCAAACCTGGCAGAGATTTTCAAACCTGGCTGCATTTTTAGAATCTCCTGGGAAGCTTTCTAAAAATACAAATGCTGGCACCTCTCCCTGGATCAATTGAATTGGAATGCTGAGGGTGTGGCCTGAGCATTTTTTTTTTTTTTTTTTTTTTTTATTTTTTAAAACTCCTCAGGTGATTCTAATGAGCAGCCAGGGTGGAGAACTACTGCCTGGGACTCTAGTTTTGAACACTCTAGAAGCCATACGACCTTGGGTAAGTCATTTACCTTGAGTTGCCCTAACTGTGAAAGGGATTTCATAGTGGCACTAGCTCAGACACAGAGTAAAAGCACAGGGACTGGAATCCGAGAGATCTGGTAGTTGACTCCCACTGTACAATTATCAAGAGCTCTGATGGTACAGTAGTTAAAGCATTCTGCTGCTAACTAAAAGGTTGGTGGTTTGAATGCACCAGCCACTCCACAGGAGAAAGGTGAGGCAGTTTGCATCTGTAAAGATTTACAGACTTGGAAACACTATGGGACAGTTCTATCTTGTTCTATAGGCTCTCTATGAGTCAGAATTGACTCGATGGCAGTGGGTTTGGTTTGATTTTGGTACCAGTTACTATGTAACCTTGGGCAAGCTATCTAACCTTTTTTAGGCTCAGATAACAGGTAACAACTCATTTGGTGAGAATTAGATGAGTTATTTCACATAAAGCATTTATATCGCACATATATTAAGTGTTCAATATATGCTAGTTAGGAGCTCTGGTAGCATAGTGCCTAAGGCACTTGACTGCTAACCAGAAGGCTGGCAGTTCAAACCCACCAGCCACTCCTCAGAAGGAAGGTTGGGCAATCTACTTCTGTAGTGATATTGCCTTGGCAACCCAAGGATGGGTCACTATGAGTCAGGTCCGACTCGACGGCACATAACAACAGCAACAACAACATATACTAGTTATTATTATTGGCAGAGAGTTCCCTGAGTTCTTTAGAAGAACTGTCTGCTCAGGGTAGTAATTGTCTTATAATAATTTGATATTATTATAGTAAATTGTGGTTCTCAAGTCCTCAAGAAATGGAAAATGGAACCTAAATTAAGGGAAGAGAGGAAAAAAGAACTTATATAGGGATTACAAAGTCAAGAGGCATTTTGTAGTAAGAGAGAAGGTTTGGTATGATTGATTTCTTCAGGTACAGTTGTCAGAAACAAATCTAATGAGTGGCTGGGTTATCCTAGTAGTTAAGTGGGCTTAGGTGGAGTTTGAAGAACCCCTTCACATGCACTAACTCCCATGGGGTTAGATGAACTTTAGCTGAAGACACCACCATGAATGGACAATGCATTTCAGCCTTTGTGTTGGCTGCAAGACAAGGAAGCGCCACATGATTGGATTCACGGTGAGCAGATGCATGTGAAGTATCTACCAGCAGCCGGCACATTACTAAGACTCTGCAAGGGAAAATTAACCCTGTGCCCTGGCCACTCAGAGTCTTGGAAATGCAATAATCCAGTCCAACAAAAAGGCAGCCAAACCCTGCCCACTTGGAACATGAAAGCCATTTAAGTAACTCCCAGAAGGAGGAAAAAAAAAAAAAGAAGTTTACAAGTTTGAAACAGAAGAAGGATAAACCCAGATGTCTCATCCCTCATCTTTCTGTGGAAGGCATCATTTTTTTTTTTTTCCAGTGCAGACCTTTATTTAGTCATATCAGCCAAGTGGCTTTCCCTAGGGATTTAGTTGTCCTTACTGCAGGGTTGTAGCATGTGAAAGAGGCTGGGACATGGCTTTGGTGACAGCTCTGCATGACTGGCTCAAGGCCTGATGCAGAGACTTGTTGTCTGGGAAATCCATGCAATAGCATCTCAGACCAGGATGCCCCACACAGACAGGAAAAATGAAAGTCAACTACTTTCAGCTACTCACATGGGTGAGGGTAGACTACTCCATTAGTCCAAACTATTCATTCAAAATTTGCCCTTCTTTTAATCAAATTTAAATTTATAATTTGAACTTATCTATTCAACAACCACTTAATAATTTTGCCCAACGTATATAGAAGTTCACTGGTGTTTAATATTTATTAGTGGAACAAGGGATGGATTCAGATCAAGTTCCATCTCCTCTGAAGCCTTCCCAGCCCACCTCAGCCAAATGATTTCTCTGTCTTCTGAACTGGCAGGAAGCTATTGGCATGTGGAAACCACCCAGGCCTTGCATTGCAACCACAAAATCAAATTCTGGCTCTACTTCTTACTAAATGTTTCTAAACTTCTTAAATTCTCTCCATCCTCTGCTTCCTCGTCAGCAAAATGGAGCTATAATTCAGAAGTTCTTGGTGAGGGCCTTCAAATAGCATGTCAGGCATGGAAGTTCTGCCCACTTTTAACCACAAATTCAGCAATTTTCCTGCATTGCCATTCTCTTTTGCAATTGCTTTGAATTACTGATCTCTTAAAATTACCAATAATGGGATTAGTCCTACTTTATTGAGCAACCACATTCTGCTATGCAGTGTACTTGACATATACATATCTTATCTCTAGTTCACACATCCTCCATGTGAGACAGTATTATTGTCCTTATTTTATGGACAAGGAAACAGAAGATGGAAAAGGCCAAAGGAATTAGCCAGGGTTGTACTGAATGCTAACCAAAGGTTGGTGGTTCAAACCCACCAATTGCTTTGTGGAAACAAGATAAGACAGTCTGTTTCCTTAAAGATTTACAAGCTTGGAAACCCTAAGGGAGTCGTCCTGAGTCAGAACTGACTTGATGACAATGAGGTTTTTTTTTTTTTTTTTGGTTTCTATTGTCAGCGCAAGAACTGGAATTCAAATCCAGGTCTGTCTGCCATGAGGCTTTGCTGGTCTCCTAGCCAAGAGTGTAACAATAAGCTACGCTCTTAAGGCTACACCAAGCTTACATCCAGCACCCATGTCTTAATTACCTGTGTTTCAGATTGTATCTAGCCCTTGTTAGTTTTTGAATGTTCTATGAAAAACACAGCACTGAATGATTGGTGATTTGGAAGCTCATTTGCGATTCTAAAATATTATGATACTTTCAACAGACTATAGCTTCTTGGCTCTGAAAAGCCAAGTAAAGTAGAAGTATGAATAGTCTTGAGAAAGATTTTGTTACTGCAGGATAGAATTATAAGAAACAAAGAATGCTGGAGTGGTATCCCAGGGGATTTGAGGTGTTGTCTGGAAAGACAAATACTTTCTCTCGCCTGGGTGGACTGTGGGTCTGGCTGGGCTGGCATGTGGTAAGACAGGACAAGAAATGAATCTATTACCCAGCACAGTGCTATGTGCTATTTCCAAGCTGCCTAGCTCATGAGTACTGCACAATCCAGCAGCCCACTCCAATTTGTCACACTAAAGGCTGCCTTCTTAGTAAACAGTTGTTCACACTTCTGTTTGTTCTGAGTCACCACTTAGTGTTCAAACTGAAATGCCAGTCCTTGGAATACACCATGTAGTGTGAAACCAAGGAGGTGGGGCTGGGGTGGGTCAGCACTTCCATGGAAACTTCTGTGTCCTGTAAAGAAATCAGTGCTTCTAGCCAGGGTTCCACCAGGGATGGTTACAGGGCAGCCCCTGTTCATGACTACCTTCTCCTTTAAGCATCCCCTGGCTATACTCCCTCTCTGTGTAGCTAAGGAAACTGAAAGTGAATTAGTTCAGTGACTTGCCCAGGACCCACCAGTTTTTTTTGTGACTTGGCTCCAACTATTTCCTGTATCAATCCCTGTGTTGATCCACATACATTCTCTTCCCTAGTTAAATAGGGTCATTTAGTGCTTGAATGTGCCATGTTATTTTACCACTCCTGTCTTTGCATACACTGTTTCTGCTTCTCCACGGGTGGGGAACAACTTATTGTTCAAGACCAATTTAAGGACTCCTTCCTTTGGAAAGATGACACAACCTTGTTTGCTGGAAGTGAAAAGGACTTGAAGCACTTACTTACAAAGATCAAAGACTACAGTCTTCAGTATGGATTACACCTCAACATAAAGAAAACAAAAATCCTCACAACTGGGCCAATAAGGAACAACGTGATGAATGGAGAAAAGATTGAAGTTGTCAGGAATTTCATTTTCTCTGGATCCACAATCACTGCCCATGGAAACTTCAGTCAAGAAATCAGATGACTTACCACACTCGGTAAACCTGCAAAAAACCTCTTTAAAGTGTTATAGAGCAAAGGTATCACTTTGAAGACTGAGTAAAATGTGTCTGACTCAAGCCAATGTATTTTCAATCGTCTCATATGCATGTGAAAGCTGGACAATTAATAAAGAAGACCAAAGAATTGATGCATTTGAATTGTGGTGTTGGCAAAGAATATTGAAAATACCATGGACTGCCAGAAGAATGAACAACTCTATCTTGGAAGAAGTACAGCCAGAATGCTCTTTAGAGAAGCAAGAATGGCCAGAATTCATCTCATGTACTTCCATCATGCTGTCAGAAGGGACCAGTCCCGGAGAAGGATATCATATACTTTGTAGAGGGTCATGGAAAAAAGGGGAAGAACCTCAATGAGATGAACTGACACAGTGGCTGCAACAATGGGCTCAAGCATAGCAAAGATTGTGAGGGTGGGGCAAGACCAGGCAGTGTTTTGTTCTGTTGTTCACTGAGTCACTATGAATTGAAGCTGACTCAATGGTACCAACAACAACAAACACCTTTGGAAACCCTTCCTGACCACTTGTCACTCACCCAAAAACCCCCTCCCCAAACAAAGAAAAGCTATTTTCCCTGTCCTTTGTGCTACCTGTGCTTTGTTTACCTAACTGCCTTATGACTCTGGACTACTACTATCACTTGTTAGAAATCTGTTTGCTTTCCTAGGCCATGAAGTCAATTATCAGATTGTATTCAGCTGCAAGCAACAGTATCAACTAAACAAGTAAAAATATCAACTAAACCATGTTGTTGTTTTTGTTATGTGCTGTCGAGTTGGTTCCGACTCATAGCGACCCCTCCTTGGGTTTCTGAGGCAGTATCACTATGGAAGTAGATTGCCCAACCTTCCTTCCGAGGAGTGGCTGGTGGGTTTGAACTGCCAGCCTTCTGGTTAGCAGTCAAGTGCCTTAGGTACTATGTTAGCAGAGCTCCTAATCCATAGTTCAAATAAATTGTTTCATTTTGTTTTCTCATGGAGCCAGGATTGTTGTGATAATGCCACCGTATCATCGGAGACCCAGGGTCCTTCTTTTGCTCAGGAATCTTTATCAAGTGGCTTTTATTCTTGTGCTTGTCACCCCAAACAAACAAGGAAAACACCCACTGCCATGGAGTCAATTCCTCACAATGACCTCCATAGGGTTTCCAAGTCTGTAAATCTTTAAGGAAGCAGACTGACTCATCTTTCTCCTGTGAAGAAGCTGGTGGGTTTGAACTGCCAACCTTACCACAGTGCCACCAGAGCTCCTTGCTTGTCACCTTGTGGTCACAAAATGGCTGCTCCTTTGCCATATTCACATTCTAGGCAGGATTAAAAAAAAAAAAAAAAAAGAAGAAGAAGATAGACCTGATGGGTAATAAGGAATTCACTGAATCTGTCTGTTTAAAAGAACTCTCCTAGAAACTCCACTTACTGACTCTTGCTGATATCTCGTTGGACAGAAGGAGTCTATATGACATTTGAACTAGAAGGCTGGCGGTTCAAACCCACCAGCCATTCCTCTGAAAGAAGATTGGGCAATCTACTTCAGTAGTGATACCACCTCGGAAACCCAAGGAGAGTTCGCTATGAGTCAGATCCTACTTGACGGCAGTGAGTGAGAGTGGCAAAAGAGTGGAAAATACAGGTTTTCAACTGGATATATTGAAATTCACAGTATAGTCAAAAGGAGAAAATTGATAATTGGTAGGCAAATATCAGTGTCTACCACATGCAGGGGTTGTGTTTCATTTATTTTTTTCTCTGGGCTCAGTGTAGACCATGACACACAGTAAGTACTCACTTACAATGCATAGTAAGTACTCAAGTACAACTCCAAGAAAGAAGGGGATTGATGTTTCCTGACTGCTAGCCCAATGCTGAACATGCTATATGATTTAGCAAGTCCTTAGGCTTTTAATCATGAAGCCAAGACTTCTGGGGATGGGGAAAAACCATAAGGAAGACAGCTGGATGAGGATTCTAACCAAAGCTTACTTATGAGTGGGGGCATTCAGCTTAGCAATGCCTTGGATCTAGACAAAGGGGAAAGAAAGGCTTTTTCTGAGATGCATAGCATGTTGAACATGCAGCCCTTGCTATCAGTTCAAAAAGGTCATGCTGGCCAATATATAATTTTAAGAGCCTCACCGAGCCCTTTCAATTCTACCTCCTAAATACTTCTGCTGTCTGGCATAACTGTTCCCCACTTTGTTGAGAATTCTTTAACTACAGAGCCAAATGAACATTGGGTCCTCTAAGGCCAGGCACTATTTCTGAATGCTGTGGTTGTTTTTGGGCTTTACGTAATTGTAAACAATTTGGCAATGAACATCTTTGAAATGAAATCTTTGAGCCCACCCATCCTCTGCATATCTTAATTATTATTATTATTATTATTATTATTTTATTTATGCTACATTCCATGGGAGCTCTCATGGCATAGTGCCTAAGGGATTTAACCATTTAACTGCTAACCAGAAGGCTGGTGGTTCAAACCCACCAGCCACTCCTTAGAAGGAAGGTTGGGCAATCTATTTCTGTAGTGATACCACCATGAATCAATCAATATGCTGAGCAAATAATCCGAGAAGCTGGACTATATGAAGAAAAACGTGGTATCAGGATTGGAGGAAGAATCATTAACAACCTGAGATATGCAGACGATACAACTTTGCTTGCTGAAAGTGAGGATGACTTAAGGCACCTACTGATGAAGGTTGAAGAATACAGTCTGCAGTATGGATTACATCTCAACATAAAGAAAACAAAAATCCTCACAACTGGACCAATGAGCAGCATCACAATAAATGGAGAGAAGATTGAGGTTGTCAAGGAATTCACGTTGCTTGGTTCTACAATCGATGCCAATGGAAGCAGCAGTCAGGATATTAGACGACGTGTAACATTGGGAAAGTCAACTGCAAAGGAACCGTTTCAAGTGCTGAGGAGCAAGGATATCTCCTTGAGGACTAAGGTGCACCTGACACAAGCCATGATATTTCTAATCACCTGGTATGCATGTGAGAGCTGGACAATGAATAAGGAAGACCGAAGAAGAGTTGATGCTTTTGAGTTGTGGTGCTGGCGAAGAATGCTGAAAGTACCATGGACTGCTAAAAGAACTAACAGATCTGTCCTGGAGGAAGTGCAGCCAGAATGCTCCTTGGAAGCAAGAATGGCCAGACTTCGTCTCACCTATTTTGGTCATGTTGTTAAGAAGGGACCATTCCCTGGAGAAGGATGTCATGCTTGGTAGGGTGGAGGGTCGACGAAAGAGGGGGAGGCCTTCAAGGAGATGGATTGATACGGTGGCTGCGATGATGGGCTCAAGTATAGCAGGGATTGTGGGGCTGGCGCGGGATCGGGCAGTGTTTCGTTCTGCTGTGCATGGGGTCACTATGAGTCGGAAACGACTCTACAGCACTTAACAACAACAACTTAACAACCACCGTGAAAACCCAAGGAAGGGTCGCTATGAATCGGATCTGACTCAACAGCAGTGAGTTTTTTTAATGCTAAATTCCAAGAAGTAGAAATGCTGGTCAAAAGGTATGCTCACTCATAAGTTTTTGATGAGTATTGCCTAACTGCCAGAAAGTCTTGATGCTTTATGCTCCTATTAGTCATGTATGAAAATATCTGTCACTAGTGATCAGTCTAGTGGTGGTTGTCCTCCCCTTCTGGAGGCATCAATTGTCAAGCAGTAATTCCAAAGGTCTACTTCTGCCGTCCTTCTTTCTGAAACAACAACAGAACAACTATAAGCCTGGAACAAAGATCGAGGGCTACTGATCCTGACATGTGTTGATTCCCCAGCTTGATTGTAAATTTTACTCAGAAAAGAATGAGGATCATAGATGCCATGTGTTTGAAGGAGGCATTCATTAAATGGTTGATGAGTGAACACTGAAATGGTCTCATGAACCCAGCTAGCATCTTGGCAATTCATTCTTGATTTCTCCTTACTGATCTTTATTAAGTCCTAAACACTTTTGCTGTATTTTCCCCAGCTGGCTACCTTGCCACCAATTTCTTTGCCTCCATTCCTTAAATCCATTCTCATACAGCTCATATAGTTCTATAGTGACTTTTCTAAATACACACATGTCATGTCACAATCCAGCCTGTTTTTTAACCCTGTTCTTATAACCCAGCAGTTCCTTAAAGTGCTATGTTCCCTCATGTCCATGTGCACAGTGATGGCCCTATAAGCAGGATTTATTGCAAGGAGGCCCTTGTCCACTATTTACCGCTTTCCTTTCTCCAGAGAACCATAGACTTAGAAACCATCTACTTGAACTCTCTTATCTCTTTCGTGTTATAAATGAGAAAATTGGATAACTCATATCTAAATCACCACCCCCTTTCCCCTTTCAAATGGCAAATGTTAAAAATCAGCTCATAATCTCTTCCAGGAAGCCTTGGGACTCACTCTCCTTACAGCCTAGGTTAAGGACCTGTGGTAAACGGAATAATATCATTTTCTCCAAACATATACATCTTTTAATCGCAGAACCCTGTGAATATATTACCTTATATGGCAAAGGGATGTTGCAGATATTGAGGTTCTTGAAGGTGGCAAAGTGGTTAAGCACTTGGCTACTAACCAAAAGACAGATTGGGAGCTCTGATGGTGTAGTGCCTAACACATTTGACTCTTAACCAGAAGGCTGGTGGTTCAAACCCATCAGTCACTCCACAGAAGGAAGGTTGGGCAATCTACTTCCAAAGTGATACCGTCTCAGAAACCCAAGGAGGGGCCACTAGGACTAACTCCTCCATGGTAGTGAGTTTTTTGTTTTTTTTTTTAAATTTTTTTGAAACCCATTAACTGCTCTACAGAAGAGAGAGTAGCAGTCTGCTTCTGTAAAGATTATAGCTTTGGAAACACTATGGGCGGTTCTACCCTGTCCTATAAGGTTGCTGTGAGTCAGAATCAACTTGCCAGCAATAGGTTTGGTTTTTTGGTTTAAGGATCTTGATATGGAGAGATTATGGTTTCTGATTATGCAAGTTGGCCTAATGATTCAATAACAACTGTCCTTCTAAGAGGGAGGTGGAGGGAAAGACTACTGCCTACAGGATGAAGTTGATAAGATGAAAGAAGCAGAAGTCGGTGTGATGTGCTTTGAGATGGAAGAAGGGTTCATAAGCCAAGGAATGTGAGCAACCTCTGGAAGGTGGAAAATGTCAGGAAATGGATTCTCCCTTCAAAATTTCCAGAAGGATCTACCCCTACCAACATCTTGACTTTGGCACAGTGAAAGTGATTTCAGATTTCTAACCTCCCAAACTGTGAAAGAATAAATTTGTGGTGTTTTAAGCCGCTAGGTTTGATAACTTGTTGCAACAGCAATCAAAAACTACTATAAGGCCCTTTCGTGTGTCCAGTGTCCATATAGCACCCCATGTTTACCATGTCTGTGTTGTGGCTGTTTATTTGTTTTTCTCCCCATCTCCTAAACTAGATTGTAAATTCCTTGAGAACAGGTTTTAGGCCTTAGTTGTCTTTCTATCTTTATGGACAATATTAGTGCCTGGCACATACTAAGTTGTTGTTCCATGAGTGTTTACTGAAAAATAGGTGAAAAATTGATTATAGACCAGAAGAAGGATTAGTGCTGATAGGAAAAAACACACGAATAACAGCTCCTTCCCTGATGTATAGACCGGAGTATCAGCTTCCCCCTTTCACCTACATGTCACCTGGATGCCTTCTCATCAAAGGAAACTATCTGAAGAGGTTGTTTAAGCAATATGTTCCCATTTATGTGCCTTTCCTTCTATTGTTTTACTTTTGTAGAAGAACAAAGTCAGGGAATAGATAAGGTACTTCACAGTTGCATAACATTTATTAAGCTACCGTTTATTGAGCACTTACTATGTACTTCTACACATGTGCTCACCATGAGTTGTGGTTAACTTGACAGCAACTGGCTTACTGGTTATGTACTGGTCCTATTTAACCTGTTGTATGCCTTTTTTCTTTTTTTCCCCTATTCCTCATAATAACCCTAAGAGTTTAGTGCTACTCCTGTCTCCAAATTAAAACTTGACAGATGGAGAAGTTAAAACTTGAGAGGTGCATAAGTTAAAAGCCATCCAAAGCATGCGGCTAGGAATTGGTTCAAAACTGATCTGGTGCCCACACCCTTACTTATTACATAATGCTCTTTCCTGGCATAATTGGTCCTTTTAACTACTCAGTGACGTAGGATGGGCTTGTGCCCATATGCCCACTCTACAGATGATGACACAGAGCATCAAAGTGGTAACAGGATTTACCTAACTGGAACCCACACTTTTAGCAATCCCTTGCTTCCAGGATTTACTAAAACTTCTGTCAGTTTATTGTTGTTGTTGTTATTAAATGCCGTTGAGTCGGCCCCGACTCATAGCGACACCTCCTTGGGTTTCTAAGGCGTTATCACTATGGAAATAGATTGCCTAAACTTCCTTCCCAGGAGTGGCTGGTGGGTTTGAACAGCCAGCCTTTTCTGGTTAGTAGTCAAGTGCCTTGGGCGCTATGCTACCAAAGCTCCTGTTAGTTTATTAGCCACACTTTTTTAAAATGAGGAGAGTATAACTAAGATTTGTTCAGTGACACTTAGAGCTTATGAAATAGCCCTGTACACAAGTGGGACAGCTTCTGTGGTCCCTCAAACCCCTGAGAGTGGTTGGGTGGGGGCCCACGCTCAGGCATTCTAAAGAAACAGCTCCCTCTTTAGGCCAGACAGAGGAAAAGCAGGGACTCTGGGCCCAGAGTGCCAGCAAACTGCACTGAACATCTTCCTTTTTAGTGGAACTCTCCCAGGTACTTCCTGGACCCTTTCAAACAGCATGACTTAGGGTGGAAGTGTTTTTGGTGTGTCCATTAAGAGGTCATATTTTACCCAGGAAGATGCAATTGAAAATTGTCTTTGGTGGCTAGGATTAAATTACACATTATTCCAGTTCTGTGACTTTGGAATTTCTGCCACGAAAGAATATGATTCCTTCTCTTTCTCTATAATGTGATGGAGAAGAAGGGGAGAACGAGTTGAAGATGATAGCAGAAGTTGCAAAGAGAGGCAGGCAGCACCCTGTCCAAGAGAAAGGGTGGTCTTCAAGACTGTGGAGGGGTGAGCTGGGTGCAGGAGCTCTGAGTGGTACGGCCCATCCTCAGCATTTAAGGAGCAGGATTGGAAAGGGATGAGGGGTGACAAGTTTGAGGAGCAGAACAGGGTGGGCCTGAGCAAATATGAAGGCCCAAGAAGAAGATACATGATCTGTTTTCTATACTTAGAATCATCTAATATTATTAGCTGGATGCTCATAAAGCTTCTGATCCAGAAAGATTCGAGGATTATCAAAACCAGCTCCAGATTTGATTTTTAAATTCTCATCCACATCATCTGAGACTTTGTCCCCAAAGAATTTATCACTTTCTTTTAGGGAAAATTACAAAACCAGAAAACCAGTTTCTACTGAGTCAACTCCAACTCATAGTGACCTCACATGCTCCATAGGTTTTCTATGGCTGATGTTTTGAAGTAGGAAGGCACTCTGGTGACATAGAGGTTAAAGCATTTGGCTGCTAACCAAAAGATCAGCGATTCAAACTCAACAGCCGCTCCAAGGGAGAAAGATGAGACCATTTGCTTCTGTGAAGATTTATGGCCTAGGAAACCCAATGAGCAGTTGTACTCTGTCCTATAGGTGTCTACTTGGTAGCATGGATTTTTGGTTTAGATAGCCAAGACTTTCATCAGAAATGTCTGTGGGTGGACTCTAACCCCCAACCTTTCTGTTAGCAGCTGTGCCTGTTACCCATATACACCATCTAGTTTGGTTTTTTGAGTTTGGTTTGGTTTTTGGAGGGACTCCTAGGGACTATATGATTGTCAGTTAGGAACCAATCTACAGCGTGGAAAGCTAGGAGATGGTAAGGTTGTAGCCAGCAAATAGACTTTGATGTCTCACAGCCCGCAGTGTTACAGCTTGAATCCCTTTATTGCACCACAGATTGTGATGTGCTTCCAAAAATCTGATAAGCAACTGATACTAACTCCTCTCTGAGGCCACCTGGATGGCCCAAGGGTGTCCACACACCCTCCTCGTGATGCAAACACTTGGTGCAATGTGCCCTCTTTCCCACTGGGACACAAACTGCCAAGGTTGAGAGTGAACTTTTGGGATATGCTGTGTATTATTGGGCAAGTCCCTTTCATCTCTGTGCCTTGCTGTCTCTATCTCTGAAACAAGTGGCTGGACACAATCAGGAGTTCCAAGCTATGCTCTGTGGACTCTTGGGAACCTGGGGTCCAGGCTCCTCAATCTGATTTGGACCAGAAAAGATTGTCCTGCATCTGTGTATTACATTGGGTGTCCACCAAATATTTTCAGCCAACAGCTAAAAACATGTTTGAAAACCATTGGACTAAATATTACCTACTATGATTCACTTATTTATTCTCTCATTCAGCAAATATTTATTGAGAATTTGCTGTATGCCAGGTACTGTTTTAATGCCAAGGAAACAATGGTGAGAAATAAACAGATTCCTCGAGCAGTGTGGGCTGTTTTCTAAATCAGGGACATTTGGCCTTGCACCTTAGGCATGACCTTTTACACAAGACCACATCCTCATCCTCAGATGGGCAACTGGGATTGTTTTGTTTTTTTCACTGCCTGCAGTCTGGTTGTCTCACTTCCCTGTGAGAACTTTGAGCCTGACTACTGAATCTGTGATGTTCACAGAGTCCTGGTGAATTATTGTTGTTGTTAGGTACAGTCAAGGTGATTTTACCTCATAGCAACTCGATGTGACAGAGTAGAACTGCCTCCTAGGGTTTTCTAGGCTGTAGTTTTAATGGGAGCAGATCTTGAGGTCTTTCTACCACACACTGTTTACCTTTTGGTTAGCAGCCAAGTGCTTAGCCGCTGAGCCACCAGGTGAGTTACAGCAACATGATTCTCCTGATCTGGAAATAGAATAATTAAAATGAAAAAAGAGATTTAAAATACTACTACTAATAATGATTTGTTTATTTATAGAAAAATTATTCTGAGAAGTATAAACATGTTTAGTGTAATGTATTCGTTATTGAAAGGAATACAACATTTATTGGCAGAAATACCAAATTTGTCATAATTCAGCTGACGTATTATTTGTGTGGCCTGTTTTATCATGGGTCCACTTGTAGGTGTTTAAAGTAATAACAATAAATTGATATTGATTGAGGGCCTTCTCAGTGGCAGGTATGCTCCTGAGCACATTCGTATGTATTTCTTGTCTCACTTAATCACTTAATCCTCAGAGCAATCCTGCAACAGCTATTAACCAATATCTAGAAATACTAAAACCGAAGGCTAATATCTTTCTGAACGTTGCACAGACAATAAGAAGTCCATGTTTAGTCTGGTTCTAAAGCCTGTTTCTGTTCTCCTATCACATGGTATAACTTCCCTATTTGCTCAATATTATTTGTTCTCAGTTGTTTACAATCACCTTGTAGAAAAATCAAGTGACATCTTACAATTTCAGAGATCACTGGTGGCTTTTCTGATCCTATATTCAGCAATAAAGGGTCAAATGTGCACGTTCCTGATTTAGCCCTTGGGAATTTAGGAACACTGATACTTTGGCCACCAGTATCTTCTTATCTGTAGATATTTTCACCTTGATCCAACTGATTAGCAAATTTGCATTTCATTAAAACATGAAGTCTTTTAAATTGGGGATTATATAACAAAGCAGTTATCACTTTGAGAAAAGAATAATGTAAAGTTTTTTCTAGATATCTCATTCAGGGCTTTTTCTATCCAAATAAATCAGGGATAATTGACAAATACTAGCAAGTTTTGCTTCTTCAGGGTCTTCATAATTAAAACTATTACATATAATTTCCTCAGAAACACCTGTGAAAATTCATATCACAGTTATGATTATCAACTACAATTTTCTTATAAAATTTTTACCGTATAAAGAAAAATGACCTTCTCTATTCTAAATTCTTATACCAGCACACATATTCATGTGTGGCTTCCGATGCAGACCTCTTTTTTAAATTTCCACCTGAACATTGTCCCATCTTGCCCTTTCCCCTATACAGTTTTGGAAATAACATTGTAAAAATCAATGGTGAAGTCCCAGAGTAGTCAAGATAATGCTAAAGAAAAAAGAAGAATAACAAAATTGGAGGACTTACATGTCACAATTTCAAACCTTACTACAAAACTACTGTAATCAAAACAATGTGATATACCATAAATACAGACATATAGATTAATGGAACAGAAATGAGACTCTGGAAATAAACCCATATACTTAGGGCTAATTGACAAGGTGCCAAACAACTCAATGGAGAAAGGATAGTGTTTTCAACAAATGATGAATAACTGGATATTCACGGCAAAAGAATGAAGTTGGACTCTTAACTCATACCATATAGAAAAATAAATAAAAATGGATCGAAGACCTAAATGTTGTTGTTGTCATTAGGTGTCATTGAGCTGATTCTGACTTATAGGGAACAAATATGAAAGAACTTTAGCTATAAAACTCTTAGAAGAATAAACTCACTGCCGTCAAGTCGGATGCGACTCATAGTGACCCTTCCTCGGGTTTCTAAGGCACTATTGCTATGGAAGTAGATTGCCCAACTTTCCTTCCAAGGAGTGGCTGGTGGGTTTGAACCGTCAGCCTCTGGATAGCAGTCAAATGCCTTAGACACTATGCCACCAGAGCTTAGAAGAACACATAGAAGTAAATCTTCATGACCTGGGATTTGGTGGTGGTTTCTTAAATATGAAATTTAAATCAGAAGGGACAAGTGAAAGAATAGATAAATTGGACTTTGCTAAAATTAAAAAGTGCTTCAAAGACACCATTAAGAAAATGAAAAGACAATTCATGGACTAGGAGGAAGTACTTGCATTTCAGGGGATTTGATAAAGAATTTGTATCCTGAATTTGAATGAAAGAAAGAAAGAAAGAAAGGAAGGAAGGAAGAAACCTCTTACAATTTAATAATAAAAAGACAAAAAAGCAAATTAAAAATGAGCAAAAGACTTGGGACCATGGTCACAGAGGACATCAAGCTCAATTGGCATATCATACTACACAAAAACATTGTTCCACATTCTACTTTGGTGAGTAGCAATCAGGATCTTAAAAGCTTGCAAGTGGCCATCTAGATGCAACACTGGGTCTCTCCTCATCTAGAGCAAAGAAGAATGAAGAAAACCAAAGACACGTGGAAACAATTAGTCCAAGTGACTAGTACACCATGTGATCCTCAGCCTATATGACTATGAGACCAGAAGAGCTAGATGGTGCCCAGCTACTACTATCAACCACTCAGAGGCGGATCTGTGTAGGAGATCCCAGATAGAATAGGAGAACAATGTGGAACAAAACTCAAAATCATAAAAAAAATAAAAAGGACCAGATTTGTTGCTCTGATAAAGCCTGGTGGAACCCTTGAGGCTATGGTCCCTAGCTACCCTTCAAATCTGGAATTGAACCCACTCCTGTGGCTTCCAGCTAAACAAAGGACAGACATATGAGCTGAACATTTACATTAGGTAGATACACTCTGAGGAGAGATCAATCATGATCAATCATTGGAGAATAGAAGGGCTGTGTACACACAGGGAGACAGCTCAGGTGGCAGGAGTGTGTGGGAGAGGACACGGGGAAGAGGTAACTATGGGCAGGAAGTGGAAGGGGAGCTGTTGCATTGTGGGAAATTGCAGTCAATGTTGTGAGACAAAGTGTGTGTGAGCTGATGTATGGAAAGTGAATTTGCTCTGGAAACTTTCACCCAAATCACAATATATATATTTTTTAAAATGAGTAAAAGACTTGAATAGATCTTTCTTCAAATAAGGTATATAGATGACAATAAGCACATAAAAAGATTGGTCAACACCATTAGTCATTGTGGTGTTGTTATGTGCCATCGAGTCGGACCCAACTCATAGTGAGCCCTCCTTGGGTTTCCAAGGCAGTATCACTATGGAAGTAGATTGCCCAAACTTCCTTCTGAGGAGTGACTGGTGGGTTTGAACCGCCAGCCTTCTAGTTAGCAGTCAAGTGCCTGAGGCACTATGCTATCAAAACCACAGTGAGACACCACTTCACATCCACTGCTGTTGTTGTTAGGTGCCATTGAATTGGCTTCAACTCATAATGAAAACCGAATGAAACACTGCCTGGTCCTGCATCATCCTGATAATCATTGTTGCAGCCACTGTGTCAATCCACGTTATTGATGGACTTCCCCTTTTTCTCTGATCTTCTACTTTACCAAGCATGATATGCTTCTCCAGGGATAGGTCTCTCCTAATAAGATGACCAGGAGCTCTGGTAGCATAGTGCCTAAGGTACTTGACTGCTAAGCAGAAGGCTGGTGGTTCAAACCCACCAGCCACTCCTCGGAAGGAAGGTTGGGCAATCTACTTCCTTAGTGATACTTCCTTGGAGATGCAAGAAGGGGTCGCTCTGAGCTAGGTCCCACTTGATGGCAAATAAAAACAACAACAATAACATGACCAAAATACGAGAGATGAAGTCTGGCCATTCTCACTTCTAGGGAGGATTCCAACTGTACTTCTTCCAAGACAGATTTGTTTGTCTGGCAGTTCATAGTATATTCAATATTCTTCACCAACACCATAATTCCAATGCATTAGTGCTTCTCTGGGAGCTCTGGTGGCATACTGCCCAAGGCATTTGACTGCTAACCAGAACGCTGGAGGTTCAAACCCACCAGCCAGTCCTTGGAAGGAACGTTGGACAATCTACTTCTGTAGTGATATTGCCTCGGAAACCCAAAGAGGGGTCGCTATGAGTCGGGTCCGACTGGATGACAAATTACAACAGGATCAGGCACACCTTAGACTTCAAAGTAGCATCTTTTCTCCTTAACACCTTGAAGAAGTCTTTTGCAGCAGATCTGCCCAATACAATATGTCTTTTGATCTCTTGGCTACTGCTTCCATGGGCATTGATTATGGATCCAAGTAAAATGATATTCTTGTCAATTTCAATCTTTTTTCTCTTTACTGGTCATTGTGAGGATTTTTGTTTTCTTTGTAGTGGGAGCTCTGGTGGCACAGTGCCTAAGACATTTGACTGCTAACTAGAAGGCTGGTGGTTCAAACCCACCAGCCAGTCTTCAGAAGAAAAGTTGGGCAATCTACTTCCGTAGTGATACCACCTTGGAAGCTCACCGAGGGGTTGCTATGAGTCAGGTCCGACTCAATGGCTGTGAGTTTGGTTTTTGGTTTTGCTTTATGTTGAGGTGTAATCCATACTGAATGCTGCAGTCTTTCATCTTCATCAGTAAGTGCTTCAAATTTCACTTTCAGCAAGCAAGGTTGTTCTCCTGCATGTCACAGATTGTTAATGAGTCTTCCTCCAATTCTGATGTCACATTTTTATTCATATTTTTCAGCTTTTCGGACTTTTGCTCAGCATACAGATTGAATAACTGTGGTGAAAGGATACAATGCTGGCACACACCTTTCCTGATATTAAGCTATGCAGTATCCTCTTTTTCTGTTTGAACGACTGTCTCTTGGTCTATGTACAATTTCCTCATGAACACATTTGAGTGTTCTGAAATTTCCGTTCTTTGCTGTGTTATCCATAATTTGTTTAATGATTCACACAGTCAAATGCCTTTACATCATCTATAAAATACAGGTAAATACCTTTCTGATATTCTCTGCTTTCAGCCAAGATCCATCTGACATCAGCAACGATATCCCACCTGTTCTTCTGAATCCAGCTTGAATTTCTGACAGTTTCCTGTCTATGTACTGCTACAACTGTTTTGAAGTATTTTCAGCAAAATTTTACTTGTCTTTGATATTAATGATATTGTTTGATAATTTCCACATTCTGTTGGACCACTTTTCTTTGGAACAAGCACAAACATGGATCTTTTCCAGTCAGTTGGTCAGGTAGCTGTCTTTCAAATCAGGTTTAAACTGGTGAGTGTTTCCAATGTTGCATCCGTTTGTTAGAGCATTTCATTGGGTATTCTGTCCATGCTTGGAGCCTCCTTTTTCACCTATTCCTTCAGTCATGTTAAACTTCTTCCTTCAATATTATTGGTTCTTGATCATATGCTACCTCTTGAAATGGTTGAATTTCTACCATTTGTTTTGGTTCACTGACTCTGTGTATTGCTTCCATCATCTTTTTATGCTTCCTGCATCATTCAATATTTTGCCCATAGAATCCTTCAGTGTTGCAACTTGAGGCTTGAATTTTTTCTTCAGTTCTGTCAGCTTGAGAAATGCTGAGTGTGTTCTTCCCTTTTGATTTTCTAAGTCAAGTCTGCACATTTCATTATAATACTTTACTTTGTCTTCTCTAGCCATCTTTGAAGACAAAGTAAAGTATTATAATGAAATGTGCAGACTTGACTTAGAAAATCAAGCCATCTTTGAGGGAGCTCTGGTAGCATAGTGGCTAAGACACTTGCCTGCTAACCAGACGGCTGACGGTTCAAACCCACCAGCCACTCCTCGGAAGGAAGGTTGGGCAATCCTACTTCTGTAGTGATACTGCCTCGGAAACCCAAGGAGGGGTCGCTATGAGTCAGGTTTGACTCGACGGCACACAACAACAACAACAACAAGAAGAAGCCATCTTTGAAATCTTCTATTCATTTCCTTTATTTCACCATTTCTTCCATTCGCTTTAGCTATTCTCTGTTTATGAGCAAGTTTCAGAGTCTCTTCTGACATCTGTTTTCTTTCTTTCCTGTCTTTTTAATGACTTTTTGCTTTCTTTATCTAGGATGTTCTTGATGTCATCTCACAACTCATCTGGTCTTCAGTCATTGGTGTTCATGTGTCAAATTTTTTGTCAAATGGTCTTTAAATTCAGGTAGCATATATTCAAGGTCATAGTTTGGCTCTCATGGACTTGTTTTCATTTTCTTTAGCTTCAGTTTAAACTTGCATATAGTCACTTGATGGTCTGTTTTACAGTCAGCCCCTGACCTTGTTCTGAGCTTCTCCATCATTTCTTTCCACAGATGTAGTCAATTTGATTCCTGTGTGTTCCATCTCGTGCAGTCCTTGTGTATAGTCACCATTTATGTTGTTGAAAAAAGATATTTGCAATGAATAAGTCATTGGTCTTGCAAAATTCTATCATGTGATCTTTGGTGTCATTTCTATCACCAAGGCCATATTTTCCAACTGCTGATGCTTTTTCTTTGTTTCCAACTTTTGCATTCCAATCACTGGTAATTATCAATACATCTTAATTGCGTGTTTGGTCAATTTCAGACTGCAAAAGTGGGTAAAAATCTTTGATTGTTTCATCTTTGGCATTAGCAGTTGGTGGGTAAATTAGAATAATAGTAGTATTAACTGATATTCTTTATAGGTGTATGGTTATTATCCTGTTACTGACAGCACTGAATTTTAGAGAGATCTTGAAATGTTCACTTTGATGATGAATGTAGCATTTCTTTTCAATTTGTTATTCCTGGCATAGTTGACTTTTTTAAATGCATTTTATTGAAATATAATTTATGCACAGTGAAATACACAAAATGAAAGTGACATGAATCAATGCTTTTTTTTTTTTTGCAGTATTTTCCCACCCCTCCCACCTCTGGCAACCAACCAAAAGTTTTCCTCCATATATAAACCTTTCCTTGACCCTCCACAACAACAAACTAATACTTTA